>NW_026125281.1:10366250-10982500 GCF_943737965.1 Phodopus roborovskii
TCCAGGAGTTGTTTTGCTGTGATGATGCAAGATAAACACAAAAGTTAGAAAACTCCTGAGGGGGTGGGGTACACCTGTCTCTGTGCCTGGAGCAAAGATGGAGGGGGCTGACTCTGAATATGACTTGGAGTGTAACGGTGTGTCTGATAATCGTATGTCCGTGTGGAGTTTGAAAGGAAGGAAGGACCTGCTATCAGTTGGGGAAGGGGCTGAGTAATTGAACTAATAATCTGTCCATTGCTGGAGATAGGAAACTTGAGAGAACTCTGGTGGAGATTTAGCAGACCTTAGTTTGGGACATGACAATATTAATATCCATTTTAGATCTGTAGGTAGAAGTACAGAGAGACAATTAGACCCATATGAAGATGTTGAACAACTCTTTGAAGCTGTGGCGGGGGGTTCTTCCGGGTTACAAAATCTTATCCCCCCCCAGGGATGAGGATATGAAATACTATTCCATGCAGTTACTTTGAATAGTATGGTTTTTCTCTTCCATTGAAAAAACTAATGGCGTTCCTGATAAATAGCTATTAAATCAAAGCAATCAAATTAGCAGTTTGGGTTTTAAGACTCATTTTGAACCACTTTCTTTCTTTGAAGGGGCAGGAAACCATTTCTCTCCCTCAACAAGGCTGGTTTCGATTCCCAAAGTCACTTTCATGACAGCAATCACTGGGTTACTTTATTCTCTCTCTAAATGTTTATTTGCCATTGTGGGATTCCAGTATATTCCTCTGGGTTTGGTTTTTGCAGGAAACCTTAAGAACTTACTGCCATTCATTCAATTTTGGTGCCTTAAGATAAATCAAAATTGCCACCAACAGCAAAACAAAAACAGAGCCCAGCCGAGACCCTTTAGGGGCTCAGTTCTACTCTCCATCCCAAACCTGTAATCTGGCATGATCTGTGTGTATTCACATTTGTCCATTGGCATTACAGGTTTCCCAAAGTTAGAGCCCAGAGCCTGTGTCCTCCGCACAGCGTCCTAGACTTACAAAGGAGTTTATATTTGCGGCTCTCAGAGTACCTATCAGATTTATCCTGCATTTTGATGGTCTTTTTCCTACTTTACAAGAGAAATAAAAAAATCCTCACTGCTGTCCTAGGGAGTGTCAGCACATCCTAGTTCTGCAGAAATGACTTAGATGTCCCCTTTCCCACTCATTTCCCAAGCCTGATTCTGCTGCAGCGTTTCTACACCTACTCCACACCTACTCCTGCTGTGCCCATTCAATGGTCATCTATTTGCACTGGCTTTGGCCTTTGTTAGCATTCCTATACCCTAGACAGGGCTCTACCTCAGCACCTCCATCATGAAGAAATAAACCCCAACAGTGCTTTGTTTCCCTTCCCTACTCTAGGGCTTCAAAATCTCCCTCTTAGCATTCACCTGTGCATGGTTGGGGCCTCGTTCTGACCCTTGATAGTACAAGCAGACAGTAATTGCTTCTAGACAAAGCTCCTTCCCTCGGAGGACAGCAAACAGTGTAATAGTTCCATCTACCCTAGAGATTTTTATTAAGGTCTGCTTCCAAAGTCCACAAGAAGCTCTGAGCATTAACCTCTAAAACATAATGATTGGTGCTGACATCCAGATAAAACCCATGTCCCTTCCTCCTGTTCCCTCTCTTGGCGTCCGTCCTATCTCTTGAAAGTGAGATGCGAGCCTGTAAACCCCTTGTAACTCTCCGGTCAAATTTACGGTTCCCACAGATATGTAAGATGGCAGACCTGGAGTTGCCATGGTTGCCTCTTATCTGGGCTGCTAATTATTTTTTTTGGCAGAAGCTTCAGGATTTTAAAACCAAATCTGAGTGAAATGAACATGTTTTGTTTCTGGCTTCTTCTGCTTTTCTTCAGATGAAGCATAAATCTGTCAACACAAAATGAGACTCAGAAGATGAGGCGTGGGTCAGGGTTGACACTGACCATACCTAGGAAATGTTACACCAGATTTTCCAGGAAGATAGAGCCAAAATGTGGGCCACTAATTGACAAACCATAGCCATGTGTACCAGGGGCAGCTTTGGGGGCATTCCAAACTTCCTGAAATCCCAAGTAACAAGAGGAAGACTAATTTAAAAATGTCCTCATACTCTCTGTAGCTAGAGGAAGCCAGGGAGAAAGTAGCCAATCAGAGAGAGCCAAGGACGGCAAACATTCTTCAAAAGTTTATCCCATCTTCATTTTTAACCTTGATTTCGTATCATAAAAGGACCCATCGGTGTGTGAATGTGCTTTTGGCCCCCATCATCCCTAGGGCAGAAGTATGAACCTATGGTCTTATTTGAAACTGTGAGTCGGCTGTCCTCCAATTCAATGTCCTTGGAATCTCCTGGGAAATCGGTTCCACCCACTGAACCACTGATGCCAGAGCATGCTAGTGGAAAAGCCAGTAACTGCTTCTAACAAGTGTGCAGGTGGCGCAGGTGCCAGAGAGCGGGGCCAGCCCACGCCACTAGCGCTGCACTGATGTAGGGCGAGCGCTGCCAGGAAGATCGATGCGTTTCTTCCCTAAGTAGCGAGGCATTCATGTCTAGCTGAAAGCTAAGTTTCATTCGCTAATATCGTCTCACTGTACCTCAGAACCTGACCAGGCGTGAGCTCAGCATGCTGTGAACTTACCCTACTTACAGACATGCTTGGTCAGCAAACCTCAAGTTCGGCGGTAGCTGGGAAGAATGTTGGTACCACGCTGATGCTTAACGCGCTGAAAAGTGAGCTTGTGTGTGGATCCAAAACAATTTTTGGAAAAAGAGAAATAGCCCAAATTGTTATTCTTTCCTCCTCCCATTGCTTGCTTTAATCAGAGCCTCTCATTCATGGTTATGAAGGGCGGGGCTGTCTCGGGTGTGCCCGATACCAGGTCACTCTCTGAGTGTCTCTTGGAAGCATAACTTACAAGCCAGTTTCTCTTGTTTGGAACCAACTTCCTTTCCTCTCCTTCTTATATAGTCTCCCTTTCCTCATCTTGAGTCAGAAATATCAAGTTCTACACTCCTGCGCTCCCCTGCCCTGTGATACCAGAAGGGTTCATGCTCTTTGCGTTCCTTCCGTCGTCGTTTATCACTTCAAAGGATCACAATTAAAATCCAAGCTCCTAGCTCAATAATAGGACATGCTGAAAGTTCTAAGTTACTGTGGCATCATTTTGCCCCGAGGAAGGATGGGGTCTTTGAGAGATTCTCTGGGACCACAGGTAGCAATTGAGGGTGTCTCCAGGGACACACACTCCCACAAACTTCATTAAATATTAAGAAACTTCTGCTAAAATGAAACCCTGAAGAAAAGTCATGGGCACGCTCTGGAATCCGTCTTTAGAAAACTGTACTGGGATGGAAGTACACAAAAGCATTGGTGCTTTTTTGACTCTTAAATGTCCCTTAGAGGCCCACGTATTAAGGCTTGGCCAATTCCCTGTGGAGCTACTGAGAGAGTGGTAGGACCTTCAAGAAGCAGTGGGGGAGAGTCGGGCTGTTGGGTGTGCACTCTTGCAGAGGTTTCAAGGCACACGCCCTTCTTCCTCTCTGTTTCCAGGCTGCCATGAGGTGAGTAGACCTCTGCCACACTTTCCCGCCATGGTATGCTGAGCTCCCACAGACCCAAGGAGATGGGTAGGCAGCGGTGGATTGAAACTTCTAAAACTGTTACCAAAATCAACATTTTCTCCATGTAAGTTGTTTCTCTCAGGTATTTCGTTACAGTGATGGAGAGTTAAAAACTAAATTCAGAACTTCCAACCAAGTTCCATTAAACTGATAAACAAGGGGTGTGGGGGGGGGGTAAGGGCCAAAACCAAATGAGAGGATTCTTTTAGATACTAGAAAGAGCCCGGTTGCAAAGTTTTGGCCTAAGGATGTGGAGCTGATGTACAAAGACATCATTAGGAAAGGCTGCCCCAGTGGGAGGCGCATGCTCTGGCCTCACATGGCTTAGGGTGACATTGTGCAATAAACATACTACTAAACTTCAGGAAACTCCCCTGCAGGCGAGGGTAGTCTGGGTGCTGGGAACCTCTTCAGTCAGAACTGCTTGCACGGTCAATGTCAAATAACTAGCTCCCACAATGCCCAGAAATAAGTAGAGATGTTCTCCCCAAGCTTAGCCAATTGAAAGATATTCTTGGATACCGACAAGTTTAGAATTCTAGATCCTCCAACTGCCGCCACTGGACTTCCCTGGGCCCGTGCAAAGAGGAAGAAGAGAAGTGGAGAACTCGTTCATACATAAAATATATCACCAGGAGGTAAGCGGCCAGCTCTGAAACCATCTCAATAATAGAAATCAGCCGAAAGAATCCCGTTTTCCTGAGGTCAGAAGGCGCATGGTATGACGCGTACGTGAGGGCAAATACAGTAGGGATCCAGCCATAACCAGCAAGGGGGAAACCGGGTCCGAGAATTCCAGACTTTATAAGAGAAGAGATAGGCTTTCTTATAACTCAGTGATCATGGACTTAGCTATCTCAGCAGTTTTTAAGTAGGCATAGAAATAGGATAGATGCAAGCATAGACAAGAATAATATGGTGCATTTCAAAGTGGAGAGATATTTCCACCATTTAAAAAAAATGATGAATATCTGGGGTAAAGAAGCCTCCTCTCCACCCATCAACTCCTGGGCAGGTCAAAGAGCTGCTCCCATGGACATAAGCGTGGGGGGACCATTCCTGACCCCTGCAACATTCGGAGAGCAGGCCCTGCACCTCACCAGAACGGCACAACAGAGGCAACCCTGTTGGTAGACATGTGGGTGAGCCAGCCCCGATATCATGAGCATGAGACAGCTGTCCCCATTATCCATCTGCCTTGAGGTGGCAAGGGCCGGGAAGAAGTGCCCCGCCCCGCCTTCAACGCGGGAATCAGGTGGGAGAGCTGGCCCTGTGGTCAGAAGAGTGGTAGAGCCATCCCTGACCCCCACCAGCTGCAATACCTCTCCAGGGCATCACAACAGAGTCAACACGATTACCACGGGTGTAGGTGAGCCAGCCCCAAAACTGTTACCATGAGAGAGCAGTCCCCAGTTCCCATCTGGAGGACCAACCCAGGCCCAGAGCCAGGGTTTGACTTGGTCTGCCCTAACATCCATCCCATCTATGATCTGCTGGAGTGCACGAAGGGACCTGACCAGCAGACCCAAGGCTGCGGGATCTCCACAGCATAGAGCATCTGCAGGATGTCTCGGAAGAGTCCGCACAGAGGCCCAGCATCAATCGAGCACTGGGGACCAGAGGCTTCGAACCAGACCAATGACTCTGGGAGGAACGCTTGCAAATAGAGATGAATCGACAAAGAGGGATATGGTGTCACTTTTGGGTCACACTGCTGCTTCCATGACAAGATTTTTAAGTCCTTCCCTTTTACTTTTTTATCTTTCTCGTTTTATTTTCTTCATTTTTTTCTCTTAATTTTTCTTTTATTAAGAGGGGGAGTGCAGGGGCATAGGTATGGGGGAAGAACTGCATCAAGCGACATGATAAATATTTTATTTAAGAAAACAAAAAAAAAGATAAATATCACATTTCTCTCCTAGTCTTTACAAAGTGGACTCATGAGCCAGAGACTGAGAGGTTAAGAGGTTTTTTTTTTTTGTTTTTTTTTTTTTGTTTGTTTTGTTTTTGGCACCCAGGTGGTCACTGCTGGCTGCTCCATGATGATCTTCATGGCACAAAACTAGTATTTTGAACTATCCCATAAATGTAAATGTAAACACTATGAATACCACTTGGATTAACATGAGAGAAAAGAGACAGAAAGGTGGGGAGTTCCATGCAACATTCAAAGGAAAAGGCTGACTGTTGAGATGCGTGAAGCCGGGCAGTGGTGGCGCATCTCTTTAACTCGAGGACTCTGGAGGCAGAGGCAGGTGGATTTCTGAGTTCCAGGCCAGCCCGATCTACAGAGCAAGTTCCAGGACAGTCGGGGCTACATGAAGAGACCTTGTCTTTAAAAAAAAAACAAACAAACAAACAAAAAAATTCAAACAAAGAAAAAAGAAGATGCATGGAAAGAAAAACGCCAACGAGAATGAACGCAAGACTGCACGGGTGCCTGTCTGTCTGTCTGTCTGTCTGCTGAACAGAGAAGGGCAGTCTAGAGCAAAAGTACTTTCCAACGTGATTACGCATAAATGAAAAGAGGAGGCGGGAAACTAAGAAATCCGTCTACCCAAAGTCCATAGCCAAGGAGACACGGAAGTACTGAAAGTTACTGGGTCAGGGAAAAGAGACATGGAAGAGGGCGGTGACCAAAGTCTGCTCCTGGGGCCAGTTTTAAATCTGGAAGGTTCTTTAGGCCAAGGTGCCTGTGTTTTTAAGAAGGCGCATGCCACACATCCTGAGCTGAAGGTTCCCGTTAGCCTGCCAATACTTGGTGTGAACAAGGAGTAATCATCCCCATTATATGCAAGTCTGAGTGTGACCACCAAAGATGCAGTTGTCGACGCAGAAGTCACTGGGTTGGGCTTTGTGACACAGAGCACAAGTCGCTTGGGGAAAGTACGACCAAGTTACCACACCCTGAAAATAATGGATGCATAAATGAGGTCTTGCTGGTTTGACAGTGACTTCATACAAGTCGCTCCAATCACTGCTGAGGAACATACACCCTCAGGAAAACGTCATGCCTGTGATCTTTCAGAACACTACCAAGCAGCACCACCCACGGGCAATCACTGAGACAAGTACTTATTGAACTGTAAAGAAAAGACTACCAGTTTAACAGTTGGCCTTTAGTCTGGGGCCCAAGGACTCACCCTTTAATAAAGCTCAGTGACTGGGAGAAAAACGATAAATATTTGAAAAGATATGGTCACTTCAATTCAAAATCTTATACTACACATGTATATGAGAACATCACATCATGCACTGTAAATAGGTACAACCTTTATGTGCTTTTATGCATCCATTAAAATGTTAATGCTGGGTGTGGTGGTATACACCTATAATTACTGCACGGGCACAAAGATGGCGGATTGGAAGCAAGCCTGGACTAGTTAAAGAAATCCTGATTAAAAGAGGAAGAAAAAAAAAACATTAAGAAAATGGGAAAAGAAAAAGAGGTCCAGGAAAGACAAAAGTAGGGTGTACAGTTTGGAAACTGCTGAAGAAGAAATCTCATGCAGTGTTCAGAAGGGCAAGAATTACACATCGCACCCATGATCACCTCTCACAGCTCTAGAGCTGGTACATTGTGAGTTTCTGTTTGTTGAATTATGTAGCGTTGAAGCATTTGAAGTAATTTTGTTATGGGAGATTAGCATCATTCAGATAGACATGGATTCACTGGACTTTATGTGGTTTTGGGGTCACCATTTCTTCTGGGAGAGTTACGTTAAGAAAGTGACTTAGCGCTCCCTTGGAGGTGCACGCCTTTAATCCCAGCACTCGGCAGGCAGAGGCAGGTGGATCTCTGTGAGTTCAAGGCCAGCCTGTTCTACAAGAGCTAGTTCCAGGACAGCCTCCAAAGCCCTGTCTTGAGAAAACAAAACAAAACAGAAAAAGGAAGTTGCTTAGCAAGTCAGAGAGCTATTCATCACTGCGTGGGAAAGCAAATTATACCAAAGAGGAGACAGTGATTAAAAATAAGACTGCAAGCATAATAGTGTCTTAAATGGCGTAGCACAGCTGGGCCACATAAAATTAACTGGGAAATTATACATGTATGACCTTCATTTTTATAAAACAATACAGACAAATAAGTGAGGAATGAAATAATGATAAGCTAGATAATAAATGGATGGATAGATGATAGAGACATAGATAGTAGATAGATAGGTGAGAAATGATTCTGATAAACATAGATGAGAGAGAGAGAGAGAGAGAGAGAGAGAGAGAGAGAGAGAAGAAGAAAAACACAACAGTCTTACAATGGGTTCAGAGTAAAACATAATTCCCAAACTCAACAAAAGTCTCACATATTTCATAACACATAGCAGAAATACTAATAGAAAATCTGTGCTGGGTGTCCGAATGTACAGCACCATGGGACATTGCCCCTATGCCAGAGGACTAAAGGATTGTCAAGCCTACACACAGAATTTGTTCTATTCTTCCTTTGCGTGAGGTAGTTTGTTGCACTTGTAAATGTCTGACTGGAGCATTTCCCCTGAGCTTCACATGTTTTCTAGGTATTGTCTGTTGTGGGGCAATAAGGCTTTTTAAGTTTGTGTTTAACGTAACCCTGCAAAATAAGTGCAAACTTGGATCAGAAATAGTTTTTTAATGAAATCTTAAACTTCCTTGTTTACTGGTATTTGGATGGAATCCTGAGATAGGCTGATAAGTGACTGGAGAAGGTGGAAAAGATTTGTTTTAGGAAATGTGAAGCATGTCCAGTCTTGAAGTGATGTTATAAAAAGATAGAGGACTTCTTTTATTCTACCAACAATGCTTTTAAAATTCTTAAACAGTACAATACTGCATGCATATAATATATCTGTATAACTAGACAAGCCCATAGGGCATAAGGATAGTAGAGTGACTCATCTTTTGGAATAGTATCCAGAATAAAAATGCTGCTGTTACATTGTAACTGCCATTGTCTGGTGTACACAGACAATGTCTATAGGATTTGCTTGCAGTGGAAAATTTTTCTCATGCCTTCTGCTCTGAGAAACTAAAAATGGTATTGGCAACCAAACACAGTCTATAAGTAAGAGTTTCCAAAGAGTCTTACATGTTGCTTAATTTTCTTTACTTTTATATAATCATCATATTTAGAACTTTAATTCTTTTTCCTCATTTCATCATTTTTTTTTCTGGCCAGTATAAGCCATGACTTAGATATAGTAGACTTTCTGACTGGTAAAGACTAGATGATTATATTTAAAATTATGGAGAAACTAGCTAATTGGAAAGCAGGCATCAGTGACTGTGGTTAAAATGAAGGCTTAACGAAGCACAGTGCATGCCTAGCAAGGTTCTTTTCTGTTCATGTGTTTCACTATCTGCTGAAAGCACTGAAACTCTGTGAATAAACTGCATCTTCTGAGAATCCTACATGTTAAGCATTCAACATTTAATAGTCTAGTATTCTTTGATAGTAATCATGTCAGCAATAGACTTGGATTCTAAAAGATTTCTTCTGATTAGTGATGCTAACTGCCCACGGATCATGGAGTTAGTAGAAGGTATTCCTGCAGATGAGCACAAGCTTTTGTTTGATACATGCTATGCAAGCCATTGTGGAACTGTATCTCCATAATCAATGCAATTACATAGCAAATAATTGAGGTAATTTTGATTTTACTACAAAGTATACCAGAGAAGAACAGAATATCACACAGTCAATAATCAAGGAGAAGTCTCCACAGGAGAGCAAAAGCAAGAACTATAGTTCTTCATTCTTTGTTTCAATTTCATACAGAAGGGCTCACCCTCTGTCCTTAGGAGTCATTTAAATCAATATCCCATGGTGACAACAAAATAAATTCTGGTAATGCTACTGCAGAGCTTAAAGGCTGTAGCCACAAAAGTTAATATCAGAGCTGGAGCATTCAAAAGTTCTATTTTTATACCAAGAATGATATTTTTGTCCAAACTGAAATATTTTGCCCTCTGTCGTTACAATTTCTATGATCATTGTATGCATAGACCTGAATAATAAACGTTCCTTTCTGAAATTGTCATCTCCCAAGCAATATACACAGCATGTCTTCATTGTATGTTATTCTGGAAAATTCTTATTTTAATAACCCTGAAAGGGGTGTGGGAATCACATGCCTAAGTTTTGGGGTTAATTAATTCACTGGTGGACTTATTGCTCTTGAGCTTTGACAAACATAGCTCTCGGAAAGCATTCCACACAATCTTAATTAAAGGTGGCTTAAATGGGAGCTTATCAGAATTCCTCTTTCAGGGGCACCTAAGAGGCAAGAGCACAGACAGGGGAGACATTGCTTATACCAGGAATCTTTCGACAGCTTATGTACTGCAACATCTCTGTTCTTGAGTAGTTCTCTCCTGATTTGTTCCAGCCTCTAGACTGCAACATGCTTGGGATTAGCTCCTGAGCCAGACACTGGGGTATCAGACAATCAGATGAGGGACACTCAGCCTGGAAGTGACAGGGCTGACACCCTGTTAGAAACCCAGGTTAAAGTTGCCTTTGGGTACAGGCACAACTCCTGAAGAAAAAAGCATCATCATTGTCATCATCATCATTATTATTGTTGTTGTTGTTGTTTTGAAACAGTCTTGCTGGGGTCAAAGGCATCTACCTCCACACCCATCGGGCAGGAACTAATTTTTATAGGTTCAATTATCAAACTGTGGCAACTAAATCTAAAACAAGTTCCAGTTTTCAAACTATACATTTCTCTTCAGTGCTCAGGATAACCAGAATTTCTGAGCAGCACGAGGTTGGCCCTGTGGAGACACCCATGTTCACCTTGATTCCCTGTTCACACAGTGTGGGCTTTCCCATCTGAGCTGCTTCCTGTCCTCTTCACAAAGCTGTTTTCTGATTTGTGAAGGAGACAGGGGTTTCCCAGCGCTGCTACACGATGAGTAGTAAGCAGTTCACGAATGAGAACACGGGCCCTTCCCCTGTAGATCTGCAAACCCGCCTCTGCTGAGGACATACCAGGGAAGTTCCCTGGGAATTCTGTCAGTCACTTTGCACTGCCACCACCAAGGCACTGCAACAGGCTCTGGATGATGAGGCCGGGACCTTCCTCAGAGCAGGAGGCACTCAGTCCTCGGGTTAGAGAGCAGACCTCTTTAAGCAGAACCGAGGCAGCAGAACTCATTTTGGAAAACTTGGGAATGCAAGAAATAGGAAAGGAATCACACACTCCATAGTATCACTTGTTAACCTCCAGAAGTAGCTCCTTGTTTAGAAAGGCTTTAATATAATTTATTTTATCAATGCAGCCAACTTGGGACAGCTGGAGGAGGTAGTCAAAAGTGAATGGAGCCGCTTTACCTGCCTTCTGTCTGCCTAAAGGCAGCGACAGGTTTTCAAGGATGAGCAGAAACTCCCTACAAACCCCGCCCTTCTGCCCGGGAAAGAGGAGGTTAACCACTGGTCCTTATTCCTGGTTGATCACATATTATTAAGAGACTGCATTAGCCAGGCTCTGTCTGCCATTTGTTTATTTGCCACAGGGTACTACACTGCAGATCAAGGGCCTTCATCTCACTATTTGTCTAAAAGTTTAATATTATTTTCTGAAGAATCTACAAGCTACAATTCAAAGCCCTGCCTTAAAAACTCCTCATTTCGTGGGTGTCCCCACACACAAGTAGCACATTCACAAAAATAAACCTGCATTTGCGTTTCTATTGCCAGTCTGTCTTCAGTCATATAGATTCATTCCAAGGGAGAACTCTTTGGAAAATAAATTATTAACCTTCTTCTGCATCACTGTGGGTTTTTTGTTTGTTTGTTTTTTCTAGCACTTACTTGTTTTGTAATTTCACTTACTTGTTATGTCCCTGGATGGGGAACGCTGATCGGAGATAATTAGAGGGTTGTCAAGAAGCAGCTGATAAGGAAGGAGAGATCTGGGTGCTCATCACTTCCATCATAGACAGAGTATTTTCTACTTCTTGAAATATATAACAAAACTCCTGAGACAGTCATCTTATATGAAGGAGAGATTTGTTTGGAGATAAGTGTATGATTGGTTAGCTGTGTTGCTTTGGGCCTGTGATGTAGCACTACATCATGGGCTCAGACAAACTACACTTCTTGCAGATGAGGATTAGTTTAGGAGGGATAAAGGCATACATTCACCACAGCGGAGGAAGTGAGAACTTGACCTTCTCTTGAACCTTGCTGTTCTGCTGAGCCTCGGGGCATCATTGGTCAACTGCAAACTAGACTGAAAGAGTTCACTCTCAGAATCATGGTTAAGAGAAGTTACAGAGAATCTTGATGCCTAATACAGGGTTTGGCATACCTCAGTACTTTGTAACAGTTTCCGAATGCTCTGGAGCAAAGGATACTTCATTGTACAAAAAAATTAGAAACTGATTTCTTTTATTTTTGAGATTATAGTACAATTGTATCACTTGTTCCATACAATTATGAAGTCTTAATCATGTCATAAGTATTAATTCAGGCTCTGCATCCTCACACCCTTCATCCTCCATTCCCTGTTCTAGGGGTGGGGATTAGGGGGTGAGGAGGTTCATCTCTCTGAGAATTCAGAGCTATTGAATTTCACTTACTTGTTATGTCCCTGGATGGGGAACGCTGATCAGAGATAATTAGAGGGTTGTCAAGAAGCAGCTGATAAGGAAGGAGAGATCTGGATGCTCATCACTTCCACCATAGACAGAGTATTTTCTACTTCTTGAAATATATTTACTCTATTGATTATACGATGCCCCAGTTTGACATGCACTGACTGGTACAATTTTCTGATATTCTTGAGATTTCTTAAAATAAGACATTTGAAATTTGCATACCTATTTATGTTCTAAAAAAATTCTCACTTTACCTTATCTATATCAATAAAATAACATTACAAAATGTATGCTGTAAGTGTTCTATATTTGAATCAATTATTTATATAATGATAATGCTAAGCCTGCCTTCCTTTTACCATATAAAATCCCATATCAGAAGGCTGTTGTGTATTTCAGAAACTAAGTGGAAAAATTTGATTAGTTTTTTTAAAACTAAACTTGGCTCACATTTATTAGCATAGTTCTTATAAATACTGGTCCTACATTATTATCATCCAAATATTGTTCTACTTATATATTATTCTTAGAAATCATACATTATTTTTGCTATTAAAGTTCTACATTTTATCAGAGTTCATAATAAATTTCAAAGCATTGCTATATTGACCAAAGCCTGAGGCTTGGAGAAGAGACTAGCGGGCCTTCTCAACAGTGTGTCTTTTCTTCAAGTGTTATGCTCCCTAACAAATTCATAGCTGTTTCTTAGAACCAGGATTTTCAGTAGCCCTAATTTCCATCTAAGCTGTATCTCAGCTCCTGCTTCTTCACACTTTTAAAACCCTGTGTGGCATGAAGACATATCACACAGAATATCATCCTTTCCTGGTTCCTTCCTTTTCTTTTTCCCTTGAAACACGCACATTCAGAGCCAACAGTGACACACACTGGGTCTCAGGGGAAAGCCCCTGATATATCCTGTATGTATGAGTTCATGGGATATTTCACAATAAACAGTGCCCAGCTGGTCACACAAGGCTTCATTCAGACGGAGAAGGGAAAGCGAAGGGGGGAAATGAACTCACTCGGGAGGTGAAAGACACAGGGAAGGAATTAGCCGCACAATGTCCTTCCCCGGTTGGGTGTGAGCCTTGCTGTTTTAACAGGGATTTCATTTTGAATGTTGATGTAAAATTGTTAGCCAGTATTCCAAACAGTTGGAAGGGAAGCTCACAACACTCCTCTTTATCCTTACTGATGACTATTTTCATAATCCCAATTTGAAAAAGAAATCCCCAAAAGCCTCCTGTCAGGAAATAGAAAATGTACCAGTTTTGTCTGACCTTTACCTGAATTTTTATTTTGGTTTGTTGTTATTTTTGCGTTCTGTTTTTCCCTGAACATACATATTTCAGTTATTCAAATATCAGTTTCCTTTCGGGAACTCAGACCTCTCCCCAGACTTTTCAAATTTGTCATTTTAATCCTTACCACATTTTGTGAATGTTCCTATCTCACAGTTCTTGCTAGTGTCTCTGTTTCTCTTTGCCTACCATCAAGAGACAAAAAAAAAAAAAAAGTTACACCACCTACAGACTCTCTTGCATTATTCTCTCTCCAAGCCCTAGAGAAATAGGTACCACAGCCCACAGCAAAAGCAGATCAATATTCTGCACAAGGTCAGGGTAGAGTCTTTGTTTCTCTTTACAGGAGTCAGCCCTGAGACATCATCATTCAACACAGCTCAAAAACTCTCTGAGTAACAACACAGCTGTAAATTGACTTAAAGCCACATTTTTGACTGAATCTCATAAAGGCCCCTTTAAACAAAATTCCAGTCTCCAAATCAATACTGTTCACGACAAAGGTAAAATTGTTTGGCAGTTGTCATCTACATGGTGACTGTCACAGAGGCTTGGGAGTTCTGTGGCCCCCTGTCCTCAAAGTCAGCTTCGAATCGCCACATCCCTTTCTGCTCAATATGCGCAGACTATCAGAGCTTTCTCAAGGCTAAACTTCCTGTTAGTTCTCAGCCCCAGACCGAGGCATTCCCTCTCCTTGCTGTCACTGGACTATAAAGACTCCATGGGATATGGGACTCTCTGGCTTCACTCTTCCTAGTTGAGTCACACATATTTCCCTTCCCACCAAGAGCTTAGTGGAGATACGAAGAACTGTGTTCTCACTTAGAGAAAAAGTAGGATGTGTGTACTGGCTGCTTTTGGGTGTCAACGTGACACAAGCTAGAGTCATCAGAGGAAGGAGCCTCAGCTGAGGAAATGCCTCCATGAGATCCAGCTCATTCAGGGATCAATGGGAAGGTGGTGCCATCCTTAGGCTCTTGGTCCTGGGCTCTGTAAGAGGTTAGGGTGAGCAAGCCGTGGGGAACAAGCCAATAAGCAGCACCACTCCGTAGTCTCTACATCAGCTCCTGCCTCCAGGGTCCTGCCATGTCCAGATCTCTTTCAGTGATGGACAGCAATGCTGGAGTGTGAGCCAAATAAACCCCTTCCTCCCCAACTTGCCTTTTCGTTATGGTGTTTCATTGCAGCAACAGAAACCCCAACTAAGAGAGTCTGAAATTTAATTTCATAAATGTATAAGAAAATTAGATAGGAAATATTATGAGTCATTCCATTCCTTAGTGCCACTTTCTTAGTCCATTTCCTGCTGCTATAACAGAACGCCATATCACAAGCATGTCATATCATAGAGAAAGAAAAGACATTTCTCTCGGCTCTGAAGGCCAAGAAATCTAGCACGCAGTTGCCAGCCAGCATCTTGACAAGACCACTTTCTTGTGTCATAACAGGATGGAAGGCATCGCACAGAGAAGTAGAGTGTGTTAGCTCTGCTTTCCCCCTTCAAAATTTGTTCCTATTTATTTTAAGCCTATGTGTGTTTTACCCTTGCTCCTCCAGTGCCTAAGAGATGAGAAGATGATGTCAGCTCCTCTGGGACTGGAGTCACAGGCAGGAAGGTGTGAGCCACCAACTAGATGTTGGGAATTGAACTCCAGTCCTCTGGAAGAGCAAGCAGTGCTCTTGACCACCAACCCATGTCTCCAGACCCTTTCTTCTTACAAAGCCACTCAAGGGAGGCCCCAGTCCAGTCTCCAAAGTCCATCAATCCAGACATTTGAGGGTGAATTTCCCAACCCACCAGGATTGACTAACACCTCTAATCCATTGAACCTACGTAGTTCAACAATGTGTGCTGGTAAGCATAATAACGCAGAAGGTCCTCTCAAAATATGGCTGTAGGAGATTAGAAGGCTCCATCCCAAGCATGCTTCTTGGGCATAGGATTGCTTTCAGAACTAGCAGAAAGACAATTCTGACAACAGCAGAAATAACCTTCTGTGAGGGAAAGTTCCATGATAGAATAAATGTCTGTTTGCCTCCTTGTCTCTACCTTAGTGTCAAGCATGGAAGGAAGAAGAAAATCAGCAGACATCCTGTCAGCAGAGAAGGGACCCACAGAAGTCCAGACAATAATGGAATTTTCCCTCACATTCTAAGCCTTTCTGTACCCTCTCCATGCCTGGCCTTCTCCATCTGTGTGTTCATAAGCTCACCTTCTTTTGTTACTCTGTCTTTTGCTATAAAATATAGCAGCTAACAACCCAGAAAGAAAGGTATTTTCCTCCTTTATTATCAGTCTCAAAGTTCTGTATAACAAACCAGCTGAATCTTAAACCTCACCAGATAACTATTAAAGGAGAGTAAGGCTCTGGAAGTCCAGTATTGATTTACATTCAACTTAATGATAATTGAGTTAGAAATAAACAATAGCACATTGTATTTAATATATATGTATGTACATATACATATATATGTGTGTACATATACATATATATATGTATGTGTGTGTGTATATATATATATATGCATATATATATATATATATATATATATATATATATATATATATGCCTGTGTGTGTCTGTGTGTCTCTGTGTGTGTGTTCTCTCAGTGACTCTTACCTAATACTTTTTCTAATTATAAAATTAGGAAAATTTAAATTTTTAACAACAATTTGACATAGATGAGGGTTTGTCTGAAATTCTAAAGTAAACATAGGGTGCTAATAGGGACACTGTGATCCCCTGTCCTCCAATGGCCCCTATTTTCTTCATTTGAATGATGCGGGATGTCCTTCTGTATATATGTTTCTCTTACTGGTTGATGAATAAAACACTGTGTGGCCAGCAAGTGTGGTATGTGTGCCACCAAAGCAAGCCCACCAAGGACACTGAAGCTCTGGTCGGTCTTGTTCCAATGTTGTCCAACCTTTGGATACTAAGCAAAAACTAAAAAGAGCAAGCTGTTGCCAATCACCATCACCAATCAGGACCCAGCGGGCTGAAGCTGTGCACATTAGTTGCTGGGGGGGGGGGGGTGCTAGGCAGGTACAATGCAGTTGCATGGTAGGGGGACAGGTGCAAGGCTGTGAGCTGGATTGGATGTGCCAGTGCTCGGAAGTCTCGAGGTCTGAGAGTGTGTCCCTCTGTCTAAATAAACGCTGGGGGGAACCGCCACTTTCAAAGACAAACATTTTAGGGGTTGTATAAACCACAGGCACTGGATGGAGGGGAGTACCAGTGAGTCAGACATGGCCTCCTTGTCTGCAGGCAGCGAGAGGCTGTCTTAGGGTCGGACTGGGGTCCTTGTGGGACAATTTGCCCCTGCCCTGCCTTTAACATTCTGGCCACGTGGGGCCATGCAGTGATACCTTTCTTTCATAAATAAAGCCTGTCTGGGCATCAGAGGATGGAGCTTGCCATTAGCTAACCATAGAGGTCTAGAGGTCTATACAGATAGACAGGAAGTGACATAGCTGGGCAGAAACAGGATGTAAGCAGGGAGGAACAGGAAATTGCTCTCTTCACTGCTGAGGCACTTAGGAGGTAAGGTGTGCTGTGGCTTGCCTGTAATCGAGCATCTTACTCCTTTGGCAGCATGGCATCTCTTGGTGGCCTCTCTCTGCCTTCCTCTCCCAGCCTTCTAGTCTGGTAGTCCCACCTATCCTTCGTGCCTGGCCAAACTGTTTTACTCATTAACCAATAAAAGAGACATATACACTGAAGAACATCCCCCCATCAACTGAGTTGTTGAGAAAACTTATTTCAAACAAGATTTTATTTTCTTGACCTTCACTTAGCTCTAATATGGATGTCACTAAATGCAGTTATTTCTTCTCTTGCAATAACATGGCACCAGCAGGCTTTGACTTGTGTGGTAGCATCCATATGACATAGAATGTTCTTATATTTCAGAAACTGTAGTGAGATGTTCACTTTGTCAGCATCTGTGGAACAAACCACGCCCATTGTGGGTGGAGACAGGGGCAGACATTACCTGGGGGGAACTAAGTCTGAGGAGGGGCCCCAGGAGCGCTCTCTGGCTTGCAGCACAGGGACAGGAGAGCATCCAGAGGCATCCTTGGGACCAGGAATCTGCTGGTGTTCATCTGTCTATGATGTAAGTTATTTCTCCCTGAATAAACATCTATTCGGCCTATTTGTTTTTTTCTGATTCTTATTAAACCTCAATAATAAACACAGTCTTTTTTTGAGATAGAATATATAGGTCTGCACAGTAAAACTTAGTTTGAAACATGATAGATGAGACCATGAAATTGGGTGGCTGTTATATATTCACCTTTAACCAATTTGAGTTTATGGTTTTAGAGGTTGAACCAGCTGTAGCTCCAGACATAGCAATTCAATTCCGGAAAGAGTCGGCATAATTATCCACTTTGCTACTCAAAACATTTTTGAGCATCTGATATGAGTTCTATAGTTATGCTGGAAATGGAAAACAAGTTAGTGTCTACAAAACAACCCACCAGTCTACTAAGCCACACAAATGATGGGCATAATATTTATAAATACGTTCTGAGACGTCTAATTTAGCTAGATCACTTAACTTAGTTAAGAAATTGAAAAGAAAAAAGTAGTAGGTACAGATGCCTTCTAAGAGGAAGGAAAAATGTCACAAATGAGGACCAAAGCCCATGTCGGTAGAGATAGATATGCTTTTAAGCCTGTCCTACCATACTCAACTCCAAAAGTCATCATTCTTGATTCTTCAGAAAGCCATCCCAGATGCCATGTCCTGGAGTTGATAATTCACCTTAGCCAAGACCCCATCAGTCCAATGAACTTTTTTCATCTCTCCATCCCCAAAGGACCTCACTGAGCCATCCAAAGGTTTGATTGAAAGGACTGGCTTGCCAAGTGATGGATGTATAAATCTATTTGCTATTTCAGAGCTTTTATTCATAGTCAGGAAGATTGATAGGATGGAATCACATTTACTTTTCATGTTGGTATAACCAAATACTTGGCGTGAAGCAACGTAAGGGAAGAGGGGCATTTTGGGTTACATTTTGAGGGAATAGTCATCATGGATAGGAATAGTATCAGGTTGTTGAGGGAGTGGGTTGCATTGTCTGTATAATTGCAGAGGGTAGACAGGAAATAGAGTGGCAGTAAAACCTCAAAGCCCATCTCTAGTGACTTACTTCCTCCAGGAAGGTTCTATCTCTCAAATAGCTTCCCTAGCCTTCCAAGGCATCACCACCATCTGGAGATCACATGTACAAACAGAAAGGGCCGAGAGGACATCTTGTATTTTGTATTTAAATATCAGCAAATAACAATGAGAACCTTAAAATGTCTTAATAAATGAAGTCAGCCCATTGTTTTCCCTGCTGTGACAATTCTTACAAGCCATTCCATTTCTTAAATAGGGTATTAAATACACATAACTGGTCTTGCTTGATAAGAAGTTTAAAAAGGTTTAGAGTTACAGCAAAACCGAGAACATATATGTATGGTTTCTATACACCCTCTGCTCAGCAAGCATATCATACACACACACACACACACACACACACACACACACACACACACACACACAGGGCACCTCCCTCGCTGTCTATATCAAGTGGTGCATTTGATACAAGTGATAAACCTAAAGACACATCATTGTCACCAAAAACATGACAGAATTTTTAAAGTTTTAGACACAAAGTGGATATTTCAGGCAAGTGTTTAATGAGTTTCTGTTGTTGTTTAACAAGTTACTATAATCATGATGGTTTAATACAGCAACCATTTATTATCTTGTAAATCAGAAGCGTTGGGCCATGGGCTTGGTGCTGCATTTCCAAAGGACCAGAGATTAATTTTAGCACTTACATAGATTCACAGCCACCTATAACTCCAATACCAAGGGATCGAATGTCTTCTTTTGGCTTTTATTGATCTATCTCTCTCTCTCTCTCTCTCTCTCTCTCTCTCTCTCTCTCTCTCTCTCTCTTTCACACACACACACACACACACACACACACACACACACACACACACCTTTACAAAGACTATCCCAGGCTGGCAAGTTGGCAGAGCAGTGAAAAGTCCTTCCTTCCAAGCCTAGGAATTTGAATTTGATTTCCAGATCTCACGTAGTAGAAGGAAAGAGCTAGTTCTTTTAAGATGTCCTTTGACCTCCCTACATACATCATGACAACATGTACATGCACACATAAATAAAATATTTTTTAAAAGCAAGTCTAGTCAACCTTGGTTGACTTCCAGGCTCTCACAATGATGATGATGATGATGATGATGATGATGATGATGATAATGATAATAATAATGTGTTAGAAGTGTAGGGGTATAATCTAGAGACACCTTAATAGATTCATTTTCAATCTGATTACAAATGTGCAGGCTTTTTTCCTGGAGGACTGTCAGCCACGTCTTGCTCACCAAGCAAGGTCTGGCCCTTCTAGACTCAATCTCTCTCTCTCTCTCTCTCTCTCTCTCTCTCTCTCTCTCTCTCTCTCTCTCTGTGTGTGTGTGTGTGTGTGTGTGTGTGTGTGTGTGTGTGTGTGTGTGTGTGTGTCCCTCTCTCAATCAGTGGTGGCATACAATATGACACAATGGAAGATACATTGAAGAATATGTTTAGAAATTGCCCCTGTAGGTCACCTTGTCTTAGACAGAGTCCCCCTTGGACAATTATTTAGCAGATGCTTTTAAAGGGTCACAGCCCACACTCTTGAGGACAGTTGACCTTCTACTCCCTGCCACCTCTCTTGTCCCACTGCCCTTTATGAAGCAGAGGAAAGCCTGGATGTGCTTGGCTTTAATGCCAGTACTAATTTTCAAAATGACAAAAATAAGTATATTTTTCCTTCCAGGGAAGTGCCCTTCAAATATGCATAGCTCTATTTATAGACTATGAAATATTCCTATTTTTTAATGTTTGAGCTTAGGAAAATTTTATATTTCTCCCATGTTTCACAATTCAGTGCTAGAGCCCCTAGGAAAATTTTAATGGCAGTACGCACACACAGATCTTTTACAGAAAATACAAGAGCTATGTAGTATCACTTATAAATGAAATAGATGCATATTTAATGAAATTCCTTGCGTATTAATGACTGAATTATTTCCTAGGTCTTCTGAGTACCCCATTTCTCTGAATGACTAGATCGCTTCTACCTAACATCTCTGCATTGCTGTGTCCCACGTCTCTTGTGAGCAGCTCATTTTCTTCTCTGTCTTGCTAAATGAAGCTGTTAGAAAGTGATTCCATTTTATATTTTCAGGAAATATTTTTAATAATGTGATGATGAACAGCGATCCAGAACTTATATGGAAAACCCTAACCATTAGGACTGGTTCTCTTGTGTCAAGAGGTGCCGTGCAAATTTCCAAAGGAGGGAAGCAACAGTTTGAAATGGTTACAGAAATTCATAACTGGTCAAAATGCACAGAACTGATCATGGAGTTCCCATCACCCATTGATACATCTATAGCATAACTCCCTCACCCAAGACTCAGGAGACATCATAAAAGAGGAAGGAAAAGATTGTAAATGCCAGGGGACCAGGAAATCTGCTATGAGATTTTTGTCACACAGAAATGCCAGGGAAACATCACTATAATATCTCATTAATATGATGCCTAAATAAGACCTAAACAAGGACAGCACCAGTAGACATACTGTGGTGGCTTGGATGAAAATCCCTCTCCTAGAGTCATATATTTGAATGTTTGATCCCCAGCTTGTAGAACTGTAGGAATGATTAGGAGGTGTGATCTAGTTGGAGGAGGTGTGTCACTGAGATTGGAGATGATATTTCAAAAGACAGTTGGAATTCACCCCCATCCCTCTCTCTGTCCCATGATTGAAGATGAAGGAGTGAGCTCTCACTCCTGTTTTTTTTTTTTTTTTTTTTTTTTTTTCTCCATCTAATCCTTTGAAACTGTAAACAAAATTAAGTTCTTTCTTTCCTAAGTTCCCTTGGTCATGGGATTTTTGTCACAGCAACAGAAATGTAAGTAAGACACATGCTAACATGGAAGGGTGATATCTCATGCTAATCAAAGAACTACAGACAAATAAAAAAAAAGTGAGAACAGAAAGGACTCCTGGTATCAATTGGTCATCCCTGAAATTATATACAAACAAGAAGCGCTAAAGGAACTGAGCAAGTTGTGGTTATATATTGGTGTGGGGGGGGGAGGCGGGCCGGAGAGAATAACAAAGCAAAAGAGACTATGAATTTAGAGGGAGCAAGGTATGTAGGCAAATGGAAGTAGAAGAAAGAAAAAGAAAGCAGGAAAATGATGCATTTATTTTTAAATTAAAAAAACAGCTTTGGTCCCTTAATCCTAAATGTTGATTCTGGATAGTTTCATTTTGGTCATCCTATTAACTTTCTAGTGGCTAAAAATTGGCTTAGCTATCAGCACACATTCATTTGTTAGAGTATTGACTAAAACATTTGAATAAAATGTTTTTCAGTGATAATTAAAGTGAGTGAAAATGGACGAAGAGCATGAAATATCAGGCCAGTTTATGAACCAGGGTTGTGGATGTTATGAGTCACGTCAAACCAGGAGCCTGGCATTTCATGTTTTTCTTTGCCAGGAAGATTGAATTTATCCTATTTGCTGTGACAACGGCTGCTGCTGAACATAGCTTAATGGGGATATCAAATACAGAAGAGAGAACTCAACCACTGTAGCAATACTGAACTGTTGACATTAGTATTCCCTTATAATCATGTCCAAAAAAGGAAATTTAAGATCTGGAAATTGGAAAGAAAGATGTCTAATTTGGAAAGCTTATATCTCACATTTGGTTTTGTTCATCTTAAGGAAAGCTATAAAGTATTTCCACAATCTTGTTTTAACTTTTCAGACATAAAGGCATTTGTGAGTATTAAGTCCATTCCTCTCTACCCACACTTTAATGGACCAAAAGATAAACATTTTGATACTAATACCTATTTATGTCTCCATACTTTCTAATAAACACATTCCCACATATATAATATGCAAATAATGTAGAGATGAGGTTGATAGGTAGACGGACAGAGTAAAATAAGGAGTGCTTTGATAATTCCATTTGTAAAAATTCATTGGAAAGATAACAATATTTTCTGTCTTCCAGTAACAACTTGTTTGCACTGTGTTCATGTCTCTCTTTTTTCCAGTTAACATTACGCATCTACATCAAAAACATCCCAGCAATCTGGGCAAAGTGATGTGAGACTATGTCCACAGCATGTACAAGGCTCAAAGACAGCCTCGGACAGACAGCAAGTCCAAAAACCAAAACAAAGAAAAACCCTAAAACAATTAACTATAAACTCTTAATCAAATAGGCAATGGAATAGTATACTGTAGTGACTTAATAACCTACCCCATTAAAATAACACATGCATTTTATACATTATATTGACCTAAAACAGTGCCACCAGGTAGGGACCAAGTATTCCAATGTCTGAGCCCACCCGGGGAATTTCTCATTGAAACTGCCACATAGGGCCGACACAGGGAAATCACAGGCTAACAGGGTAGTCACATGCTACACAGGGTAGCCACAGACCTCACAGCCATATTATCCCCTCCCTATCTTCCTCCAATGGCTCCTGCTCCTTCCTCATGACAACTGAGGTGTAGAACTGCCTCCTAGGGTTAGATTCCTTGCTAGATTCTTTATAGAGTATGACTGTGGCTGTCACTATTAAGTCAGTACACATAAACTCAGTTCTAGGAAGATATATGGCAGGATGTGCTCAAGAGAATGACTATTATTGCTGTTTTTATAAAGTAATGTACCACACACTCTTACCACTAACTTATGCTCCTGTTCAGTAACTAAATGTGTTCCAGACACTATTCTTGGTACTGGCAATATAGGGACATGAAGTGAAACACACATGTGTTCTTACACCTAAGTCAACCCTCTTCACCAGCCTGTTTTTTTAGAAAGTGGCCCTCGGGCTAACAGCATTTCTCAGGATTCCCAGCCTCCAGAATTTCTCCAAAATATCCCGTCTTTCTTCCTTTATTATCAAATCTTAGGTACTCTCTTAGAGCAACAGAAAACAAACTAAGACAATATCTTCACCTGAAGAGGCCAGAGGAGAACACAATGAGAACTCAATCATCTACAACCTAGAAGACACCCCTCACCATAATTAAACCATGTTGACCCCCGACCTTGGATTTCCAGATTTCAGAATAGGGAGATGTGGGTTACTAGCTACCTTGTCTTTGACACTTGGTTAGCAAAGCTAGACAAATTAAAGTAACACCTGAAATCTGAAGCTTTGGGCATTGTTAAAAGCTCTCAAACTGAAGACAAATTGAAAAATACAGAAGCAATAACTCATTGGATAAGTGGGAAAACTATATGGCCACAGAGAGTATGACATTGTGAATGACTCCAGAAACTTGAAAACAGATGATCTGGTCTAATTGGAGCCCCATAAACTTTTAAAAATGAACTTAATCATTTTATCTCTCACATAATTATATATAAAATATTTCAAACATCCTCAGTTTTGAATAATTTTGAGACTCTTAAACTGCAATGACATGTACAATAATGTAATTCTTACATTTTACTAGTAATTATTGAGTTGGCAATTAAGTAAAAAGAGGTATTCACTTTGTAAAAATAATGATCTTCATTATTAAAGGATTCTCTACTATAGAAGCAAAAAGTTAAGTAGCAACATTGTGCTGTCATAATAGGTTTCAAAATAAATAAATCTATATGTCCTACAAAACAGTACATTTTATTCCTATTCTTCATCACCAAAATGGCTAGAGAACATTCCCATATCAATGGTGGAAAGTTGCTGACCGATAAGATTGCTTCCAGGATCACAATGAGCTCCCTTTTTATTCCATAACCCAAGGCCACCTGTCCAAGAGTGGCACTGTGTGCACTGGACTAGACTGTCCTCCATCAATGAACAATCAAGACTTGAGCACAGGCCAATCTGATGGAGGCCATTCCCTCGACTCAGGTGTGTCTAGTTTGTGTGGAGCTGACAACAAACTAAACAGTACAGTTTATAAATGGAAGCAAGCCTCAGTTCCCATGACAACTAGGATGAGACATCTCTGCTCCCAAGTCCACATAAGAAACTGCGTTTATAGAGGTTATCTTATCTGATTAGCAAAAGTATGCAGAGCTCAAGCTGAGGTCGTAGCACTGTGCCTCCTGCCCTGGATCTCTAGCTTTTTTTTTTTTAAGATGCAACATGAAAAATGTGCGTAAGAATATTCACGCGTACATTTGAGTGCACCCCTACCATGAATCAAAAACAATTGCCAAAGTTAGGGTGGATCTTGCATTGATTTAGAAATAATAGGAACTATGAAATTGATTTAAGATTTGAAGTGGTTCCCAGCTTCATGCAGATCTGAAATGAACAATGAAAGCCAGATAGCAATATTTCTGAGGGTGTGGTCTTATTTCTCTAGCAACCCCCTCTGTAAAATTGCAACCAATCACATGTAGCAGACAAAAAGATGTCACACCACATACACTTGTGTCCGTAGCTGTACCGCCATCTACTCTAGCTTGGATCTTGAGTGTTCTCAAACACTGTCTGTTAAAGACTTGGATCTCCAGCAAGCTCTGTCACAAGACCACAGGATCTTTACTAGGGATGGCTCAATGAGTGTGGTTTAGATCATTTGGGATGTGTCCTAAGGGGGACAGTGAGACTCTGATCAACTTTCTCTTCCTTTCTTCTGCTTCCTTGTTCAGAAAGAGAGCATTTTTGCTCCACCACAAATGAGTGTACGAAATACTGTTTTGCCACAGGTCCAAAGCCATGATGTCGGCTGGTCATGGATGGAAATCTCCTTAACTGTGAACATAAATGAATCTTTTTCCATACCAAAACGAATGTCTCCACTATTGTATTACAGTTATAGAAAACTGACTAACAAAATTTTTGCCATTACTTTGTGTGCCTGATTCCAGATAACAAGTTCCTGGTCGTCGTGAGTGATGATTCTCATTCTCAAAGGATATCACAGGGTCTCATATAGAGTTGGTGCTAGATCAGTGCATTCACTTTCAAGCTGAATATGGCTTAATGTCTCATTATGTACATGCCTCTAGTGAAATGCTGTTGGATGAGAAGGTCAATTTTATGAAGTATGTAAATAAATAAATAAAATAAATAAATTTAAGCCAATGAAAAAGTAATTGTTTTCCTTTTTTCAGTTCCTGCCTATTTAGTTCACCATCCCTTCTGATGCCAAATTGCTGAATTAAATTTTATAAGAGTAGCTGGACAAAATGTGCACACAAGTGAACAGAACATGATGTGTATCGGCTAATAAGTCGTACGATGGATAGTTCACAATTAGTTCACAGAAGATTTGGCATTGGCCTTTTCCTCAGTGTGCTGTGAGCCAAAGCAATCTATTTCTGTTTTAGCTTACAACCACCGTCAGAAGTTTAGTGACACCACGGGGCAAAAGAGAAACAATAATGAACTTTCAGTTGCATGGCAGACAAGTTTTGAAATCCGTCGAGGTATTTGGGGAAAAAAAAAAGTCTGCTCCGATTCTGAGGCTGCCTTCCCTGAGCCAGCATCGCTGCATGTTCTCTATAATCTAATTTCTTTTGAGATGGCTTTCTGCTCCCCAACCCTGTTTTGTTCACAATCGATGCTAAGCATGAAGAAATGCAAACACTCACAGCATCAAAAGCAAATGGCATCTTACCACCCGGAACTCCCTGGCATGCGTTCACAAAACGAGATTTAACTCCTCAGAGTTGCAGGGGATAGACAGAACTAAAGGGTGGACTTTCTAGAATGTCCTGAAACAGTGATGGGATACTTCAACAACAGCATTTTTCTGCTTATTTTGACATCAATCAGCTTTGCTGTTACCTTGAAACAAAAACTCAAGACATTTAATAGCAAAACTTAAAGTAGAAGAATTTAAAAAAAAAAAAAAACTAAATCAAAACAAAAACCCACACCATTTCTTTAAGTCACTGAGGATTTGCTGGTAATTTTCAGAAATTTGTATTATCAGCCTACCAATACTTTGGATTTGCAGTTGAAAACAAATCATGTGACTCTTTAGTTTATGCAAAGATTTCAAATTATACCACAGTGATGGTCCAAAGACAAAACAAGATGGTCAATGTCTGGTTAAAAGTCCACCTCCAAACAGCCAATATCAACAGCTAGAAACGCACCGCTATATTCCAAAGCGACAATGTTTTACTTACCTAAACTGGCTTATAATGGTTTCCTTTGTTTATGATCTGAGGGAGAGGACAATGAGATGTTCTGGACTAGAATACTTATACTACGCCTTACATGTAACTTATCTATTAACTATACATTATTTTAGTTGTCAGATGATGTCATCTATTTGTTTAAATTACACATAGGATGCTAATATTCATAGCAGAATAGAGCCATGAGGTTCTGACTCAGAACAACTAGACTCTAAAACACCGCTGTCTTCCATTTGTAGTTTCCCAGCCACACATGAAACACAGGCAAAAGCCTAAAGGCCTCTTGTTTATTGTAAGTATGCTAATCAACAAACTTTAAAAGTTGGCTTTAATCTTTTAAATACTTTATAGCAAGTAACACAGAAGGGTTTTTTCTTTTTCTTTTTAATGTTACGACGGTCAAGAAAAGGAACTAATGCAGAAACCATCTTCCCTTAGCTGCTTACAGACAGAACCTCCAAAATGAGCTCAGTTTTCTTCAAGACCCTTCTTGGGAATATATGAACCAAGGAAGATGAATTCTACTCATCCCATAGCAAAGCATATTAGGAGGACTGTGTGAGTCTACCGAGGAAAGCACACACAGCACACTTCGTCACAGTATCTGTGGTTCTTTCCAAAAGGTTCCTTCCTCCCCCAAGTTACCGGCATCTCTTAGGTCTTCTCCCTGGTGAAGCTTCCTGATTATACCGACCTGGAGCCCTTCGCTTTTCTGTGTATGTAGTACATGTGTATCTTCTCCTCTCCTTTTGGCTTTGACTAAGTAATGAGTAGCCTGTTGACTAAGTAATCAAATGACTGGAATGACATTTCTATAAACCAAACGTTGTAACTGACTGAGGTGGCCTGAGGTACTTTACAGCATGACTGTTGGTCTTGGGGGGTCAAGAGGAACACTTGTTACTATGAATATGGGCTCATTATTATTAGCTGTATTGATTTATAAGGGAACATTGTTTCATATAATCTTGATAACTAACTAGTATGTTTCACATATCTTCATGCCAGTGAAGTCCATGTTGAAACCTAACTCCTACATGAAGGTATGAGAATACAGGACTTTGGGGGGATGGTTATGTCATGGGTTACAGCCCCCATTTGTGGAGTTAATGTCCAGGACTGGAGATATAGCAAAATGGGGAGATAGAACTCTTGGTTAGTAAATGCAGGGCCTTGGCTTTGGTCCCCAGCACTAGAGAGAAGGAGGACCAGGAGGAGAAACAGGGGGAGGGACAGCATGAGGAAACGCATCCTCTCTCAGATAGGTAAGCATTGGCTGCTTTGGAGGTCATGGGAAATAGACTCTGTAACCTCTCCTGTGTCCCTAAGAACATAGAACATACTAATTTCAGAAAAGAAAGATATCATAATTGCCCCTGTTAGAATCTGCAATACTGTGTGGAAGGTAGCTGGAGACATCACAATTGCCCCCAACATTGGGACACAGTTTGGGGAAGGTGGAGTGCCAGAGCTTTGCTGAAGCCCTCTGCTCAGGAGAAGGTTTTGTAGATACAATCTACATTTTTTCTTTGATCTGTTAATACATTCTGTTCCTTAGTTTTTCAGTTCAAAAAAAAAAAAAAAAAAAAAAAAGTTCACCACAGTAGAGACATGACATTCTAAGCCATTCCAAAGATTGTAAGATTACAAAGACACGCTATTGACTCCTCCTTTAAGAGTCACCCAAATGGTTCTGTCAGTCAATCACAGGAACAGAAAGGCACTTCTCAGGAAAGTTGTTTATTGCAGAAGCTTCAGGAAACAAGCTTCAGGAAACAATATAAGCATGAAGACCTCTTAAAAGATGGGAGGAACGCTATCACTTTAATAAGAGATGGGCATATTATAATTATAAAGCCTCTCCAAATCCAGCTGCTCACAGATATTTACTGCTAATTCTGAAAGCACAAAAGTATAATTTTTTTCCTCTCCCATCTTTCTGTTTCCCTTCTATGTACTGGACCTGCTTACCTAATTCTGCTTACCCTGACATTCCCCCGCCCACCCCTCTCTCTTGTCCCTCCTCCTTCTCTCTGTTCACTGATCCTGTGTCCATAAGAACCAGAAAGTGGCAACAACCTAGATGTCCCTCAATAGAAGCTTGGATAAAGAAAATGTACCCAATGGAGCTCTTACTCAGCTGAAAAATAAATGCCAAATAATGGGAGAGACAGAGTCCCAAACAGACAACTCTTGTCAACAAGTGAAGGTTCCAGTAGTGGGACTGGGTCACATCTAATTGTGTTGCTGGTTCAAAAGGTGCCGTGGGAATCCCCAAACAACTCAGACTATTGACAAGACTAAATGTTGTTCTCCACAAATTGGCGGCAAGGCCCCATTGCTGAAGACAACACCTACACAACTCTTTGAAGATGGAGAAGTTGAGCCTGTTCCTACGTAGGGCCTTCACCTCTCCGCCCTAGCATCTTTGATAAAGAAAGGCACTCTGCATGCTACCAAGAAACATAAATGCCAAGCTAGCCACAAACCATTTGACTACAACACTGTTCTACCTGCTAAGCAATAGCAGTGCAAAGGTTGTTTAAGTAACCAAACAATAACTGATTTAAGGCCCACTCCACATGATGGAACCTATATCTATCACGCAAACAAAACAAAACAAAACAAAAAACACAAAACCCACAAAACCTAAGACTAAATAGCCCAGGGAACTAAAGCCAAATGCCACTTTTCTAAGGGGAAAAAGTAGCAATAAAACGACAAATGGCGTTCTTCTGTATTCGTAGATCCGTGCCTTTCTGAGCCACCACCAGAGAAGCTTCCTCCTACAGCAGATGGGAACAAATACAGAGACACACAGCAGGGCATTCTGCATAGAATGAGAGACTTTGGAACAGTCGGCCCTAAGTGAGAGGTCACCGTCCAACCCCTCCCATAAGAGCTCAGGGAAACTCATGGAAGAGGGGAGACTGTAAGAGTCAGAGAGAATGGAAGCTATAAAGAAAACAAGAGCCCCCTATCGCGGTAACTAAGGAGCAGGATAAACAAATAGGCCGAATAGATGTCTATTCAGGGAGAAATAACTTACAACCTAGTCAGATGAACACCAGGAAATTCCACCCGATCCTCTCCTGTCCAAGTCATGCCAGCAAGAGAGAGCCTTTCCTGGCCCCCTCCCACCTCCTTCCACAGTCACTTCCGCCCATGGCTCCACCCCCCAATGGGCGTGGTCAGTGCCACAGAAGGACTATCTCACTACAGCCCCCAATCAACCAAGCAAGCTAATAGGGATTCGCAGACACTGAAGCAGCATGCTCAGGACCCGCCTGGGACTCCACCAGGTCCTCTGTGTGCATTCTGGCTTCCTGTTTAGTGATTTATTTTATGGGGTTCCTGAGTGTTTGAACTCTTGGGTCTCACATTCTTGTGCTTTCTCTTGGGTTCGTTTCCTTCTGGTCATTGTTTTGTTCAATTCTGATCTGTTAGTTTCTCTTTCACCTTATTAAATTTATTTTTGCTATGTTATTTTACTATTATCCCTCAGAAACGTGCTTGTTTTCTAAGAAAGAAAGTGGATCCAAGTGGGAGAGGGGTATGGAGGGACTGGGAAGAGTAGAGGGAGGGGAAACTAATCAGGGCATTTTATGTGAAGGGGGGAAAAATATCTACTTTCATTAAAATTAAGAGAAAAAAAAGGTCTACAAAGTGAGTTCCATGAGAGCTAGGAGTGTTACACAGAGAAACCCTGTCTTTAAAACAAGAAGAAAAAAAAAAAAAAAAAAAAAAAAAAAAAAAGGAAAAAGAAAAGAAAAAGGAGGGAGTATATGGTCAAGACAAGCATGTCTCTGGATGCTATGAAGTTTTAGCTGAAAAAAAGAAAGGACTCTTTGAAAGTTCATTAAGAGAGGAGTTTGCACCTAAAACTAACAGCTCTGTTCAGTGGCTAATACTACTTTTTAAAGTTATTTAATCAACTTGTGCCTTATTTTCCTTATTATGACAATGGAATGCTATTCTTCAATTCAGAATTTTCTGAAGACCACAAGTTAAGGGCATGCACGATCTCCTTACGAGATTATATAACATAGGGTGAATGCTAAAATACAACTATTGAGACACACAAGAAATATCTCAATGGGCAATGGGACCCTGGCTGCTTGGAGCCTGACTCAGTCACTCGTGGTGCTTCTGGGAAGGGGAGAAGGAGGCTGGCTGGGAAGTGTGGGGTGGGAACATGGACAGAAACCACCTGTTCCCACCCTTGACAGCCAGCTGTGTGTCGGCTAGACACTGAAATGTCCTGGTTTCAATGCGCAATTCTGTCCTGGACAGAGCACAGAATCCTAAAAGCGTCTAGGGGAACAGCTTGGTGTTGTGACTTCTTGTTTTCAATCTTGACCCTCCTTTCACATAGAAATAAGTGGACACAGCAGCCTGGAAGCTGTGTGTGATCAGACACTTGCCTGGCCCCGAAGTGTGCAACACCTCCAGTCTGGTCCAGACACCATGGAAGAGAGGTCATGAAGACATTCTAGGCAGAACAACTGGCTTGAACAGGCTATCCCAGCATGCCACAACCTGGTAAAGCCTTATTAACCCCTATATGGACCCATAGAGGGTATATAAAACAATTGAACACTTGTCTTTTCTGTCAAAAAAAAAAAAGGTTTTATTACACTGTAAAAGTTTTTATTATAGCAGAGAACTTAAATCTTTTTATCTCCCCTACCTTGTAAAACTTCTATTTTCACAAAGTCCTTGCTACATTCTTAGAAATGAAGTGCCTTAATTTTCCCTCATTTCATTTGTGCTGTCTTTTCAAACTGACCATTCCTAAAAGACTGTGAGGTGTGACCCTAGCCAACAGGAATGACAGAGTCATCACCTGCATTAGAAGAAAAGCCACTCAACTTCCAGGGCTCTGATGGTTTGCTCTTCTGCTTTGGGGAACGACGTGTGTTTTCTTTTGATGGGAAGTAACGTTTGTCCCTGTTGAAGCCTCTTTCTTTGCAACTCCAAATTGACTTCTAAGAATGGCGGTCCTGTCTTGGAGGCCACTGCCATTGTGCACCTTCTGCCCAACCTCATTCTCTTATGTTCTCATCTATAATAGAAGTTGTTTTTTTTTTCTTCTGAAGCTCAGCCTACCTTGCCTGTAGAATTTATTCTGTGACATGGCTTTGGAGGCCACTGAAGGTCTTGGATCCTGGTATACCCCATCCTCAAATTATTCTCACCTGAGACAAGAAGGTGTCTGTCTCGTGACCCTGTCCTCTTTCTCTTTCCAACAACTAGGTGCTAACGTCTACTTACCCATGAAGCTGAGCCCTGAACGGACAAATTTGCTATTTAAGAAGACCGTGAAATGTCTGCTTCTTACCCTCCCACAGAGGACCCACATAAATTATTCCAGAGGTAAGACCAAATAAGTTCCTAACTATTGTAATGAGCCTCCATTTCCTCTCAGGAGAAAGTTCTGAGAATTCACCTTCTGTGTTCCTGTCACTCATACAGCATATGTTCTTTATTAAAACTTTTGTATTGATTCTGGACTTGTAAGTACACATCCATCTATATCCTGTTCCTGGCATATCAATAACCAAAATTTTACTTGGCTGAATATTTCTTGAATAAACTCAGTTACGGATTCGCTTTGAACACAGGTTGTTTGTGATTGCAATCCAACTCTATCATTTTGAAGGTAGAATGATGAAGAGATAAGCGTGTGTTTGGTCTTTTCTCAACTCAATCTTTAATACTTTAGCAAGATATTTTGACAGGCATTCCTTTCTGAGAAAAACACTCATCTTGATCCAACACATCTATAAATGTTATAAAATTCCAAGCATCCACCCAATTCACTCAAGTTAAACTTATACAAGCAAAACATAAAGTTAAGACAAAAAGCAAAAGAACTTTCTTCCCTAAGAAGGCCTATAATGACGGGCTAGTCTGAGGCCAACCTGGTCTACAGAGTGAGTTCCAGGGTAGCCTAGCCCTGTCTCAAGAAACAAACAAAACAGACAAACAAAATTAGTAGTTTTCTTGAGAGCCCTAATAAACACATACAGCTAGTGAGATGTTCCTGGCCATGTTTTCAATGTGCTTTAGTGTTTCTCTTAATATCTTCAGTTTCCCTTGATTTTCTGAAAGTTTTCCTTTATGTTTTTTTCTAAGCCAGGGTCAATTAAAATAAAAATTCCAAAGGAGTAAAGCCAAGGAGGAAAAGCTACAAAAATCCCATTTGATTGGACTACCCTTACCCCGTTACTTATTTCCCAGCCACTAATCCCCTCTCAAACAGCACAATAGAGCAGCTAGACATAAAGAAGGGAGACAAAATTGGCCAGCTACTACATTGTGCTTGCTAATCTGAGCCATTTACATAAGGGTTAGGAGGCTTGTTTTATCATTTAAGCAGACTTAAAAGCCTTTTGCAAATGAGATTTAGTTCCTACAAAAGAATGAATTGGTGCTATTTTGGCCAGTTGCTTCTGGCCCAGAGCTGACTTGGCAATAACCAAGCTGCTTCTTGGGCCCCATGTAGTGTAAGCAAAGATTGCTTACAGCTGCCCTAACTGGGAAGCCCCAAACTGATTAAATTCTTACCAGGAGGCGAGCAGGATGAGGGCCAGGCCCAAGGGCCAATTATATCAGAATTTGAGCTCTACCTTAACAAACACTTTTTTAGAAAGCTTCCAAGGTGGCTGAACAGTTTCTGCACCCCATTCTGCCGATGCTGCAACCCAAATCAGACCAAATCAAACTGAATTTTCTAAACAAGCCGATGTTTAGTGGATACAATGCTCCCGGATGGCCCTCCAACCCCCCCACCCCCCAAAGAGGAGATGGGAAAGAGACAGGAAAACCACATGTCTATTTGGTGGGGGCAGTTTAAATACCCTGTGGGAGTGGTCCTGGGCATCTTTGTGTGAGGGGGGTCATCATTTGTAGGCATTCTGAGATGCTGGTAGGTTTGGAGGGAGATAAGGGAGAAGGCTTGGATGGGATTTGCACCATAACATCCCAGCCCCTGTGGGTATATGGATGCCAGGGGCTGGGGTGAGGCTTCCACCAGAACAGTGGCTCTGGATGTTCAAATCCCCCTTGAATCTTCTCTTGAAAGAGACATTAAGAGCAGACAGGGAATGCACTGTAGAGACTAAAAGACTCAACGGGGTCTCAGGCTGTGAAGGGAAGACCATCTGAGCTCTTTGATTCACAGCTGGTCAGCCTGGCCTTGGGCACAGAGACAAACTGCTAGACTAACTCCTCTGCCTGTGTCGGAACCAAGGTGATTGGGAGGAAACCATGTTCGTAGCACCAGCTACACCCTTCTCATCAAAAACCGTAGGTTTAAAAACTGGAGATGGTGACTCTGTGTACCACACACCAGCCAGTGTTTTACCTGGCACACCTTGAGCAGATGTTGAGTGTGACTCTGGCCTGAGGCTCAGCAGGGTGAGGAGGACGACCTTGGTTAAATTTGCTCCCCGAAAGTACCACGGTAGTTACGCCCTCCATTCTTAAGTCATCCAGATCTTCTGTAAAAACACAACAACAACAACAGATGAAAGATTTTAGTTTGCAGAGTAAGGATGTAAAGAAAAGGGCAGGAGAATAATTCTTGCAAGCGGAAAATAGAAAATCATAAGGCATGAGCATTGACATGGGAGGAGAGAACAGAAATTATGAAAACAAGAAAGTTACTATGAGGGGGCTAATGGTCATGCTAGACTGATCTTGTTGAATAGGGCTAGTGACAGCCAAGAGAAAGCCAGAGTATGAAAGAAGTTTCTCACAGGTCTTGGCCCACAACAAGAAAACAGGCCCCCAACCCTGGAACAAATGGTCCCAGGGGAACAGCCCTGTCTGGGTCATACCTGGCCAACAGACAGCCTGGGGACTTTCCAAGTCATTCTAAGGTTTATCCTTTGAATAAGAATAGGCCATACCTGGGTGATCTCTCAAACATGAGATCATACTTTGTAATCAGTCACCTTGTGCCCCATGCATGTATGCTGATTTGTGGTTTGTCTCTATAAAAAGGAGCCTAAACCCTTCAGGGGGCTGGGGGGGTGGGGTGTGCAGCTTTCCCCGAGATTGCTGACACTGGAGTGCACTCATTCAATAAACACCTCTTCCTTGTTGCATCTCCTGGTTTTGGTGTTTGTGTCCCATCGGCCCATCAGGCTCATCAGGACCCCAAAATTAGGGTCCAACACAGAGAGAATTACATCCACTTGGATTAAACAGAGAAAGAACATGTTTTATAGCACCTACCAGTAATTTGTGTATTTTCTATGAAAAAGAACAACGTGTGTATAATTATATAATTTTGTATAAAATGTCCATTTTTTTTCTAGGTATAATTCTGTCAACAGCAGCGACACAGCCTGACACCCCCACCTGCAGTGTGAGGGGGCTTGTCCACCCAGAATGAGAGACCAAAACCGGGACCATTTTAGAAAAGAGGGCGGGAAACAGAATATGGGAACTTCATCCCCAAACCTGTGCAGCTGGCTCACATCTCCCACCCAGTTCCAGGAAAAGCAGGCCTTCAGGAAGAACAGATGACCCCAGGGTTAATCAACAGAGTTGTAAAACAACTTTTTGGGCACATGTTGCACCAAAGATTAACCTATGGAAATTCCCCCACGTTCCTCTAGACACCCCAACCAATCAGCTTTGGACCTGTCCTGTGGTTTTAGTCTTTATAAACCCCTTGCTTACAAGGCTGGGGGTGGGGGTGGGGCTTCTCCTGCAACTGCTGAGTCAATCTGTGGGACAAAGTCCCTGTCTGGGCTTGAACTCAATAAAGAAACTTGGACATGCCTTTGTGACTGGGCCCCAAGTGGTGGTCTTTCTGGGGGCTCTTGTGGACTGGTCATAACAAGGTAAAGCCAGATTTTGTCTATGCTAAAGAATCGGGGTCAGGTAGTATGAAGCTGCATTGGGTTTATTAACTAGAATATACGCTTTAGATTTAAGTGTAGGCATCAGTGAGCAAAAAAAAAAAAAAAAAAAAAAAAAAAAAATGGTAGGTCGAAGCAGATGTCCAAAATGCAGACGTCCAAAATGCTGTATTGGTGACAATGCCCTTAACAGAAAATCTCTAACCAGTTAAACAGAGGCCTAAACTCAGCTACTGGGGTATCTCAGGCACAGGGTAGGTGTGGTTCTGTTTACCAGGAAAGCAGATTAGCCCCTAGGAGCCATCCATAATCCACCCGAAAAGGTGAACTACCTGGCCACAGGCATCTAATTGCCTCATTCCCAGTCAAACTGGACAGCTTGTATCAGCCCAGAGCCCCCCTCCCCACCCTGCTGACTGTCCTAGGAAATCTTATTTTTCTGCAACTTTGCTTCCCCCCGGCCCCCCGAGCATAAACAATTTGATCACCAATAAATGTTTCTTTCTACCCATGGAGTGGTCTAGTTCTGTGGGTTCACTGCATCCTTACCTAGAGTGAGCATGCTCTAGTGTCTTGATAGCAACATGAATCAGTTTAAGGCTTTTGAAATTATATTGTTGAAAGGATGGATTTTACAACCAGAATCACAAAGTGAGCCAAGTCTTAAAAGGACATAGTATCGAAGGGCCTTGTACATACAGAGCTCTATACTCGTTGGTGAGTGCAGATCCCCACCCTCTGTCCCCTTGCAGAAGCTTCTGTGTGCAGTGGACAGTGGTTATCCGGACAGCGTGCATCATAAGGGTGACAACTCTACCACACAGCCTCTGCAAAAGGCCCTAGGACAGCAGTAAAGAGGGGACTGAGATACAACGTTGTCCTGTGGTCCCCGCACTGATGGAGTCACAGTAGCCATGGCCGCCTGCACTTGTGCACGTGTGTGTTCTGCGTCCACATTACAGAATGCTTGAATGAGGGACACAGGGACTCCCACACCCAGCTGAGGAGCCATCCATAGCTGATGGCTTCTAGGGGAAGAAGTCCGTTTTCTTTAGGGAAATGGCCCCTGGTGGGCTGACCAATGTTCCAATGAGAGGCCCCACAGTCATGGATATATTGGTATATAGGAAGCGCTAATTAAACTCAGAGGGTTATTTAAAAAATTGATAAATAAATGAATAAATAAATGGATGAGATCTGGGAGGAGTTGGGAAACATGGATGAAGAGTGGCTATATATACTTGTAAGAAATGGTCAAAGAATCAACTCAAAATATATTTGAACATTGAAGTTTGAAAGTGAAGTAAATTTGATGGTGTTAAAAAATATGAGTTTATTTACTTATCCTAAAGACTTTTCTTTTGCAACTTAAATTATTGGTTTTGTAAGGTGAGTTGACCCATTCTAGGGATGGCAGGAGTGTTGATATGGTTAAACTCAAAGACCATCTACATCCTGACTGCAGGCACTCTTTGAGGAGACACCTCTAAGAGAAAGGAAATACTGTCTCTGCAAGCCACATTGATTTTGCCTATTGTGTTGCAATTCTTGACTCTCAGTTAACAAAATAAAAGACACAGTAGGATGCTGCTTCCCCTTCCCATACCCCCTTTATTTCATATCTTTCTCCCTGCCTTACTTGGAAACAAATTATTTGAGAGGGTTTATGGAACACAAAATGGCAAGAGACAGGTGATACGAGGAGCCAAGGAATAAGACACATCTGTGGCTAGAACCCAAACCATCACATCCAGCAAGCCAAACGCCACCTCTGCAGTAGTCAGGGGCTGATCTGTGCTCTCTAGCTTCCATGGTTTTGTCTTTGCTTTCTAACTCAAAGCCAACCTGATTAAGCTAAACATCCACATCCAGGAACACCCAAGGCTATGAGTGCCTAAGCAGGCATTGGAAACACTCCCCATGTCCACAAACAAACTGGCAAACAAAGCGAAAGTAAGTGGATAAGGAAATTTCATTTTGCAAGAAGGGTAAACTGGGCTAAGGAGCACATCTGGCATCTGGGCAGGAAACTCACTGGGTGGGTTTTTTTTTTTTTTCTGGCATGAGAGACAACTGTAACTTTTTTACATAGGTTGGGGACTGACCACACACACACACACACACACACACACACACACACACACACACGCACGCACGCACGCACGCACGCACGCACACACACACACACACTTTCACAATTGGCTCATTCTTAAAGAACCAGTGCAAAGGAAATGAAGGAAAATGATATTGAAGGAGAATCAGTCAGTTGTTTCAGGCACAGGTGACGGGTGAGGGGGTGCTGTGGGTAAACAAAAGATTTACCAAGCGATCGAGATGAAAAGATTTAAATTCCTTTGTGTAACACTGTACAAGGTAGGGAGATTTATGGAATGTTGGCCTTTGGTAAGCTGCTTACCTCTGCTAGTAAAAATCACTTCTCACACTGGGAAGTATTGCTGGAAGCAAACCCACAACCTCTGCCTCCCAGAATCCAAGGCAGCTTGACTGTGGTACATATATAACCAGTCACACTTGCCTATCCAGTGGTCTGTGACCACTATCATACAGTTTAAGTCATGTGTGGTCCATCTCACAGTTCAGCTATCAGCAAAGCCTGATTCTCTGCCACGCAAGACCTATTCCTCTCTACCTTCCTGTAAAGACCTTAAGGTCTCTTTTTGAGCTGCCTTTCAGTCCCGAGGTTCTACTTTTAGAGTCATGCTATGCCCAGCATGCTTAATGACCTTTTGCTTGAGAAGGATGAGACATCTTTGCATTTCTCTCCACCCCATCTGTCTCTCTAATATTGAATTTGTGTGAAAATAAAATACTTGAGAGATATGCCTTGGGGACACTTTCCCTCCTTGTCCACTGTCCTCCTCATCTTCAACACTAGGACCAGGGGCCCCACCCTTCTCTGTTGCCAGACATTGTTGTTCTCCAGTGACAATACCTTTGGTGAGTCTTCTCTAGTTGTTAACCAAGAATGTCTGCCCATCTGAATGCCAATAACGCTAGTGTTAGATCAGGTCTTGGGTTTGCCCAGGGCTGCCGAATGGTAAACTGGTAAGAATTCAGCTGTGTTCTCTGCTGTGACTTTGACCACATTTCCCAAAGGTGACACTGGAACTCACAAAGATATTTGCTTCTTTTTTTTTTTTTTCTGCCAGCCTTATTTGAGATCACTATTCAATCTTACTTATCTAAAGATTCTCATTTTGGTTGTTTTATAGATTCAAATTATTTATCCTAGGGGACTATATTAAACATGAGCAACTGGCCACAATGTGGGGTGGATTGTGGTCATCAGTGGTCCAAAATGATGCCGTTGACCCTAGAACCTTTGGAGATTTAGAAAACGTTATAGAGCTCCAAGGCAAATGGTAAGAAATCCCTTACATTCAAGCTTTCTTCTGTCTCCCTCTCTGTTGATTCTGCACTATTTCTCAGATCCTGTTACTGCATGGAAAGTCTACTCCATTCAAAGACTGAGACCCCTAATTGAGTTTGGAACTAGAATCTAAAACTCCTGTCTCTTCCTCCTGCAAACAATCTTCTGGACTTTGATCCTGGAGAATGAAGTTCTTATTACTTGGGCCTTATTACCAAATCCCCAACTACCCCTAATTGAATCCCTATCCTCTGCAACATTTAGCCCAAATGGTCAAAATCTGGCTGAAGACATCTGCCACTGTGATTTTGTCTTTGCTTCTAGCTCAAAAACAATGGGACAGGGCCAAATATTAGTGAGCATAGGAGCTTGTTAAGCCTTAAGCACATATTGGAAACAAACAGTCTTGATGTCCCACAAGCAAGCACAAAGAAACACATGGTCCATGGGGGCTAGTTCAAGACTACAGGGCCGTTAATGAAGCCACCCTACCCATAGTGTCTGTGTTCCCTATCCTTTGCTCTCTCTCTCTTTTTCCCTATCTTTATACAAACCTCTCATTTCATTGTCCGTGACCTTATGGCTAATTTATTTTTTAACTACTCCACTTGGCTTTTCTTTATAAAGCTTTTACTTTGGTTTTACCCACATAGTCCTTTCCAACAGACTATTCCCATGGCCTCCACTCTCGCTGAACTTTTGATATATCCCTACACCAATGTCCCTTTCTAAACACATTCATGTTTCTCCCTCTTTATTTTCCCAAAAGCTATAAAACATTCCGTACAATCTCTTTGAAATATTGTGTAAGGAGTAAGGCTTTTCTGCCCGCCGCTGGTCTTGTCCTGCTGGTCTTGTCCTGCTGCACGCCAGCCCCGATTAATGCACAGAGATGCTGTATTTGATATGATGCTGTTGGCCAGGTACTAGTTTCTTATCAGCTAGCTCTGTCTTAATTATTAACCCATTTCTATGTATTTCCACGTGGTCTTCTTACCGGGGAGAGGCGGCTGGCAGTTCTGTTCTCTCCAGTCTCTCCATCTTGGCTCCTCCTTCCTACTTCCTCTCTCCTCCTTGTCTCCTAGTCCCGCCTATCTTCCTTTCCTATTGGCCAACAGTGCTTTATTCATTAACCAGTATGAGAAACATATTTACAGAATGACATCTCCCATCAATATTGGACCTTTTTTTTTTTTTTCGACCCATTTCCTAGCATTTCTGTCTCTCCCTTAGCAGTGAGCTCCATACATGCTTTATAGGTTTGAATTCAACTAAAATGGAGGCAGCTGCCCAAGAGGGATCACTGTAGTCACTGCACACAGTTCTAGAGGCTTCCAACTGAAACCATCACACAAATGGGCTGAATTCATTGTGCTAATCATGGTATAGCCAAAACATTACCAGTCGGTATTTATACTAATTCTAAATATATTTTCCACATGATGAGCCATTCTTATGTTTCCATTTGGGGGGAGAGGCAGGGCTTTAACTTGTCAGGAGTCTCTCAGCATTAATAACATCTAGTCCTAAAACTCCTACATACAGTTTCTGTACCATAGAAGGCAAGCATCCTCTGTTGTAGGAGACAGGACCCATAAGTTATTAACTTATGAATCTAAAAAGCTGATGAGAAGCTAAACTTTAAGCCATGCACCCTTTCCTTCTTGTTGTATCTCAATTTAGCCATCTTCCTTATTAACTGGAATCAGAACAGAAATTACCAACAGAGAGAGCCATCTTATATCCAGGTTGACTTACAAAGGAAGGGAATTCATTTTATCTAAGGGTGGAAAGCCTTAAAATCTTAGCAATACTTCACGAACAATTCCATTAAGTGATTTCCATCTGGCAAATCCCCTCAGTTACTAGGTAGCTCTTACATTTAAATTAACCCATTTCTATTCGTCAATGTATTGCTACATGGCCTGTGGCTTACTAGTGGTGCCCTGGCATGTTGTTCCTTGGGCAGCTGCTGGCATCACCCAGACTCTGCTCTTCTCCTGTATCTCTGCTTAGATTTCCCACCCGGCTCTATCCTGCCTTACCATAGGCCAAAGCAGATTTATTTATCAACCAATGATAGCAGCACACATCCACAGAATAGAGAAAGACATCCCACATTAGTTTCCTTTTTGTTTTTAATTAATTATATTACATTTATTTGTATGCCTCTCTCTTCGCACTTGCGTGCGTGCGTGCATACGTGTGTGTGTGTGTGTGTGTGTGTGTGTGTGTGTGTGCTTGTGCACACACACTCACTCCTGGAGGTCAAAGCACAACTTGCAGAAGTCATTTTCCTCCTTTGTTTCCTTCCCCCATGTAGTTCCTTGAGATCAAACTGAGATTGTGTCTGAACTTGTTGGCAAATTAACAAGTTGATAACTATGTTGTTCTAGCTTTCTTAGTCACAGTAGAGTCATCCTGACAGCTAGGGTGTCTTTCTGCACTGGGCACAATGAAGCAGATAAGGCAGACAAAGCTCCTGTGTCTCAAGGGAAAAGCTATGGGCTGTCCTAGATTTGGTCTTTATATGGGCGCGGCTGTTCTTTCAGCCTGGATTAGAACACTGTTCTTGGTTCTGAAACATCTTAAGTGCACCATTGTGTTTGGCCTTGGGCATTGGCATCCATTACATGATCACAGAGACAATACAACAAAATGTTGTTCAACTATATAAGGATGTAATTGAGTCTAAAAGCAAATGTACAGTCATTTAATGGTGAGTACCTGGAGCCCTAGGGTTTCACCAAACTTCTCCAAGGCAGGAAGCATTCAGAGGACAACGTGCAAATGGTTAATGGCTAAAATACACATGACATTCTGGGACTGATCTGCAACTTCCTCAGCAATTGGCCCAAATGTTCAGGGTTTGTTTAATAAAGATGGTTTCCCTCCTTTTGCTTTCCAACACATGCTGCACTAAAGACTCATGTCCCCTAATGAAACACAGTGCTTTCCCCAGAGTTGGCACCCCTCACCCACCCACAGCCCAGTGCAGTCCCTATGAGCCACCGCAAGGTTAAACCTCAGCAGCAAAGAATAACTTCCTCTTCTGCCTCTTCAGACTTCTCCCATCGATTCTGGCTGGGACCTTTTCTGATTCATAGGTCCCCTTATTCTTTCTCTTTGTCCCTTCCTCACTATGTGGCTGTGTGTCTGGCGTCCATGCTGGTTTAAATGACCACCTTCCCTCCCACTTCTCCAGTGCTCTTCTCTAGGCAGCTTCGGAGAGTGACATCTTGCCCACCACTGCAGAGAGTGGGGGGGGGGGCTAGGGCGGTGTCTTAAATTCTAATAAAAGTGCCATTTAGCTTCCATTTGAGTCAATTCTTAAATTCTTTTATTGATGGGACTAAGAAACCCAAGAAGGGATCCCGATTTCTCTTGTAAGAAAAGTTGCTTCCTTGGTTTTAATAATTTGTCAATTAACTATTTGAAAACTTATTCTTACATGTATTGTATTAGCTCCTGGAAACTGGCTTTTAAAGGAATTCATTTGTCGCACTTCTCTAAAGACACAAGAAATAAAATACACTGGATACTAAAGGAAAAACAAAAAACAAAAAATAACCCAGGGAACTAAAGAGGGAAGAAGCTGACAGTCCCACTGGGCAAGAATAAGACCACGCCCACAATTTTTTAAACCAAATTTGAAGCTAGTTTTCTTAAATACTGGCCAGGACCATGAATTCTGGCCAGGTCCATTCCAGAGACCCATGATGGTACTGAATTGTGGTAGTCAGAGATTTATAACCCTTGAGGCTACAAACAGACTTCCCACCTTCAGCCAATCAGAGGCAAAGCATACATTCTGACATACTTACTGCCTGTGTATCTCTTGCCTACATCCTGGGTAACCAAGCTTGTTTACAGAAGTGAAAATATGTAGCTTGCTAGATTCTAGGAAGTTATTGGTCCTCGGGAAAGTAGCGTGGTTTTATTTTATAGATCTCTTATACATGGTAATTTAAATTTAAAACAGAGAATTGTTCATCATGAAGCCTGGGTTATCATTGTTTTTATCTGATTACCTGTAAGGGGGAGAAGCAGCTAAAAGAGAAAGAAACATACAACATGGAGACTGAATGTGAAGTCTGAGCAAGTTCCTCCACATTCTCACATTTCAGGGAAGGTAATACCTGTAGCTTCACAAGTGCTGCCTGCAAGTCACCCACAGAGATGACCCCAGCTGGAGTGAAGTTGATGGTTCAGAATGGCTCTGTATGCCAGCTGGCTGGGGAGACCTGACAGTTCACACCCCTAGGTTAATTCGAGAGAACACTTCTTTCACTTAAGTTTCCCTATGAGAAAAGATAAGCGCATCTTTTGAATGCTGTATTTTAAACTTTTCAGAGGTCATTAGCTTCCCCCTCCAACAGAAAGCCCAACGGAGGAATTTATGTTTAAACACAGCTTATAAAACTATGGCCTACCTTTTGAGTCCCAAGAACACTGCTCAGAAGAATGAACTAATTTACCACAGAAGGCACAGGCATTTTATCGTTATTAACTGGCAAATGACCAAGAGCTAATCAAGCAAAATGGTGTTTTGATGTCAGAAAATAGCAGCTGCTTAGATAAAATAATCCCAGGACTTTCATTTCATTCAAGTCTAATCCATGAAATAATTACAGCTGTTTGAACTAGACAGTGTAGGAGATGGGTGAATTTTCACATCTGTTTCAAGGAACTTTATAGAAACGTTAGAAGTCTTTCAAGTGTAAGTCTCTTCACGCTGATTCATTGATGGGTTGAAGAAGAATTGCATGGTGGTTTTTCCTGCACTGCAATTGGTCTGTTGATTTATATCAATAAAACTGATTTGGTCAAATGTTTTGAACAGATGTTATACATTCAGAGTGAATTATTAAAAATAAAGCAAATGTTAAGAAAAACACCAGAAATTAGGCAAGATCAAGTAAAATATGTATGGAATATTTTGGTCTCGTGAGACAGTTACAGTTCCAAAAAAGGGAAAGAAGGAAAAGAGAATGAAACACAAATCAATCCACTGGCACATAGTGCACTAGAGAGTTGGGGAAATATGAGGGCTACAAGAGGGAGGGTCCATGAGCACAGAAAGCTTCTCCATTTTCACAGTCACACCTGAAATAGGACCTTAGCATTTTTGTCTGTGCATCAATTTCACATAAAAAAAAAAAGGAGTTTATAAAAGTAATAATATCCATAAACCATTAAAACAATTTGGTAGTTAAGGGAAATTATAAGTCTCGAGTATTAGACTAATGGTAGTTTAACAAATAGGAAATAGAATATTATTTGGGAAACAAGTTTTGTGGGACTTAAAGGCTGTGGTAGGCTTTTCCATTTTAATGCTACAAGAGGAAGCCGATTAAAGAATATTTAATTCCCGCGGCTAATGAATCAATAAACAAAAGAGAAAGATTAAGCTGATAAGATAAAGGAAATGGTTATGTTTATTTCAATCTGTGCATGTTCGGTTTCTACTGCTAACCAGAAAGTGCAAGGAATATACTGATATATTCTTTCTAGATAGTCTTTGACTATAGCTTGCAAGAGGTATTGGAAATAATTGAGAAAAATTGGCCAAACAAAGCTTAAAATGCTGTAAATAAAGCTTAGAGGAAAGTTCTGGTGGAAGCTTAAAAATCTAGGATGACAACATGAAAATGAACAGTAAAGACTGTTGTCATGAGGTTTCAAGGGTGGGGGGTAACAATGGTTATGTCTATAACTGGACTTGAAGCTATTCATGTTACATTTCAGCAAAAAAAAATTTAAAGAAATAATAATCTCAGCATGTGTTAATGTCTGAAGATCTGTGGAAAAATTAGCCTAAATGTGATGGACTAATTAATCTGTCAAAGGAAATGCAAGAATTCAGGCTGTAGCATGGTTATTGCTTGCTGCTTCACATAAGGTTTGTGGTGAGAAACGAAAACAACAGCAGAGAAGAAAGATTTGTTGAATATACTATCTCTGCAGAAAATGAGCTACTTGATAGCTGTGGACAAGGAGGGTATGGTCTTTAAAGGGATTAACACCATTAAAGAGAACATGAATACTTATCACCAGGAAAAAAAAGACACTGGACAGACAGACCCCATCAGTTATAGGCTATAATCGGGATAGAAGAGAATACCCATTTGAAATACTTTCCCTTGATAAGTTAGAGTTACAGGACAGCCTGATTACATAGGCTTCTCCAAGGTTCAGCCACACTGGTGCTCAGTGGCCACTTTGGCCATGATCTGATAATGCTCAGAACTAGTGGCAACCTGGTATCATTCACGAGGCACTGATGTAGAAGTGACACAGACTGCACCAACCGTGAAGTCCTCCATTCAAAATTTAATGATGACTTGGTAAACCAAACCATATATACACCATGACTGAAAGGATTTGTTGTATGAAGCCATGAGGCTAAAGCCTAAGTGGAAGCTTGAGGACATGGGAGACAAGAAGAATGGGGAATGTCTACTAGGAAAGCTACAGCCAAGACAAACCCATAGGGCCAGACACAGCAAGGCCGTAGGCGTACGACTTAATCCCATTGGACTACACATCAGAATTTATGACCCAGATGCCCAGCATAGAGCTACAGTACTCTTCCCACAGTGGTTAGTGGTCATGGCTTATTCTCAGCATGGGTTGGAATGTTCTTACTGGTGGAGTCTGCCAGTTTTCTTTCTCTAAGTCCCCACCAACCACCTCTGCTTTTTGGCCCAGGCTGGGACAACTGTTGGTCATTTTTCCCCTTGCCACAACAGGCCCAGTACTCTGAGATCCATTTGAAGTCCCATGCTCTTCACAAAATATGTGGCAGCTGCTGGGCCATCTCTGTGACATGGGAGTTCGGGGAGCTTGAAGGTGCTCAATAAGTCACCTAACTGACATTTTTTTTAAACCCCATCTATATACCTATTGTGATTCTCTGACTCCTATGGATGTGGGATGGAAATTCATAGCTGAATGGCCTATATTTTACAAAATTCAAAATGACAACTCATCATCATTATTGCAATTTATTTATTTAGTGCATTTGTGCATGGACATGCATATTGCCTATATCCATGCAGGTGTCATGTTGCCCATGTCAAGGTCAGAGGACAATTTGCATGAATCACTTTTATCCTTCTACTATGTAGATCCCGGGAATCAAACTCAAGACATAAAACTTAACAGCAAGAACTTTTATCCCGAGCCATCTCTCCAGACCTCAAGTTGGCTTTTAAGGAAAGATTTTTTTCTATTTTCTTTTTTTAAAACTCTAATCTACCTGGACATCTACCCTGAGGAATGACAGAGAGCAATTGTTTCTGACCCAATTTTGATTCTCTATCTCTCTTTCTACTGTCTAAGATTGTGGACTTCTTTCTCTCTTCCGTCTCTTGCCAACAGAGTACTTTCCTAACAACCCTGTGTTTCACTCTGACTGTGTTCTGTGACTAAGTTCCAGAGGAACTTCTCCTTGAAGACATAACATGCAGTTTCTGGAATTTTGAAGTACTTAGCTTTCTTCACAGGTCATGTTTTAAAATGGCTTTAGCTTTTCCTTCAAGTAGTTACCTATGGAGCTTGAAGCTGCTGTGTGAATTTGGCCACTTGGTCTAATGACCAATGGATGAAGTGGCTAGGCCCAATGGGGATGGTTTTCTCTGAGGATATTGTGACCCCCTTATGAAAGGAGGTAAGAGGGTCACACGCCCTCTCTTGGATGTGAAGAAGTTCCTTACACCACGGGTTGGTGTCCTGGTGCATGGTTTCCTCATCCTTCCCTGTAGACGAAGAGGCACCTGTGCAGCTTCATTCTGTATTCGTGAGTGTATTTTTTTCCATTTCATCCCTTAATAAATAGTCCTGGTACAAGACTTCCATGGATTGCCACTTTATGAAGCCGTTGAGTTTATATACCCTTTTTATTTCAGCCAGCATCTCTTATCTCACAATGTGGTACCTTCATTGTGGTTAGAAGCAGCAGGAAAGAATAGCAAAGTTAAAACACAATTGCTGTACATTGAATGTAGAATGCTCCCCAGGGGCTTGTGTGTTTGAACACTGGGATACTGCTTTGGAAGTCTGTAGAATCCCTAGGAAGTGGAGCCTTGCTACAGGAATTGCTCAGGACTATCCTTGAATTTTGATAGCCTGACTATATTTTCTGTTTGCCTTTTTTGTTTCCTGATTGTCAACCCAATGTGGCTGCCACTTCATTATTCTGCAACTGTATCTATCATGCAGTGGAGGACTATATCAACTAAAACTTGAAGCTTAAGTAAACCCTTCCTTGCCTGAGTTTCTTCTTGCGAGGTATTTGGTCATGACAATAAGGAAAGTAACAATTATGATGACATTCATTTAAATCACATCGGTTTGGTGGCAAAATTTTTTTATATTTTTATGATGAACTTACTCTGAAATTCTTTGCTCTATAGAGCTTGTATATTCTTGTCGAGTTTTCTGATACCTGCAAAGACCTCTCATGATCTCCACTCACAAACATCTCATATTTCCTTCAACACACACACACACACACACACACACACACACACACACACACTGAACCTCTTTAATTTCCATAATGCCATGCAAACATTGGATATTTACTTCCTTGTTGTTTTTGTTTAAGTTCAACTGTGATTGCATTAGACTTTAATATCAAGAATGCTTCTGAGGTCTTAAAGTGGGTTTGCCTCACTAACCTGCATTTGATTATGCTCTACAAATGAATCAGAGAACTTTTGGACAGTTCCTCATTAAAGAGAATCAATCCACAAACAGAATAACCACTGTTTACAGAAAAATGTCAGCACCAAGTCTTGGCAAATGCAGTGTCACACATAGTATCTTCTTCAATGCATTGCTCAGATAATTATTTCCATGGACGCTCATTTCCTGCTTACATCCCTTTCTTGTGTATCCGCTATCTCAGAACACTTAGAAGTAACTTAATTATATATAGTGAATTCCTACAAAAAATTCATTGTGATATATATATATATATATATATATATATATATATATATATATAAATAAAATCACTGTGCTCATTCTGGCATTAGTCATCTATGTATACTACTCCTCAAGTCCATGTCCACAACTTTTATGTAAGTGACTGTGAGAGCATACTGCATTGATGTGGGCTCAGCCTCTTGGCCTTGACATATCCCCTTCGTAAGATTCTTGGAAATGTCAAAGGTTTCCTTTCTGTTCTGTGTCTTGTACATCTCAATTCTTATTTCTACTGGGCTCTGAATTTCAGGTTTTGCTGTGTTCTGGAAGATGCAGGCGGTCAAACAACAAAACTCCAGGAAACTAACTTTTGGCTCCAAACTGCTGTTATCCAGCATGCTTTGTCCTTGAGACCCACAGGTCTTTTAAAGCTGGAGGATATCTATATCAATGGTATAAGAAGAACTGTGGGCCAGCGTCCTTTGGAGTGAAAGAAACATGGTGTCCGGCACTTGGACCATCCAGAAACTGCGGAACTGGGTGTCTGGGCAAGACCTGCAGATGAAACTGCAGCTGTGCTACCAGGAGGTTGCCAAGGGGACCCAGCCACCTCCTATGTTCCCCGTGGGTCCCAGTCATACTTGTGGTGGCCGCCCCTCGGTCATCATGTCTTCTCAAAGGCCCTGATGTCGGGCAAGACAGCTCAGAGCTCAGTTGTGGCAGCCACTGAGAAGGCAGTGACACCTGCTCCTCCAATGAAGAGGTGGGAGCTGTCCAAAGACCAGCCACACCTGTGACACTGCCCTAGGCTACTGTGCTGGGTCCTGGGGACACCTGCCTGCTTTTCTTCTTGGCTTTCCTCTGGGGAGAGTGTGACCTCATTTATAACAAACACATAGAGCTCACATTAAAAAAAAAAAGTGCTAAACCAGAACTGTGACCCTCTCCCATCCAGACTGCCAAGGGTCCTTTATCCACTTTCGTGGCAACGACTCAGTTTTCCATCTAGTCAAAACCAAATGCGGTCATCGCTATATCACTTCTAAACATAGTCATTGAGTTCTGCTTGTCAAACCTAAAGTGACAACTTGATCTCTCTTCTGACTGGACACCGACAACCTTAGTATTCTAATTAAAACATTTTTCTTTTAAATTGTAGCTTTGCCAAGTCTTTTTTTTTTTTAATGACCTTTGCTTTACAACTCTTCAAATTGCATGCCTCATTAATTCTATTATTCCTTATTCTGTCTTGGAAATTCACTTTCATTCCTCTACAAGCGACGGCCAGTAACCCCGTAGGTATGAGAACAAGTTCAGTGTGCTTAGCCCACTAAAGTCTTTAGAAACTTGAACTTACAGCATTAAACAATTATGACTCTTATGTTACATTCCAATCCCTTCCTCAGCATGTCCGACTTTGTCAAGTTGGCTAATTTATCTCCCAAGAATTGCTTATACACAATTACTCCTCTCCTTTACTGTTCATGCTACAGCATCTCCCCCCACCCCTTCATCTACTGGAAAGACAAGAAAGCCTTCAGTTCTCATCCGTGTGCTGTCACTTCCAATCAAATTTTGTCCCCACGTATGTGTACGTCACACAGTGCCTCACTCAGAACCCCCGCCCCAGCCAGCAGAGCTCCTTTTGATATTCTGTTGCTTTCCTGTCTGACTACCACCCGAGGGCTGCTTCAGGCTTTCATTCGCACACCACAGCTCTTCTCTGCCCTGCACCTTTGATCATGTTATTCTCCTTGTGTAAGGATCCTAACTGAAGGCCCTATGAAGGTGACGAGGACCTATGCTGTCTTTAAGAGAGATGCTCTGGCCACGTGTTTAGACCCTCTGCCCCTTCCCTCGAGTGCCAGAGTGTTTTCGCTGCACTGTTTTCTGTGTTCTCACAAAAATCTCATCGTCACCCCCCCCCACCGGCATTGCATTTCTCTCTCCCCTGCAGTGCATAAAATGTGCAGGATGTGTTTGCTGCTCTTCCTGGAATGTCTACCTCATTGCTTAGTGTGTATGTGGTCTTTTCAAATGAGAGAATGAACAAATTTATTTTACAAAACCAACTGCACAATTCTGCACCACTTATTAACTTCTTCATGCAAAAAGTTTGTCCACTTTGCTCTTAAACATTTCACTGGCTGTCTGAACATACATCCTGCTGCAACTGTCCTCTAGTTCATCTTAGTTAGATGGTGATTATAACAGAACCCTTCAGAAAAAGCATAGGTAAGACTTCTGTCAAAGTGTGGTGAACACTAGCCTTGTACAGCCCTCTAAATGACATCATTTATGGTTATATTACGTCATTTGCTTCTGCATGACATCATTCACTGCTGTTTGCTCTTTTTGCTGCAAAACTAAGAACTAAGAGATGAGAAATTTTCAATACCTTGTGATTCAACCTACTTTGAGGCTTATTTATATTGTACCAGTAATTATTTGATGGGTGTTATCCTTTGTACATGTGTTTCTGTTATTGGTTGATGAATAAAACTATGTTGACCAATAAGGCAGGGAGATTGGCAGGACTAGGAGATGAGAGGATTTCTGGGAAACATAAGCAGATGCAGTCATCATGTAGAGCCCTGGAAGAGAGGATACACAGGGAATCTCTGGTAAGCCAAGACCACATGGAAATACATAGATTAATAGTAATGGATTAATTGTTAAGACAGAGCTAGCCAACAAGAAACCCTAGCCACCAGCCAATGGCCAATCGCTTTATAATTAATGTAAGTTTTGTGTGTTGGGGGGGGTCAAAGCTGTGGGAAGTGTCAGCTACAATCATTCCTGACTTTCCCAATAAATTCTGGCTATTAAGGCATGACAGTAGTAGGGGGAGATCCAAGAAGGAAGACAGAGAGAGAAGAACACCAGCCCCTCTCTCCAGTAAGATAAGACCACATGGAAATACTTAGATTAATAGAAATGGGTTAATAACTAAGATAGAGCTAGCCAAAAAGAAACTAGTAACTGGCCTACAGCTTTATATCTAATACAGCATCTCTGTGTGTTATTTGGGGGGCTGGCGTGGCTCTCAGACCCGGTGGGCTGGTGGAAAAACCTTACTCATAACACTAATTCTTTGTACCTCAAAATGTGACTAGTTCTAGAGGTGTTCAAGAAATGTTTAAGAGCAATCATTAATACTGGTTGCCAATTTGGCATACCCAGGAAAAGGGATGCTCAATCAAGAAATTACCAGATTGCCTTGTGGGCATGTATATGGGTATATTTCCTTGCTTGCTGACTGATATAGGACGTCCAACCTACCATGGGGAGCCACCCATTGGCTGGTGGCCTGGCTGCCAGGGAAAGGAAGGCAATAAGTGCAATTCCTCTATGGTTCATGCTTCAAGCTCCTGCTTTGATACCTTGCCTTGGTTTGAGCCAGTGATGGACTATAACCCTATCTCTACCAAAGTTATTTTTGGTCAGTGTTTTATCCAGCAGCAGAGAAGGAACTAGAACATTGAGTTAAACAGAGCTCATGACTGCTGTTTCCTGCAGGAGAAATTTGGAGCCAGTGAGAGAGCCCGGGGGGGGGGGGAGAGGGGGGAAGGCTCTTTTCACCAAGCCTGAGGGCCTGGATTTAGTCTTCAGAATCCACACAGTAGAACAAAGTAGAAAAAGACAACCAAATCCAGTAGATGGTCTTCTGACTTCCACACTTGTGCCATGGGGTGCATGGAAGCACTCCTTTCCCCCAAATAAACACATAAGTGTAAAACTTTCAAAGTAGAAATTTGTCCAGAAATACATCATACAAAGGGTTCTGCGGCAAAGATACAGGAAGGTAAGATGATCATATACCAGTATAAGAGAGAGACAGAGATGGATAGATGATAGATAGATAGATAGATAGATACATACATACATACATACATACATAGATAGATAGACAGACAGACAGACAGACAGACAGATACAGAAGCCCTGATGACATCATGTGTAGCTTCTAGACCTACTTTTGGGGTCACTAAGTGTATGGTATTTATCACAATAGTCATAGTGCACTGATACAATAAACAGCTTCACATATTTTATAACGCTGAGGGAAATTCAGCTATTCTCATTGACAATGAAGCAAGAAAGTTAAAAACTTAATATTCTTTCCCCCTGCCCCTCCCTTTTGATGAAGGTGCCTTTGGAAGAGGCCAGGAAAACCTCCAGCTGTTAGCAACATTGATGGGGAGTGAGCCCACAGACAGTTACTTCCATTTTTTAAAGGCCTTCACAAATGGAAAACATCTGGAGATAGAGTGTGAAGAAATGTTTCCTGAAAGATGCCACTGGACAAATATTTTTGCCTTTGGCTAAAAGTGATTTGAGAGTAGACATATGGAGATCTTAAACTAGTTCCACTGGCTTATTCATACTTTGAAATTGCCAAGGAACAACTGAATTCAAGCAAAGGTCTTCCTTAATGCCAGACACTAAGTAAACACTCTGGTGCCAGAGCTGCTTTTGTTAAGCAACTTTCCTATAAGATCGTCTTCTATGCCCATACCACCCTTTCTATGCTCCACCCTACAATAAATCCAAATGGCTGTTGCCTTTCCATTACCACATTTTTCCAATAGTGAAAATTAGAAGGCAAGCCACCACGCCGGCTATGTGACCCAGGTATCAGTTTATTGAAGGATATTAACCTCGCTAAATCCAGACTAAGCACTAACAAATATAATTGGTTCTCTCTCAAAAGTTGGCAGTCTCACTTCAAAGCTGTCAAGTTTACTGTCTTCTACTCATTAAAAATAAATTAGTGGTTTAGAGACCCTTTATTTTCTTACCTGACTGGTAATTTATGGTTTATGAATTTTAATCTCTAAATATTTTGTTTATTAATGTTTTTCTCAATGTCTGGTTAGAACACATAAGAAATTGTCTTTTCCACATTGTATTTATACATTAATCAAAGTCCAGAGATATGAAATACTGTAATAAACCTTACATTCAGTAAAGCTTTTTTCTTCCCGGGTAACCATGTCATCAACTAGCAGCAGTAATAGTTTTCCACATTTTTTTAAAATACAAGAATTAATTCTAAGTGACCATGAATTAGTTTCCCCATTTTGCTAGTCATGTTTCATTATCACACTGGTTAAAAAACTGCAAAAATATAAACTTCTGATAATTTCTGACTTTATAGTTTATTTCTAATTCAAAGCAAAACTGAGTAAAAAGAAATCTCCTAAGCTCCTCATTTTCCTCCCGTGTAAGGTATCTTGTACTGTCACTATACCCCCTGAAGTGTGCTAAAACAGTGAGACCAGCCTTACACATCGTTATCGCCCAAAGCTCACAGTTTATATTCCTAGGATTCTGTAATGGATGATGACATCTGCTGCAGCACCAAACAGAGTATGACCAAGTTCATAAAACCCTTCAGTTATCCGTCCCTCCTCTAACAATCTAGGGCAAGCACTTACCATTTCACTACCTTCAATGCACCTCATGCATTTGGAACCAGCAATACGTAGCCCTGTCTGGTAGTACAGTACTTAGTAATATGCAACCTAGGTTCCTGTATGTCTTCTTGCGGCTTGGTAGCACACATTTCTGGTGTTCCATGATATGCCACTATCTGACAATATCCATTTATTTATTCATTAACTGTGGAAGGGCATATTAGCTTCTTTTGAGTGTTAGCGGTTGGAGGAATTATGTGTAAAGCTGCTATAAGCCTTCCTAAGCAGGTTTGGGAGGAGTCAGATTTTGTTCATCTGATAATGTTGTGTTGGATGATATGCCAAATGATGTTGAAGTTTATGAGAAACTGCCAAACTGTCACTCAGAGTGTCAGTGCGGCTGTACACTCCAACCATGGATGATTGACATGTCCTGTCTCTGCCCCACTCATCAGCACATGGTCTGGTCAGGGTTCTGCATTTTGGTCATTCTGACAAGCATGTAGTTATATCTTGTTATTCTGATTAGCAATTCCCCAATAGCATATGATGTGGAACAACTTTTTAAATACTTATTTCAATCTGCACATCCTCCTAGGTGTACACTATGGTCTTCAGTTCATTTTTTTTTTTAAATAAAATGACTCATTCATTTTGAGTTTTAAGGTGGATCTGTACACGTTTGATAACTGTGCACTATTAACTATACTTTTGCAAACATCGTCATCCCGTCTGTGACTTGTCTGTTGATTCTCCATTTGCAGAGGAGTTCATTTTAAGGACACGTAGCTCAATTCTTTTCTTAATAGATCTTGCTTTTGGTATTGAACCCCAAAGTCATCCCTAACCAAAGATCACTCACATTCTCTCCAGGAGCTTCATAGTTCATAGTTAGGTCTGGGGCCTGTTCTTATTTTTGATCTGGATCTAAGTTATCATCAAGTTCAGTTTCAAAATACTCCATGTATTTTAATGTTCAGAATGATGAACACACACCAGAAGTTTGCCTACCCTCCTACATAGTCAGTATTGTCAGTTCATCAACGTAAAGGTGAAGTCTTTTTGCTTTCTTTATAAATTAGTATATGGGCATTTTCCATGTGTAATGTTTTCCCTGGAAGCAGACTGGTAAGTAGCCACTGGATGTCCTCATTCTCCATTTAGTTACTATTAAAGTATCTTCTGAAATCTGGAAGGGAAAGCTTTCCAGATGAAAATACCCGAAAAGCCATCAATGAAACAATATACTTAGAATTGGGAAGGAGCAGGCGGAGCCTTGGGTAGTAAGGTAGAAGAGGAATCTGATTTTCATCTCGCTTGCAGTTTTGCTTTCTTGTTTGTTGATAGCCTACAGAAACTTTCCAGATTTCTGTACACGCATCAACAAGGTCAGCAGTGTCACAGTGACTTCCAGCTGAAGCCTTTTGCTAACTGGGAAATTAGCCTTGCCATATCACGTGTAACATAAACCTTGGATTCCCCCAAGCCCTTGATTTTAAGGACCAAAAGTGGTGCCAGGTGGTATCCCTCCTGGAGCATTCCACACTTCCCAGCCAATGGGTGCTTGGGGGGGGATAATTAACTGGTCCGTGTATTAGTAAGGAGGGGGCATGGAGCTATCCAATGGGGTCTTATTTTAATCTCTGGGGTATGTATACTTCTGCTTATGAAGATTGGTGAATCTCTTTGATGGTCATTCGAAATCTGCCATTCATTCATTTTGAGTGCTGTGTGTAGCCACAAGGAGGGAGGAAGATACCCAAATATATTTAAGTAAACCCCGTAGCATGTTTAAAATTTTAGAAACAGTGGTTAATATTTTAAATTAGTGAATTATCAAAATATTCCTTTTCTCAAACATCACAAAGAAGAGGCGGAAGTTCATATTCAAAAGTAGCTAAATCTGGCTGGTGGCAGGAAGAAAGATCTCTCTGGTCTGCAAGTGGCATATCCACAACCCTTTTCAAAAGTTAGCTTAAACAGTTAGAACTAAGACATGTGAGCTACTGGTGGTCAGACTCTGACAACAAGACAGGAAGAAAAATTTCTCTTTCCTGGTAGTTACGCTACTTTTCAGTGTAAAGTGTGTTTAAAAGTCTGATCTGCAAAGTGAAACAATTCATTCTTACAGTTCAGATGTCTAACAGAGCCTTTGCGGGATCTTCTGACACCAGGAGAATGAAGGCAAGAACTTATTTCTGTTTCCTTCAGATCCAAAAGATGAATTTATTTCTCTAAATCCCTAGGATTTATCCTTAAAAACCAAATGAGTGTTCTCTATAAAGTTCATGCCCTTATAATAACTTGATAATGCTTCAAGACCAACATGGCTAAGATTTAGAAGGAACCATACCCCCTGTAAAGTCATTCTAAAAACCAAGCACCCTCGACCTTTATCTGTATGAAAAAAATCCCTGGTCATGAGAGTTCAGGGTGAGGGCAGTGTAGGGCTGGCATGAGAAAGCCTTGCGTGTGAGATGCAGAGACTGCATGTGAGATGCAGAGACTGCATGTGAGATGCAGAGACTGCCACTAGGTCACATGGGAACGTCACACCTAAGACCAGGGCCACCAGCACTAATGATGCCCTTGTCATCCTCACTGACCCCAGGTTCCTACTTACATTCCAGGTTCCCTTAAAGTCCTGTTCTGGTTCATTCCAGCATCCCTGGTGTTCTGGGACCGGGGGTACTAACCATGAACAAAGATCTGTTTCCTTTTTTTTTTCTGGTTTTGAACTTTTTGAAGAACAAAATTCTTCCTGAATGATTTGATTTGATTTCATTTAGCTTTTGCATCAATGACTCTTTATTTGGTGTTATAGTATAAGAATGTGATATACGTTAAGGAGGCTTATAGTCTAGTCAAGGATAATTAAGCAAGACCAAACTTCATACTGCCATGAGAACTGTGTTTGGGAAGGTCTCTATGATTCTATGCGTATGAGTGTAATAACAGCATCTGAATAGAACATAGAGAACTCAGATTATAACTCTTAGCTAAAAAGAAGCAAATATTGGCTGAAATGATGCACAGTACCAGCATATATATTAAAATCTCTATTGGTTGGGACTTTGTAAAAAGTGATTATTTACCCACATGAGGAACTAGCTCTTCATAGCTGTCTTCTCTTCCTGCTTGCCTCGGCAGCCCTTTTGCTACACTGGTACATCGGAGATAAACCAGATAAAGTTTCCTCTGTAAAGTTCAGAAGGAAGGACTGATTGTAGATCATGACTCCCTCTGGCTAAACATTATGAAGATTTGCTTGAAGTCTCTTACAATAGATTGGAGTTTCTACAGCTTGTAATTAACTTCCTATATGAAACTTACATGTCTGCAGGCATCGCCTGGTCATATTTGGTATGAGATAAGTATGAAGAACTAGCCTATGAAATGGTGATATCTTCTCCTGATAGTGATAGTTACTCAACGTTGTCTCTTGTACAAGGGTCTCCTATGTTCTGTCAGTCCAAGTATGCAGGCAAGTATCTTATTTGTTTGCAAATGGAGTAGAACATTTAGGCCTTCCATAATCACTGATGGTCTCAGATACAGTTTGTGTTAATAAATGTCAATTTTCGAAAGTAAATGCATTCAGACCAAGTATTTTAATACTGAAGCATATCATGAAGGAAATCTTAGGAAGTAAAGTCTTGGAAGTGTATACCCAGCTAAAGATAGGAGAGAGGCAGTAGGTGAGCTCACATTGCCATAGCATCTGTGTTTCCAGGTCCCAAAACTTACCTCTTTTTTGTTTGATTTTTTGTTTTTTGTTTTTGTTTTTTTGAGACAGGGTTTTTCCGTAGCTTTGGAGCCTGTCCTGGAACTTGCTCTGTAGACCAGGTTGACCTTAAACTCACAGAGATCTGCCTGCCTCTGCCTCCCCAGTGTTGGGATTAAAGTTGTGTGCCCCCACTTACCTCTTGAAGGGCATGAGGCTTGTCCCTTTGTACAGATATTGTTTACGTTAGCCAAAGGGTACATACACAGAGAGAAATAAACCTTACAGAATTGAAGGGGCATATTACAATAAAAAGAAAACACACACACACGTACACACATGCACATACACACACACACACATGCACACACACGTGTGCACACATGTGCACACACATGCATACACTCACACATATACACACGTGCACACACGTACACACAGACAGACACACACGCACATGCACACACACACACACACACACACACACATCTTATTACCTAGTTTCCCCAAGTCTTCCTTACAATGAGCAGAGAATAGATGGTTTAAACGGTTTCCAATTGCTAGTTGCAGGTTAAAGATAAGCAAGTGAGAAAATGTCAGAAACGACCTTTCCTGTGGCACAAAGTCTTGCCAACCACATTATGAGGCAATGGATAAATAATTTAATCATATCTAACAGCAAATGCAGACTTTTGTGTAAAGGAATATTGTTAGAGATATTACTAGCGATACAGGATGAGGCAATTTGTGAAGGAATATCAAATAAATATATATTACTATTCATTTCTGCTGCCTCTTCAATATATACATGCACACAGCAGAATGCAGCTGTAGACTACGTTTCCTCTTTCCCTTCTGATTCATAATGCAATCTTAGAATGGACCTCTCTCCCGCATTAAGTCCAGTGTAAAAGGTTGCCCCCAAACATGCCAGCTCCTATTACTCTCATCGTCCTGTTATTCCTTGAATAGTCTATAAGTCTTGAATTGAGTTAGGCAAAAATGATGGTGGGCTGCTTCTCAGGAATACACCTGGCTTCTATCTTTTCCTCCTCCCCAGCTTTTATCTTGGAATTTCCTTGTTCTGGAGAGAGTTAGGTTCTATATCACGAGGGCTTCTCAGCTGCTCATGGCGGGTTAAGTTCTCTTTTAACACAAATGTGGGTGAGCTTCCCTTGGAAGGGCCTCCAGTCGCCTGAAATACTGACTTGAGTCTGCTAAAAGGGCCTGAGCCCAAACTACCCAGCTGCATTCTTCCCAAATCCCGACCCACACAAACTGTGAAATAATAAAGGTTTATTTGTTTTCGCCACTAGGTTTAGCATAGACTGTCATGCCACACAGAAAGCTAATACAACATTGTAACTTATAGCAACCCAGAACAAGCTATCAAAGTTAGTGGCCTGAAGACCAACTGTCTCCTGGACATTTCACTGAATAGATCCCGTTTATCCAATACGAATCTAGTTTTCATTTAAGGATGCACGAAGCATTCCATAACATTTCTCTGAATTCTTTCAAAGGATTTTCAGTGTCGCATCACTTCTAAGAAGCTTCATTGTGGTTTTGTTCCTCATCTGTGGATCTGCTCCCCACACTGTTATTTCCCCATTTTGCTCAGTGAATTGAAATGTAAGCATCCTCAGGGTGAGTGAAGTTCACTTCTCCAGACTTTCAAGTCTAGCGTTGATGCTAGACCAGAAGGCCCAAAGCATGGACATCACAGCAGAGCTCCTCTTTGACCTTCTGACCCCTTATATCTCATTCCTCACCACCACTTCCACCCCTAAAAGCAGGCCATAGAAATCAGAATTCTTCTCCCTAATATGAGTCATAGAAAATAGGACATTTTCCCACCAGGCTTAAGACCTAAAATATTCTGTCCTTCTCTTTCTCTCCTGTCTGTGTAGGAACTGGACATGAAACACTCCCTGGTCTGTCTTGATAGATACAGTATAATGTATCATTCCAGAAAGGGTTCTCCATGCTATCTATTGGGAAAATGTCCTACAGTTACTTGGCCAGGAAGAGCCAGGCCAGACAGGCTTTAACTAGGTTCCCCCCACAACTGCTTTATTGAGATTAAAACCTTATGTCCAATCACATGTCTACATGACCGCCCATATTTCATACCGCTTGAGTATTAAAATGGACAGATCAGTCTAAGTCTTTCGGCGAAGTCTTTTATATCATGGAAAACTATCTTGCATATTGACAAATTTTTTTCTCAAAGCTTTTCTCTTGCTAAACTGTTTGTTGTTTGGGGACTGTTGACACGACCTTTGTGAAAGGGATCACCCCACACCAAGTTCCACAACAAAAGCCTTAGTTAAGAAGTCTTTGTTTGGAGGGGGTCTAGAGAGAATGAGTAATGTCTCCAAGCCTACACAGGAAGAAGCCTGCTGTAGAGTCAGGGGATGCAACTTCTCCATCTAGACTCATTTCCAGAACTCCATTTCAGAACAAAAATAATTACGTATGTATAACAACTAATGAGCTGCAGAGCCCGGGGAAAGGGATTGTACCTACATATCTATTCTTCATGGAATCCTTTAAGCACCATAACAATTTAATTCATGTTTATTATTTTTGACATGCCAAATATTCCATTTTAAGCAATACCAGCTAGACTTAAACAAAAGTGAAAGAAAAGGAGAAGAAAAAATACCAAGAGCAGAGGAAGTTGTAGCTATGATTTATTTTAAGATCCGTGCTTTAAACAGGATCCCTCTGTCCAGATTTCTGTGTAATTTGTCCACTAGCACACTCCACCTGCCAGGATTGTCCCCTTGATCCCAGCTGTGGTTCCGCCTAATGATTCCCAGTTGTTCTCCTTGTCATGCATCGGTTTTTCCTACAGGATCAGTACCTAAAGAACGGGCAAGGCAGGAGTGGACATGCATGTGTTGAAACCCTCCTGGTACACATATGGGGATGGGAGTTTACACGCACATGGACATGATTTTCTGAGAACACTGTGAATCTTTGCTGACGGGATAAAACAGCTGCCCTCCCGAGGAGAGTAGATGCCCACCGACACGGTATGCTTTCTCGTCTCTCTTGTTTGCAGCTGATCAGCTTCCACTCAACATCTTTCCTCTAAGCTCAGTTAGATGGAAGGGGGGGGGGGCTTTGCAATAGGCCTGGTTGACTTTGGGAAACAAAACGAAGGTCAATCAAGGATCCATCATTCATCAATTAGGAACAGCTTCAAATTGCATCTGAGCCATGCAATGCAAACAGTAGGTAGATAATAAAAAATAACAATGAGTTGCAAAAGGTTGACTTTGGGAAACAAAACGAAGGTCAATCAAGGATCCATCATTCATCAATTAGGAACAGCTTCAAATTGCATCTGAGCCATGCAATGCAAACAGTAGGTAGATAATAAAAAATAACAATGAGTTGCAAAAGGAACTGGTGTACCAAATGGTAACCGATGAACCCTGGTTAGAGAAAAAAAAAATTGCGGAACATTTGACAACAGATATATGTATGTATGTATGTACGTATGTGTGTATGTGTGTGTATGTATGTATGTATATTTAAAACTTATAAGCCCTGTTGAAAGCTATGTAGGATGAGTATTGATATAGTGCCTATTCTTGGATGTCAACATGACTACATCTGGAATTAACTAAAAACCTAGCAGGTGGGTATACCTGTAAGGGATGTTTTTGGTTTTGTTTTTCTTAAGTAAATCCTTTGAAACATAAGACCCACTTTTACTCCAGACATTTTGAGGTGGGAATTTACCCTTATCTGGCCACACCTTCTGCTGGCCGCCTGTGTAGAGGACATGGAAGAGGAAGGTTTTGCTCCTTTTTGTGTGTGTGTTCTCCCTTGTTCTTGCTTTCACTGGCAAGTCCACACCTTCCCTGGCATTAGAGCCTACTCTTCAAGATCCCAGCATATACTAAAGACCAGCTGAGACATCCAGCCTCGTGGAATGAATAACGACTGGATTCTTGAACCTCCCATTTGTAGACAGTTATTTTTTAATGAGCTGGATTATAGTCTCTGAGACATCCTAATAAATTCCATCTGTACATAATATTATATTATTATTTATAATAATAACTATATATTAATCTGCAATTTCTGTTCCTCTAGCGAAGCCTGGCTAAGTCAATGGAGTTAGTTAAGAAGACAGATTGTTAGATTCCATTCTCCAGCTGTTCGTTTTATCATTTCTTCTAGTGAACTGAATTCAAATGAAAACTAGGTAATAAAATAATACTGGTTTAGAAAACTGCACACTTCTTCTAACTTGAAAAACAGCATCCTTCATGAGTTTTTGTCCTTTAAATATAAGTAATCATAAGCTGCTTCACAGGTGACAATAACAGAGTATGCATGTGTACCATTGGTGAGAACTGTTTTCCAGCATGACGTATTGGTTTTTAAAGAAATGGTATTGGCTTATTACAGAGGTGACACCACAGCAGGATTTTGAGAGTGAGTAACAATGTAACATTGGTCACTCTTCTGAGAGCTGTTGTGTATGACATTGCTTTCTCCCCCTTGGTCTAAGTTGTAAGGAAAATGACTCCCAAGTGAATAAGACATCATGTACTTGTACTGAACTTCAGGGCATGTCAGAAAGCACAAGAGGACACAGAATTTGCAGGAAAGTAAAGTGGTTACCTAGAGAATTACAGGAATGTGCACCAGGAGACCAAGGCCAATGCTGATGTCCCTGCCAAGGGTTGTGGGAAACCCTGCACAGGGTGATGAAGACCGTGCTCACCACACAGCCACCGCCCCCACCCTCACCTGCCCACTGAGTCACTGCATATCCTCTATCTCTGTAAAAGCCCTTCTATGTACTGAGTTCTCAGACACGGGCATTTTAGGAGATGAATGTCCACTGCTACTTTCTCAGGATGCTAGAGTTGGAATAAGCATACTTTTCTTCCCTGCGACCCTCATTTCCCATGTGCTTCCAAGATTCCCCGGGGAAGTAGCCATCCAGTGCTATGTAAGAGATAACTTTAGACCCAGAAGGAACGGAATTAAAATATTTCTAGTAATATGAAGTGTAGAAAATTCCTAATTGAATCATTGTCAGAGAAGCTGGTAGGTGATTTAGATAGAGCCCTTTGCAGGTTCTCATCCCCCGTATCTGTGTTCTGCATTATGGATTCAACCAATTGTTGAGTGAAAATTTTAGAGGTTATTATACCTACATCAAGCATAAACGGATTTTAATCTCGTTATTTATTATCCCTCAACTGCACAATAGACCAGCTCTTGACAGTGTTTGCACTGTGTTAGCATAAGTAACCTGGAATGATTTAAACTGGATAGAAGGTCATCCATAGGCTCTGTTTCACAATTTTATATGAGGGAATTCCAGCTTTTGTGGGATTTTGTATTCATGGGGTTATTGCAGCTAATTCCCTGGGAACTCTGAGTGGTAATATTCTCTTTCAGAGACAGACCTTGTCTCCCTGACATCTGGCTATTTATCATATACTTCTGTTACAGGATATTATAACACGTGACACTAAAGACTACAGGACACTAGACCATGAAGTCCTAAACTGCATTTGTGAGTCCTATCACCCCTTCATGATTTCTGTAAAGAGAAGAAATGAATTGCAGAAGACTTACCAAAGAGAAATTATGGGCTTAAACTTTTGTGAAAACCTAACTGTCCTTCACTCTCTTTAGCTGGTCAACTCTGTACCCTTTATTGTGATGGTGCTGTATAAGATAGAGTTCTAGGCTCCTCATGAGATCTTCTCACTGCTCTGCTTGAGAATAAACTTAATTGCAATTTTGTTATGTGTCTTCCATTGGAAGGATCAAACCAGAAGACTTATAAGGATAGAAGGAAATTATTTTCCTTTTCTTCCCTTATACTTCTTAGCACCAATTATTTAATCATTTTTTTGTTTGTAAGTTTTAAAAATTACAATTTTCACAGCAATTGCAGGACTAAGAAGTGTTATGCTGACAATCTCTTGTAGCTAGGAGACTGGATGAGATTTGTTCTGCTAGGGATACCCACCATCAAGGAATTACAAAGTGGGAAGCGATGAGCATGTTGCCCCATGGCATTAAGAACAGGCCTCTGGAAGGAACACTTTTGTAATGGATGTCTTTGCAGCTGCAGACAGAGGACCAACATGTAGATTTTAGAAGTTGCTTTGGTCGTGATGTGTCTTCTATGTCTGTGAAGAGACACCACGAACAAGGTAACTTATAAAATAAAGCATTCAGTTTAGGGGCTTGTTTCCAGTTCCAGAGGGGGAGCGTATGGCCATTATGTCAGGGAGCAGGGCAGCACTGGGGAGGCAGAGGCAGGCAGATCGCTGTGAGTTAGAGGCCAGCCTGCTCTACAGAGCAAGTTCTAGGACAGCCTCCAAAACCACAGAGAAACCTTGTCGCCAAAAAACAAAAAAAAGGGGAAGGGGAGAAAGGAAGGAAAGAAGGAAAGAAGGAAGGAAGGAAGAAAGGAAGGAAGGAAGGACAGAAGGAAGGAAGGAAGGAAGGAAGGACAGAAGGAAGGACGGAAGGAAAGAAGGACAGAAGGAAGGACGGAAGGAAGGAAGGGCAGAAGGAAGGACGGAAGGAAGGAAGGGCAGAAGGAAGGACGGAAGGAAGGAAGGAGGGAAGGAAGGAAGAAATATACAAGCTTACAAGCTTACTATTTTCCTCAGGTCTTCATTTCCTCATGAAGGCTCCCAAGTCACATAAAATATATTAAATATATTAAATAAACCTGTAAACCTGTGCTTTTCTCGTGTTACCCTATCTTTGTAGGTTTGCTCTCAGATGCAGTCAGTCTCTAAGAAGAAAATTTTTCTTCCTTCGCTACTTAATTCTCTGCATTAAATTACTCTGTGCTTTGAATGGCTGTGGAATTTTTCACACTTAATTTTAAATTATTTACCATATTGGATTTCAAAGATATTCTAGACACTGAGAATTTAAACTAGAAAAAGGTTTATTTTAAGAATGGTAACGCCTAGGCAGAAAGCAAGCCAATCAGAAGAAAATCACTATGTGCATTTGCTTGTAAGAAAGACTATCTCCGCAGAACATTATATCTTATATTAAATGAGTAAGTGATTCAAAAGACTTAGTTTCTTGCTTTCTCAGAAGCAGCTAAAACTTTCTTCTTGTGATTATCACTAATAAGCCGTGATTATACGACAAGACACAAGTTAACCATGAAAATTCTCTACTATATTACGCTGGTGAAACCACTGTCTGCTTCTTTGGATCATATAGATGATAGTTTACATTCTATTAATGTTTAATAGCTGGACATTGTATGGATTTTTAAGTAGTTACCTTATTGGAAGTTCTGAAAATCAGGGAAATTTTAGAGTCAACACTAGCAATGCAATTATAGCATAATACTTTGGTACCTAATCAGGCTGAGTTCCATTACAAGTGTGTTACAGCATACCAGCCTGTGGGACCGATCTCATGCAAACCCCGGCAGACAGGGGGCATGAGCACATTTAGTCCTCGGTTTTCTGTACGTCTCCTCTTTCTCCCTGGGTTTCATTGCTCATCCCACCTCCCCCCTTTTTTAAAAAAAATAATACTATTGAAATACTTGTGTATGTGTGAAATGTCATCACTTGGGAGATGGAAACAAAGGAACTGGAGTCCAAGACCAGACTTGGCTACGTAGCAAGTTCAAAGCCAGCCAGAGCTACATGAAAGCCTTTCTCAATATAAATAAAATGTAGGCCTTTGGTGATGGCTGCCAGCTCTGCCATCTGTTCTTCTATGGAAACTCTTGCTGCTTATGTCTTTCTTCTAGCTCCTGTGCAAACCCTTATCAGGAAGCCATTTGTAGAGTGATTAATCTTAGATTTCTCTAAGAGGAAACAATATGAACAACCTGGGCCGCACTGGCTTCAACAGACTATGTCTGCATCTCCTTTAGAGACTCCTCGGAAACGTGGACTGGGACTTTAATTTGTCTTAGGCAACATATGGGAATTAAGGAAAAAAAAAAAAAAACCGCCATACTTCCATTGTGACAACTGTTAGAACGTCAAGGTGCAGTACGGGAAGTTAGAAGGACCCACACCATGTCCCTGCCATCTTCTGAAGCTCACTGATGGAGTCAGCCGCAGTAGCTCCTCAGGTCAGGCGTGGTCTTGGACCTTGAGTGGTAATGGGACAGAGGAACATTGCCAGCAAGTTTCCAGCTGCTGCTGTTGCCCTCCAGAGCACATTACAGACAACAAGCCGGAAGACGCCTGGCTTCATTAAAATAAACAAAGTAAAGAAAATTGGCTTTTCAACCTGTCCTTACAAGGGTCAGATAAACACGTTCGACGAGCCTTGAAGGTAATGGAAGTGAGTTCAGTAGTCAAAGTTTGGCTACTGGGTAGAGAGGTACAAAGCCAACGCGAACACACTTTTAAAGAAGTGTCAAGTCCCACTCTGTGCTTCTATTTCTAGTTTCATGGATAGATAGCTTTCGGGGGAGTCCATTTTAAAATTTGGGTTCCATGAAACTCTTTTTATTTTCTGCTCCCACAGCAGTTTCTAATGGTATCCTAGCTGATGCCCTGTCCTGTTCAAGATAAACCAAAGACAAGCTGTGTTCTCAACTGTGCGCAGCAGGGCGTTATGCTTGGTCATGGCCGCAGCGGTAACATGGACACAACTCAGGCGCTGATGGTCAGAGACCAGAGTATCAACTAGTTAAATATGAGTTGATCCTTAAGGAAATTTATTTTCTACACAGTTTTGGAAGATACCCCGTGTTTTAATGAGATGGGCAAACATCTGGGAACATCTGGCCATTCTGCAGCTTAATGAACAAAAACACTTAGATGTCTCTGTGTTCAGTCACTGAGACTTGATGGGGGAACCGCATAACTTGAAAAGTTAAAGTGGATGCTTAGGAGCCATGGGCCATTTGCTTGCTTTTACAAAGGTCCCTTTCCCATAATTAGAAAAGCAATAGATCAAATTTAGATTAGGTATTTAGACTGTGCTGAATTTGCATATACTAGTGTCATGCAAGTATCTATAACAGGCAAAAGCCTGCAAATCAGTTAAATTCTTCGGACTGGTGTTCAAAGTAGGCATTTGTATATCATATCCCATCAGTAACAACAGTTCTCTCTGCCTCTCCCTCCTTCCCCTCCCTCTCGCCCTCCTCTGTTTTACAAGTAAGCTAACAAGGAAAGCTGCCTGTATTGGCAAACACATCCAAGTTTTCTCTAAATGCTTTAGAATTACGGTTCACGTCAACCCTCTGATTTCCAAGGCTCAACACCTCTCACCTGAGTAAAATCCCAGTAGGTTTCATCTCTGCCAATCAGTTGAGATGTATAATGTCAGGCAGGGATCATCAGGATCCCTGACGTTTCCTTCCCTTATTAGGCTCCTCCCATCTTACACGCAGGCAAGACAGCTGAGAGAGAGCATATCTTGACCCTGTAAACATGCTTCACCATTCACAAGGGTCCAAACCCTTGATTTCCGTGTCCTAAATATGCAAACTTTTACGTCTCGAGTAAAATTCCCAGTCCGAATAAACAGGGAATGATCTTATTCTCCCTCCCCGTCTCTCTTTCCCATGACCATGTTGGAAAACAAAATGGAAAATACCATATCATCGTATAGACAATGGTGGCCATCTCATACATATTCACCCTGGAAGACACTCACATTGTAGCTTAATTTCCTCAGTGTTTATGTGCTAATATTTTCTTTAAAATTTGCAAACATTTGAGTAAAAGAGGTTTCATATTATTTTTTAATTATTCATTTTGCATAAAGACATACTGTGCAGCGCTTTTAATTTATGATACAGATTTCTATTTCAACAGCTTGTATCAGAGGTTTCCTGTGTGGCGCTTGTGTTTGAAAACTGCAAACCAAAAGCATTGGCGCCCTCTGGTGGCGCAAGAAATTTATAGCACAAAGCAGTATCTGCCAACTTGCCCCCATTTTTTCTAACTATTATAAAGTCAGTTTGCAACTTAGAAGACATTTTGGTTATTCGAATGGGTGAATGGACAGCAAAATGACTCAAAATGCACAAAGTGATACACTAATTTGTAGAGTAAATCTAATACTTTGTCATACTGTTAGAGCACTTTACTTTTCACATCACAGTATTAGCCTAAGTTTAAACCACTGTAACTAGTAATAATTAGTCTTGGTTTCACTACTAAGGCTTTTAAAATTAAATTCTGCCTATGCAGCTCCATCTAGTCTGGAATTCACTATGTAGCCCAGGCTGGCCTTGGCCTTACTTTTGTAGCCGAGGCTGTCCTAGAACTTAGGTCCTGCTTCCCCTAGTTTCTGAACCCTGCAATCTGCCATTACAGACACACACCACACACACAGCTTTAAATTGATGCTTGGAATCAGATTCCTCAGTTTTACTTCTGCACTTGTGTACTATCCAAATCAGCTGTGGTTCTGATAGGTTGAAAATGACGATTGAATAAAATGCGTGCGGGGCCTCAGAGTCTAAGCCGCTGACACTGGGGAGTCTGTGGCGTGTAATGATGGGCAAGCGCCATTTAATAAAGTATTTAAAATTTCATAGAAAGACGTGGAGGTATTTATAAATATTTCTTATGGGTACTTAAATAATAAATAAAAAGGAATTTATCACACTTTTCTGAGACAAGATCTCTCTGTGTTGTTCAGAATAGCCTGCACACAGGGTTTCCTGCCTCAGCCTCTTTTAAGCTGGGATTGCAGCCAGCCTTGCTCCAGGTCCTGGCCAACAACTGTATTTGAAAAGAAAAAGAGAGAGAGAAATACCTTAAGAAATGGCCAGATTCATGTAAATCCTTATGTATTACTAATAAGTTCACAGAACTTGTCCAAGTTCATACATATGCTTTCTTGATTTTCCAATACTGAAACAAAAGCTATTCTGATATATATTTACTTGTAAATGTTTCCCCTCATGGATTTTTTTTTTAACAGCAATTTTTACCTGAGTAAAAACTCAAGAAGACTGAACGCTGACCACAGGGCTTCTATCAACACCAGATATCAAGAGTGATGTACTTATCACAGAGGTTAGTGGACAACTTGAATTCTGCAAGCCTCACTTTACTTAGCACAGAATGCAATATTCAAGCAACACCTCCAGCCGCTGGCTACGGAACTATTAATAAGTCTTGCAGATTTCCTGGCAAGAACAGTGACCATGGAGGAGTAAGGGGGCTGCTCCCTTCTACTAGGAGTACTCTGCTTCTGAGATGTCACATCCAATGGACATCTGAATATTTTTATTTATTGCATGTGTGGGCAAGCATGTGTGGGTGTGTGGCATTTGGTTCTCTCATCTGATCATTTGGGTCCCAGGAATCAAACTCGGGTCATCAGGATTGGCACCAAGTGCCTCTAACCACTGAACAATCCAGCCAGCCATTAAATAAGCATTTTAAAGACTCTCAGTTTCAAAATCTCCATCTCTAAATAATGAAAACAAACAACTGGGATGTTAAATATATACAAATAGATACATATTTTTTTTACTTGGATTTTAGCCTTTGTCACAGAGTATAAGTATCCCTATGTCCTTGGGAAAATGTTACTATTTCTTTTAAATGTATATTCATATGGTTATAATATTATTGTAATAATAATTATTTCTAGAGGGGAAAGTAGACAATGTAAAATGTATATGTATTTGCATGCATGTCAATATAAAAATATCATTTATAAGATACTAAATGGCATTATATCTTGAATGATGCGATACAAATAAAAGTCATTATTGTGACAGTACTAGGAAACTTAAGGGATAATAACTACTTTTGATGTGTACATAACACAATTTTATGTATTAAAAAGTAGAAAAGAAAAATATCTATTAGCATTGTGTTGGCCTGATCCACCACACACAAAGAAAGCATACATTGTCCTTCAATTCGTTCAAATGCAGAGATTGAAATGGAAAGAATTCAGTAACTGCCCTTGGAACTAGGAATTAATTATAAAACAGAATTAAGTCCCCACTAAGTGACAGAACTATAACTCTTCAGAACGTGTGGATCCCTAAAGGACACAGATTGTGGAAAATCGTGTTTACTCTTCGCATGGGACTTAATTCAAAGACTGCCATTGGATACTGTCCCTAGCAGAGGTGAGTGTTTCGGACCGAACACAGACTTGTCATCATTGCATAGAAGGTCCTGCAATCACACACCTCCGTTTTGACAAAAATATCTTTTTGTTTCCTATTTCAATTGTTTCGCAAAGTGAAAAGTAAGAAACCTTCTCTAAAGTTCAAATGTGTAGCACTGCGGCCTGCGATGAAAGGGTTCGGAGCCATGAGCAGGCAAAAAGTATAGCACAGGTACTTAAAGAAGCGATAACACGAGTGATTAGAAAAACGGCCGTGTTTATAGGGACAGAAGTAGCTGCAGAAACTGAGGAGCACGACAGGAACTGCGGCCGGAGAGTAACTGCTATAAATTACTTCTAGCTGTAGATGCTTATTTTGTGCTGACTTAGGTGTGTCATTATTTTGTTGGCATTTTAATATAATTCACCAAGAACAAAAAATGTTAACTGTCTAACTCTAAGGACTACTCATAACTGAAAAATTGTAAACTTACAATACGGTTGGTGCCTTTCTCCTAATGATCTTTCCAACTGACAATGGCATGTGTTTCTTCATTTCTGGACATTAAGATAGCTAATATACACATGCCGTTTTGAGTTTAGACTTTGTATAAAATTATTATTTTATTTAAAATAGCTCCAGCTGCCAACTTAATAAATATTAAAATTTCTATACACAAGAAAGTAAAGAATTTGCTCTCTATTTGCTTGATTTAATTTTTAAAGACATATTTTACTGAGGAAACCCTAACAAGCACAGAAAAAAAACCTTCCAATTCTGGCTTATTTGGAACATTTTCTACTTTGCAATAAATGACCACTGTTAAGTTTTTGACAAGTAAAATGATGACATCTGGGACTAGGGGTGCAGCTCAGGGGTAAAAATATTTGCCTAGTATTCATGAGGGCGTGGGTTTGATCTCTAGTATTTGGGGGAAATAATTAAAACAAGTACACAAAATGGAGTAGAATTGCAAATCGGATCTCCCAGTAGGTAGAATGGTAGCCTCTCACGCATGTGTTTTGAGTTTATGTGAAACGAGAGACAAATGCATGTGCTCAGTTCTTGCATGTAAAACAAAGCAGTAATGTGTGTGCTCTTGCCCTGAATCCTGCTGCCTTGCTGACTTTATATGACCTTCACACTAGATCCCCATCACTGCAACAATTACCCAAACCGAATCCATGTTCAAGGGAGAAGCTTTGTTTTGATGCACAAGTTGAAGGGCTTCGAGCTGTGCTCCGGGCTAGAGCAAAGCAGTGCATCAAGTCAGGAAGCACACAGTGGAGGAAAGCTCTTGAGAAGAGGGGAGAGGCCAGAGAAACAACATCTCCATCCAAGTCCCTTCTGCAAGGCTTCCCTCCTAAGGGTCCGCCAATGTCACCGTCAGCTGGGGACAAAGCCTTGATGCATAGGCCTTTGAGCGACAATCAAGTTCCAAACTCTAATAATCTCTAAGAGCCATAATCTGTTTTGCATTATGAAAGCTTAAGTCATGACGAGTTGCAATGTGGAAGGACTTTGCTCCGTGCTACCCTGAGAAGTAAGCAGGGGAGCTATCCTCATTTGAAATACGGTACTGCGTTCTGATTCTAATTTCATAAGCCAAATTAAATAGTGTGGGACGGATGACATGTCAGGCAGGTGAATGATTTCTGATTGAACAATGTTAGACAATGTTACATGATGAGGAAAGATAATAAGCTAAGTGGGAATTTTATTAGTTCATCATAACACCAATTTTCACCACTTTCCTCATTATCTTGGATAAAGACAAATACATTCTTGACTCACATGTTTATGCAAATGTAGAAATAGCTGGTAATACAGGAAAATTGAATTACCATTTTAATAGTATTATAAAACATGGTTAACAATTCACAAAACACATTAAGGATAATATCGGTTTATGGAATGCCAATGGCATTACTAAAATATATTTCAGTGGTCAAATAAACATGAAAAATTACTGGATAATGATGTTTACTTTGGTTTAGTAACTGTAGACCTTCTCAGAACTTTTAATTACATAATGCTTATTGGAAATCTGCTAGACATGAATATGACACTGTGACTTTAAACATCCTTGCTTGATGACAGGCTTATTGTCCCCTTAAGGAACATCACACACAGTTGTTTCCTGGGATGAACTTTCTGTATTATAATACAAGTAGCCAAATAATAAACTTCAGTGCAACTAGGATCGTTGTAAAATTATATGCGTATAGTTTGCTTAAAAAGATCACTGAAGTGAATAGTGAATGACAAAGAGGTCTACTACGGAGAGTCTATGTGAGCCAAGAATGTTTAGAAATTGAGCATGGAGGTGCGGGTAAAGTGGCAGCAAATGATATGGAGGTGGTTTCTACAACCCTGCTGTACAGGACTTTGAGGAGTCACCACTCATCCACATCGTCCCTGTCTATGTAGAAGCATGTTCCGTGCTGTAACATAACATGATTACACACTACCTGTTCCTACTTGTCTAAAACCAAGAAGATACCCTGTATCAATCAGATCACCACATTTTGTCCGGAACACTACATTAGAGAATTCTGTATCGGTCAGCAAGAGCATCAAGCAGCTGCCCAAAATCACCTACACAAGTCAATACTCTTTCATAGGCCTGCAGCTGCTCTGGAACTGATGACGGGAGCCTGCCTCTTAGCTGGAGATTAGATCTGGGTTAACTCTATGCACTTCTCACTGTTCTCTGGATCAGCAATTATCCAGTGCACATTCTGCCTGTGGGAATGAGGAAACACAAAACAGAAGTGTTAAAATGGTGGCTTCTGGTGAACTCATCTACAACCGGCAAGTCATTTCCATCCAGATTTCTTTTACTAAGGCAAGCGACAGACAGTCTACACCCAGGAGTTGTAGAGAGCAGCATGTTCTGCATAGAGTAGGAGGAGATGAACTATATAATACACAGTTAAGTGTACGGATAGAGAAAGGAGGAATAGGTGAATTCAATGAAAAGTGCATTAAACAGGATTAGTCATGAAAAGAGGTTTGCATAGCACAGGTCCCATGACTTAGGGTGTTGCTGAGCAGTTGTAGAATATCAGAACTCTTGGCAGAAGGAAAGGCAGCTAGGGGAAACCATGATCACTCTACTAAAGTATCTGAGGGGCTTGTAGGAAAAAGTCATGAATTATTAAGGGTTGCCTCGGGGCGCCTAAACAATAAAGAATGCTCTGTAAAAACAATCAGGGGATGCACTGTCCCTACCCACATTGTTCCAAACACATAAACTCTGTCAGATGCTAAGGGGCAGGCATCACAGTGCCTTCCTGCAGAGCTGAGTATGTTCAGAACCCAGACAGCCGGCATACTCAATCATACTCTTCATTGTATACTCTAGTACAGTAATCACATTCAGGCCAGTAAGAGTAAAAATCTTTTAAAATTATCCCTCAGGATGGCTTCAGGAGATGCAGGATTTCTCTGAACTGATCACACAGTGATCAAAGTTTAGGTCAATGAAGTGAGTTTGTTCCTGGATCAGGATTATAAAATGTTTTTTTCTGGAACCTACAGTGTGCATTATTTTAAAAGGCATATCCTCTCTCTCTCTTCCTCTCTCTCTCTCTTCCTTTCTCTCTCTATATATGCACATATATATGTACACACATATACATATTTGTATGTATGTATATACATGTCTATCTATCTATATCTTTCACCCCTTCTGCATGTGTATTTCTAGAAACAGTGATTACCATAATATTGTAATAGAAGAGCCAACAAATGTAACTGTCTTTTGTATTTATGGAGTTAAAATGAGAGATGTATGCTATAACCTGCAGATCTGGTATTATTTTAATGGCCTCAACGAGAAACACTTAGGGACATCAATTGCTATAATAACGTGTTTGTTTGACAGTATGTGTGTGTGCCTGTGTGCGAAGCAAAACACACGTATGTGTTTATATATACCCAACATTATTATTCATATCCAAAATTCCTTAATTTGTTTTTATAAGAGATAGAAACCTTAGTAATATATGCATGTACTTAAATCTGCGTGAGCAACAGGAGCTCACTATCTTTAGGATTACAGCATTGAAAAAGTCAGTTGGCATTTTTCCTATGCTTCCTGTTACGTAAGAGTTAGTAACCATGATATACGAGCCTGCATAGAATAAACCGTTTTTCTCTTTTCTTTCTCGTTGTGTGTATACGTGTGTGTGCATGTATTGCATAGCTGACGAATATGCCCTCACACGTGTGCACATGCAGAAGCTATAGACCCATATTAAGTGTCTTCCATTGCTCGCCACTTCATCAAGCATGGCTGGCAGGTAGCCCCAGGGACCCTCCTGCCCCTGGCCTCTCAGGGCTGCCGGTACAGATACATGTTGCTGTGTCTTGCTTGTGGGTGCTGGGAATCCAAACTCAGACTCCCACGCTTGCGTAGCAAGCACTTTGCTTGCTGACATCTCTCCTAAGCAACTCTTAACCCATTTTAAATATTCACTACCAGGCAAGGGGCATCCGTCTGCATTGAGCTCATCCACCACCCATGCATTAAGCACCAAAGCCCACGAATGGCTGTCAGGGAACCTTACAGTCCCATGTGATCAATATGCACATGTACCTGAAAGAACAACAGATAGCATTTCCACAGTGGTCTTCAGCTTCGGGGCAACAAGATAGGAATGGAATGTTCCTTGACTTCAAGGGTTCTTATGAGCAGGTTGAGCAGGTCTTTTACAGTGCAGCACAATGCTGTAAAGAGACAGCTAACAAACAGTTCTGGTCCAGCAGCTGAGCAGTCTATGTCTAGGCAAGGGCGCAGGCTCTCTTTTTACGTGGAAGTTAAGGCTAACTGATATAGCCTTCTTGGTGTTGCCAAGGTTGAGATAATCTCGCTCTCCATACACTTTTCTACAGTTAAAGCTTTTCCCACCAGCCTTCATGGCCACTTGGAGGGTAGCAAAAGCACACTGCACACCAGTCTCTTTGATAAGGGGAGCCCTTGCCTGCAGATCTGAAGGCAGATATTTAGCACACACCATCTGATTTAACCCTTTGGCCCACTGAATATCATATTATAACTTTCAATGAGAACATCAAAGGAGTTAAATGGCAATTCTGAGGCTGTACTCTGCACAACTATGGCAAAAGGAGCCTCTTGAAATGCGGGCTATGATCAAGCTGCTGAGGCGAGGTTCAGAGAGAACCCTTGCTAGCTCCCCACTGGTGGCTACGTGGCCGGCTACAGATGCCTCTGTGTAGCAAGAGGTTAACAGCATATCATCAGTATTACAGAAGCAAGGCAAAACAAGAAGCAAATGCTAGTTATGGATCCGTGCTGTGTTTTCTTTCCAGCACAATGAGAGAAGACATTAGGAAGTTAACTTCAGGGCAGAAATGCATAATGGTTTTGGAATTTTCAATCGTGGCTGGCCGCTCCATTGATCTTACACCTGAGGCTACACAGAGGCATCACAGTGAGTGGGCAGAGAAGAGCTGCTTGCTTAGTGACAGCCAGGAAATGTAGGAAGACAGACAGGAAGAATCCAGGGATGAGCTATATCCTTGAAACGCGTATCCTCACCTCCCTAAGACTTCCAACGAGGCTCTACTTCCTAAAATCCCATTTGACTATTGACTCATCTGTAGATAAACCAATAAATAAAACTTTTATGAATTAGTGCTCTAATGATCCAGTATCTTTCAGTAATGGCAGCAGCTGGGAACTAAGTTTTCAATGCTGGAGTCTTTCAGAGCAATACCCAGTATCCACCTCATCACAACATCACACGTATCAAGAATTACTACAAAATGTGCAACGTTAGGCAAGAGACACAAGCTGGAATTGAATCCACCTCAAATACCCACAGTGAACTTGGCTTGCATTGTGCTGTTCCATGAGCACTCCTAACCAGAAGAAGGCACAGAGAAGATGTGGCTACAAGCTGACAGCCATCGCACCTTCTGTCTAGGTGGGGCATGAACTCCTTTTATTGTCCCCATAGTTCAGTACACTGTTTAGATTCAACAGCATGGCTCCTAACATGCATCAGAGATGAACAGGAGACAGAAGATGCAAGAAAAGAAATGAAGGAACTAAGGCAAACCATGAAGAGTAGCCCCAGACATACTTTCTTAAGCTAGGTTAATCCTCACAACGCCATCTGCAGACCCTGCACAGTGACACTGCATCCATCTCATGTTGGTATTGGTCTTCTCTTAATGCGTCTGCTTGCTTCCAAGGAGAAAATTGTCTTTTCTAAAAAGAAATCAAGGTTTCCAGGCCATGTTTTGCGACTACAGGGACCATGAGAGAAGGATCTGGGAGGAATGAGCATTGAGAGGAGATAGACTGTGGGCGGAGGGCTGAAATGAAAGCCCCTTTGGAAATACTGGAGTTAGCAGCATCACTGATAACCTCCACTCTTCTTCGTGGCCTTTCATGCAGTTATTCAGACTGGCTGCATATCAGGAGGGAACACAGCTGTTCTACAGAAGTAGCTCCAGGACTCTACAGTCAGAAGTTCCGACCTCCAGCTATGTTATGAGCTGGAGCAGAGATAGCATGTTTAACTTTGAATAACAATAACTGCCATTGTCTTCATGCAGCTACTGAACTCAGCTGCAGAGTCGGTACTGCGCCCGTCAGAGTGCAGGCTTCTCACCGCATTCCGTGCTTGTAGAGATCAAGCTTACGGATGATACAAAAAACCTCTGCAAGGGTTCACAGTGGATACGATGTTCCTGCTAGGAGATGTGGAAGCCTCAGTTCCCGAAACTTTGAGAGTTCTTGCCTGATGTTTGCTCCAGGTCTTATCTTGGGCAGCTCTGCATTACTAGGAAGGAGGTGGGCTCAGGGGGTCTTTGTTGGTTCGAGTTTCCCTTTGCCCTCTCCACTTCTTGCATACCTTTCTTCTTTCATGCCCTTATCTGAGAACTTTAGCCCAATGGAAGGAGCAGGCTCAAGGACTGCTTCACCTGTGCATGGGCAGAGGCTGTGACTAATCCTGCATTCCATCTATCAAAGGACTTTTGTTCCTTTCAGAACATAAGTAGGGCAGGGTTTCTTCTTTGGTAAGGCCAAGTAGACCAAGACTGCTTTGATGCAGAATCTGTGCACTATTTTTAATATTCAATAAACCTGTGGTTATGTATCTGAAAATTAGACAATCTAGAATACCAAATGAGATCCCACCTCGATCACTGATGCCCTAAACCCTCAAATTCTACTCTTATCATGAACCTTTTAGTCTCTCCTAGAAATTTTAATATTTAATATTTTGGAAAGTCTTACTACTAACTAAAGCTCAATGTACCAATACCTCACAAAGTAAAATTTTAAGTAGTATATGTTAAAAAAAATAAAAACAGAAAGAAAAAAAAAACTACCTATAATAACCCTAGTACTCTGGAGTCTGAGCTAGGAGGACCATTGTGAGTTCAAGACCAGCCTGTTCTTCATAATATGATTACATGTAGAATTAAAAACAGAAACTCAGAAATAAGTAACTGTGCATAGAAAGTTGGAAATTCTTACAGAAAATAAGTCTAAATTAAATCCAGTTTTTAAAAATGTACTATAATGTTTAATAATAATCTTGAGTAAGACTCCTATTTAGACCACTTAACCATACCTAGTCGTGTGTGATTTGAACACTCTTCTAAGCAATTCTTTGCTCCATTTACTTCCCTCCACTCCTCTCATACCCCCTCTTTTCCTCACTTTCTTCTCTACCTTAGGCGGAAGTTGAAGACCTGTTTCACAGTGACTGTTTAGAAGCTGTCTGGACAATGAACACTATGCTCTCTTTTGGCTTTATCCTGACCCCTAAGCCACTGGGAGAGAGAGCAGGCAAGGACACCATAGTAAAGGGGATAGCAGTGGGGCAAAGAAAATAATTAAAACACAATCAAGAGAAGTAAAGAACAGGAAAACGATGGAACTATTTGCTGTGAGTATTTATAATGACTCTCATCACACCCAAGGAAAGAAGAGGTCATTTACCATGCTTTCCTGGGAGTGTTCTTGGTGTCCGATGTGAGAATCAGGCCCCAAGAGGAAGGTCATGGAGGCGGCCGGGAGCTCTTACCTTCCTGTTCCTATGCTCTGACCTCCTAGAAATCTTCCATAAAGCAGCAGTGTGAACCGTGTGACTCCTGTGTGAACCAGTGTGACTCCTGTGAGAACCAGCGTGACTCCTGTGAGAACCAGGTGACTCCTGTGTGAACCAGGTGACTCCTGTGTGAACCATTGTGACTCCTGTGTGAACCAGGTGACTCCTGTGAGAACCAGTGTGACTCCTGTGTGAACCAGTGTGACTCCCTCTGTGTGAACCAGGTGACTCCTGTGAGAACCAGGTGACTCCTGTGAGAACCAGTGTGACTCCCTCTGTGTGAACCAGGTGACTCCTGTGTGAACCAGTGTGACTCCTGTGTGAACCAGTGTGACTCCCTCTGTGTGAACCAGGTGACTCCTGTGAGAACCAGGTGACTCCTGTGTGAACCAGTGTGACTCCTGTGTGAACCATTGTGACTCCTGTGTAAACCAGTGTGACTCCTGTGAGAACCAGGTGACTCCTGTGAGAACCAGTGTGACTCCTGTGAGAACCAGTGTGACTCCTGTGTGAACCAGGTGACTCTTGTGTGAACCAGGTGACTCCTGTGTGAACCAGGTGACTCCTGTGATTTATTCTTACAGGGATACAAGGATCGGGATTCACAGTAGAAAGATGACTGTCTACCATGTCATTGTCTATGTCTACACACCTCGGTCTTCAAGAGAGAATCAAGAGCATTACTCAGAAATACTTGCCCAATGCACATCAACTATTATTCAAAACCCCTTTCAGCTTTGCCGATACTAACCATGTCAATCAGAATTCTGGACACTTACTGTAGTAAAAAGCTGGCAAATGAAAAGAAATCTTTCCACTGTGCAAAATGCAATCTATTTTTAAAATGCCTAGTTACTTTAATTTTAAAAATGGTGCATCTACGCATTTTTATTTATGTGTATGTGTATATGTCTGTATGTGTGTGTGTGTGTGTGTGGTTTTTTTTTTTTTTTTTTGGTGCACTGTTGAGTGCAGGGTCAAGAGGCTAGACCGTATTAGATCCCCTGAAGCTGAAGATGCAGGTTGTTGTGAGTCACCTGACATAGATGCTGGCAACTGAGCACGGGCCTGCTAGAAGATCAGCAAGGGCGCTTAACCACTGAGCCAGCTTTCTAGCTTGTACTTATTTAATTTTTAGGGAGCAATCTGCTGAGGCTTTACTTTAAAACAACGCACTTCAAGAAATCCTTGCTCTGTATCAACATTTTTTTCTGATAACAAGATCGTCTCCCGGGGGTAAATATTTGGAATAAGTCAGGCTATTGTCTCACTTTAGAGAGAGACGGAACCCAAATCTCTGAAGAAGAGACGACTTGTATAAGACGAGGGAACCCGAGTTGAGAGATCAGCTGACCATAAGTCCAGTGGCCAGTTTTCATATTGCACTCCTCGCTTTCAAACCCATTCCAGTTTATGCCCATTTGCCTACAAAAGACATGTAGCAGGTGGCCTGTGTTTATATTCTGCAACCCTGCTACATTTCCCAGGGCGAATTCTAAGTCAGTAGATTACAGCCACTTTAGCAATAGTTTCTAATTTCAGTTGCATTGTCTATGAGTGGGAAGCTCGTGTGTGTGTGTGTGTGTGTGTGTGCGTGCGTGCGTGCGTGCGTGCGTGTGTGTGTGTGTGTGTGTGTGTGTGTGTGTGTGTGATTTTCAGTGGCTGGAGTTTCAATGATTAAGCATATTTTATTTTTGTTCCCTTGAAATGACATAGTCTTTTTTTGGGGGGGGGAATATTACTAGCAAATGCTTTTCTTTTCAAAGTTTATGAAAACTGGTGGTTTTGCTCACTTTTAAAGGTATTTTTTTTAATAAATGAGAAATATTTACATACGATCTTTATACCAACAAAGCATAGAGCACGGAGTCTTACCTCATGAAGAACCATCCACAGCAAGCTAGCCTAGCTAAGGAAACATACAGTCAGCATTTATATACATTTGCATTTGAGACTTTAAGTAAAGTAGAATATTTCTTTGCAGACACCACCTTGGCTTAGTCAGTGCTACACCGGGCACAAAAGCCTCCTTCAGGTTTTGGGAAGCTAAACATGTGTGTCCTTTCTTCTGTTTGTTTCTCCCCCTGGTAACATTGTTAGCTCTTTCCTCAAAGCTTCCTAACACTTTGTCCACAGGTTTTGTTGCATCTCTCATTAGTAACATTATTACTCAAAAAAAATATCAGCTTCCTCACTCATCAGAGAAGGTTTCTTAAACTAGAACATGTTTTATTTAATACATGTGAAGCACAATATAATATCAGACACACACTGATCATGGGCAATGCCTTTTTTCCCATTCCAATTTTAACTCGCACACCCAAATAATCCAAAACATGAAATACAAGCCCTCTAAAATATCCTAGCTGGTTTAATTGTGTTCTCTTTATCCCACCGGGACCTACAGTTGTTCCTATTTAAGGAAATGTGTTTAAAACTCAGGAAGACTGAGTCAGGGGAGGAATAGAGGAGAGCAAGACAAGAGATACCTTAATAGAGAGAGCCAGTATAGGTCTAAAGAGAAATCTGGCACTAGGAAAATGTCCAGAGATCTACAAGGATGACCCCAACTAAGAATCTAAGCAATAGTGGAGTGGATACCTTAAATGCCCTTCACTGATAATGAGAATGATGACTACCTTAAATGCCATCCTAGATCCTTCACCCAGTAACTGATGGAAGCAGAAGCAGACACCCACAGCTAAACAGTGAGCAGAACTCCTGGAATCCAGTTGCAGAAAGGGAGGAGTGATGAGCAAAGGAGTCAAGACCATGCTGGAGAAACCCACAGAGACAGCTGACCTGACCTAGTGAACACACAGGGACTCCAGTCATAAAGCTGGGGAACCTGCATTAGATGAATCAAGCCCTCTGGATGTGCGTGTCAGTGAGGTGGCCTGGGCTGTCTATGGGGCCTCTAACAGTGGAACCAGTATGTGTCCCTAGAGCACAAATGGACGTTGGGAGCCCACTCTCTATGTAGGAATGTTATTTCAACCCAGATACATGGAGGAGGGCCTAGACCCTGTCCCAAGTGATGTGACAGGCTTTGATGATGCCCCGTGAAAGGCCTCACTATCCTTGGGGAGTGGGTGGGGAGCTGGGTTGGGAGGGTCAGGGAGACATGGGGGGATGGGAGGGAGAGGGAACTGGGGGGGATTGATATGTACAAGATTGTCTCTAAATTTAAAAACAACTCTTAAGACTTGTACTTTTACTTTAAATAATTTTTAGCTACGATCCCTGTGAGTTTCTTATAATACTGCTTGTAATTATATTCATGATACAAATAATCCCATTTCTTCTCTCTAATTAGAGTAGGACATATTTAGAGACATTACAACCCTGAAATGTACACAGAGTTTTTTCATATAGGGAGTTATATATGGCTACAGCATATTATGTTGTATAGTTTTGTATATGCTTCATATTTGGAGTATAAATGACATCTTAATAACATTTCTTGTTTCCTACAAATTGTCTGACTACTGATAAGATTAGATGGCCTTCCTGAAACTTTGTGAATTGATCAAAGTATAAAAAATGAAGCTGCGTTAGTACTAAAGCAATGGTGTTAGGATGAGTAATGTCCCTATTGACTGTGTTGGTGGCCCCCACCAAACAACAGATTTATACACCTGTGAAGTCATTATTTTGCTAATCCAGTAATTGGGACTCAAAATGTAAAATGACATTCTGGATATTTACTTTTTAAAAGTTATAGTAGTTAGTAAAAATATAGTAATTAGTCTTTCTGTTACTGTGATAAAATACCATGACCAAAGTCAACTTAAGGAAGAGTTTATTTTAGTTTATGTACACAGAAGGGTTACAGTCTAGCATGATGAGGAAGGCATTGAATAGCAACAGGAGCCGGAAACAGACAGGATCACATTTCATTGGCACGCAGGAACACACATCAAGAACAGGAACCCTTAAAGACAGACCCCAACTGCATGTGTCCTCCAGAAAGTTCCCACCACCTAAGGGTCCCATAACCTCCCAAACAGCTCTACCAGCTGAGGGCCAAGTGTTCAAATAAATGAACCTGTGAGCATCACCTCTCATTCAAACCACCTTGGTATATCACATTTGGATGTAGGGTTAGCACTCATGTATAACTATGAAGGTTGAGATGTGATTAAGAATCCGAATTTTCTTAGAAAAGATTCATGTTTTAACATCCCACAGATCTTTGGCATGCCAGCACTATTCCAATTACCATGCTAAGTAATTGGGTGTAAAAGCAGAAAGCCCCAAATCTTAGCCCTCAAGGAGTTCCAATTTGTTGAAAGAACCACATGCCTATATCATAATCAGATTTAGATTTAACTTTTTGAAACTGTGGCATCTCTATATGCCTGGAAATAGCTGTACATAATCTTTTCACATAGATGAGGCTTCTGTGTTGACATAGGTCCTACACTCTCGTTATGACAGCTACAGGAGAGCAATTCTTTACCATGTGACTAATATACCACTTTCCAAGTTCCTGCCTGCATCTCTCTATTAGTTTTCATACTCTCTTGACAGTTTTGATGAGCAGGGCCTGATTTCCCATGCTATCCAGGTTACCAATCCCACCTCATTTTACAAACTTACTTACATGAGTTATAATTTACAGGATACATCAAAATACGTAAAAGTCTCATTGCAAGATTGAAAATTACCCCCCCTCCGCCCGCAGTCCTTTCCTGTGTTGGTGTCACCCCCCCCCCCAAACAGACATATTGAAACCATCATGGTCCCCTGCATCTCCCTCACCTTGCTGGTATAACCAGGTTCCAGCTGGATCCCTGCACCCTCACTTTTGAACTCCAGACCCGAAGGCGACCTGCACTTCTACCACCGTGCAACCAGCAGGCATGCTTCAAACATGCACATCTCCCCATGTGTGCCTGCTCTCATGGCTGGCATCCCTCCACGCCCAGTCTTCTCACGAGACAACGCCACCCCATCACTCAACGCCCTGTGCCGCGGCCCACTTGCCTGTGAAGTTGGCCATCCTCTCCTCGGGTGCCTTATCAGGCCTAGTGCCGCTATGCCATGTGGGGCTGTGTCTGCTTGCTTTCGTCTTCCTTTCTGCTCTATTTTAGCAGTACCCTGCTTTCCATATTGTTGGATTCTGCCTCATTCGGCTCTGTAGGTGCCTATCTACCACAAGACACAGTGTAGTGACCTTACAGGTGACTAGAAATAAGACCAAAATCATCCAATGACACTACTATCTCATTATAATTATGTTTTATGGGTATATGTCTTTTGCTAAGAGACTAAAAGTTCCTCACTTTATCAGTGTTTTTTAATGCCCTTCCCCCTCTTTCCACCCTTCTCTCCCCATCATCAACTTACCATTCACCTAACAATTATGAAAGTGTTCAGGTAATTAAATTCTCCATACTGACACATATTATGATGAAACAAAACTGGGGGACTATTAGGTTAGCAATTTTATTTCCCATTTTTTGGTGGAAATTTTAAATTATTTTATGACAGATGTATTTTAGTTTTTGTAAAAATGAATGCAAGATATATTTGCTTTCTAAGATTTAAAGGTAAATATTAAATTGGTTATGTTTGCAGCTAATCATTAGGGTTATAGTTGGAGTCCCCAATAACATGAAGAATAAGCAATCATCTAATTCCACCTAAGTCAGGCACTACACAAACATGACTACTGAAGGGTCAGCCTCATTTTGGTCTGTGCTGGCTTAGAACAAGAGAATGCAGGTAAGTGCAGAATTTCCATGTGTTCCTCTGTGACTCATTTTTTTTTACAGTGTTAGTGTTTAGAATTCATGAATGATGACAAATCGATGGCAGCAAGAGTCACCGGGGACTCATTTCTGACCCATGAGCTTTAAAGCATCAGTTTGTATTTCATGTAGAAAATTTCCACTTACTCTTTGTCTAGTTATGTGATCATTTTATTCAACTGGACGAAATATCAAGGCAAAGCATCCTCTAAAATATTACCGTCTGTTCTCAAGTGTCAGTCTCGCATCTCTGTCTGCCAAGGGCCATGCCTGTCCATTACTGTGCATCTTATTCTGTGGGTACCTGGTTGAAAAGGTCTGGCATTCAAATCCCACAACACAAAACAGCATGGGGGGGGCAATGTGTTACATGGACTGAAAACTAAGTGGAAACTGTAAGGGAAAAGTTGCAATATCCTCCCAACTACTCTTTGGGAAGCTGATTGCTGAAGTCACACATTTGTTCAGAGCTTATTGGGTGGCAGGCAACATGTGACGAGGTTAAGCACATTCTAACAGGCTCAAAGGCAAGGTGGGAGTACTCCACTTACCTGCAGCATCTGGGTGGGCATGAAGCAAGGGACACCAAGAAAGCACAGTGACAGCCTTGTCCTGATTTAAAAAAAAACAAACACCTGTTTCCTGGGATAAGCAGTTTCATTACACATCTGATACACAGCAATTTGAATGTAGAACTATTATGAAGGAGTCTACAAGTTGTTTCTTTTAAATGTATAGTGTTTTGGTCAAATTTTTGGATATCAATTTTAGAACTGTCTTTTTCAAGGAATCGGCTAATTAGGCAATTTAATTTGTAAGAAAAGGATTCACGTACAAAGAAGGTTAATGGATTTTTTTTTGGCTATAAAATTATATGTCTAAAACTAAGTTCTGTCTAAGAAAATCCAAATATAAACAGGTTTCAAGATAATTAGAAAACACAAAAACTAGCAAAATTTATTTTCCAATTCAGGAGGAGAAAGTACTTTCAGAAACACAATTCAGCCATTACATAGATCCAAGATACCCACCCCCATCATGAATTTATTAATGTATTGTAATTCAATAAAATAAATCTTTCTCATTGATATTTACAGCCTTTTTAATATGTAGAGCTGACTTATAAACACAGTCAAAAATAAACTTAACAACTTGGTTTTGAGAAAATTTATTATAAGCAATCTTATTTTATGAGAAACCAAGCATGACTTCCTATCAACTCATAGGAACGGACTTCTGTAGAAGGGTGTTGTGAGCTGGCAGAGTCAGAGTCAAGGGTGGCTGGCACCATTAAGCTCGTGTTTGCCATGACACAGAAAATCAATTGACTTCCACAGGTCATTTGGGGATAGAATACATTGTACCTACAAATTACATTAGAAAACATGCTTAGTTTAGGAATCCACATAATTTGTTGTTCTCTATGAGAAATTTCAACACAAGACTGACCAACAGAGAGAACAGAACCAGCTGACCAATCACTGTCCTCATCCATGAAGCCTTGTGGTCATGTTCTGCATGTGTGGTCCTTCTCTTCGGTGAGCGTCAGAGATGCTGGATGCTGTCTCCCATCCCACCAAATGCACCTGAGAAGGATCCTCAGAGCTCCAAAGCACATGATGCTTCTTTCTTTGGATCATATGCTACAAGCAATCTCTACAACAAAGTCACGAACTTCCTTTCAAGTTCATAAAGTTTGCACTGTTAATAAGTTTCAAGATGATAAACAGGGGCATTATAGGATCGTTTCTCTTAAAATTATCAGTAGTGCTACTACCTTTTTCCCATTAAAACTTGCTTGTGTATAAAAGTCAAGCAATAAGGACCCATATGGGACCCATATACAGTAGAATGCGAATGGCTGTCAGATGTGGTTGTTCACACCTTCAGTCTCAGCCCTCAGAAGACAGAGGCAAGTGGGTACCTGAGAGTTAGAGGTCATCCTGGTCTACATAGAAAGCTCCTTGGCAGCCTGGAATATGTAGAGACCTTGTCTCAGATAGCAGCAGCCAGAAGAACGTGAAAGACCATGCACCGTACTATTGAGAGAAGTGTATATTGATAGAATTGGAGTGGATGATGGCTAGCACAACTGAACTTGATGGCTGCTGTGGGAGGGATAGTCAGTTGGCTTTTAGAGCTCATTTGGGGGATGGATCCAATTTTGTTATAATACTTGTTTATAAAGACTAGCTCAAATGCTTAAATAGAAAAACAAGAGGATATCCATAAGCCAGAATGAAAGAATGAAAACTGCAAGGAAATAGTAACAGGTGAATTTGAATAGAAATGTAGCATGTGACTAGACATCAAAGTAAAGTTACTGTGAATAAAAGTATCCATGGACATATAACTACATATCAGCATTATAGGACAAACCACAGAATGGAATGGGATCTTTTAATAAAGCATTGTCAAATTGACAAAGGATTTCTTTTTAACTTGAAATGAAATGCTACCGTCATGCATAATTAAAGTTGCAGTAAGCCAGCATCCATAATCTACTGTGGCATCAGTGTGAATTGGTTCAGTGACTCTCGAGACCCATGGCGATTTGAACTATATATAACATGTTTATGGCACAGGAGTCAGATAATTCACACCTGTGTGTATCCTCTTTAAAAAAAAAATGTATATTATAGGGCTGGAGAGATTGTTTGGCAGTTAACAGCACTAAGTGCTTTTGTAAAACACCCAGATTTTATTTCCAACTCCTACATGACAGTTCACAACCTTTTCCAACTCCAATTCACCAGGATTCAAAGTCCTTTTCTGGCCTCCACAGGTAATGTATGCATGTGGTACACATTCACACACAATGACACTCAAATATATAAAAGAAAAATAATAAATATTTAGTTAGAAAAGAATGTGTGTCTCCATGAATAGCACTTTCAATTTAAATAGGAGTTTTGTAAAATCAGAGTATTTGCACAATACAGAGTATTTAAAAATCCCTGGCAATCCTAGGCTTTTTTTTTGGCAAATGAAGACACCTTCACATATTTACAGGCAGTCTGGATTGGACACCATTCCTCCTGTTTGAGAAACTTATACACTAATCAAGTTACTTATACACTATACACTTATACACTAACACACAATGAAGATGGAAATAATTAAGTATATTTTATAATATTCACTTTATAGAATGCAGGATCCCAGTCATTCTGAATGCACTAGATGTACAATTATACGTTCAGCACATATAATTCACTGAAGAAGAAACTACTATAACACTATGTACAATATGATGCTGCGTGCATAGATCTTTTTAAAATGCAAACTGTTATAGGTTCATCCACCACCACCTGAAACAGTGATTTAAGAGAGCAAAGGCCAACTTGATGCTGTCATTATTTCCAGAGTGACCCAGGGTGAGGGACTGGAGTTAGAGATATGAGAGAACTGACTGTGATTAATCTTAAAAATTACTTAGGAAAGTTTTAACAAAACGTTGGCATTTATAAATCTACCACTGAGTACATTATACTTGGTTGATTGTTTTTCTACAGTCTTGTCTGTGTGATAATTATTTAATGATGGTGTTTTCCTTAAAAGCATTTGACAAGGACATTAAGGCAGTTATAAGTCATAGGGAAGAGAATCGGATCATGAAGAAACTTGTTACAAATGGGTTCTTGGAACTCATGTCTCCTAATTGCTGATGGGAGATGACTACCTGCCCAGAATCATGGGACTAACTGGGGTGTTATCTGAGAGTGCGAGAGGGTAGGTAAGGAGTCCAGTGGAAGAAACTACTGAAGGATAGTTTAGAGAAGTCAGGAAAATGAATCCAGAAGGAAGGGCTGTAATAGAAAAAGCAATTTTTGTTCCATATCTTTTAGTAGAAGGGTGTGTTAGTAAATCTGAGGAGAGCCTGTCTTTAAACATGAGGTAAAGTTCTGAGAATTTAAATACGAGGTCGAATTGAAATTCTAGAAAACACGCAAGCAAAATGAGATAGGCTAGGGGAAGGAGTAAATAGAAATGGATGTTTAAAATGTCATTCTTACTACGAAGAAGGCTGGAACTAGGGATTAAAGTTGAGCTTTGCTGAGTTCCATTAAAAGCTAAAGACTACAAATTAAATTGTAAAAAAAAAGAGGAAATTAACAAACATTCACTAAATGTTTCCCTAGTACCAAGCATCTTCACTCTTTCAGCCTGCCCAGTGTTTCTCTGATTGGTGTTTATATGTTGCTGATGAGGGAAATAGATTGTACCTGCATATATGTGTCTTTATGCATGCACAGTACTATAAGCCTGTTACATAGATTGTCAGATGGCTTGTATGATTGTACAATCTATGCAACAGGAATATGATAATACTGTATAACAGCACTGTAAAACACTGCACTGTATGTCTGCATGTGTGCACAGTACTATAACATGCTTGGTACATAGATTATACCTGTGCATTCGTATCTGTGTGCCTGCACAGTTCCATGATGTGTTTGCTACACAATTTTTGGGTCTTATCCCTGCCAAGGGCTATAACCTTATCCAAATCACTAGATCCCTCTGAACCTCAACTGCAGTGGACTGATATCACTTACACCATAAATGAGTATTACAAAAATTAAATTTCATAGATCATGTATGCCTTAAGTATGGCAGTCAACCTTTATTTAAATATATACATTTTATCAAATCATATCTACATATTTGTGTTTTATTTTCACAAAATTATGAAATTTCAAATGCGTCTAGCCTTTACAATTTGGGGTTTTGTAAATTTACGTGTATGCATGAGTAACAGTTTGTGTGTGTGTTCACATGTATATAAGTGTCTGTAGGTTCAGAAGATTCCCTGGTGTTACAGGCAATTGAGATATGACAGACATGGGTGCTGGGAACCAAATTTGGACTTCTGTGAGAACAGCAAGCACTCTTAACCTCTAAGCGCCTCTCCAGCCCCGATGCACTAACATTTACATTACAGCTCTGTGGATATTTTTTTTTTTGCAATTATTTCTATTCTTCAGCTCTTTTATCTTGTGGCACACATAGAATACAGAATACTCAAGGGCTATTTAAAATGTGATGTTGTGGTTATGTATGTAAATCTTTCTGTTTGCTTTTGATTGAACTTATATTTACCTAATTTTTTTCAACTTTCCTGAAGTTGAACTCAGAAGAGTTTCATAAAACTTTAAACTTCTCATAAAACTTCTGCTGTAGTATCAAATTGACATGTTTATAATATTATGTGAGAAGATGAGCAAAACAAAATTATCAGTCAAACTGAAAAGGGTTCTGTGAAAATATTAAATATAACATATTGATATTTGATATAGTATTTAATGTCAATGTATGCATTTTAGGTAGCCCAACCAAAAAAAAGCGTTTGAGAAAACTTTAAATATCAAATTGAGCAATGGAGGATGACAAGATGGCTCAGCTAGAATGAAGGCTTGCCACCAAGTCTGAAGCCTGAGTTTTGTCCTGAAAATCTACACTGAGGAAGGAAATAACCCTCTCCTGGGACCAGTTTTCAGACCTCCACATGTGCTCTGTGATAAATGTGCACTTCCTGAAAAATAAACCAAAATAAAAATATTTTTAAAAAATCCCTGGAATATCAGGCTCTTACTAACCTACAAGAAATAAAAGGCTTCTTTGAAGTACTGTCCAGAACAGCTGCATGATGGGGGTGGAGGGAGTATGTAACTCTGAAGAACTGACATGTTCATAATAAAACACCCATCATCAAAACTGACTTATGAAGAAACTGAACAGATCTACAAACAAACAAATAGATTACATTGGTACTTTAGTAGTCCATGTACATCAAATGGCTTTACTGAAGAATTCTGCAGAATATTAAATAATAAATATCAATGCTTCACAAACTCCCCAAAATAAAAGAATGGAGGAAATGTTTCCTAAGTCACGCTACAAAACAAGTGTTATATGACCCTGATGATAGATGAAAACATTGAAAGAACATAAACATGGTATCTTTTTTGGATATAGACATAAAAATCCTCACCCAAGTACTAGCAAATGGATTTCAGCAACATATGGATTTGTCCCAGGAAGGCAGAGTTGATATAACAGATAAGTATCAATGTATATGTCGTAGTAATAATATAACAATCAAAACCACATGCTCATCTCAATATGTTCAACAAACACCAAACTTTAACATATCTCACAATATAAACGTAACTTGTAAAATAAATAATGAAAGAAGAAAACAATGTTAGAGGAGTTCTTAGCAAAAAAAAAAAAAAAAAATCAAGACAGTGTGGTACTGGCATGAGAAAAAAAAAAATCCAAATTCTATGCATCTCAGGGAACTCCTGAGAGTTTAGCCTTCCGAAGGCATGGAGCCTCACATGAGGCTTTTCTTACACTTCATATAGACTTTGGGTCTGGTGAACTGAGGTATATGATTATCATCTTTACCATAAAATTTTAATTAGAAAGAGAGAGAAACCCTCAAGGTCAACGAGCAAAATGGAGATTTCAGAGAGAAATCTGTATATTTGGGGTAAATGTATATTTGATGAAAATGCCGCGTAGTTCAATGGAAAGGAAGCATCTCCTTTTGACAAGCGTTGCTGGAACCACTGAGTCTCCATAGAGGAGAAAGAATAGAACAGACGGTGCCGAGACGGTGAGTTTGACAGGAGCAGACAGTCTTCTATGAGACATGAGACCACCAACAGAAATAAAGGTAAGAGTTTATCTTTAGATGTGCTGTCCTGCCTGAGGGTGGGTGTGTGAAAAGAATGACTAAGGTTCTAAGTCCGGACGCACAGAGTCGCTGCACAGGGGAGCTTCAAGCCCAGACCTGCAAAACACTGTTAGCTCCCAATATCTTACCTAGCACTGCTTTCTGGAAGGCTTACTCGGCACACTTCCTCTTATCTATATTGTGTCTGTCTGTGGGGAGTGGTTATGAAGCAACCGGAAGACAATGAAGCAAAAAAGCAAAGGCATCAATTTGAACAGTGTAAGGGCATTCTTACACGGCAGGGTGGTGGGTAACTGACTATGGTTTCTAAATCTGTGATTATCCCACTGAAGATTCTAATAGATAATTTAGTCATAGTTACAAGTACAGGTGAATAGTGCAAGAAATTCTAAGAAACTATGAGTGTTGCTGGCTGTCGTAAGCATTGTAAAATAAATGAAGAGGGATCTTGATGGTCTCATTCATAGACTGAGCATGGATGCTTGGCTGAAGAGAGGATCTTCTAGCTGCAGGATATATGCTAAAAGCTCACAAAGTAGAAGAGCATGAAAGAGGGGAAAGGTGGGGAAAAAAGATTAGAATGCCCAAGAACTATGGAACAACTAAAGAAAAGTGTGTAATGCAAATGCCATTGGGAGGAAAAGGAGGAGGAGAAAGGAGGGAGGTGGAGAGAAGGAGGGAGGGGGAGGGAGGGAGGGAGGGGGAAGGAGGGAGGGAGGGGGAGGGAAGGAGGGAGGAGAAGAGGAAGGGAGGAAGCAGTGAACAGAAATGATATTTGCTGTAACAAAATGGTATAGGATGTCCTTTTGTATGCTGTGGATATGTGTTGCTTTTATTGGTTGGTAAATAAAGCTGATTTGGCCAATGGCCTAGCAGAATACGGCTAGGTGGGAAATCCAAACAAAGCTATGGAGAGAAAAAAGGCAGAGTCAGGGAGATGCCATGTAGTTGCCAGAGGAACAAGATGCCAGAACATTACCAGTAAGCCACAGACACATGGCGATACACAGATTATTAAAAGTGGGTTAATTTATAAGAGAGGTAACTTGTATTAAGCCTGAGCCGTTGGCCAAACAATTATAAGTAGTATTAAGTCTTAGAGTGGTTAGTTGGGAACTGGCAGGCACTTCCAAATACATGTGGTGCCCAAACAGTTGGCAAGAATTTCCACGTGAAACCTGGCAAATGCTTAAAAAGGGATTCCAAACACAAAAGAACAGAGTCAAGCATGGCTTCTTGGTAGCAGCATTTTCTCAGGTGGGCTCTGTTTGCTAGAGGCAAGCAGAGCCATCAAGAGATGGTTTCCAGGTTCGTGCTGCTACGGCCTGCTACAGAGCACTTAAATGGGGTTTGTGAACAGTGTGCAGTAAGTTGCTTATTGGCAGCACAGACCCACTGAACACCTAGAACTGGGGCAGTGAGCAAGGCCCCTAGAGCTGGCAGTAAATGTACCCCCGCCATGTTGGAGAACCAGGCAGTGTGGATCCAGCAGCCAAAGCCTTGAGTCCTAGCCATGCCTGCTTAGCATTTTAAAAAGCTCCCCTGGTCAGAAAAGGATTACAGATACACAGTATGGACAGACTCAGATAAAGAAGGCCTCCAAACACATCACAGTGCTTTTGATCAGTGTGCATAACTTAAGAGAGAGACAGAGAGAGAGAGGATAAAAAATAGACAAGCATAGGTAAAAAAGAGTAATTTAAGGCTAATAAATGGAAAAATAGGGTAAAGCAAAACAAACAAACATACTGGGCCCTGTGAAGATGGAAAATACACAAGGAGTCTGGATTATGTATATTATTGTGATTTCTTTGAATTTATGACTGCTTATCAGCTAACTACAGAGAGACAGTTGATTGCAGGGGTTGCTAAGTTAAATATATATATATATATATATATATATATATATGTATGTATATGTGTATATATACATACATACATACATACATACATACATACATATATATATATATCTTGACTTCAAAATTTAAGTCTGAGGACATGTTACCTTGGAAAGAGGTTCTGCTTTTGTTTCCATGGGAGACAAAAAGCTGTGGACTCCTTCCAGGCTAATATGGCTAGATCAAATGAGACCCCTGAAGTGTGATGATGGCTCAGGGAATTCAACATCCAGACCAGCTTCAAGGCAGTTGGCTGAGACAATGCATACTCACAGACTGCTACAGCCAAGATTGCTAATACAGCAGATAAAGCTGTTCAAAATAATAGTAGCAGGGTGCTCGTGTATGTCTCTTTATACATACCTATGTGAATATATATGAAGTGAATGACAGAAGAGGTAGAAATGAAGGTGTATGGCTGGTTTTTATCATAAAATACTAGGTCTGTCAAGAACACAGTAAGGTATACATTAGAGGTGACTTGCCTATAATTTAAGATTGCAGACTCTTCTGTAAATCCTAAGAAAGAAGATGACCGCAGATTTGACAAGAAAGACAAGAAAGTAAAATATGTAAATTTCCATTGAGAGCAAGAGGCTGGGGCAGGAGAGACAAGCCTGCATTTAATAAAGCTTGCTGCCTGTCCAAAGGACCTGGTTCACTTCCCAGCACCCTTATGGTGGCACACAGACATCTTTAACTCCAGTTCCAGTGGATCTGATACTCTGCTCTGGCATCTGTACATACAAGGCATGACCATAGTTCTCATACATGGTGCAAGCAAACCCTAATGCACATAAAAAATACATCTTTAACAATAGTAAAAAGCAAGAGCAGAGCAAAGTATATGTGAACAATACTGTGTAAGCTCAGCACCTGGGCAACGAGACAGGAAGTAGAGAGTTGGAGGGGAGCTTGGCCTACAGTGGAAGTTTCAGGTCAGCTTGGGCTCCATAGTGGGATCCTGTCTCAAAAACACTTCTCCCTCACCCTACCTCCAAAACCCATCAAAAATAAAACTCACATGAAACCAAAAGCAAACAAACTAAAACACAAGAGTTAGAAGAAACGTTGAAGACAATAAGAATAATAAAATAAAAAGAAACATAGACAATTTATGTGAAATAAATCAGAAGGGTGACTACAAATACAATTACATCAACCATTACTTTAAATCTCAGGGACCTATATTACAGCCAATTAAAGGCTGAGGTTGCCAGCGTTATTATAATTGGATTATATACTCCCTCCAAGAATAATTCTTTGAATAAAAAGATTCATAATGACTAATATACATGAATATAGAAAGACTAGTCAGACTGACCCTGTTAACAAGAGATGGAACAGAAGGTTGAGGAAATGTCAGAGTAGCACGAATTTCAGGAACAGAGAAGGAAATTTAATAATGATGGAAGTGTTGATGCTTCAAAAAGATATAATGATCTTTAATATTTATGCATCTTACAAACCAGCATTAAATGTGTGAGGTAAAAGTGGACTGAGTTCCACAAAGGAGAAACGAATCCATTCATAGTCAAAAACCTCAAAATCACCATAATTTCATTTCAGGAACACCAAATGTTTAGTTTAATTTTGGCTCTATATATTACACTATCATGGTTTATTCTACATAAGAATTAGTGCTTTTTAGAATTACATTGTGCAACGAAAAACTCAGACAATATATGTACAGTTTTGTAAGTTGGATAGATATATGCATAGAGGTATAAAATATTTCCATCACCCAGGAGCTTTCCTTGTACCTTACCCTCTGCTATTCTGATCTACTAACCATTGAGTTTACCTGTTCATGAATGTATTATTATTAATTCAATTGAGAATGTAATCATTGGTGTTTGGTTCCACTTGCTTAGCAGTGTTAGTGAATGCCTTGGTCACTCGGTTCTAGAGGCTTAAGTGTCCCAGGTCAACATTCAGTTAGCACATATCCACTATGCACTCAAACATCCTATCCTTCACGTGTATATGGAGACTGTGATAACAGATGCCAATCCTATCTAATTAGCACACACCACAAATGCGTCCATTTAAAGTTGATCATTTTCTAAGAGTCATATCTCAGGTTGCAACAACATTGGATTAGGCTATCAATGATGAATACGTTTTCTGCAGCCCAGAGCTCAGTTGAAAGCAATGAAGCTCATCCTCATTATTACATACATTGCTACTTTAGTTATAGTTCTTCTTGCTGACTAGCGTTTTACTCTATGAACACACCATAGCTGTGGATAAGATCAACAAGTTACTGACACCTGGGTGGGTTTTTACTGAGATTATTTCAAGAGTTCAGTTTTTGACACTATACAGTTGTGAAAACAAGTTTTATTTCCCCCTGGAAACCTGCAAGAAATGTTAGACCTTAGGGGAAGTATGTATTTAATTGTATAAGAAACTGTTCTTTAAACAATTCTTAGCAATGCTTGCTTGAGAGAATTGATTGTTCATACTTAAAAGCGTTTGCTGTTTGGTCTTTAACTTTAGCTTGTCTAGCTGGTGAGATGTGGCACTTTGCCCTTTAAATATTTCACAGGTGGCTAATACTGTTGGGACATTCCTTGTACGTTTCTTACACATTTGTCTATTTTGTCAAGCATTGCCTGTTTTTCGTAGGCTGGTTGTCCTACTACAAAATTCATTTGTTTTGTGTTCTGTGTATTTGCTGGGTGCAGGTTTTTGCCAGCTGTGTTTTCCATATTGCTCCTGGCTTCAGAACGGCAGACCTTCAACAGATTAATTTTTATCTTTTCATTTATTTTGTAAGAAGAAACTTGTAATTTTAATGAGTCTCAGTTGTCAATTTTTTATTTTCTTCCTAGTAAATTTTTTTTTTATCTCCAGGAAAGTTTACATAGACCAATATTATGACCTCTACACTTTATTTTACAAGTGTAAAAGTCTGTTTTTATAAGTGAGGCTCACATTCATCTAAAAGTCATGTTTAACATTATAAAGTAGATCTGAACTCATTTATTTTTGTCACTATTATGTTCCAGCAGAAATATTTTAAAATAGTTTTCTTCCTCTCCCAAATTGCCTTAACTAAAAGCTATTTGGCTATGAATGTGGAGGTTTTCTTCTGTCCCAAGGCGCCTCACAGATCTGCCCTTCCACCAGCCCTTCCTGTCCCACTTGTAGTCATAAGGTACAGCTTGACACCAGGTACTATAATTACATCCATATTCTTCTCTATTGCACGCAAGCACACACACACACACACACACACACACACACATGTGCGCACGCACTGACGCACACACACACAGAGAAATAGTCAGACACATACATACCATACACAAACACAGGCACAGGACCATGCAGACACACACACACACACACACACACACACACACACACACACACACAAACATACCATACACAAACACAGGCACAGGCACAGGACCATGCAGACATACACACACACACACACACACACACACACACACACACGCACGCACGCACGCACGCACGCACGCACGCACACGCACACAGTCTTAGACCCATGCTGGTGAAAATTGCAGTCCATTTTCCTCGGCCCTCTGAGTGCTGGGTTACATAACCAGTGTCTTTTCATTTCATATGATAGAAATACCAAGCGCTTTATTTCATCCTTCTTTTTACAAAACTGTTTTCTTTAAGTCATTATTTTGGCTGCTTCCTTATCATTGTGTGTTATCAATCTGTTATTATTTGTCTTGGACTGTTGTTTGTTCTTTTTTTTGTCTGCCTTTGAAATATGTCTCTTGTATTGTGATGAAATGGTTGATTTCAATTTCCAATACTTGTCTGGGCAACATAGCTAGACATTCAAGTCAGAGAAGAAAACAGAAAGGGAGCAGGGGAGAGGCAAGGAGGGAGGGGTGAGGAGAGGACCTGAGAATAATAAGAATCAAGGGTAGTACAAGATCAATAACGTACTTGTACAAATTTTCTGATCGACTTTTCTTTCTTTTACACCTAAGAATTAAATTAAATCTTTGAATACTAAACAAATCAACACTATTAAATTAGATAATAAACAATATTTGTATTATAACATGATTAAGTTTTATGATGAGAACTCCTATTTTAAGCATTTCTGTAGAAAAGTCCATGTGTACTATTAAAGTAATATTGCTTTTTTGATTTTGACTTTCGCTTTTAAATGTATATTAGAGCTCTCTCTGCCAGTCTCTGTCTCCTTCAGTTAAAAGCTTTGCTTGTGGGAGAGCAACCCTTCTCCCGTTTTCAATTTCTCTTGTCAAAATAGAAGTGAAGTAGCTCAGAGTTTGTCTTGTTCCCTTATGCTAGACAAATAGAGACACAGTCTCCCTCTTAAACTACAAAATATGGCCTTAACTCAGCTACCAATATATAGGACTCAGAAGCCAATACTATATGAGAAGTTTCAGCTCATAAATGTCAAAAGGCCAGGAAGGGAAGATAAGGGCATCTGTTTAAACTTTGGGTAGGAAAAGCCTCTCTCTCTCTCTCTCTCTCTCTCTCTCTCTCTCTCTCTCTCTCTCCTTCACTTTTTCTGCCTTCCTCCCCCTTTCTTCCTCCCCCCTCTCCCTTTTGCCCTCCCTCCCCCCTCTCTCACACACACACACACCACACAGACACACACACACACACTTACACATATTATAGGATGCCGAGTCCATACTGAGAAAGTTATAGAATACTGTGTAATCTGAAAGAGGGTGCAACACAGAAAGCTTTGGAAATGAGAGATTTCTCTAAGAAGCCTATCCCATCCTAAGGTAGATCCCACCAGGGCCTGTGGTCTGTAGATCCCTACCCCAGATGCCTTCTTTCCATGACACAGAGCTGCCAGTGGCCATGACTACAAATAACAGAGGCATATGGCCTTGTGGTGACATATTATTTATGATTTAGTAAAACTTGCCTAAGCTTCAGAATGCAAAGCTAGCCACAAGCCATAGACGCCAGGCAGTGTTGGCACACGCCTTTAATACCAGGACTCAGGAGACAGAGGCACATCCTCTCTGTGAGTTGAAGACCACCCTGGGCTACACAAGAGTGCCTCCAATCCCAGGACCTGAGATCATACACTTTTAATCCCAGCGCTAGAGAAGTGGAAACAGGCGTGGTATGGCTGGACGGAGAAAGGAATACAAGGTGGGAGGAGACAGGAACTCGGCCATTTTGTCTCTGAGGATTCAAGCAGAGCTTTGCACTCTGAGGATTTGTGGACACAGGATCACCCATTTTGGTCTGAGGTAGATGTGAGAGCTAATGGCTGGCTGCTTTGCTTTGCTGACCTTCAGCTTGTACCGCAATATCTGTCACTGGGTTTCTATGTTATATGACCTGACAACAAACCCCAATACAAGTTAAAGAAAATTATACCAAGGTTTTTAGCTTTTGGTACTTCTGAAAATAGCATGAATATTCACACTGCTGGAAAGAATTGTTCAATCAAATTATCGTAAGAATTTGAACGTGGTCCTGCTCTTTTATAATGATAATACGGTGTTTTTTTTGCCAAGGTTTGTTGTAAAGCAGTAGGGAAAATTAACTTCATATGTTATAAAAGTTTAGAAAGTTGTCAGTACCCATTTTAAAAATCAATTAAAAGACCAACATCAAGACAGAGCTGGGAGAAATACTTTCTAAATATATAGAGCAAATCTAGGTGTCCTCTCTCTCTCTCTCTCTTTCTCTCTCTCTCTCTCTCTCTCTCTCTCTCTCTCTCTCTCTCTCTCTCTCTCTCTCTCTCTTTCTCTCTCTCTCTCTTCTTTTCCACAAACTCAATTTCACAATGAAAAGGAAAAAAGAAAAGACTTCACTTAAGAACTAGATGAGTTTTCTAGCTTGCCTATTGGTTGAGAAATTTCTCATGAATTATTTTACGCAAGCTTTATGAAGTTCTACACAGTGCGTTTTTATGAATCCCATTTTTCTAGGAACAAACCTGCAGGCCCCTCCCTCCTGTTCTCAGATCCTACCATCTGGAACAGTGGTGAAATGTTCAACAAGGCGGTGTGTACGCAAGGCTGTCACTGCTAACTCCATACGCTGTGCCATTCCCCAAAAGTTAATCCCCTGGGCTTAATGTAAATTTTGCTTTACTAACTAATACCATCCTATGTTAATATTTTGAAGCAGTCTCTAAACGTCAGTAGTGAAAATAACCCACTGAACCCCCTATTGGTGTTGCTTGGGAAAGCAGGCTTTAAAGAAATTAAGTAGAATCCAAGATTTCATTCTAACATGGGCAAAACCACCCACATCAACAGAGGCATTCAGATAGATTTTTCAGAAAGGAGTTAAGTACAGTAGAAATGATTAGTCTCCACTGACACCATCAGAAGCCTTATTACCTCCCCCCACTATATTCCTCAGTGATCCTTAACATAAAAACTTCACATCAATAAATGGGAGTGTTTATTGTCGTTAAGGATATGTTTCTTTCTGAATTCCATAGCATATGATATTTGAAAAAGTAATACATTCATTCCAAAAGAAATTTACTCATTAGAATACATTACAATTTTGGATTCCCAAAAATATACATATAACATAGTTGTTAATGGTTTTTGAAGAAAGTTTTATTTTACAAGAACAACTGTTTGGGGAAATATTTGGCAAGTTTTGTGAACATTCTTTCCAGCATTTATGTCCCTTAAGAATTCTATCTGAAAATGACTAAACATGTGGCTAGGCATATTATGATATAGAAATATGTGAACAGATTCATTTAGCTATAAAATCAGCTTTGAATAAATCAGAAGAGTTACAACATGGTTTTAATAAGTTTTGTTTTTTACATTAAACAAATGCTAAATTAATTACAATTCATTTGCATCAACTAATAAAAATATAACAAAATTCTGATTTAGTGTGACTTTCTAATTAGTCTCATATAAACCAAAAAGTTTAAATTCAAATTACATGAAAATAATTACCATGGCTGAACAGACCGTCTTGAAATATTACATCATCATGTATGAATTATTTGGAAAATGAAAATTTACTTCTAAAGCAATAAAACTCTAATAATAATTAACACTACAGAATTTGGTTGACTTTTCTCAATGAATTAATATAGAACCTAATTGTTCAAATATCTTCATATTTGTCAACATAACTTGAAAGTACTATTAAATCTTGCATATTTGAACTTTATTACTTGATTGTAAAGAAACATGAAAACATAAGTTAAAGTTCGAGATTTTCTGGGGATTTTTTCTAAGACTGATTTACTTTTATATGCATTGATCTTTTGCCTTCATGTATGTCTGTGTGAGGGTGTCCGATCCTCTAGAACTGGAATTACAGACAGTTGCAAGCACCCATGTTAAGTGCTGGGAACTGAACTCGGGTCCTCTGGAAGAGCAGCCAGTGCTCTTAACTGCAGAGTCCTCTTTCCAGGCCCAATTTTTGATTTTCTAAATTTGCTCCTACATGCCTTTTCTATTCTTTCCCATGCGTTGTCTCTGCTAGTGTGGACCTCTGCATATACACAAAATAATTCCGTTTTCCTCCTAGAAATCATACATTACAGGGGGAAGAAAAGTCTAGTAATCTCCACACTCTGAACAAGTGATGGGAGATGTCATTTTGTAAATGTCTCTCTTATTGGTTAATGAATAAAGCACTGTTGGCCAATAGGAAAGCAAGATAGGCGGGAATAGGCGACAAGGAGGACTTGAGGAAGTAGTAGGGAGGCGTCAGCATGGAGAGACTGGAGATAACAGAAGTCCTCTCTGGTAAGATGAGACCACGTGGAAATACTTAGATTAATAGAAATGGGCTAACTAGTAACTGGCCAACAGCTTTATATCTAACGCAGTCTCTCTGTGTTATTTGGGGCTGGCACAGCAGTGGGACCAGACCTGCAGTAAAAACTACTCATAACAAACAAGTATCAGATGTCACTGCCCCTGCTTAGGTCTCCACACTTCAAGTGACAGAAGCTGTGCTCAGAGCTGGCACAGGGCAGGGATGTTTGTGGAAAAGAGAATATCTTGCTATCGTATGCCTTGCTTGCAGAGTAGGGAGGGCACATGGTGCCACCAGCATTTCTAGTACCTCAGAAATTAACAACATGTTAAAAATCATAATATAAAAGCAAAATTGACAAAACCAGCAAGAGGTATGATGAAGCAGCATTTGGAATTTAGAGTTGGAACACATGTCTTTAGCCATGTCCCCTACACTGCATCACCCTTCACAACACACTCAGTGAAAAGCCGTGGTGCACATACCAAAACACACCAAACACTGGCATTGGTAGATGACAAATCATTCATATTTCAATCTAAATAATCAATGCATATTAAGAAAAACTACACACATATAACTGGAAACAGTTTTCTCTGAATAAAAGAAATTTAACCTGAGGTACAATCAACTTTGTCCATATATTTAGATTATTTAGATTTGTTTGCAAGCTATTAACTTTATTCTACTGGATCAATGTGTTTTAGTATGTAATTATTTTACAGGCGAAAAGTGCAGCATTTCTTGTCACAAGCCATACAAATAACAGCAGGTGGCATATATATATATATATATATATATATATATATATATGTGTGTGTGTGTGTGTGTGTGTGTGTGTGTGTGTGTGTGTATACGTATATATATATATACATATATACATATATGCTTGGTGGCATCTTGTACTATATTTATTTGAAGAACAACCTCCACCTACAATGTTGATTGCTATTAGCAAAAACTCTGATATCTTTGAAAAGAAACAAAAATAAAAGATGAAGAGAACAAAGCGTGAGTAGAATTCTAAACACAAAACTAATTAATCTAGACAGTAATAAGGAGGGATGGGAATAATAGTCCTTAACAAAAACAGAGAAACAACATTAGCTTTTAGTATGATAAAGTAGAATCAGAAGGAAATCATATTTTTGTGGCTTATGTTCCAATGATTTTATGAGAGTTACTCTTGGGATAGGGGTTTGGTGGGGGACAGGGGAGGAGGGGAGGGACAGGGAACTGGGATTGACATGTAAAACAAGCTTGTTTCCAATTTAAATTAAAAAACAAAAACAGACAAACAAACAAGGAAAACCAGAGCATCAGTGCTTCCAATGCTCCAGTACAGTGGAACAGGCAATAAGATGACAGCAACTGGGATAGGCAGAGCTGTCCGCAAGACTTGTTTCCAGAAGTTACTGCAAGTGAGTGTGGGTGACTCAGAAGCCTCTGTTTCATAATCTCTGGCTGTAAGCATTGATAACTGAGTCTCCTAATTTATTCTGTAAAGATTGCCTGCAATGGAATCTCCTGTACTGGAGAAGGTATTCTTCCCTGATTAGGGAGCTCAATTCAAACCTTATGAACAAAATCTTGGGTGTGGGGAATGCTACAGCCTTGTGTAAAGGTGGACCCTTGTGTATTCACAAGCAGCCCAAAACTTGAAAACCAACACCTGTAATCCAGGATTGTTATTTGTTAAAATTTGAAGTATTACAAACACTCAGACTCACTCTGAAAATGGTAGCTACATACTTAAGAACTTCGCCTGCTTACAGGGGAAGGCCAGTTCGGGGTCCCTCGCCACTAATGGCCATCTTTGTGGATTCCCAGGAAATTGCTCAGTGCCAGGTTTCTTGTTGCCTCAATCAATGACTCCCTCTCCTTCTGAGATCAATGACTGCCTGAATTATCACAGAACCTTCATCCAGCAACTGATGGAAACAGATGCAGAGATCCACAACTAAACACTGGGTCGAGGTCCCAGAGCCCAGTCGAATAGAGGGAGGGGCGATAATAAGAGCAAAGGGGTCAAGACCATTTTGGGAATACCCACAGAGACAGCTGACCTGAGCTAGTGAGAGTTCACTGACTCTGGACTGACAGCCGGGGAATCTGCATAGGACCAAACTAGGCCCTTTGAAAGTGGGTGGCAGCTGTGTGGCTTGGGCAGTCTGTGGGGTCACTGCCAGAGGAACCAGGATTTATCCCCAGTGCTTGAATTGGTTTGGAGGGATACCTTGCTCAGCTTATTATACATGGGGGAGGGGGAGCTTATGCCAGACTTTGTTACCTCCCCATGCCCATGGGAAAACGTACACTCTCTGAGAAGTGGATAGGGGCTGGGGGGGGGGGGAGATGGTGAACATGGAGCGATCAGGAGCAGGGGAGGGAGCACTAACTGGGATTGGTATGTAAAATGAGAAAAGATTGCTTTAAAATAAAACAAAAGATAAAAAATAATTACTAAATCTGCCACCCACTTCCCCACAATATTCCCCCCTTATCTCTAAACTCAAAAAGATCAAATAATTTTTTAAAGTTAAAGATAAGATGTGTCATCCCCCATGCCAGCAGCTACACAGAGTTTGCCATTGGAAAGCACGCTACAAAACATCTTTTCTAACATTGCGTTTAACGGAAAGAGTTAAGCACGGTATTGAAGTCCTTGGACCACAGTGACTGTCTGTGCAGCATCTGCCCAGGTAATGGTGATGTGAAAACAACCTTTGAAGTTCTAGTGCGGAAGCATAGATACCAACACAGGATCAGGGGCTTCTACAGAGCTTCTGTCGCAGGGGAAATAGCTAGCATGTGACAGATAACTCATGCAACTTCAGGATGCAACTTCCAGTTGAGCTGATTGAGTTAGTGAACTTGTAAAACTCCATCTGCAGCTCCTCTATGAGATTTGGTTAATTGTGGTGATCAGCTGTGGAATAATTAAGGGAATTTGCTAGAATACCATATACGTGGAGATGAACGCTTACTTGGATTGAGGAAGCTTTGTTTAATATCTTCAATATTAGCCTTCTGAGTATTTTGAAGTATTATATATTAAAACACTCAACACTCCCTATTTGGATATTTTACCTAGAATGAGCACTAATTTACATTAACTCGCTTTTGTACTATACTAAATGAATTAATATTTTAAGCAATCTTCTAGGTAATATTGAAACACCCAGTGGTTTAATATTTGAAAGACCTCAAGAATTTTCATCAAAAATTGTTTTTTTTCCCCTGAAGATACCAGTTTATTTTAAAGTGACAACTTAGCTGCCCTTCTGATGTCAAATAATCAGTTCTGTAAAGAAACAAGATCGGAGCAGCTTGTATTGATGGTCCCTTCTTTTTCTGACTGGCTTGCAGGTATTAAGCCATTAAAATACAGAAATATAGGTAATGAATTTATGAAGAGACATTAGGGCCTCTCTCTTTTAATTCTCATGGCAGAGTGACAGCATCCATTTCTCATATTTATAAATGTAGGAAATGTATGATGGGGGGGGCCCTCCTCTTTCACCAAATGCACGGCAGTGAATGTTTATCATTCAAAAAGCTCTTCCCAGCACAGAAGAATTGTCTGAAAGAGCATCACTCCTCAACAGGTCCTTCTAGTGAGCCACTTTGTATTTTACTAATGAGTTCATTTATCTAGTAAGATACTGGAGCCTTAGAAGCTGCATTCAGCAAGGAATTCAACTCTGCTTAAACTTAATTATCTTAAAACAAATAAAATATGTTTGTGACAACCTCGTTTATTTGAGGCAATGTAGAGTTGGCTCTATTTTTTAATTTTTATATTTTTAAATTTGCATAGTCCTGAGTATATTTTTAAATTTGTATAGCCAGGAAGTATAACTATGGTTTTTAGCATCTCTGGAATATGATTTTTAGATAGTTCCCTCAGCAACAAACCTAAGAAGTCCTTAATATTTGCTCAGTAATAGTCCAAACTAAAGTGTGTCATAAAATGGTTGTGCCTTTTTAATTCTAGTTTTTTTTAAAATGGGTATAATTTGGTATAAACTATGTAGAAAATAAACAAACATTATTGTTACAATTATAACACGATGATAAAAATATGTAACATAGGGGAGATGGAATGATGCTCACATAGCTAAATGTCCTTCAGTACTTCCTTAAATTCCCCTTGGTAAAGGAAGAGAACTGCAGAGGCTTTGGGGACCATGTCAGGTCTCATCATCTTTTAAACATTCAGCACGTGTTTAGGAAATGTGATAAGTTTCTGTAAAGAGTCTCCGTTCACTCTGATTATTATGTGCCAGCATATTCACCAAAATAATTGAGAGTGTCTTACATTTATAATTGAAAACTTCATCATTTGAGGTGAGCTGGAAGAGGTTTTTAATCTACATTTTGTGTATCTAGAGGCACTTTCAGAGAGACCTAAAATTGGTGTCTCTTTAAAAGTCCAAGTTCAGATACTTAATTCACTGATATATAATAGTAATTCATAAGGAGTTATTTCTACACTTTGAATTTTTAAGTAGAGTTTAAAGTAGTCTGGAGAAATTAACATAAAAATGGATCCTAAAATATATTTTCATATGCCTAATAGATTTATAAAATAGATCCACAGACATATAATTAAACAATTGTGAAATGTAATCAGCATATATTAACAACACTACGTTTCAATAAAGACAAGAAGAATTAATTTTATTTATATCTGCTACTTTCACTAAACATTTCCTCCTTGAGCCAACCAATTTTATTTATGTGTAATTCATTTTTATATTAACATTGGATAAAACCATAGATTTTACTTATCAATTTACATTTACAGATAGCTACCCATGCATGATACATTTTCAGCTAATTTTATCATGATGGCACAGATAACGATAAATTAAACCCTTAAAAACAAATTGCAGCAAACTCATTCTACAATATACTGTAGGTTCCCAAAAGGTAAACACCAATATCTGTTACATTTTAACAATGGATTCTATTCACTAAATTTTGATTTCATATAAACTTCCAACATTCCTGTTTTCTTCAGATCTGTGCAATCGCATTTCTCTGAAGTCATTTTCCCAAACCAGGGGAATTGCTCGTGGCATTGTTGAAGGATGGTGCTGTGTGCTTGAACTTCACACGCTATCACAAGGAGCTCAGAGAGTGAGCTATATAAGATCACACAGTGAAAGTCCACTATACTTTTAAACCTAGTCAGAACACAGGCTAAATCAATAAAGTGAGGAGAGGCATTAAAGAGAGCCAGCTGTTAATGGCTTATCATGAAGGAGACCCCCCCCCCAACTCAACCCTCTGGCCTTCAGCTTAGAAAGCTAGAAATTTCTGAACAGAGACAATCAGCATGGAGTGGACACATGATCCTCCTGAGAGTCCCTTGGTCATCTCGTCCTCTGTCACGGACAGAGGGAGCCGTTTTCAGGCAGTCACCAAAGACCTATGTGACAAAGCCCCAAGGAGTCTGCCCTTCTCAAATTTACACCTCCTTGTCCTTCAGGACTAAGCAGAGGAACCTGTGTCTAAAAAAGCTTGCGATGACCCCTGCTCCCACCAATACACAAGGACTCACCACTAAATACAGCTGTGATAACACAGGTAAAGAACAAGGTGAGGCGAGCTTACATTTTTGATCCAACTGCTAAATTCCTGCAAACAACAAAAAATGATTTTGTTTTATGACCTTAGGCCAAAGTCTTCTGTAGTGAATAGAGATGGATGGCAGTACCATGGCAATATCTAGAAGCTCTTCCATGTCCATAGTTTGTAAGTGGGGAATAAAACTTAATTGCTTAAAAAGAACCAAAGCCCAGTGGTATATAATGAAAGGTATCATGATACCGTCTCCTTAATTCTAGACTGAAGGTAGCTGTCAGACCATTAGAAAAGATTTCAATCCTGCCACTGTCAACTGAATAACATCTTTGCAGCTGTATTCATGGAGACCTATAATTTATAGAACACAATTTACTGCCATCGACACTTAATTCCTAGAAACATGGCCTAGAATTTTAAATAAAGTACTTTTCTGCACATACACAATCCATATGTAATTACAGTATTTCATCTCTTTTAAGTTTAAATATAATGGTATGTTCTTATAAAAGCATATACAAAGTGCTTTAATTAATTCTCTATAGAATAACTAGTAGTAATCAATTAAAAACACACCATTTTACATTTGGATTATTTCCAAAGAAAGTGTTCATGTTCTTCTTTTGTAAAAATGATTTTCCAGCCAGGTATGGTGGTGGTGCACACCTTTAATCCCAGCACTCTGTAAGCAGAGGCAGGTGGATCTCTGAGTTCCAGGCCAGCCTGGTCTACAGAGCAACTTCCAAGACAGCCCAGCTGGGACTACACAGAAAAACCTTGTCTCAAAAAAAAAAAAAAAAATTCTGAAGTGAGTTTCAATTAACAATTCATATGAAGAAATTTCTATTGAAGCAGGATCACATACTTAAATCACAAAAAAGAACTATGAAAAGGAAACTATCTACCACATGACGGAAGTTGTGTGAAGGTGAGTCTCTGAAGACTCTGAAATCTAGGTGAAGCTTCCTACCATTTACGAAAGGCATCAAACTTATGATATTTTCCTAAAGCAACCTTACAATCAACAGGAGCTTGTTAGGAAGATGGTGTGTTTTATAGACAATCAATGTAATCAAGAAACTAAAACAGATTTGCATTTCATCACAGTTGCGCACAGAATAAAGCTTGATGAAGTCGGAGTTCTGTGTGCAAAAGCACATGGTACAGTCTAATATTTCACATGCTGCCACAGGGTCACCTTAGTTCTTACATGCAACTTCGCAAAAGTCTAATGGAAAGAAAGTGTATGGTAAAGGGCCACCTTTGCTTTAGACAAAGCTATTCAACACTTAAAAAAAAAAAAAAAATAAAGATCCCCCAATTCCTGCCCACGTTTACAGTGCCACAAAAGAGGAGAAAGAGAAATGATTAATTTTTAAAATTACCCAGCAACTCCATTGCATCGTCTTCATTGTCAATGTCGTCTTCTATCGCTGACGGCGCGGGGCTGTGGACGGACTCGAAGGATTCCTGGGAAAGCATCGCAGCCAGAAGTTTCTTGTGCTGCTGCTGCTGCTGTTTTAATCCTCTAGTCTTGGGCTCCATCTTTAAGCTGAAGAAACATGGACGTGTTAGTCCTGGTCGGTGATGAAAAATCCACTAACCTAGCGTTCTCATGCCACTACTGTGTCCCACAAACACATCGCACATTGCTGGTTTGCGGCCAGGATGACGGAAGTAGCACGTTTCTGAGACATCCCTGGGTACTCAATTCTCCCCCCAGCGTGGAGACGCAAACTCTCGCCCTCACGGCGGGCAGTGATTCTTCTGGTTGTACCATTTGACTCACATTTAATTGCATTTCTGATCCTGCGGGTGCTAGGAAGTCTGAGTCATTCCCCGATTTCTACAACACGTGTATGTCAAGCAAGACACAACATGTGTTATAGTACTGGTGGTATTTTGTTTTATTCAGTTTAACCAAAGCTAGTGAGGGTATCCTACTTCTTATGCTCAGATTTACCTGTTCCTTCCTTCCTCCTTCCTGATGTTCCAGAACTCCCTCTATCACTTCCTCTGTGTGAAGAATTTCATTCATTCTTACCTTACGAGAACTTCTGATGGACAGTTTCACTAGACTTACGGTTGTTGCGCTCATATTTTTACATGAAAAATACATTGCCATTCTAATGACTTTCCCCTTCAGGCAGCTTGATATCTATCTCTGCCTGCCTTTCAGGTTTCCTCTTTGGAGCACACGAGATGCCTCAGCAGTTAATAACACCAGCTGCTCTTGCAGAGGAGCAGGATTCAGTTCCCAGTATCCATATGACAGCTCACAAGTTCTGACAGCTTCTTCTGGCCTCTATGGGCACCAGGCACACACATGGTTCACAGATACACACGCAGGAAAACCCTCACACACCTAACAGGAGAATGACAGCTTTTGTTTAAAAAGATTCCGTCCTTGGTGCTGATTTCTAAATGTTTACTTATGATATACCTTTGTAGAAAATGCCTTGAGATTATCCCACCTGGCTTTTCCTCAGTCTCTAGCTGTTCAGTGAGTTTTCATCTGTTATTCCGAATTCTAATCCAATCTATTTACTCTCTCATCTTGGGACTTGATAAGATTTTTCAGACCTTTATCTCTGAAGCTGTGTTGTTTATCTGTGAGTGCCGGAGTGGGCATCTAGGCAACACATGCCTGCAGGTGCACACAGAAGCCAGAAGAGGGCACTGTTTGCCCTGAAACTTGAGGCACAGTTGGCTGTGACCAGCCTGATGTGAGAAATGAGCCCCACAAGAGCAGACACTGAATCACAGTCTCTTTTCAATCTATTTCCTCTCAGCTGTTCAGAACAGGCCAATTCAAAGGATCTGCGACTGCAGTCTCTAGCAATACGGACTACGGTTTACACTACTTCCATTTCTGGGAATTCGTTTCTCAGTGCTGTAGTTTTCATGGCATTTCCATTACTGTGTTTACTGTTATCGTTTTGTATGTTTATTTATTACTAAGGAATCTGTAATTACTCATGAAAGCATTTCTGTGATGACTGCTTTAATTCCTTTGCAGGTAATTCTACCACTTGCCTTACCTCAGACAGACATCAACTGACTTTCAGTAATCAGGCTGTGTTTATTATGGTTTTGGGTATGAACGGTATTTTATAAAATTGTGTCCTGTATGGCTATTGCATCAGGGTTCTGTGTGTCCTATGCAACGCTTGTGATTTATATGACAGTCAACCTTATACTAGTTACTAAACTACTTTAAAGTTCAATTTAATTGCAGAGCCCTTGCTATATGGTTCATCGATGATTTTTGTTTTAATCTAGTGTTCCTGTAGTTCCTGCGGGTCCCTCCTTGTGTCCAAAGAGGGACATATACAGGAAAATGAACAAAGTGTCAGACTGTGGGGCCACAATGGCTTTCCTGTACCCAAGCTGTGTCGTCAGAGATCCCTTAGTGATGTCTGAAATACCACCATGCATGTACGCTCATGAGAAAGGTCTAGGAGCGGGAACTGTGTAACGAACAGGAGAAGCTAAGCATCGTGCAAAGTTAGTGAGCATGACAAACAAGTGGGTGACTTCAGGTAGCTCACACCCCAGCTGCAGAAGAAAGCAGAAGGCTTGAACACAGAAAAGTCAGGAAACGAGAAGTACAGTTCCTTCTTCTCCATTGAGTAAGATGCAGCTTCATCGCTTCAGGACAAAATAGGGGACAAGGTTGGACATTTGGGGATAGAAGAAATGATATACTGCTACAATTAAGAATAGATTACGAACAGAGCAGATGTAAGTGGAACTTGATTTGCAAGACCAGTGTGTCTGGGGTTTGACAACGTATGGCTTTGAGACCCTGGCTTCTTCAAATTTTGCTGGTCCCAAAAAGGAGATGAATTTCCATAAGGTAGAACTTTGTCAAGAATGTAAGAATGCTCTCTGTGTGTGTGTATGTGTCCCTGTATCTCTCTGTCTGTCTGCTTCTCTCTCTCTCTGCAGATCAGGATGTAAAACCCTCAGCCACTGCTCCAACATCTATATAGCTTATCTGCTTCCTGCTATGATGATCATAGAAACTCTCTAAAATTGTAAGCAAGTCCCCAGTCAAATGTTTTTACACAATCTCTCTCTCTCTCTCTCTCTCTCTCTCTCTCTCTCTCTCTCTCTCTCACACACACACACACACACACACACACACACACACACACACACGAAAGGTAGAGAGGAAAAGGGAGTCGAGGCTGCACCCAGGGGACTGGTTTCAGTGATGGGTGGTGACAGAGGAAGAATAAGGAACAGGGTGAATGGGGAGCAAATGGTGCACTCTGGGCTCCAGATCTAAGAAATTATAGATGGAGGGAGGAAGTGAGTGAAAGGGGAGAATTAAAATAATAGTGAGAAAAGAAAATAAATGAGAGGTTAGGTTTGGAGCAGAACTAATTACTCTGCCTGTTTCATCAAGACAGGAAGAGTGCCGAGAAATGATTGTTCCAGAGAAGAATAACATGAGGGTTGTCTAATTAGTGTTAGAAGAAGATGTTGGGTAGACGTAAAGAGTTTGAAGAGCATGATTTATGGGATTCCTAAGTTTGGAAGACAGATGTACTATGGACAAAGTAAAGAAGGCTGCTTTAGGGAGAAGACAATGGGCAAGGCTTATAGGCAGACATACACCTTCTTTTTCTCTGGCACATAGCCTAAGAACAGAGGCATCAAATGCCATGCTGCCAGCATCCAGGAAGTGCGGAGTGGTGGGTGAGATGAGAAGAAAGGATGGGTGGGTCTCCCTAATCACGGGAGGTTCTGTAGGCATTCGCCCTCTCCCTAAGAACACTGGAGGTTCTGCACACACTCACTTCCTAAGAACACTGGAGGTTTTGTATACATTCACTGCCAAAAGCCACTGAGAGTGTACAGCAGGTGACAGCTGGTAGTCAACAAGTCAACCCACCACAAGAATAACTCTCTGGCCAGATGGTGGTGGCGCACGCCTTTAATATCAGCACTGGGGAGGCAGAAGCAAGTTGATCTCTGTGAGTTCGAGGCCAGCCTGTTCTACAAGAGCTAGTTCCAGGACAGCTTCCAAAGCCACAGAAAAACCCTGTCTTGAAAAACAAACAAACAAATAAACAAAAACAATAGCTTTTTGATGGGAAGCCCCATTTGGGAAAGACTGCGGGGTCACTGACAGTGAATCCATTTGTTTCTATTTATATTTTTTTCTCATGTGTCATCACTGCATGAGAAAACCACTATGGGTAGTCTCCCCACCATTGTGTGTTTATGTTTTTACTAGGCACACGTAGCTATGGATGGTCAGGATGATGATTTCTGCTTAAGTAGTATAATTCTGATGAGTAGAAGTAGTACTAGGATATTTTTCATTACTTGGACTGGCATAAGAAAATTCCCAGCTACAAAGACAGCCTTTTACACATTTAGCTGATTTTAGACAATAAAGCAAATTCAAAATAGACAGGTTGTCCCTGGATATGAATACATAAGGACAATTTATATTTTAATGAATCAAGGTCAGGCATGAAGCAACTTTGGTAGACATAACCCCCTGTAGCAACTGAATTTCTGCATGTATTCCTAACCATTCAAGGTCCAACCAACTAACTGTTTACTGTTTTTGTGCTGAATGTCAATGTCATTCTTTGTCTGGGAATGCTAACCACTCAGAGCTACGTGCTTACTTTATGCACCATGCCTGGCCAGCGTGTCCTCCCTAGCCTGAGAGAAACTTGTGGTAGGTATGGTTCTGTTTCTCATTGTTTACTCAAGAAGTTCTGTGTGACCCTGAAAATGTGATTAATATTTGGCCAGAGGCTTTGCTGTAGTAGAACTGTGATAGAGAGAGAATAAATGAATGAATGGGAGTGTGAAAGTGAGAGAGAGTAGTGTGTGGTGGTGTGTGAGTGATACACAAGGGAGATGTAGCAGATATGTGAAGAAATGTAACAGGATAGAGAGAAGTGTGCATATAAGTCAGATGTGTGGAGAAAAGAGATGTAACTGTATGTAAAGAGATGTAACTGTGTAGAGAGTATGCCAGGCAAAGGAGATTTTTCAAGATGAAGTAAAAGAGAAGGTAACCACCAGGAAAAGGTGTGCTGTTCCTTTGTTTCTTGGGTTACCATCAGAACGTGTGAGGCCTTTCCAAAGACCCTCAGATACAGAAGCATTTCTCCAAGTGCCGCTGCTCAGAAGGCATCCTTTCTGCAACCCTAGTGCAGTCGTGGGAGCTGGCCCCATCCTAGGAATACTGGAGTTCTACATGCATTCACCTGAGCCTCTTCTTTCCCAGTTCTAAAGCTAAAAGCCCTGGGGCTCAGGGGATTTCTAGAACAACATGGGATTTCTAGAATAATAACAGTTCTATGAGAATGAAGTGGATTCAACTTCATGTCTTCAGACCTGTACCCACTGATCCATCATGCACACCCAAAGATTTTAACTTCAAATACCCTTAAATTGTGAACTTTAGTGTTACCTCTGCCACATACTTTGTGGATTTTCCAAGTCCAGAAAAGCCCACACCTGACCATCTTTGTTTTTGAAGTTGGTGTATGAATCAATTTTCTTACTCTTTATTCTGGTTTACTTTCCACAGCACCACACAGTATGACATAATCAGCTGTTGACTGTCTATGGAAGGAAATAATCACAGGCTTTGTGCATTAAACATCAAAATCAATCTGAACTGTACGAAAGGAAAACTAAAGAGAAAGAGAACTTAGCTTTAATATTTAAAGTTTGATTCCAAGTTGTAAGATTACTATTGATTTTATTAATATTTACATTTGAATAAAACTCATTTAACTGCATCTACAATATTTATGGAGTTTATTATTGTTTTTAATTAGATAGCTCAGCTTTAAAAGAAATGATTGTTTTCAAGGCTTGATGAACCTGTTTACTGATTTCCTACTAAGGTCTATCAACTCATTTAAAAAAAATTGTCAAACAACTATTGCAAAGCCTAATTAGGATGACTACATAATATAAAGTTATATAGTTTCTACAGAGTGAGTGCCAGGACAGTCTCCAAGAAATACAGAGAAACCCTGCCTCAAATACACACACACACACACACACACACACACACACACAAAAGTTATATAGGCCTATTAAACTCAGTTTTTGTTTACACTTACATAATAAATGTGCAATTATAATCACTCTAATAATCATTTTGATTTGCATTTCCCTGATGGGTAAAGGTGTTGAACATTTCTTTTAGTGTTTCCATGGCATTTGAGATTCTTTGGTTGAGAATTCTCTGTTTTGGTCTGTATACCATTTTTTAAATGGATTATTTGATCTGTTGATATCTAGTTTATTGAGTTTTTTATATATGTTTGATATCAGCCCTGTGTCAGATGTGGAATTGGTAAAGATTTTTCCCATTCTGTAGGCTCCCATTTTATTCTACTGGCAGTGTCCTTTGCCTTACAGAAGCTTTTCCATTCCATGAGGTCCCTTTTGGTAATCGTGGATCTTAGTGTCTACACTATTGATGTTCTATTCAGAAAGTTGTCTCCTGTGCCAATGTGTTCAGGGCTATTCCCCACTACTATAAGGTTCAGGGTTAGTGGATTCAAATTGAGGTCTTTGATCCATTTGGACTTGAGTTTTGTGCATGGTGATGGATATGGATTTATTTACATTCTTCTACATGCCAGCATCCAGTTACACCAGCACCATTTGTTTAAGATGGTCTCCTTTTTCCCTGATATAATTTTGGCTTCTTTGTCAAACATTTGGTGTCCATAAGTGTATGGATTTATGTTTGGGTCTTTGATTCGGTTCCATTGATTCACCTGTCTATTTTTATGCCAATATCATGCTGTCTTTATTAATATAGCTATAAAATTCTATCTTATACCTGTAAGAATGGCTAAGATTAAAACACAAATGACAACTTATGGCAGAGAGAATGTAGAGTAAGGGAGGAACACTCCCCCATCACTAGTGGGAGTGAAAACTTGTACAGACACTTTGGAAATCAATATGGCGATTTCTCAGAAAATTGGGAATCAACCTACCTCAAGATCCACATGTATCATTCTTGGGCATATACCCAAAGAATGCTTAGTCATACCACAAGGACACTTGGTTAACTCTGTTCATAGCAGCTTTATTTGTAATAGCCAGGACATGAAAACAACTTATAAGTCCCTTGAGCAAGGAATGAATAAAGAAAATGTGGTACTTTTACATAGTGGAGTGTTACTTAGATGTGAAAAACGATGACATCAGAAAATTGGAAAGCAAATGGATGAAACTAGGGGAAAATCATCTTTAGTGGGGTAACTCAGACACAGAAAGGCAAACATGGTATGTACTCACTCATGGGTGGATATTAGCTGCAAAGTGAAGGGTAACCATTCTGCAATCCACAGGCAAGGGAGGTTAGGTAACAAGGAGGACCCAAGGTGAGACACACCAATCTCCCTGAGAAGGAGAAATAGAGGACATCTCCCAGTAGACAGGGGGTGAGTGGGGATGGGAACTTGGGGGATTTGGTTGAGGATGGATGGAGGGTGAGAGTACTAAAAGAAACTACTGGAAGGGGGGGCATTTCAGAGTCAGGAAGAAACCTTATGCAAGAAACCACAAATTTACAAGGATGACCCCAGCTAAGACTCCTAGCAAGAGTGGATATGTAGCCTGAACTGGCCATCCTCTGTAATCAGGTTGGTGACTGCCCTAATTGTCATCAGAGAGTCTTTGTTCAGTAACTGATAGAAACAGATGCAAAGACCCACAACCAAACATTGGGCTGAGCTCAGAGAAGCCTACTGAAGAAAGGAAAGGAGAATTGTAGGAGCCAGAGAGGTCAAGGACATCACAAGAAAACCCACAGAAACAACTAACCTGGTTCATGGGAACTCACAGAGTCTGAACCAACAACCAGGGAGCCTTCATGGAACCAAGCTAACCCCATAGACACACACAACAGTTGTGTAGCTTGGTCTACTTATGAATCTCTTAACAATGGAAGCAGGAGCTGTCCCTAACACTTTGGCTGGATCTTGGGAACCTATTCCACACACTGGATCACCTTGCCCAGCCTTAATATACGGGGAAGTGCTTAGTTTTTAGAACAACTTGATATGCCATGCGTTTTTGATACCCTTGGGAGGCCTGCCCATTTCTGAACAGAAACAGAGAAGGAGTGGATTGGGGAAGGTAGAAGAGAGGGGGGAAACAGTGGTCAGGATGCAAAATAAATAAAATAAGAACTGTAAATGTGCAAGGGTGCATATGTTTTTCTAATAACTGGCTGGGCAAACTATAGATGTTCATAGGAAGCTATGAACGAACGTGGAAAGTTCTCACTCATTCTCTAACATCTCCCCTCCCCTTTCCGTGCTTACTTGGATTCTTTCATGTATTTCTTAGACTCTCTTACTCACTAATTTAAGAGTTCAGGAAAGAAGAGCCAGGAAAATATCTTTCTTTACATTTATACATCATTGTGAATGCAACATTGAAAGATCCACAGATCCAAAGACCATCAAGGTCCATGATCTTAACATTAGTGATTTGCCATTGTTGTCAGGTCCCCTGAAACTGAAGTTATAGATAGCTGCCATGTGAGTTCTGGGAATTGAACCTGGGTCATCTAATGCTCTTAACCATCTCTCCAGCCCATAAAGAAAATAGTTAATTTAAGGAATGTTGTTTTTAATAAAAGCTCCAAGAAAATATTTTAGGTAAAGTTTCTGTCAATAAGACTTCCAAGGTTTGGTTTACCATTGGCTTAACTGTCTAGTCTAGTGGTGATTGTCTAATTTGTTACATATCTACTGTTTATGATAAAAGGAAAAGTTGTGTATGGTTTGAGTATTGCAATAATGACCACTAAAACAAGATGTTTGTTTCCTTTCCTTTCTTTTTCTTTTCTTTTCTACAGGAAAGGCCAAGTTAGATCAGGGGACCAATAATAAAAACAGACTAGCTACAATTTTTCTTGTGAATAAGCTCTATTTATCATGGGCCTAGTGACAGCTCACACCTCCTACATTCATGCAACAGATATTTATTGAAAATAGCTACCTGCCAGACTTGGCGAGAAAAGAAAAGAAAATGGATGAAATAAAGCTTGAAAACAAATTTTCTGTGAGTAGTTTATAATATCACTATGCTTTAAATCTCAATGTATAAGAATATAATGTTATAGCATGTGTATTACTATTTAATGAGAATGGCTAATTCTGCAATTATACACTAGAACCTTGAAGACTTTCTCTCCAGGATTTCTTATCCATTCAGAAGCTACGTGAGCCCCAGCACAAATTCAGGAATCCTGTCTTGAAACTCCAGACAGGGGAAATACAGTTTGCAATCTGAGTCATGATTCCTTTTTCTACGTGTGATTGCTACATACTTGCAATGTTTCTGAAGCAATTGGGACATTGCCAGGACTCTGTCACCTTTTCAATCCACAAGGGGCATTTCACCTCATATTTTAAATACAGAGTGATGTGAGGCTGAGGTGGCCACTTAGGACATAAGGACAAAATATTTGAGAAAGTTTCACATGGACTGAGCAAGGGATACAACTAGGGTTGAGAAATCCAGGGGAGTAAGAGCTCACTGAAGTGACGGAGAGAAGAGAGGCACTAAACATTTGCAATAAACAGCTCTGGACATCATTATGAATACATGGAAGCAAGGTGGAAGTTGACATTCCTCCATTTTGCATTTAAGGATTAAAGAGATACCAAAGAATAAAGATAAAGGCCCACTGAGTTTCATAAGCCTGGCGTTAGGAACCACGCGGCCTCCATTGACAGGTGAAATGGATCTGGCATTTCCCAGGAGGGAAATTGACTTTCAGAAATGGCTTGCCTCTGCTTCCAGGCACTTCAGCTATTTCAATAATTTAAGGTTATTTCTCATGGAAATGGAATCAATTTTCTCTAAACCTAAAGCACATTAATGAGTATTCTGAACTTTTTCCCCTTAAGCCAAGTGGTAAGTGAGAGCCAAGCAACCTTGAAAGCTATTACGTTAAAGAAAACAACATATTCTCTCCTTGAGGAAAAAATACCTATTGGTTGACAGTAAAATTGACCATAGGAAATGCAAAGTTCCGGTGGCTATGATGTGCAGAGAAAGCCCTTTGGTGGCAATCAATCTGCCAGCTTTTCATTCATTAACATTTAAATGCATTCATCCCTGTCTCTTAACTCCTGCCTCCCACCCATGATGATTTGTACCCCAGCTTCCTTGACTGGCCTGTTTTCTGTTTGAACTTGTGCTTCTTATAGTGCTGTGACCCAGAACGGTAATAAAGATGAATGTGCTTTATCTAACAAACATGGTCTCATGCCTCCACATTGCTCTATCTCAGGACACAGATGCTTAAGAGAGATATCCAGTTACCATTCTGGGAGCCAGAGTCTGAGTAAAGTGAGTTATATATAAGGGTCTTTAAGTGCGATGTTACCATAGGTTCATATATTTGAATGTTTGGTTCCTAGGCGATGGACTGTTTGGGAAGGACTAGGAGGTGTGGCCATATTGGGGTGGGTGTGTGTTACTGTGGGTAGGATTTGAAGATTCAAAAGCCTATGCCAGGACCAGTTTGACTCTCTCCCTACCTGCTGCCTGCAGATCCTGATGTAAGCTTTTAGCTACTGCTCCAGCACCAGACCTGCCAGCCACCATGATCCCTTCCATGCTGGTCATGGACTGACTGACCCTCTGAAACTGTAAGCAAGCCACCAATTAAATTAAATTGGTGATTTCCAACCTGTGGGCTGAGGCCATGGAGGAAAAACCTATACTTCCAATGGTTTGAGGAAACCCCAACTGTAAATTTGGAGCCTGTCCTGGAACTCACTCTGTAGACCAGGCTCACCTCGTACTCACAGTGCCGGCTTCTGCCTCCTGAGTGCTGCTGGGTTTAAAGATGTGCACCACCAATGCCCGGCTTATACCTCGTGATCTCTATCCCCTTAATTGTCCCCTTCCTGCCTCATAATTTCATCTTCATAGCATGCTAGATTCCCCCTCATCCAACTCCTAACCCATGCCCAGTGTTACAGCTGGTATTTACTTACAGCTTCAAACCTTGAAGTTATTTCTCCACTTTGTGTCAGAACAAAGTAATGGAGCTTACTTAAATAACAAAGAAAAAAAATGAGAACACAACCCGAGGTGTGATACCCAGAGGCAGAATCCTTGTATACTATATGTCCGCCCAAGTTCTAGTGCAAGACTGCCCAGTGGAGGAAGGGAGACTTCAAGAACAAAACCTCAACAACACTAATTTCTTGTTTTAGAGTTCTTACTACAGTTTTGTTTGTTTAATCTTTATCTTGGTGGATATATGCTTGTGTGTTGGTGCACGTGAGCTTTCATGCTCCTTTCAAATGTGTGTGGGGGTCAGAGGACAATTTGAGGGAAGCTTTTCCTTCTGCCTGTGGTCCCCCAGGAGAACTGAACTCGGATTGTCAGGCAGGGGCAAGCATCTCCACTCTGTAAGTCCGCCTTAAGTTTTAAACAGAGTAAATCATTACTTCTTTTTAATGAGTCTAATTATGTATTTTAGGACACATTATGGAATGAAACTCTAGGTTTTTTTTTTTTTTCAATCATTAGGCTGCCTAACCATTTTCTTTATAAAATGAACAAATGTGTGTGCTTAGGTTTATTCCCCTTTCTCATTCATTGACTACTAACACAGATTCACCAAGGAAGTCCACCTCACCTCCCTGCCGGGCTAGAGCTGCTCTCTTCGCTCTCCCATGGGTCGTTCTTACTCCTTGGAATCGGGGGCTGCAGCATCTCAGCAGCCAGAGGATCAGCATCATTTTCCGCTCGGCCAATCCACTCCCCAATCACTCGGGGTCTCAGAAGAGAAGAGTTGAAAGCCACTGTTTCCTGTAGGCACAAAGATAAAAAGTACTGCTTTAGATTACCTTTTCTTCTTAACAGGTAACAGGAAGATCGCATTGTCTGATGTTTGCCTAACTAGAACCAAAATGCCCCTCACCCCCGTTTCAAGCTCAATTCAAGCCTTCTTCAGTGATTTAGGCTAATTCCTGAATCCACTGCCATTAACTATCAAGGAGTGAAATCTTGGGTTGGATTCCCAGGGCTGCATGTGTCCTCAGAAAGGAAGAGTAGGACCAGCATCCTTGGTGGAGGGACAGAGGCTGCAAGGGCTATAGTGTCCAAGGCTGTTGTGCCACAATGGGGAAAGGCAAGTTATCTATCGCTCTGGAAGGAATGAATGACCACCGCGGGAAGACACAACTGTGAGGATGTAAGGTGGGAGGCATTGTGGGATGCACTGTGATGCATTCTAGACTTTCAGGGAAGCGGTAGAAACAGGAAACAGGAAAATACCCATGACAAGTAGATGGGTAAGTGGAAAACATGTTGGTCTCTTCCTGCACTTGAGGTGAGGCAACTCATTCAATTCACCAGTTTGCTATGATGTAGCCCAGGGAACATTGATGGAGAATGTGAATATATGTAACTACCAGAAATGCTCTGTGTGAAAATGTCATTGTAAAGAAATACCGATCTGATCAAATTTTAGCCTGAACCCTCGTGGACTTATAGTCATCTTTTGATTCATAATTCAGTATTCAATCACTAGTTTTTACTAAGGCTTAGTATGTGCCAAGAACTGTCTGCTGTGCTGGGGAAAGTAATATCAATAAGGAACAGCCTTTTATAATTATTTTTATCTAAAAGAAGAGACTGTAGATGATTTTAATATCTTGTCTTGGCCTTTCCTTATCTTTTCAATATTCTGTAGTCAATATGTACTGTGTGGTAGGTACATGGAATGTCCTGATTCGAGAAACACATTTTGCTCAAATCTCCTTTCCTGAAAACTTTCACTATTAAGAGAATTTTAAACAATTTTTTCAAAAATTCAGACCTGCTATTCTGTACCTTTGTAATTCACAAAATAGCATGCAATTGTATTGCTGTGTAATATATACAGTATTTAAATACACAGACGTAATAAAAACACATATTTAAAGCAATACATAATAGCCTAGATACTAGCTTAAAAAATCATCAACACCATATAAAATGTGACTTAGAATACCTTTTAACGACATTTCCTTCAGTGACAGGAAAAACCTAGGCATTTATTAAATGTTATTTGCACAATGGGCTGAACAAACAGATTTTCATTGCTATTGGTTCACAGGAGCATAAGAACGGATAAAAAGAAAGTCACAAGTGACTGCAGGGACAGTCATAAAGAGATGAGATAGGACTGAAGACTTAGCAGGATGAAAGAGAACAGAACAGCAGAGATTCAGAAAAACCCTTTGGTTGCTCACTGGGCAGGCAAATGAAGACAGACATGCTGTCGGGAAGTGAGCATGCAGAGGGTGTCAATGGCTTGATATTTGGGATGGCCACCTCCAGCTGGCAGAGAAATTTAGTGAGAAATAGCTGGCCATCCAGACAACTGGGAGAGCCATACACAGGGTCAGGACTGTTGGGAAGCCACTGTTCCACAGGGTTAAAAATAGGACTTGATGGCCTGCCCTTTTCTGAACGCACAAAGCTCTTTCTTTGGTAATATTGGTGAACTGATGGAAGGGACGAGTACTACTTCTTTAAAAAAAATTGTCATTGAAAATTCTTGATTCTTGGACGTAGTCTGTTCATGTGCAATAGATTGAAGAAACAGATTTTTTTTTTTAGTGTATTTCGTTTAGATTGGGTTAAGCTCATAACATATTTCTGTGTATATATCTTTCTAAAAGTGTTTTAATAAACCATTAATTAAACTATTCTTAATAGAAAATAATCACAACAGCAAATAAAAATTAAATATATTTAAACAGAGGGAGAGGAGGAATGGGAGGTGTGTGTAACCATGCAGCCTTGGCTGTAGACCAGGTTGGCCTAAACTCACAGAGGTTTGCCTGCCTCTGCCTCTGCTTCCCACAAGCTGGGATTATAGGTGGGTGCCATCACATCTAATGACAATGTACACTAATAACAAAAAAACTCTTGAAACATTCTTTTTACATCCCAATATATATCTCACTTAAAAACTTGAAGAACGATCTTTGTAAATGTGAATTCTTTAGAAACATAAAATCATATGTCCCCCTCCTTTCCAGAACTGAGGGCTTCAAACAGTGTCTAACTTCAACAGCAGAATCATTCCTTGTCAAAAAGACCCCCAGGGTCAGAGGTGGACTTGGCTTTGCTCATTAGCAACAGTGTACACATCCAGGAAGTAGCTGTGCCACACCTTATCTACCTTTCCAGGAACACACTCTCTGAAGTCTAGCCAACAATTCCTTCAACTGTTCTTACAAGCTGGGCTCTTGCCAGGCTTATGACTTTAAAAGTCCTCCAAAGTCCGTTTGACAGAGACTTTGTCTCCAGTACCCTGGGTCATAGGAGCGTGCTCCTGAAGTGGATATCGGAACCTTGGTCTCCTCTCTCCAGTCCCAAAACACCATGAAGGACACGTCTCACCCCTCTACCTACCCTCCATCCCAAAGCTCTGTCTTTCCATGGGTCCAAGAAGTGGGGTCAAGGGACCATCAACTAAACTCTTCTGACCCTACAGCCAAAATAAACAATGGGCATCTGAAAATGGGCATTTGTTTTTTTTTTTTTTTAAATGTGAAATCTCTACAGAGTTCTGAATTATGATTAGAACAAGAAGTGGACGGTACCCAGTGAGAGTATAAAACAGGAAACAGAACTCTGTGCTTAGTCTGTTTGATTTCCTATTGAGGCAATAATCGTCAAAGTAGGAATTAGTGTAGCTTCAGAGCGGATACACAAAGGGTCAGTTTTATCACTGCAAACGTTATAACAACAAAACCCGAAAACGTCCCCTAAAACTGGGTTTGAGATAAAGTGGAGTTTTTTTGTGGATGAGAGATTCTTTTAAGAGGAGAGCTTTGACTCCCAGTTCCTATAAAGACCAGAAGCAGTGAGAAGCGCAGAGGAGACCTTTAAGCTGCTTTTGTTCTAATTTGCTATGAGAGGGTAAGGGGTGAGTCATTAGGCTGTGGGGGGGGGGTCTTGGATACTCAAGGCAGCGGAGCTGTGTGAAAATGGGAACAATGATTCTGAGGCCCGTAAGAGCTTAGGGTTTGTCACAGTCAGAGTGTGGAAGACTGACAATGAGGGTCCTTGCCACGCGGAAGCTTCAAGGGCTGATGAAAACTGGGCAGTAAATCCTTACACGAAGCCCACTAAATGTTTGACTTGATCACAATCCGATACACCTACAAATGACGGACCAATTCAAATACTAAGCCTGAGTTGGAAATGAAGCGCAGAGCTGAGAGAATGCCCACCCCCCTAGCTTTTACTCTCCTTGGTTTCCCAGCAGAGAATAGGTACGACATCTTGTTTTAGAACATAACGGAATTTATTTGCGCACAATTTTTTTTTCCCTCTAAAACTTCAAGTCACATTCACTGAAGGAACAAACAAAAAACAAAACAAAAAACTTAAAACATTCTATGTTTTCCTAGTCACCCTGTTAGGTCATCGTATGGATAATACAAAGGAAAATCACTTTGATTGTTTGCTTTAATACTAAAAAGCTGTGGCTGTCAAGTTACGTTATTACATTTTTATCTCCTCTGTTTGCGTATACTTTACATAGCATCAGCTACAAATGGAATACAAGCACCCATGACGGCTCCAGTTTATGCCACAGTAAGAAGGTTCACTCTGGGAAGTTATTTGAAAACAAACATGCCATTGTTTTTCTGATTTTCGTTTCTTCACATTTATTCAGTGCAGATCCACCACGCCTTACTGAGCACATTCACATGAAGCAACTGGAGAAGGGAGGGGAAAGGAGAATTTTGAAGACCAACAATAAAGTGAATAAGCTGGGCTGGGGGTGGGTGGAATCAATTGTCAGAACTCACATCCAGTCCCTTACACTATTTGCTTACAAACATTTTGCAAAGAATTGGACTCTGTGGTCATGTACCCTTAGCATTTGCATATGTGTACAAAAGCCTGACGGCTCAGTGGTAACTTTTCTTGTCTCAGTCAGGTCTAGTCCACTCCCCTCTATTCATTTTGTTTTTGTTTTTGGGCTTTATTTTACAGTATTTATGGCCTTATTTTTAATCTATTCATATTTATTTATTTATTGAGGTAGTGTCTCACTATAAGATCTGGCTGTCCTAGAACTTGCTATATATGTCAGGCTGGCCTCAAACACACTGTGCCTCCAGAGTGTTTGGCTTAAAAGCATGAACCACTATAATCACCTTAACTGCCTCTTTAAATAGATCTAATTCTTTGACATTTCACTTCATTTTCAGATGAATTTTGGCTTTCTTGTACATCTTTCATTATAATTTCTGCTTGGTCAACAGATGCCCTAACTCTAGCTAGTTGAATAACTATTACAGCCGTTGAACAAATTTCTACATTATATTTATTCACATAGTCTGAGTTTTCTGAAAATACCTCATTTTCCAAATAGCCAACAATACTAGATAAAATAAAATAAGATGGTTTCAAATGCAAAGTTCAGGAAATGGAGCTCTGAGGAATGGTGGGAACGTTTTACAAAGGAAAAGTTCCCTGTCCAGGAAGTAAATTGGGGTCTGATGGAGCATCTGACATCAGCCCTTCAGGAGCTGCCAAGAAACCAACAACCTTGGATGATAATGGTCCTTACTGTAGGGGACCAATCTGAATGACCCCAATCTTTAATCATGTGACTTTTGAGTATCTCAAATAAGGGTGAAATATATTTTCCTCGACATATGATTTGTGTAGACTGATGGTGAGGATAGAAATTATATAAGATTCAGGCAAGACCCAGCCACCCAGAAGCCTTTCATGTTAACTTTTGTTCTTCTGTATGTCCGGCATCACCATGAGAAAGACATGCCTCTGGTAGATTCTCCAGGGTCCTCGGGAGATATGTGACCAACTCTGATTCACCTCAGGCAAATGCACCTTACAGAACTTGAAAGACACGTGAGCCACCTCCAGACACACGAAGAGTTCAAATAGTCCCCTGGGGCAATTTCATACAGAAACAAGCGTAACTCAGCTTAATCCCAAAGAATCAAGAGAGAGAAGTGTGTTTTAAAATCAAGTTACTGTGAAAATTGTTACCTGCCGCCAAGTGAGAGGTAGTATTATTAAATAAAAGATTAAGTTACTTGCTATTAGGATATGTGATGGCAGGTGGAGAGGTTGAAAATGTACGAAAATTATAAGAAGCTGAGAAAATGGACATTGGTGCTCTGTGGCGAAGCTATCACCTAACAAGACAGAAATTACATCTAACAGACTTTCAAAACTGAATGGGGAAACCTTTGGAGAAAATATCATAATCGTCGTCAGTTTATGCCTCATTCCATGCACGTTGTTTCAAGAAGATGGACAGAGAAAATAACTGGCTGATTTGTAAGGCAAGTTTCAAGAAAATGTTGAGTGTGGCCAAACTTGTCACCACCAGCCTTTCCAGATGTTCAAAGGTCTTACAGGAACTGAAGTTCTTACCAGATGTTAGACTTAGGCCCTTTAGATAAGTAAAGCCTGAGGGTAAAGAAATACCACCGATATGGCTACCTGTCCCTTTATTAAAAATCTTTGAAAAGGAAAACAATGTTAATTAAAGGAGATGTTTCATAACACCTAGTGAAGTGCCAGTCATTATATCCATAAAGAAGAAACCATGGAAACAGCGGGGGCCCCATTTTCCTACAGTCAGGAAGCAAGTGGAGAAAGTTGTTTGCTGGCATCTTTCCCTACATTCTCCTATAGATCTTAAGACGAGAAGACAACTCCTACAGGGCAGAGCCAGGAACTACAGGGAAATCAGTTCCCACTGCCTGGACACAGGTAAGGAACCCACATCCCAGTGTGACACCGGTTTCTCAGCACACCTCAGCAATCCTAAAATGTTAATAAGGTTACCCCACACCAGCCCTATCATAGGATGGAAACACAGAACTAAAACTGGCATCATTCATATATATTTACTTTATCTGGAAACACTAAGAAATCTCAGAGAAAAATGGATATCACCACATGGAATTCTGATAAACTCATCAAATGTCAGCTAGACAAGTGAAGAGAATATTCACGGAGTGACTCAGCGGTGTGAAGATGCCAATTCTCCCACACACACCTAAGTAAAGCACGCTCTGAACCAAACCCACTACAGTAACAGGGAATTGGCGAACAAGCCAATGGGACCAAGCAAACGGTCCAGATGTGACCTGCTCAATAAATGATTCTAGGAGAGTTTTTCTCCATATGGGGGGAAATATACTTCAGACTTTTTGCCATACTGAACAATAATAATTTTGGCTCAAATACCTATTTGTGATTTTAAAAACTGAAGGATAAACTTTTAAGACAATTATTTTAATGGTTCCATGTGACAATGGATTTCTTAACAAAACGCTGATATTTTAGAAAATGGCAATTTTTCTGTTAACAGTAAACACAATTTAGAACATGATGGCAATGCTCAAAATAAAAGAACATACCTGGGAATCATGTAACACACAGAAGTCAGCATCTAGAACATATAATATAAACTCGGAGGAAAAAAAAATAACATGAGGCAGGCAGATCTCTTTGAGTTCAACGCCAGCCTGGTCTACAGAGTGAGTTCCAGGACAGCCAGGACTGTTTCACAGAGAAATCCTGCCTTGAAAAACAAAACAAAACAAACAAACAAAAACATGTAAAAAAAAAACTATGCAAAAATACTAGCTGGCATTGGGCCGTGTCAAACATGATAAGATTGTCAGTTAAGTTCATGAGGATTTTTTATTAAGATAGCAGAGGGCGCTGGAGAAAAAAAGCATTACACTGAACTGTTGGTAGAGTATAAGTTGACACAAACACTTATTCTTTAAAATATGCTGCCTAGTGAAGATGGAAAGGCCCAGCAGGTACAGGCTATGCTGCCCAAAAGTCCTTTCTAGTTCTGTACCTGAGCAATAGCAATGTTTACACAGGCAAGAAAATAGACACCCAGTTTTTGAAAGAAAAAAATGAAAACAAAAAAGATTTTTGGAATAAAACACCATTTGTATAAAAAAAATTAAGCCATAGATAAACAGAAAACATATTGTTAGAAAGGTGTGTGTGACTCTCGAATAGTGAGTGGTACATGCCTTTAATCCCAGCATTCGGGAGGCAGAGACAGTTGATCTCTGTGAGCTTGGGGCCAGCCTGGGCTACATGGAGGGTAGCAGAACCACCAGAGTTACATAGAGGGACCCTATCTCAACAAGAAACAAATAAATAAAGATGTGGCAAAGTAATGAGGAAAAAATATATAAATATAATTATACTTGAGCACAATATGAAGCTGTTACACAAGATTTCCTTCTGTGTCATAAATTACCCTTTATATATTGTAATGTATATTTGAATATTTTTGTAATATTTGACATTTGCTCATTGAAGTTTAATTAATTTTGACACTTTTCCCCCTTTGGCTCCCTTATTCATGCATCATATACTTTCTTTTATTCCACAGGTAAAACATAGATTAACTTGGGTGGGTATATATGCACCTGTCTTAGTGGATGAGGGGCCTTGTTATCTATACTTTGGTGTAACGATGAGAAAATATGTATGTATGCCTTCAATACATATGCTTAATGAATGGTGGCATGCTATAGGCACATTTCATCTCCTTGACTTTTTCATTTAACCAGATAGCTGGGGATCACTTCATAATAAATACTCTTACTCTTGTGGTCATGTAATCCTGTGTTAAATCAGTGTTCTAAATTTTTTCGGTACTATCTTAATGGATTCTTAGCTGTTTTCACTCTTCATCTTCTTAAGTAGCATGACGGTACATATCATGTGTGTAAGTCTCTTCACATGCTGCCAATGTGTCCTTTAAGTAAGCTTGTGGTTTGAATGAGTATGGCCCTGTTAGACACATATGTTTGAATACTTGGTCCCTAGTTGGTGGAACTATTTGGGATGGATTAGGAGGTGTGGCCTTGTTGGAAGAGATATGTCACTGGAGGCAGGGTTTGACTTCAAAATACTTGTGTTGTTCGTTCTCGATATGTCCTCTCTCCCTGGCTTGTGATTTCAATCCCGATATGAGCTGACAGCTCTTTCTGCAGCCTTGCCTTTGTTCCCTGTCACTGACTCTAACTCTCTGAAACCATAGGGCTAATGAAATGATTTATTTTATAAGCTGCTGTTGATTTGTCAAAGTGATAAAAAAAAAGTAACTCGCCATAGGAGTGACAACTTGATGAGCAGCTGCACCCAAGTGTTGAAGATATCGCGACATTCTCTTCATAGTGTCTGTACCACTTCAGAGTCCCACCAGCAATGTGTCCATGTGCCTATTTGCTGGAGCCTGCTCCAAAGATCATTCTGGGGAACTTTGTAAGTCTGATAGATATGCACTGATATTTATACTGTAACAGGACTAATCATTGTTTTACAAAGATATTTTCCAGCCAAGAAACTCCTCCTAGGGTTCATTTGTAGTAGAATTTATATACCTTAGTCTAATTTGTTAAGATATTTGTGTGTGTGTGTGTGTGTGTGTGTGTGTGTGTGTGTGTGTGTCTGCATGAGTGTATATATACACAACTGTGTACAGATAGGAGCCTAAGTAGGATTTAAGATCCCTTGGGGCTGGAGTTACAGGGGTGTGGGACTTGTCACTTGGGTACTGGGCTCTACACTCTTGTTCTTATAAACATGCATCAAATACTCTAAACTGCTGAATCCTTGCTTCAGTCGCTAGTCTTTGATTTCAGAACTCCCTGTACTTACAGATATACTTAAGCTTTGTTTGTTACTTAAATGTAAACTGCTTTTCCTTGAAAATGGTTTCCTGTTTTATCTTCAAGATACAGGGTTGAACAACCATACTAGCCAACATAAAATATACCTCATTATTTCCCCTAACATTATTACAGTTACCTGTTAACAATCAAACATACACCAGCATAACACATAAAACAGTTCTATGCCTTTATTTCCCTACTGCTGCTGATTTCACACAACACAATACATAAGAGATTCTGGAACATGAAAGGGAAGCAGGAAAAAAGATCATAGCAATTAATTTAGCTGTTAAAGGTTTGCTTACTTTTATCTTACATGTTTGTATGGGCAGCTACTTGTATGTGTGTATGCTATGTGTGTGCCTGGTGGCTGCAGAGGCCAGAAGAAAAGCGCCCTGCTGTGTGCCACACCCCTGCTCTGTGGCCCACCCTTGCTGTGTTCCACACATGCTCCTAGGTTTGCAACCTCTAGAAAGTTCATCAATTTCTTTGCATGTCAATTCTCACCTACGAAAGATTGACAGCATCTCGGTTCCCAGTTACATGGGATGATACAGGTAGATAAGTTAGAACCTCCTGTGGTGCATACCAAATGAGCCAGGTGAAATGGCATATAGTAGGTGAAGTGCTTGACCAGCATCGAGCATTATAGCAGGCACTAAATAGGACATTACCATAATTTATGTTCATCATCGAGATTATGCATCTGCCTAAATATTCACGGATGAGGGATTAATGTCCCACAGTAGCTCTGGTGGCTTTTCTGAAAGCTACTAAGTCCCTTTGCTGAGTGACAGCAGCGGGCAGGCCCGTCCTCTGCTTTGCTGTTAAAGATAGATCTCCAGTGGACATTTTCTGACTGAACGTTGCTTGTCTTTCCTGGCACATCTAGGTCTGTGCACGTTTTTCTGAGAACTACTACGGAAGTGGTGATCTTACAATGGAAAGGCCAGCTTTTGAAATTGTAATAATTGCACAGGACACAAAGCCAACACCTTGGCCATGTCCGTGGTGCCCCTCAGCTGTGTTGAATACATTTATATTGTGCAGCCCATCTCTCTACAAGCTAAGTTTGTGGAGAGACTTTTTTCATACTCTCAGTCAAAGTCTATATTCATTCAACAATTCCCCATCTTCCCAGAACCCAGTCCTTGTTGACAGCCATTGTACACCTGTTTCTACAAATGGGTCTGCTCAATACCACGTAGGGGAAGTCATTTAGTGCTTGTCTTCAGTGACTGGCTTATTTCACTTAGCACAAGTGCCTCAAACTAATAAACCAGTGTGTGTATATCCTTCCCCGATGAGCACTTGGGTTGCTCTTCGGTCCTGTTGAGCACTGCGGCTGGGAACAGGATATGGAAGCACCTCTCATGGACCTTGCTTTGCTTCTTTTAGATGTGTGTTTATAGGTGTGGTGTCTGTACCCCATGCCATCTTAATCCCTACTTACTAGTGAAATATCTTAAACCAGGTAATTTGCAAACAATAGAAATTTATTTTTCACCACTCTGTAGAAGCAGGATCTCTAAGAGCAAGTTTCCCTAAGTCACACTTTCCATTGTGTGGTGCTGAGTTTTGCTGCAATGTCACAGAAAAAAGGTGACAAGTACCTTGTCCTCACATGGGAGAGGACAAGGGAAGGTCCAAGCGGGCTCCAGAAACCCTCCGTCAGGGAAATAATGGCAGTGATTGGCACCTCATGACCCAGTCACTTAGAAACTTTGCTACTTGATATGGTGAGGTTTAATACTTTGAGTATTAAGTTTCAATGTGAAATTTGAAAGGACACAAACGTTAAAAACCACAGCATATGGTGAGCTTATTTTTAATTACTTGAAACTCTGCCAAACTTTTCCATAGTGGCTGTTTTGTTTCAAATTCCCACCCAAACTCTGGCATATGGTGATTTTACTTTTAATTACTTAAAGAGCTGCATACCTTCTTCCATAGTTCTAAGTCATATTCTTACCAACAATGATGGTGGGAATGTGACCCACATTGTCCTCCAAGCCTCTGCCTACTCTCAACACTGTGTCTGTGTGTTACCTGTAGTAGTGAGCTGAGGGGTGACTGCTCTGTGTGGCACTCGCTCTGTGGCCTTGTTTGGGGTTTTCCAGTGGCTAGTGACATTCTTCATCTATTCACATCACTCGCCCGATTTTAACCCAGTTGTTCACTTTGTGCTATTGGGCTCCTGGGGTTGTTCATGTATGTTGGAGGTTTCCACTGTCCAGGGGTGTGATTTCTTAAGGAGATGGGAGATAATCTCTTAGGTCAGGGCAGGAATGATTCCTCAACCAGCTCTTTTAGTTTGGTCCTATGAGTGGTGGTAACACTGGAGGGGTGGGGGGTTACACATTTTACTGTGTGGAGTGAAAGCTTGGAAACTTGGCACCACACCTGTGTGGGAGATCAGTGTTTTACTCAAGTTCTGCCCCCTTTGAAATGCTATCTCATACATATTTTGAAATATTTCACATTTTTGATCATTTAGCATATACAATTGTTTTCATGGGAAATTCATGGCTTTTTTTTATAGTTGTCATCTACAGGAGGGACAATGAATGAGCATCTATAAATTATAAATAAGTCCTGGCTGGGGGCAGGATGTGTAAAATGAGAGACACCAAGGATCAATCCACTGCTGATATATGGCGTTCCTCACAATTTCAGGCCTCTCTTCCAATGAGAAAACAAAAATACCCATAGAGTCTGCCAAGAAGGGCCATTTTCATGGAGTCACTATTTCCTCTAAGAAATGAGCCCATTTTCAAGGAAGGCTGGGATTAGAAGGGATGGTCAAAGACATGGAAACAAATCAAAATTACCACCTACAAGTGCCGTTTACTGCCTCCCTTCATAGCCTAGATACTATATATCTCCAGAATAGTGAAAAGAACAATTAAACCCAAAGTATGGATGTGAGGCATAAGATGGATGCTTAATTCTAATCTTGGAAATATGAGGTTAATTTGTCAGGTAGCAGGTGATCCAAGAAAAAACACCAACAGTATTCTGTGGTGATGTATTGTTGCCTGAAGATCAGAGTGCAAAGCCAGCCTCAGCCACAGAGGCCAGGCAGTGGTGGTGGACACCTCTAATCCCAGCACTTGGGAGACACAGGCAGATGGATCTGTTAGTTCAAGGGCACCCTGAACTACACGAAATTGATCCAGTCTATAAGAGAAACAGAGATCACAAAAAGGTGATCTCAGTACTTGGGATGCCACACCTTTAATCCCAGCACTAGAATATAAGGAATAGAAGGTGGTGGGAGTCAGGTGGTCTCATTTAGTCTGAGGAGAAGCAGAGGGATGCAATCCCAGGACAGGATCTCCCCTTCAGTCTGAGCATCGGTACAGGTGAGAACTCTCTAGTGGCTGATTACTTTGCTTCTCTGATCTTCAGGCAAGCTTTATTAGATCATAAACAAAATATCACCACAGGATTTTGCCCACGTGAGTTTCCTCTGCTGCCTAGTCTTAGGTAGAGTCCTAGCATCAGAGAGGGCTTCTGCCAAGGGAGACCTATAAATCATGAGGGATGTGTGAAAAGACAGAGAAGTTAGACGACCTTTAGCTTAGTTGCTAGAGTGCTTGACTGGCAAGAAGGGAGTCCTGGGTTTGATCTCGATACCAGTATTCCTAGGTCTAGGAAGGTAGATGTGGAAAGGTCAATGTCATACACAGCTCAACAGAATGAGTTCAAAGCCACACTTGGCTATTTGAGACTAAGTAGATGTACAGACAGACAGATAGACATGTAATCAGATTTCAGAGAGCACTCCTGAAGAGGAACAATTATCAGCCAAGCGTAACAGAGGCCTACCCCAGACACTTACGTCTACCATGTGACATTTGAAGCATTAAATAGTAATCAAAAGACTTTGGAAATCTTTTTCTCAGTAAATTACATATTAATTGGATAGAAAGGCGGGCAGACAGACAGTCCCACCGTCTGTCTCAGAGAGTGGCTGTGGGAGCAGGATAATGACTTCTCCGCGATGGCTAGCTCCTGACCCTTCAAACTTCTGAACACATTACATTACGTGACAAAAAGAACATCGGAAGATTAAATTTAAGGGCTTTGGATAGAAGCAGATCCAGTGGTTACCAGGCAGCCCCAACCTGAAGTTAGAGAGAGGGCAATCATGCCCGTTTCGGAGCTCTTCCTAGGGGACCTCACGCTGAAGAGTACCACTGGCATGCACAGGAAAAAGCAAGGAAAGAAAGTTCTCCTGGGCGAACTCGCCTCAGAGAGGCGATTCTGAGAACACCTGGACACTGAAACAAGGATACAGTTCCTATCCATTTCTAAATCATGGAAGAGCAGCATGGTCAATTTGTGCTGATGCAATGTAGGAGCTCCATAGAAATCTTATATATCCACACAGGAAGTGAACAAAAGCAGCAAATGAGTGAGGAGGGTATGGTGGAATTCACATCATTCTTTCATTTTAAGGAAAAATTATAGTTCTCGGAATTCACAAACCCTAAAAGTCACAGAGGAAAAAACAGGTAAAACGAAGTGACATTTGAATTGACTCAGGACAGTAAGACCAGCTAGTAAGACCACAGCGATAGCAGTCCAGTGCCAGATTGTCAAATTTCAGCCCTAACAGCACACACCAGGAACATCACACATACAACGGGGTATATTTAGAAATACGTGTGTATGTATGTATGTGTGTGTGTATGTGTGTGTGTGTATGTGTGTATGTGTGTGTATATGTATGCGTGTATGTGTGTATGTATGTATGTGTGTATGTGTGTGTATGTATGTGTGTATGTGTGTGTATGTATGTGTGTATGTGTGTGTATGTATGTGTGTGTATGTGTGTGTATGTATGTGTGTATGTGTGTGTATGTATGTATGTGTGTGTATGTGTGTGTATATATAATATATATACATACATGAAATAATTAGAGAAATAAAAGAGGCCATGAATTTCAGAGTGGGGAGGGATATAAGGAAGGGTTTTCAGGAAGAACGGGAAGGGAGAAATGATTATATTACACATCCTTTCCCTAAATAATGAAAGAAAGATGAAAGGAAGAAAGGAAGGAAGGAAGGAAGGAAGGAAGGAAGGAAGGAAGGAAGGAAGGAAGGAAGGAAGGAAAGAAGGAAGCCTTATATCTTGTATTCTTGTATTTACAGTTGCCTGGGATCTTTTTGGTCAGGGAAAGCAGGATTATGAGCCTTATGGCCACAAGGCGGCGCTGTGGGAAGGCGCTCCACTAGTGATTGATGCCTCACTTGGCTGGCACAGAACTCAGGCCTTCATGGAAACCCTGGGACCCTTTGCCACCCTTGAATATCAAATATGAATAGCATCAGGTTTTTGTTCACAGACATAAATATCTTTTCAAAAAGCGAAGTTACTTATGAGCATTGTTGGTGTCTCTTCCTCAGCTGAAGCCAATACAATAAGCTTTCACCAAATTTTCAGACAGATTACATAAATGGACAAAAAAATGAGCAGTGTCGTGCAGATGTGTGAATTGGACTCCCCTCCCCCTCCCCCTCCCCTGCCCTCCGCCCAGCAAGGGAAGAAAGTGTGTGGGAAAGGGTGTGCTGTGGAAGGAAGCTGGCTACATGTCAGGGCAGCTCTAGCCAAAGAAAGCCATTTCAGTAAAAGGAAAGGTTCGCAGGCCCAGAAGAAAAGGTACAGCAATGCCACTGTCACTCAGAGGACAGGAAGGGGGAGGTGGGCAAAGCCAGGGAAAGCCCCGTGCATGGCCAGGGTTTTGTTGTGCATGTGGAGGGAAATTAAAAAAATAAAACAAGAGGCAAGAATCTAGAAGGATGGACCACAGTATTTTTGTGCTTAAAATGAAGATAGATCAGAGGCAAGACATGAGAATACTGTTTTGCAAAACCTGAGTAAGTTTCACGGCTCAGGCAAGAGGGGAATGAGGGATGCAGAGGGAATCAGAAATGATGAGCAAAGCTAGGAGACCACACCTGGCTCTCAGTCCACTTGCTGTCCTACACAATCAATACCCTAGTAGTGCATAGTTATCCCAGGCAGCAATTCAACTAGCTGTAAAACACAGAATTAGCTACTGAAGAAAACCATGTCTAAGAATACATCTGAGTGCTCTCCCTCTCTCCTCTCTCTCTCTCTCTCTCTCTCTCTCTCTCTCTCTCTGTGTGTATGTAAAGCAGACATTTTAAAAAGAAAAATCAAAATCATAATAACCATTTGAGATACTTCTCTCTGGTACAAACAGTGCCATTTGTAGTAAGTACACTTTGCTATTTTTAAGCGTCAGGGGTCACGTGGTATGAATCTGTGCAATGACCATCAGTTATGGTCTCTTTCCATGTCTCCCTTTCCCAACCACATTTCTGATGCCATATTTCTTCCATCCAAAGAAGCTTGCATCTATTATATGAAGAAGCAGATATGAAAATCTAGCATCTTTCAGCTGTTCCCAGAAAAAAAAAGAGGTTTTTAAAATGTGAAGACCTCTTCCTCAGAAATATTTTATTTTGGAAAATTAATTACTTTTCATTGATATGTTATTTTTGGCAATGTAACAACTCTAGTTAATATTATTTAAAAATAGTAAATACATGAAATGTCATCAGTTTTAATTTCTCTCATGGCAAATATTACCAGAGAGAATGTGTGTGAGGTAGAGGTCTTTAGTGACTTCTGTAATACTGAGGAGCAGTAAAGGGATCCCGAGAGTAAAGGAAGTTAGAGCTTCGATCTAGGAAACTTCCAAATGTGTTGTTTTGCAGGAGAACCACCCGCGAGCATCAGCCATAAGAACATGCTTGACAGACAACCAAGATGAACACACCCATAGCGAACTCTTGGTGATAGCGGCACCTGAACATTTTCTCTTTCTCCAGTTTACCCAGTCACTGCGGTCCATGCAGAAGCCTAACTCTCTAAGACTCAGGACTCACTGTCCAGAGTCCGTGACAACCACAGCCACTTCAGGAATATTTCTATAGGTATTACTGTTGAAATGTTTTCAGTATATGTGTTCCCACTCATAATGCTTTCACCACCCTGACAACTGTTAGTACAGTTCAGCCCATCGCCACATTCCCTTGGCATCTTGGAGCTTTAAATCAATTGGACAACAATCATTAATGAGGAAGGGCAGGGGTAGAAAATGTCTAGTTCCTTCCATACAATTATCAACCATCATCACCATTACCATCATCACTATGGTTACTACCATCATCATCACCTCCATCACCATCATCAGACTACCATCACTCATTACCAACATTACCAATACCACCATCACCATGGTTATCACCATCATTGCCACCATCAACATCATCACCATCATCACAATTATTGCCATCAACATTGTAACCATACCATCATAATCATTGTCATCATCTAGATATGGCCAAATCCTAATAATATACATAGTGCTACTAGTCTTTCATTTATATATAATGATTTGGTGATTCTATTTAGTCTAAGCAAAATTTTTAGATGATAAATACTTCATGTAATATTTCTCCTTATGGATTATTAAAGTATTAAAATATTAACACCAAATAAACTATATTGGAGCATGCTTTGTATTTCAAAAAAGGCAATTTAGATGTGGATTTAAACATAAGTTCTGTGTTTGGTCATTAGGTACAGAGCTCAGCTTACCTTATCAAGTTCATCTGAAATGGCAATACCTGGGATTCAAAGAGATTTACAAGACAATTTTAGAATCAGTCTTTGATAACCTAATGCTACAAATAAAAAACAAATCTAGTCATACATCTAGCACATTTCCTATTCAATTTTGTTCCTTCCATTGGTTCTTTATAATAATAAGGTATGCCCTTCCTACTTATGAAAGCAAATTAAGAAATAAAGTCAAGGATGACAACAATGACCTGCTTGCGTTTCACAAAAGAAAGAAAGAAGAAAATGCAAACAAGTAGATGTCTCTTGCAGGCCCTCAGAGTCAGAGCCAACCTGCAAGACAACCTGTCAAACTCCTCCATTTTTTCTTTCTTTCTTTTTTTTTTTGTTGTCTTAAATGCAGTGTGTGTGCGTGTGTGTGCGTGCGTGTGTGTGTGTGTGTGTGTGTGTGTGTGTGTGTGTATGATTCCCAGGAATTCTCTTGGTGAGGGTCCTTTCTAAATACTAGAGCTCCTTGCTGAAATGTCTCTTCACTGAGCAGAAGTCCTTTCAGCTAACTCAGTGCAATATGTTTCTCTACATATCATTTCCTGGTGGCATTTCAATCTCATCCTTCCTGGTTTTTTCATTTTTATTCATTTTTTTTTCATGTGATGATAGTGTGCCATGTTAGAGTTAGGAAGAGTCTCCTTGCCTGGACACTGGGGTAGATGTGCCACCCCTCAGTTTGGGGATAGACAGCAGAAATAAGCCGGTGTCAAGTCTGAGGAAGAAGGACCAGGAGGCAAGAAAAAGTCTAAAGTGCAAGGGAGCAGAATGTCACCATGGGACTTGAAGTTCAAGTTCAGTAGAGCCTGAAGGACAAGCAGAAGCAGCTGAGCCACACAGGGAGGCAGGAAGAGTTGTAAGAGAGGAACCCGGCTCAGGAGAGTCCAAGTACCCAGCTTTTCCTCCCACAGAGATGCAGAATGACTTGCAGAAGGAGTACAGGGAGCTCTACCATTTCCTACACCAGCCCAGTGAGTCATTGCACACAAGGCAGAACAGCGTCCACGTCCACTTCATCTCAGTAACTGGCACTACTCACTTTTTGCAGACAAAACTAGAAAGGTAACACATATGAGAATGCATTCCTCATGGCAATATTCTGTGACATGCTTTTTAATAAAAAAAAAAAATATTGGTGAGGACAAGAGGAAAGCTTTGTGGTAAAATGTTTGCCGCACAAGTGTGAAGACCTTAGCACCTATTAAAAGAGTTAGATTGCATCTCTAACCCCAGCACTGGGAAAGATGAGTGAGGAGGCTATTGGGGCTTGCTGTCCAGCCATTCCAGCCCAACTGATGTGGCCCAAAGTCAATGACAGACCTTACTCAAAAACCAAGCAGAAACTCATTCAGAAAAGCAGCTGATGTTGGCCTCGGCCTCCTACACACACACACACACACACACACACACACACACACACACACAGAGAGAGAGAGACAGAGACAGAGACAGAGACAGAGACAGAGACAGAGACAGGGAGGGAGGGAAGAAATATTGGTTACTTATACTTTATTTGTTGCAGCTGAAGCTATGGCTTGTCAAGAAAGAACACTAGCTTCTTTTGCGTAGAACTGAGTTTGGTCCCCAGCATCCATGAGCTGGTTCATAACCATCTATGATTACATTTCCAGGGGATTTGCTGCCCTCTTCTGGCCTCTGTGGGTACTAGGCACACACATGGTGCTCATGGATACTTGCATGGAAAACTTTATCCATGAGCATAAAATAAAATCATTTGCCACTGCACTAAAAGACAGACTAGCAACTAGTTTAAGTATTCTGGTGGCGACTTCAGCATGACAGTGATTCAAAGACACTGTACAGTGAAGGAGAAAAATCTGCCAAGGAATAGTATGGAGCCTGTGTGCCACGGTGGAGAATGTGTCACCTTCAGGAGGAGACGACAGATCAGACATCGCACAGCTTTCTGGGCAATTATAAAGATTTATATCTGTCTAACATACATCACACAGTTGTGAGTGCTTGGTCTTTTAAAGATATATTGAATTACAAATGGTTACTGTAAATACTTCAAATTTTATGTAAATGAATGAACTCTGGGCATTCCACACAGACCACATTATGGTCTACAACACACTTAAAATGCATCATTCCAGATTATAAACTCTATTTTTACATTTAATAACAATTCTACAGAAATGTCCCTTTCCCATATTATTTCAAGATTAAGACTGAATACCTTTAAACATAAATATTTAAAAGTCTAAGTCTCCATATATGAGAAAGGAGAGAGAGATGCTACAAAGTAAAATTCTCATTCAGAATCACAAGTCTCGGCTTTCTGGAGTTAAATCACCTGTAGTTCAATTGCTAGGGATTCCTGAGTCTCTTGATCTTTTCAACTTGCTGCTCAGATGCATTGAACCTGAAGAAATAGTTTTCTGATCCAACTTTTAGAAAGCTATCAGTTAATCTGTGAACTTCTTCTACACCTCAGACCTGTGAACCCAGTTTTCATAAAGACAGCAGTGCATCACTCACCTAGCTTATCTAAAATGCAGACAATTACTACCGACAAGTCAGTGTTTAAAAAGTGCCTGTCATAGGCTGAGGGACATGGTAGTGGTGTAGTGGTGGCTGGCACTGTGAGCTTCTTCCCAGGCTTGGGAAATGTTCACAGTGGAGAAGAAAGGGAAGACATACTTGAGTTGAAGAAGTAAACGATCCATCATAAACTCAATCTGCCTAATGAAAACTTGCTTGAGAGAAAGGCCAATCTGATGACCATCCTTAATGGAAGTATTATCAGGTAGCCTTAACATTTACATATTTTGATGACGAGTAAGTATCATTCTGTTGGATATAATTCTCTTGAATTTCACTTTTCAGCATCAAAACACCTAGGGGATTTCTCAATTAATTTTTAATCAAAGCTCACACTGATTAAAAGCAGTTGTAGGAATTTTAATGAAACACTCCTCAGTAGAATCAGGAAGCACTGGCCTTGAGGGTGAGTGGTCAGATAGGGCCTAATAGATACCCACAGCTCTTCTCTAAGAAGGGGTTTGTAACTGTTTGTTGGGCTTTTCCTCAGCCATTTAAAGCTTACAGAGACTGGGGATCAGCATTATTAAACCAAACTGCATTATTTGATAACTACAAATCTGGGCTCATATTTAGAATTAATGAATTTAAAGCCCTTAATATAGTTGATAACCAAAAAGCAGACACCTGCAAAAAATACCAGGGGTGTCACCTGGTGAACACCTTTGAACATTTTTTTGAACATTGGTCAGTTAAAGCCTCTGTGGACAGTTGGCTTCGTTGGCAGAGAACTCCTGCTTGCTTGCCTGCTTGCTTACTTGCTTGGTTTTGTTTGTGTGTTTTGAGACAGGGTCGTATGTTGCAGCCTGAGCCTTCTGTGTACTGTAGTTGCAGAATTGTGCCACCACACCCAGCAGAACTGCAGGATCCATTTTTGATCAGTTAATCTTGGAGCAGACTAAATAAAAGACTATTTTTTTATAAACTGTTTATAAAACTACACAGTGTATCCATCTGGTATTCGGCAATGTCTGCATGAAAACGATAGAAATAGACGTGTTGTATGTGCAGTGCAGACGTGTTATCTCTGCACTGTTCCTCCATTGTGCATTGTGGTGGCATTCTAATTGGTGGATAGTTGGAAGCTTCTATCTCTCTCTCTCCTGCACACACACACACACACACACACACACACACACACACACACACACACACACACGTGCACATGCGTGCCCGCGCAAACGTGCACAACCCTAAAGGAAACCAAACCAAAGTGGCCCCCAACTACTACCTTCTCTCAGATCTTCCCATTTTAAGCAAAAGCAAAACAGGAGACTAGCATCAAAATCAACATATATCTGAGGTTGACCTTGAACTTCTGCATCTCCTACATCCATCTTCCAAAACTGGGGTTGCAGGCAAGCACTGTGACAACTGACATTCTCTTTCCATGAATACTTTCTTAAGGAAGGCTGGCATGACTCAACACTCTCTCCACCTCCCACCCACCTCCCATCTACTACATGCTGGCTTCTGCTGTAACTCTTCTTCAAAAACTATGTTTGGAAAAGTAGCACCTTAGCTCATGATTATTGGATCAATCTGAGAACTTTTGTATCATAAAAATGGGGATCATAAAAATGTTATCAAATCCACATATTTCTCACAGGAAGAAAAAAAACAGATGGAATATCATAGTTTGAATAAGAAATGTCTCCTAAAGACTCACAGGCTGAGTGCTTAATCCTGGACTGATGGGAACTCTTCGGGCAACTGCTAAAATCTTTAGAAGATGGAGGCTAGGGAAAATGGTCACTAGGAGTGCTCCTCTGCAGGTGATATGGCCCCGAGTCCCTTCCTTGCTATGTGTTTCTGTCAGCCTTGATATGAAGGAAGTTCTCTCTTATGTATTCCCACCTCCACGATAGTCTACGCAAGCGCATGGAGCCAAGCAACAACAGAATGAACACTCCGAAGCTGAGCTGCAGTAGGACCCTGCCTCCTGTAAGCTGATTCGTTAGATGACCTCTGAAAGAGGAAACAACAGAGTAGAAAATGAGAGGCAGCTAGTGAGACCATTAAATGGAACCCTCTCCTAATACATTTAGATAAAGCACATAGATAACCTATGTAGCTTTCAGCTATATGCTATTTAGGGTTACACTGCACAGTGGCACGGTGCAGACATAACTGCACATATAACATGTATCCTTCTACCTTTTTGTGCGGCCTTCATCTAATACCAGATACTTTTCTCCTTGGTTCTACAAGCACATTCTGGGTTTTACTCAACCTAAGGTCATTCTCTTCTTTCTCCATCAGATCATTTTACTACAGGGATTCTCAAATATGTGTGTGCCCTGTGCTATGAGTTTCTTTACCTATGCATCAATGAGTTCCAATCTTTACTTGTCACTTCAACTCTACCCTAAACTGCCCTCAGAGGAAAGCACTTGGTTTCTGGAAACAGGGCAGTGGCTGGCTCTACACAAAAGTCTCAGTGTCGGAGTTGAGTTTGAAATGGAATGCTATATTATCCCAAACTCTCTTGAATTCTTATTTGGGGTATGGGCAGAAAGTAATCTCCTTGCTTATGAAGAAAAGCTAGACAGAACAAACTACACACATTTTTTTTTGTCTCTTTTCCCACCCCTCATTAAAGCCAGCCAGCCTGGGACTCAGAGACTTCTGAATTTACATTAAATACACTGTTTCCTATGTTCTCCTCCCCTATCTTATGACTACGTCTTTATTCTGGGCTTCCTTCTCATCTGCCCTTGCTTTGAGGCCAAATCAATCCTGTCCATCACAATGCCCTAGTACAGCACAGACTGATTGGAGTGTGACTCTCAGAAGGCTTTGGAGTGTGCCTGTGTCCCTACTCTCATAGTCGTCTCCAGCTGGACTTCCAGTTTACATGTCTTTCCTAATCCTTTGTGCATTAACAATGTGAGACATCCCCTTCTTTTTTAAAAAATATCGATCCCAGTTCCCTCCCATCCTCCCATGCCTCCCACAGACCCCACCCATCCCATCCCTTATCCATTCCCCAGGGAGGGTGAGGCCTTCCATGAGGGATTATCAAAACCTGTTTAATCGTTTGGGGTAGGGCTAGGCCCTCCTCTGAGTCTCTAGGCTAAGGGAGTATCTCTCAATGGGGAACAGGATCCCGAAGTCCTTTTGTGCACCAGGGATATATCCTGTTTCCACTGTCAGAGGTCCCTTAGACTGCTCAGGCCTTCTAAATGAGACCCATATTCAGGGGGTCTGGGTTGATCCTATTCTGGTTTCCCAGCTATCAGACTGGAGTCCACGAGCTCCCCCTTGTTCAGGTCAGCAGTTTCTGTGGGTTTCTCCAGCCTGGTCTTGACCCCTTTGCTCATCACTCCTCCCTCTCTGCAAATGGATTCCAGGAGTTCGGCTCAGTGTTTAGCTGTGGGTGTCTGCGTCTGTTTCCATCAGCTCCTGGATGAAGGCTTTAGGATGGCATATAATGTAGTTGTCAATCTCTCATTATCGGGAGTCTTCCCTTTTCTTAAGCTCCTATCTAGAGCATCTGTCCTCAAATACGATGGTATCCATCCTTGTGATGCACTCTGCTGCTGCCTCATCTTCATCTTTGCATTTTGTAGACATGGCTATGATGTACCCTCTGTTATGAATGTAGATGCTCTCCTACATCCCCGCAGCTCTCTCTTATGTCACATTCTACAACGGGTAAAAACTGCGTTTTCTTCACACCAACTTCAAAACAACAGAGTAAACTGAAGTACAGGTCTGTTTACCCACCATCTTTGTTACTTATTATTTTTTACGGCACTAAATTAATACAGTAAAGAATGAGCCATTTGTTAAAACACCATCTGCCTCTACTTTTTCTCATGGGTTACATTTTACATTTCGAGTTATCAAATTCAAACCTGTTTCTCACAGGGGGAAGAAAACAGAATGAATGTTATAGTGTGAATACAAAATATACCCAAAGCCTTGTGTGCTGAGTGCTTAACCCTGAACTGATGGGAACTATTTGGCGAAGTGGTAAATTTTTTAGAAGATGGAAGCTAGAGAAAATGGTCACTAGGAGTGTGCCTTTGGAGGTGATATGGCCCCAAGTCCCTTCCCGCTTTGTACTTCTGCCACGTGGGTTCTTATTCTCTGCCACCTTAGCCTGTTATACCAGATTTATTTTCATATGCTCATAATTGACCGACCACAATTTTTTTCTGTTATTTTTTGCCTTGACTATGACCAGATTGTTGATATCAGTCACAGTACGTTGATGTCTGTGTTCTGTTTCCCAACAACTGTGTGCCTTTCCCTGGAAACATTCCAGCCAGTTTTCTCCCATGAGCTGTGTGATAAACAGGGTAATGTCTGGATGGCCCGAAGACACCCATCCACCACTGTCTCTTCCAGAGAAGCTGAAGGCAGGGACACACTCAGAAACTGGTAGCAGCCTGGCTGCCCTGGGAGCAGTGGTTCACTGAGCAAATGGTTTTCTTGACGAAACGGACAAAACAGGGAAACTCTGTCTTTTCACTTGAACTTGTTCGCATTTTTACCTGTCTGTTTTCAAGGATAATCCTCCAATTCATGCTGTAGTCACAGTAATAACTCCCAGCAAACAAACCTATGACTACCAAACTCATGTCATCTTGCATCAGTGGCTCACAGTTGAAGAAGCTGAAGACAGATCAGAAAGGAAGACAGAGACATCCCAACAAAGATGTGTGTGAGAGTCAGGCAGCAAGTAGGAGCACTCATCCAGCAGACTATGACTGTGTTCAGTGCTCATCACTGCCAAGGCCTTGCAAGTCTGAGAGTTCTGTCCTTAGCATGACTGCCCTGTCCTTAAACTCCTCTGAGTTCAAAGAGGAGATAAAGAGGAAAACATATAATGTCAGGTGAGTGCAGACAGGGAAATGTATTGAGCCTCAAGATGCTAAATCCAAATTCAGTCTAGAGCCAGACAGCGGCAGAGAATTCACCTTGGAGGATGTGGTTGACCTGAGGTAAGGAACAGCAGGTTGTCAGTGTCAGAAAAGGAAGTTCTGCCCGATTTCAAGAACAGCAGAAGCGGATGAACGATGGGAGGCACAGTAACGGAATGCAGGGTACCTGAAAGCCGTAAGGTATAACACCAAGGACACTATAAGGCCTGGAAGCTCTTGCTCTGAGCTTTTAAGTGGAACCACCTGAAACAAGTACCCGGCGTGTACTTGAGAACCACTACACCTGCTCATGGCTGAAACAGACTGTGAGTGTGTGGAAGGCGAGTGCTCATCCCTAAATTATCTTCATGCTTCTGGTTTCGCATGCTGGCGTCGAGACTCCTTTGCAGCTATAAATACGAGGAGTGCCATTTTGCTTCCACGCCTAGGCAATGGCAACTGAGTTTCCCAGGCTCCTTCTCCTTCTGAAGCACCTTCAAATGCCTTTTGTTAATGAGGGGGAAATAACAAAATGGACAGAGTCTGCATCTCTAGAAACTTCATTAAGCCATTCTCCAAATGAGGCTATATTTATCTTGTGTCACTCTCCAGAAGTTCTGTCCACAAGACTCCTCTAACATAAGAATAAAGCAGCCCAGTCCCCCATAAGATTAATAAGGCAGGGCGGTTTCTATTTTTCCTTGCACAGCACAAGAATGGAATGAAACGGAACATGTTGACCAGCGAAACCAATCATCTAATCATTAAGAGTGTAAGCTACTAGAGTTTGATAAGAGTAAAGAGATCAATCAAATTAAAAATATATTTAAAAGGAAAAAGGGCCGAGGTTTGGTAACTTAGTTGTGGGGGGAAGAAAGAGAGAAAGAGACAGAGAGAGAGAGAGAATAGTAGAAGGGTTTTTATAAGTTATAGAAACATCACCCCAAACAGCATGCTAAAATACCACCTGGAGAAGAAGGTGCTTTCCCTTATGGATAATGACTTTAAAGCGGTGTACCCAAGTAGGGGATGTATCCCAACCATTCACTGGTATGAGTGAGTATGAGCTTATTCACTGGGTGAGGAATAAGCACTTTGTGCTTGCTCTTTGTGAGTGATGAATAAATAATGAGGGTGGATGAGTTGGGCAGAAAGAGTAACAGGAGTCAAAGGAAGGATCTCAGGGTAGAGAGAATTCCCAAGGAAGACCTACAAGTAGTGATGTGAGGGCAGAGCACCCACAGCAGATCGAGTGGCCACCACCAGTTCTCCAAAGACAGAGGGCAATGAGTCTAAAGAGGCACTGGACAATCTTCCGGGGCAGTTCAGTTGAATGAGGACCACAAAACTTTTTTATTCCCTTTTATTCCCAGTTGAACTCAACTGGCAATGACAGTGAAAATAATTCCAACAGGGTCATACAAGGCCATTGACACTGTGGAGAGGCTGGACAATAGCTGTCCATACTGACACTCTGTATGTGAAATGAAGAAGGAAACCTGAGGCTGTCTGGAGTTAATTCAGACTCAAGAGGAAAGCTCTCTCTCTCTCTCTCTCTCTCTCTTTCTCTCTCTCTCTCTCTCTCTCTCTCTCTCTCTCTCTCTCTCTCTCTCTCTCTCTCTCTGTGTGTGTGTGTGTGTGTGTGTTTAACATTAGATTATGCAGTCTGGCACAGCAGCCACTCATCTCATGTGGAAATCAAACACTGGAAATACACTAGTTCACACTGAGATGTTCTGGGAATTAAAATTCACACTAGGGTCTGGTGTCTAAAGACTAAGATGTGACTATAATAGATCTCAATGATTATTTTATATGAGACATGCTTAAAATTAATAATGTATAGGGTAAGTAGGGTAACTGTTTCACTAAATTTAATTTCGTGCAACTGTTTTGCCATGCTTTAGTGTACCCAAATGAAAATAGAAATTCACATGTGTAACTTATCTTACATCTCTCGTGTGTTGTACATATCTGAACATGTCGTAGGCTGGTAAGGATCTGTGATAGACAGAGGTCCAAAATATTTCCCAAGATTCATACCTGTACAGTCTTTCTCCGAATGTGACTACTGAGAATGAAGAGTTGTTTGCCTCTTGAGCAAAGCACCGTCTCATAGACTTTGAGCAAATATGATGGGAGATTAACCTATGTGACGATGACTTTATCAGGCACACCCTTTGGAAGAAGGTAAAGCTTTGGAGAGATGTTCCACCATGTTTTGTAAGAAATGGCAAACTCTCTAAGAGATGCCCTCCCCTCTACTTTCCTGCTGCTAGCCAAAGTGGTTCTTGCTTTTCCAGATTACCCTGAGGCATTAAGGAAATGAACCACTGGCTTCAGACGTTACAACCCAGTGCGGTGGCCCTACCTGCGTGTGACTGTAAATGTCTGTGCCCTCTGCAAACTCAAGCCTGAACTCCAGTGTTACAGTGGTAGTAGTGGAGCCTGGGAAATGATCGTGGCACAGTCTTCTCTGTCACTAATGGTATTTGTGCACACCCGCACAAAAGAACCCCACAGAGCTGCCTGGCCCCTCCACCACACAAGTGTGTGGGGAAAAGGTACTGCCTACAAACTAAATGTCAAGCAAACAAACAACAAAAGGATATCGCTAAACAAGAATCAACCAAGCCCTTTATCTTGGACTTCCCAACATTCATAACTGGGAGAAGTATGTTCTATGAGTGTAGAATCCTGCAGCCTGTGGTATGTTGTTACAGAAACTTGAATGGACTAACATAGTATGAAGTCTGGGAAGGAACACAGCCTAAACTGACATTATTGCTGCAGAGTAGGTATGCACATCATTAAATACTTGCATAGTCCCTTGGTAAACAGTTTGGGGAACAGACCAGGTGGTATCTTTGGATAACAATAAGACAATTATTTGCTAGGCCACTGCACTGTTTTAAAGGACAGTTTTATATATGAGTGTTTGTATGTATCTATATATCAAAGTTTCTCTCTCTCTCTCTCCTCTCTCTCTTTCTCTCCATATATATGGATCAGGCACATTCTTCAATCATCTTTTTAGCTCATGTTTATAAATAATCAAGAAGCTGTTATAGCCCCAATTACTTCCCCAAATAGTCAGACTTAGAAATATTAGCATTTGCCCTTGCCATATTAATGGGATCAGGCTCCTTTCAAGAACACAATTTAACAAGAAGCTGAAAACCTACTTTGTTTTTTTCTTCAAACATAAATCTAGCTCAAAGCAGGGCTTTTCTAAATCCTATCTTGGGGGCTTAACAGCTTATTGCAAGGCATCTTAGTTTCTCAAATCTCTTCATTGTATAAAAGTTTAAAAGGGCTCTAGCTTTAAATGCAAGTGATATTTCTTTTTTGATTATTTTTTATTAAAATTTGAAACAAACTTGTTTTACATGCCAATCCCAACAAATGATATCTCTATAAATATATAACACATAAATGCATGTATAAATGTACTGTCTAACAATGCAATATACATAGGTGTGTATATTATAAAACTTTGCCAAAAGTATACCAAGGGACAATGCCAAGATTTGATACATGAAATTAGTAAAACTGTATTATTGGAGAAAAAAAACAGATAGAGATACATTTCAGAATTATTAGTCTTAGATTCCATCAAAAGAAAATTTTGATGAAGCCATGATTTTAACTTGCTTATGAAGATGTCTGACTTATTTTTTGAAATGGAAAAATGCCTATACAGATGAAGATAGTACTATCATGAACTTGCTTCTAAAATCATATTGTACTTATGTATGTCTACAAATTCAGTACACACATATTCACCAAATTATATCATCAAGATGGCTCCTTGGATTGCCTGATCCCGTAGTGGTGATACTGACTGAAAAGCTGCTTGAAGAACAACTTATCTCGGAACTTCACCCTCCCCCAGGGAGCCACAGTCACATCTTGCTGCTTTGGAGATGAGAGAAACATTTCATGGAGGCTAAGTAATTTATCTGTGGTGATCGCCTTGTAGATGACACAGTGAAATCTCTAGGTCATACCCTCAGAGGAGAGGTTTCACTTTTGTGGGGGAAAGCAAGTTGCCCGGCACCATGCTGGACTCTGAAAGGACTCTCAGAAGAATTTGACCCAGTGGCTGAACTGCAAGCAGTGTATATTCATCCAAAACTCAAGGAGGAGAAAGAAATGCTTACTAGTGAGAACGGCACAAAATAGCACTTTTCAAAGCAGAGGAATGAAGAAGAGGCCACTGAGTGTGCATTGGACCAGAGCCCAGGTGCTCCAAGAGGTCCTATAGCTCCTGCCCACGTGCAGCCTATGGACAGCTCTGAGCCATGGGCACAGTCACACCTCCTTCCAACTCACTCCCTTAGCATTCCTTAGCCTCACAAAATGATAATGAGGATGTCAGAAATGGATCATTGCCAATAGTGATGGATGTTTCGCCTTTAAAAATGATTGTCAAGAAAATGAACTTACTTCTGGAGAGATTCTCAAGGGCTTTCCCCAGCTTCTTGCTCTCCTGAAGGATGTGGTTCAACTCATCAAAATCACGGCTTTGTGGTTTAGTCCGCCAGCTCCACTTAGGATGTTCTACTGACCTTGGCACTATGTTTAAAAGAAATGATTATTTCATAAGCATGCCGTACAATGATACAACGTCACCGTTTATCGTTTGTGTAAGACTGCATCAAGATCAATGTGCGGAATAAAAATGGGAAAGTTGGAGATGGTTTTCTTGTGAGTACACAGCCAGGCAATTTAAAATTGGGTTTGAAGAAAATGTTTTAACTCAATAAACAGAAGAAAATATGACAGATATAATGGAAAATGGGAAAATGAGCTACTGATTTAAATCTAATTACTCCTATAACAAGGAGAAACACAACAGAAAGGTTTATTCTGCATAATGCTAAAATAAATTACTAAATATAATTACTAACCTCATCATCAGCAACTAGTAAACATGTTTATAGAAGCCATTTTGTTATATCTTCTAAAAACATAAGAACATATATATATATATATATATATATATATATATAAAATTCCATAATTTCTCCCAAGTTCCCATTAAAATTATTTAACAGTTAGGGAATATTTTTCTTTCAAAAAATAAATTTAACATGCAGAAGTGATTGGATAAAGATTTCCTCTGAGAAGACATAAAATGGGTTGATTGGCAGTAGTGGGAATTAGCAAAGTAGAGAAAACAGAAGCTCATAACCAAAATAGTGGGATACAAAGAAAGTCAACACATTATTTAGTTATCAATTCACCAGCTCAGAAGCACAAGTTCAAAGCAATGACAACATAAGAACTCAATGGTTTCCAAGATATAAAGAGTCCAATTATAGGGCCAGCAAAATTCAACTTTTGTTATTTCAAGTTTTTAAGTAATGTCAGTAATGATATGATTGTAAAAGCTTTAGGAAACAAAAATAAGAAACTGGATTAACAACAGACTTAGCAACATATCTGTTCTAGAAGATAGAACATCCTTTAAAAATTCCAGAAGAAAGTTACTTTTAACTCAAAATTTTATACCAATCAGATCCAATTGAGATAAAGTTTTTAAGAGTTCCCTCATAAACATTCTTTCTAAGAAAGTTGCCCAAGGGCATGCTCCAGCTCAATGAATACTTGGAAGGAGGAATGGGTGAAGTCTACAAGAGGAATTCTCATGACGATAGTGAAGGTGGTATCAACATACAGTTAAAAAATATCTATGGGTTAACAAGTTAAGGATAGAGGAAGCCAGCAAAGGGCTGCAGGGGAGAGGTCTCCAAGATGCCTTCAATGACATAAAAGGAGAAAAAAAAAAAACAAAACAAAGCAGCATAAAAGAAAAGATGAGTTAGATTGCATCAAGAGACTCTTTGGGCAGAACTTGAGGAAGCAATAGTGATGAGTATACAGAAAGCAAGGTAAACAATGAAGACCTCATCATCAGTCCTAGAAAATATGAGTAATCAGTTTGTCTTGCTGATAAAACATTAATATAGTTTTAGTGATACCGATACAGAATATGTCTCAGAGCAAATGTGAATTAAACACATTGCTCTGCTGTCAGGATGAGATAGGAGTTGATGTGTGTACAGCAGCAAAGTGAAGATTTGTAGATGATGACTTGAGTTTAAAAGGCTGAGAGCTGTTGAGAACCTTATATATTCAGATATGCAGACTGAGAAAATAAAATAAACATTTAAAACATCTGATCTGATCCCAGGTATAGTTGGGAAGGAAGAATGTCAGTAATGTGTTATAGCTCTACTTTAGAGGCATAAGAAAGTCATGGCTGAAAGAGTAGATAAAACAATATTGGTACCATATTTTTCAAAATATTTATAGCCACACTTGTTAACCTGATTCGAATAATGTCTTTGATCTGATGTTTGTATCATGGCATCATCTAATTTTCTGTAATATCATGTTTCATCAAGATCTTTCCTTACCTTTCAATGTCTAGACTAGTAGCATAAAATCACAAGTACTCTAATTCCATGCCCAGGCAACCACCAGATCCACTCCTGAATGGCCCAGGCTAACAAGCCTAAGTGAGGCCAACAGATGACCTGACCCATCAATACCAAATCCTGAGAAAGTCTACACTTAAAGGCATCAGGTTTGAAGGGCAAGTTAGCTATGCTTTTGGTTTCAATGGGGCATTGGATAAATAACAGGAATGGGCTCACGAAGTCAACAGTCCAACTTACCGCCCTGGACGAGAGAACATCTTTGTAGTTTTCTGCCATATGGAAACCCTGTTGGAGTTGTCCTTCATTTTAGAACTCAGCGCTACAGTTATATTACAGCTTGGAAAATGTCCTCAGGACAGTGTCCCAACAAAGTATTAGCCCAAGGAGACGGTGATGGAAATTGAGGACACACTAAGAGAAAGCTCACCCCAGCACGGGAGGGTGGTCACAGTGCCACACAGGAGGACCTCCCTTATTTTCCCATGAGAGGAAGGACCATATGCCACGTAACAGTCATGTTGCTTACTGAGCCAGGTGACTCTTTGAACAATTCCATATTCTAATCAAATTTTAATTCACTTTCCATTAGTTGCTTCTGTCCACACATTTGAAACTTAATTTATTGTTTCTTCCTCACAACGTTTGTCGTTTTAATGATATTTTTTGAGAGTCTATTATGATTATGTCATTCCTCCTTCCGTTTCCTCCCTCCAGCCCCCTTTGAACCCCTCTTCTCTCTCTCTCTCTCTCTCTCTCTCTCTCTCTCTCTCTCTCTCTCTCTAACCTTTTTCTAACTGGATTTAAGACCTGCTCAATAAGAGGGAGATTGTGCCTGGTAGTAGAAACCCAGCAATCTATCTGGGACTAGAGGTGAGGTCATGGATGTCAGAGGAGAACCCACTACCATGCATTACTAAATCAGCACAACCCTCATGAATTTTAAGACCTAGTTGACCAAATTATTTGAAGTAGAATGAGAACTGTCATTGATGAATGTGTAAATACAATTTCTGCACAGAAGAGCCCGGTATTGTCAGCCAGAAGTACTAATGTCTTCCCTCCCATTTCTGCCTTTTTTCCATTTATTCAATTGTATTTTATAAAATCTCACAAAATTGTACATATTTAGAAAACACCACATGATTTTCATCTATGTATGCATTATGCATATTTAAAAGTAGCTGAATACATCTGTGCCTTACATTTGTTATTTCTTGATGGTGAGAGCATTCAGAATGCTTTCAAGCTTTCTGAAATGCACGTGCATGGTCACCTGTGGGCATTCCTCTGCGCATGGTCACCTGTGGGCATTCCTCTGCGCATGGTCACCTGTGGGCATTCCTCTGCGCATGGTCACCTGTGGGCATTCCTCTGTGCATGGTCACCTGTGGGCATTCCTCTGTGTAGTGGTAGAGCATAGTTTCTTTATCCCTACTAGAACTTAATCCTTAATGACTAAAACTGCCCATTGAGATTATTCATACCTTTCAGTCCTGATTTCTAAATCAATAAATATACCATGCTCTCCTCTCAATATGCTAGGAAGTATCCCCAGTACTATGGTGACAGTTGCCTGAGAGTTGGTTGAGATGAGGTGCTGTCTTGCCTTCATTTTCTGCACTTATATCTTCTAAATGTTGGGACACTATTTTGATGTCTATATTCTCTTGCATTTATGTAATCTGTAATTACATACTTATGCATCATACCTTCTTTTTTCATCCTAAAATTTTTCTGATAATCTCTATATATCAAGGTACTTTTGTTTGTGTATTTTGTAATAAAACATTAAAAGCAAAAAGAGCATTAGGAGAGGTGGCTTCCAGTGGGCCTAGGTTTGATTATCATCATGAACATGATTCATTTGGAAGTCCATTTCCAGGGGATCTGATGCTCTTTTTTGGCCTCTATAGGCACCAGGCATTCATGCTGTATATGGACATACATGCAGAAAAGTCACCATATACATGAAATAAAATAATAATAATAAATTCAAACTAAGACATTCTCCCAAATGTAAAGAAAAGGACTAATAAAATTACTGAGAGCTGATTCCAGTTTCTCAGTTTAACCTAAACCAATATATTTATCTCAGTTTTCTTAACTGGATCATCATGAATATCAAAAGGACAAGATGCATAAGCATTTATTTATTTACATGCACAGAAAAACTGACAATGTCGTTTTCAACATTCTGCCAATAGTTTGTTCATTATAAGCAATCATCCACAAACTAAGCAACTGGAAAGCACTTAACATGAAGGTCCCAGGTCCAACATAGAAGTGTAATCCCCAAAGGAGAAAGGAATAGGAAGAAATAATAAGGAAGTAACATGGATTGGATAAGTCATACAAAAAAGCTTTTCCTAAAGTCAAAGAAGGGCATAGTACGCCACTCAGAAGAGTCAATCCACCACAACATTATGCCACAATTGTTATGTTTATGCTATGTTATTTCTATCCTTACAGTCTCAGAACATAGGAATCAAAACTTATATAAGTGGAAAATATAGCTCTAAAATAAGAGCTGAAGAACATAGTAACCCTACCTATAAAAATATTTAGAATCCCAAAGAGAAATCAATGAGAAAAAAGACTGATTTCAACACTTTAGACTAGGCCCAGCAGACACACACACAGAATACTAAATTTGACCACAGCAGAATGAGCACCCTGCTTTCAGGCAAAGGAAACATTCCTTGACAGGGATTATATATAACATAGCTGAGTAAATATCAACAACTTTGAAAGAATCAAAATCATACAAAATATGTTCTCTGATCTTTATAGAACAACAGGAAATCAAAAGCAAAACTGGTAGACACATGGGCATGAAAGAGTTAAATAAAACATGAGTGAAACCAGAAGAATTCCAAGAGAAAATGAAGGATAAACTATGTGGAGAAAATGTCCATTCTAACCCCTAGGGCTGTGGTGATAGCAGGATTGATGGGAATCAATAGCTATGTGGTCACACTCAAAGAGGAATTCTAATTGCTTATGCTAACTTTGTCCTATAATTAAAAATAAAGTTAAGTAGACAACGAAGAACAAAACAAGCCCCATTTACTAAAAGGTGGAAGAAAGAATTATAAGAATTGAGAAAAACTAAACAAAAGACTGAAAATTTTAATGATAAAAGAGCTAAAATTCACCCCAAGGATGATGAAGAAAGAATTGAAGATTTGTATTATTAAAATAAAAAATCTAAGTAAGACATTATTATTGACCCTAAAGAAGCAAATTAGATACTCTTAGATTAAAAAATAAAATCATAGGAACTCATAAAAACACCAAAACTCATTCAGAATGTCATTTTAGATATGAGTAGTAAAGACAACTCAGTTTTAAAAAAAAAATTCAGAAACACTCAAGGATTGGTCCAAAACAAACAGTTCAAAGTAAGATCCTATGACAAACATCATTTTTTTTTTATTGTTCCAGAAAATTGGCAAGGAATGAACACTTTCTACCTCATCTAATAAGACCAGCTTTGCCCTCACCAAAGACAGAGAAACAACTACATGCCAGTATCTTTCTTGGAGATCTATGGAGAAATCCTCAGTTACATAGCACCAAGCAAATACAGTAGCATATTGGGCAAATTACATAACAAGAGAATCCAAGCATAGGTTAACACAAGAAAGGAATCAAAACAATATACAAATGGAATACAGAGAAATAATTGTACAGTTGTCTCAAAAGTGACAGAATTTTGAGTACATTCTCATGATTAAAACATATTTGACAAACTAGGGGCTAAAACATCCTCAACATGACAAAATACATAGGGAAATTTCACAGTAAAGGACTGGATGGCATGAGGCTGGACGATTGTTGGGATTCCTGACCAGTTTTTGCTGCTGCGAGACAAGTTTGCATGGCACTTTCTAGAAATTAAGTAAAGAAAAATCAAAAAGCATCATATCTGGAAAAGAAGACATAAAATTATCACTGCCTGAAGATGTGAGTAATCCTATATTTAAAAAGTCGTAAGAATCCATGCATAAACATAAGGGTAACATGAACAAATGTTTTCAGCAAAGTGATAGGTAATAAAATGAACACCGAAAAAGTCCATTTTGTCTCTAAGTACTAGCAATAATAAGCAGAATAGGGAAAACAAAAAACAAAACAAAACAGTTCCATGAGTGATGTCACCTGGGTGAATAAAATATTTAGCATGAAAATTAACATTTCTTCTGAAATGAACAGCAAAGCCACAATGAGAATAATTAAAGAGGGTCTGTAGAACTGAAGCAGCATTTCCTGCTGACGGCTTAGAAACGTTCTCCTTTTAAACCTGCACTTTCCTGAAGTAATCTACTAATTTAGTGATTCAATCAAAACCCTATTTGCCTTGTTTAGAAAGGAAAAACTGATTTTTAAAAGAGCTTTAGAATTTTAAGTATAGAGAGCATCCAAAAATAATCCCCAAAGAGGATAAAAAGATAGAAAAGCACAATTCAGAAGCTCATAGTCCTAATAAGAAAAACAACATGACACTCACAAAACCAATTTAATTAAACAGAATGGTGAGCATAGAATAAAATCACTTTCATATTTGTGGTCACTTAGTGTTCAACAAAGCACTAAGATTATGAAATGAGGAAAGAATATTTTCAAAAACAATGATGCTGAGACAATTGGATGTACACATGTGAAAGAATGAAATCGGACCTCTACCCCCTACCACTTACAGAAAGGAGCTGGAGCTGTAGCAATGGGTGCTCAAAATAAACAACACTGTAACTGGTAGAAGACCGAGTTCTGATGATCTCAGAATTGTCAAGAGATTTTTAGATAGCATACTTAATGCACAAAGAAAGGAAGGAAGGAAGGAAGGAAGGAAGGAAGGAAGAAAGGAAGGAAGGAGGAATGAAGGAAGGAAGGAAGGAGGAATGAAGGAAGGAAAGAGGAAGGAAGGAAGGAAAGAGGAAGGAAGGAAGGAGGAAGGAAGGAAGGAAGGAAAGAAGGAGGAAGGAAGGAAGGAAGGAAAGGGGAAGGAAGGAAGGAAAGAGGAAGGAAGGAAGGAGGAAGGAAGGAAGGAAGGAGGAAGGAAGGAAGGAAGGAGGAAGGAAGGAAGGAAAGAGGAAGGAAGGAAGGAGGGGAGGAAGGAAGGAAGGAAGGAGGGCAGGAAGGAAGGAAGGGAAAGAAACACCTACATTGATTATAAAAGTTAGAAGTTTTGTCCATGAGTGGACACTGTTAAGAGAGTAAAGAGTTATCATGCCATATGGAAGAAAATATTCACATATCATATATCTGGTAAGAGACTTGTGTCTACTTTATAAAAGAACTCATACAGTTCAAGTATAAAGAAGTAACAAAACACCTAAAACTTAGCAAAGATAGCAACAGTCACTTCTAGGAAGACACCAAAATGGCTGAGAAGTCACTGAGAAGATGCTGGCTCCCCGGAAAACACAAATGACAGCAAGAAAGAAAGTCCATTTCACACCCACGCGAGTGCCTATGCTTGTAACAAAGTAGCTAGCACTAATGAATACTGGAGTAATTACAGTATTTACACATTACTAATAGCAATGCAAATAGAATAGTTTCCATAGAGAGTGTAGATACTCCTCCAAAGGCTGTACACATAATAATATATGGCCTTACACTTCCATGACAACTTGTTTACCCTGATACCAGAGAATGCTAGTTCAGTAAAATGTGGATATGAGTGATCACAGCAGCACAATCCACAACAGTCAAAAGGAAGAAACAGCCAGAACACCCAAGAACCGAAGAACGGACAAGCAAATGTGTTATATCTGCAGAATAAATTTATGCTCATGCTGAATTGTGGATGAGAAATAAGGGCTTGCTAAATGAAATACGCTACAAGGTCATGCTTGAAGTATTCCACTCCTACTGTCCCAACAGGTAAATCCAGAGGCAGACATCAGGTATTCATGGACTGTGGGAGCCAGGAAAGTCAACAGGCTACTTAGTAGAAGTGTTGGGAGTGCTGAAACACTTCAGGTATAAAGATGACACAGCACACACACTGTGATTGTACTAAAATGCTGTTGAGTTGTGCCTCCAAATATTATTACACTTTCATTAAATTTTCACACACAATGAAAAGTCTTTTGTGGTGGTTTGGCGTGTAGTAGCCACAGAAACCCAAACCTTGGGAAAGGATCTCCTTCTCAGGTAAGGTTCAGTTATGTTTCATTGACTTTCCTTGTTGATGTTCAATGTTGAAGAAACTGTTCTATTATTCTGTAACCTTGTAAAGGTCCATTCTGCCATTCTTTGTTGTGTAGAATTGTTCTTCCCCCCCTTCTACCAATTTCAAATTTTCTTGATGTTCATAACTTTTTAAAATAATTACTTTAATTTTCAGAGTAGTGCTTATTGTAAATTTGGATAGGAATCATGTGTAAATTCTAACACAAATTAGCATATTGACATTTTCTCAAAATACAACATGGACAGGACACATTTACCCAATTGATTTACTTTTTTTCTCTCAGAACTGTCTAAATAATGTGCATATCTCTCATCCAATTTACCCCAAGTACTTAGTGTTTTCTAATACTATTACAAATGTTATTTTAAGACATTATCTAATCTACATTGTTGTTATATAAATACAACTGCTGTTTGTAGATTAACTTTTCATCTTGTAGCTTTGCTGATATTTCAAACTCATTTTAGTGTCTTTCTTGTAAAGCCATATACATTCTTCACCTTTACAATGATGGCATCTATGAATAAATATCTTAATGCTCATCTACAGTTGTGGATTTTTTATTGTATCTGACTTCATTGGCTGTGACCTCCACTATAGTGAATGCTATAAACCCTTGACTAGAAGGTCAAACACATGTTCTCAGTTACAAAAGAAAGACATTCACTGTTTTGATGAAGAATATGAAATTACATGTGAGATTTTTATTTTTTCCTCTTTTAGACCAAGGACATTTTCCTTTATTAGTATTTTAATGGTAGTATTGATCATAAAACTGCATTTTGTCAAATGCTTTCCTCCCTGTAGTGAAGAGATTGTATTTTTTTCCTTAATCTGCTCACTTTTAGTTTAAGTGAATGACACAAATTAATTTTGGCATGTTACATAAACGTTGCATTTCTTGGGTGAAACAAATATACCAACTTACTCCTTTTTTTCATTTCTGTACAAATGTTTTAATATTTGGTAAAAGCATTTGTGCCTGTAGCGATTAACTTTGCTAACTTATTATTCATAAATACAGTTACAAAGGAGGTTGTAAGGCACTGCCCTGGTATGTGTGTAATAGTGCATATCAGAGACTGAACAGACTAACTCCTTAAAGAAGTTAAAAAATGGCAGCATTGTGAGTGGTAGGTGAGGCAAGATTTGAGAACATCTTCCTCTCCTTTTCCATATGGCTTTGTCCCTGCTTCTTGTCTGACATGATGTGGACTACCCTGTTCCTTCATGCCTCCACACAGAGATGGAGTGGCCCCTCTGATTCCAGAGTTACAACATATCCTTCCTCTTATAGTATTGGGACAGTATTGAGAAAAGTAGTCAATACAGTGTTTGCGATCATGAAGGATATTGTAGTTTTCTAGAAGGAGTGTTGATTTGGTTAATGTTAACCCAATGTCTATACTCTTTGAGAAGACAGGTCTCTGGGAATGTCTTCAGGGTACCTATATTGGGTTAATTAAGGTAGAAATACTCCAATAAGTGTGAGTGGTACCACTTGTTAGGCTAGAGTTCTTGACATCAAAAGAAGAGAAAGCTAGCAGAGCATAAGCATCCCTCCCTCCCTGTGGTCTTCTCTGGATGCTTTACGATGTCATGTTCCCACTGCCAACCTTCCCCATCATGATAAGCTGTGAGCCAAAATTAAACCCTTCTCCTTCCAATTGCCTTTATTGGGTATTTTGTCACAGCCATGGGACATGTCACCCTGTTTTAGCGACACCATCAGGGAGGTCTCCTGAAATGAGTTGACATATGGACTGTCATGCTTCTCTGTTTTCTATAACAGATTAGTGTGGCACAATTTCCTTTACCCAGCAAATCATTTGTCCTCCAGTGAAACCATTTTGGCTTCAGGATCTTTTTAATTGGGAAATTGTTAAATGAATTAAATTTCTCTCACTGATAGAAGAAATATAAATATTTTTATTTTTCTTCAATCAGTTGTCATTTTTATATTCATTTATTTATTTATAAGGGTGTACATTTTTGCCATAGCTTACGTGTGGAGAACAGAAGAGGACCTCTTGCAAGACCTGGTTCTCCCTTTGTAATATGTGGTTTCTGGAGTTCAAGCTCAGGTCATCCGGCTCTGGTGGCCAGTATGTTTACCTACATATTCACCACATTGGTCCCTTATTCTTTGCTTTTGTTTGTTGCTATTACCATTTTCTGTATTAGTTTGGGGAAGATAAATAATTTTATTTCTGATTTTGATAAATTTACTAACTTTTATTTATCTGCTTATACTATTTTTAATCATTCTTCGGAAACCAAAATATACAACTTCAACAACCACTTCAAAAATGTAGTAATTTTAACAATGAGTTTCCATGTGTGACTTAAATTTGTTGTGTTTTTTTATTGTCACATACAGTATCCCTACATATTCCATGGAAAATTGTTTGTTATTTCATTGTCATTAAAAGCTTCTTGCTAATATTATGCTATGACTAGGCATGGTAAGTAAATTACCTAGAGAAGAAAAACAAAGGAGAAGCTCATCATTCCACCACCCATGCTGTGGCTGGGAAGTGCTTGTTGAGAGCACAGAGCCTGTAGGCACATGGCATCAGACATGTCTCCTCAGACAAAAGTGATTCTCAAGTCTACACCCTTAACTTTAGGTAACAGTCAAGGAAACAGAGGTCATTCATGATGGAGAGGGATGCTTGACACATTCATTTCATGTCTCATTTTTTTTCTTTCATTGTGTTGCTATTTTGTACTTCATAATTGAATAAGCAACTGTTTTAGTGTTATTGGCCATATGGTTCAGCTGTGAAAATATTAAATGTGTACATAAAGAATGGTTGTGATTTATAATATATACAAAACTGTTGAAACTGGACAATTTCATTCAAATTATAATGTGCTGGACATTTGTGGTTAATATTTCATACATTACTCACTACAACTCTGTGTAGGTTTTAAGGAGTAATGTTATGTAGATGAAATACGGAATTTATTTCAGTCTCCTTCACAAATTAACCACAGTGCTTTTCTAAGCATTACAAAGTGTTTTAAACTTACTCCTTTCTCTTGTGATTAAAATGAAGCAGCCACCCTTTGATAAGTACAGGGAGCTAGCGGGCGCGTAAGAAACACTCAAGCTCTCTTATCTTCCAAAGTTAACGGGGGTTTGGGACAAGCCTGAGATGTGCAGCATGCTCCCGTGCATGTTGTCACGCTGGGGCATTGGAAAAATCCAAGGGTGACGAAGACAGTGGATATGGAGTCATGTCTACCACAGTAGGACAAAGAAGGTCCGTGAAGAGAAATTGTAAATAACAACAAGGAGCACCTACGGGGAGTCAGATCAACAGTTTTTTGGTTCCTTTCCATTCTCTTCTAAAGATCTGATTTGCTTTTTTAAAAATCTGAGCTGCTTCAAAGAGGGTTTATTGTTGCGACAGGCCACCAGAGATCTGCTCCATGCAGCTCCCAATCTTCTAGTAAGGGAATATCAGAAGAGAGCTCAGGCAGTTATGCATACGGAAGGGTATAAATGAGTAAGTACAGTTGTGTGCATGAAGGTCGATGTAAATGCTGGAATGAACATGAATTCATTAGGATTAACATTGAGCCCAAATCAGATGGAAAGCTTGCGTTCAACTGGTAACTTTTCTTTATTTCACAAACTAGGAAGACTTGCAAATTTAGGAACAGTTAAGTAGCAGACTTACATGATTTGGAGTCTGGTGACGGAGGAGAAATATTAGACACAGCAAGGTCGCTTTTTGATTTTTTAGGCTTCTTTGCATTCAGCTGCCAAGGTTTATCATAGCTTCTAAAATCCCTTCTCGTTCCTTTGGGCTCTGTAAAAACAAAATATAAACAAATCATAGCAATAAAAATGGAGCGAATCCTGCTCATGAAATATATTTAAAGTGTCTACTGAGAAGAGCTAAGTTCAGTAAAACACTGGATTTTATGGACTACTTTATTTTATATTTCTGTCCAGAAGTCATGTTAGTGAAACAGCTGAGCCAGGATATCTTTCTACTCTGGTTGGCTGAGTAAATGTGAGGGAGGAAGTTCAGTTTACTCACTAGAATAGCAGACACAAATTCGACTGATACCACCAATTTCAGCAGGGGTCATGGTTTCTCTTTTGGATTTGTTTTAAATCCCAGCTTTTCCATTTATATCGTGGGAGAACAAGGAAAACTGTGCCTCCACTATTTGCCAACACACCTGAGACTAAACAAAATACTCCAACTTTAAGTTTGAATCACTAGAAAACTGTCACACTAGGAAATATTAATGAAATATATTACATGAAAAAATAGAATATTTAAGACACCAAGGAAAATTATAATTTTATAGTTATTAAATGTCGGAACCTGATGCCTTTGACTTCCCATATAAGTAAAATAACTGTATGAAACAAAACAACGTCATACGGAAGAGTTGCTGAGCAAGCTGAGATTAAAACTTTGTATTCAGTGCTGGAAAAGGAACACTGTTAGCACTGAAAATTGAATCAGGAGCATACAGAACACACTTCACTCAATGAAGATCCAGAGGAGTAGGTCATAAAATGAGAAAAGCAATGTGAAATGGGATGAGAGAGATGGTATCCCTTAGAGAAAACTCAGCCCCCACAAAAAAATGATTCTCCTGAAGAATCATAGAAAATAGCTCAGCTACAGGTTTGAATATCAAAAGTGTGTGTGTGTGTGTGTGTGTGTGTGTGTGTAATTGTTGCACAAAAGGAATTGCAAAAATGAAACAAAAGAAGGCTTCTCCTTCACACTATTAAGAGATGCACAAGCAAGAACATGCTGTGTCCTGAGTCATTGGATGTATTGAAATGGAACAATAGGGCAACTTCAGCTATTTTGAAAAAGCATTTTGTCTCTGTCCTTGAGCTTTAGAGACATTCTGCGACTGGGTAGAAGATGCACCAAAATAACACACAGTGGCAGCCAAGGCTTAAGAGGGAATCATTATTCACCATTCAAATAAGCATTCTTTGCTTTTGTTAATACTCAAGAGCTGGTTGTTTGCCTGCTCCTTCCACATCTCTTCCTTCCAAAGTGTTTCCCTTTTCCCTGTGGCCCTCACATTCCACACAAACCAGAACTGCTGTTTTCAAATCCCTACTTCACAACCTAATATTTGTATGATTTTTCAAATGAAATACTTCTTTGCAGCTTCCTGGAATAGAGGGTTTCACCCACATTCCAACAAACACACACACACATCTATATCTATATCTATATCTACATCTACATCTACATCTACATCTACATCTACATCTACATCTACATCTACATCTACATCTACATCTACATATACATACATATATATATATATATATATATATATATATATTATAGTTCCTTCTTTCCCCCCCAATTACCTGATGTTTCACTTTCTGCCCAGAGAGCTGCTGACCCAGACAAGGTTCTCTGCAATTGTCCTCGGTTTCCTTGTTTAGACTGAAGATGGTCAATGAGAAATGGGATTGGCTGGTCAGGTGTCTCAGTTATTAGCTTGGTCATTAGTTCCTAAAGAAAGAACAAGACACACATTTACATCGACTTAGAAGAAAAACTACCTGGTATTTGTCATTGTTTGGCACAACACCAACTGTTCACACATAGCAACGAATTAAAAAGCTCTCAGAATCCTTCCAGCTATGAAGAAGTCAGTAACTTTCCCTACTCTAAGGACAGTGAACTACAGATAAACAAACCTGCTGTGTTCCACAACCAAAACACAACAAAGCTGAGCCTAGGTCAGACTAGGAATTTCATCTAAATTCTTTTTGTTAAAGTAAGGCTCCTTGGTTTTAAATCTGGGATAACTCTTCCAAGGTATCCCATTAGGAACTAAGCCTTAGCTAAAACAGGTGATATGCCTTCCTTTTTAATGTGTTAATATAATTTCCCTTTGAAATCCCCAAAGCTTGTGGGGAATTAAAGAAATGGTCACTCTTGCACAAAGTCGCATAAACCTTATATAATCTCCAAACAATATAGAATTTTCAAAATTTCTCCACCCTCACTCTCTGCCCTCCCTCTTCTCCTTTGCCTTCCTCCCTCCCCCAATGGCTATGCCTCTCCCTACAGATTAGACTTTAACTCTTATCTGCTGTAATGTTCCAACCTTAAATTGGGCTAAACTCTACCCAAGGATCATGTCTATATGTTCTTTTTATGCAGTCAGTAAATCCAATCTCCATCCAATTGTGGTCAGTTATGGTACCCAGACATGAACAACCGTCTCACCACGGGGAGGAGGCTGGTGTCTTGTGCCCTGTAATTGGCTTTGTCAACTGGCACGCCCCCTTAAATTCCTTCTAGTCACATCTCACCTTGCCTGTTCTGGCAATTGTCACTTTAATTTTTAATCTTTAGTGGCGATTGTTCTACTTAGTAGGCCAAAACAACCAAATTAGATATTAGGATTACTCAGGAAAGAAGGCACTAGCAACTTCCCATCCCAGTTTTGGGTTGCCTGTTTTGTTTGTTTGGTTTTTGTGGCTGAGGATGCTGGCCTATTTTCCTACTTTCAGTGCTCTCCCTTGTCCCCAGTGATAAATGTTGAGGGCCTTACTCTAAGTGTTCATTATAAATCTGTATTATTTTGTATCCAGAGTCTTGTCAGAGCTCCCCACCCAAGGCAAGCAAGAGTCACGGTGAAATGAAGGAAAAGATTTTAACCAAAGTCTCTTTGGGAAGACAGAGACTAAGAATCTCATCCTGTTTTTAGGGCTACAGACCCAAGTTTTGAGGATAAATAAAGACTTGGGGTGATGCAAGGACTGTGTGTAATATCTAAGTATAGGAAATACAGAGTTTGTAGAGGACAAGATCCCATGTTACTGCTAGAGACACAATTCGAATAATCCAGAGCATCTAAAAACGAAAGTCAGAAAACAAAAGATCAAGACAGGTTGCTTCATGTAGGCACTGTGATGCACTGTATTCTGTATTGGTCAAGAAAATACTTCCTTTAGGCAGTACTTCCTATATTCAGAAAGACAGGGAAAAGGGGGGTGGGCCTTACTATCACAGAAAAGACTTCACTATTATAACTAAAGAGAGGCCATCATTCTAGTAGTATTCACAAAGCACTCAATGATCAATTTCATATCAATGTAATATAACATCAATTTCATGTCAATGTAATATAACACAACTCAAAACATTTCAAATTTGGTGTCGAGACAAGAGATTGAAATATTATAATTGAACTCATTGTTCATTACAAAGACTACTAGACAATGGAGGAAAAGGGCAATGAAAGGACCAAACAAGATTTATCTTGTCATAAAAGTCCTGGGCACTAAGATAAAGCAAAATTAAGTCAGATAAAATAGCCCAGGGCCACAGTACCTCTCTGTTGTGACCCTGGGGGACAACAAGTGGTTTTGTCTCTAAAATTTAATCTTTAAAATCACTTGAAATTTTTCTATATTTTTGTTCTTTGAAAAGAAGCTGAAGTGTTTCTTATTCTCTATAGAAAATGAACTGTACAGATTAAGTCAAATAGACTCTATTTTAAAAAATATTATGAATCTAGTCATTTCCAGGATACATTTTTAGTGCACTAGTAAGTGTATAAGGTCAAAGGCACAAAACAGTATCAGCCATAGGCAATTAAAACAGCAAATGTCTTCTGTTGCAGAATATTTGCTTAACTATGCAAAGATGTGTTTCATTTGTTTAATTATGTAAAAATACATTGCTGTTTTTTCTTGCCTGCCTAAGACACTTGATTGTTCTAATAAAAAAAGCTAAGGAGGAACAATAGTGTGAGCAAAGGGGTTAAGACCATGATGGGGAAACCCACAGAAATATCTGACCCAAGCAGGTGGGAGCTCACGGGACTCCAGACTGACAGCTGGGGAACCTGCCTAAGACTGAACTAGGCCCTCTGAATGTGGGTGACAGTTGGGGGCCTTGGGCAGTCTATGTGGCCTCTGGCAGTGGAATCAGTACTTATCCCTAGTGCAGAAATGGGCTTGGGGAGCCAAATCCACATGGAGGGATAGTCTCTCAGCCTGGCTACTTGGGTTAGGACCTAAGTCCTGCCCCAAATTATGTGACAGACTTTGATGATCCTCCATGGGAGGCCTCATCCTCTCTGAGGAGTGGATGGGTTGGGGTGGGAAGAGGGTGGGGGGAGTGGGAGGATTGGAAGGGAATTGGGATTGGTATATAAAATAAGCCTTTTAAAAATTAAAAAAAAATAAAGCTGAAAGGCCAATACTGAGGGATGAAGTATAGGCAAAACTTCTGGGCAGGGAGAATAAGGAGGATGCATTTGGGCTCTGAGGAGAAAGAAAAGGAGACTTCAAGGAGATGCCAAGGGCCAGCCAGACACAGAGGAAGCAGAAACGTAGGGCATACAAAATGAAAGACTAAAGTCTGGAGCTAAAATGGAAAAAAAAAAAAAAAACAAAACAAAACAGGTTCCATTCAATTACAAGAGGTGTTGGACAGGTCTAAGCTAAGCCTGAGCATTCATAGTTCATAGCAAGTCTCGGCGTCTTTATTTGGGAGCTGGTTGACAGCACAAAGAAAATGCCAAGTACAGTTTTTGGTACAGTATGTTGCTGGGTCAAAATTCTAGCCCAAGATGATTCTGAACACAAGAAGTGTTGTCTGGCCTGTCACTCTGTGTATCCAGACATTCTGCACTTGAGAATTGGAACCTGCAGAAATCCCTTTTCTAGATAGGACCATTAAATCCTTAGGTTTCCAAATGAGCTCTTGGCAATAGAATGTCAGTTTCTTTCAACCACACAGCTGTAGAGACACATAAATATAACCGAGGAGTTAATAGATTTGGGAGGTGAGAATAGTTAGAAGTGGTAATTGATAACAGAATCCTTCAAAAGACTTGTTTGGCACAAAGTGAATGTATTTGAGAGTGTTAAGCCAGTCCCAACTCTAGGGCTGAATACCTTTAGGAAATGATCTACAATCTTTATCATTATTGTAAGATTCCTGCTATGGTATGAAGTCCCAGTGAGTCTTGGGCTGTGTGTATTTACAAATAAAAAGCAAACTGGAGGAAGCAATACCCTCCTACTCCCAAACCAAATATTTGTGGATATATAGGCTAAGAACCTGAGGAGCGACAGCATGCAGATACTAATTTACCTGGGACCATGTTTGCACTCACAGGCCGGAGCAAATGCTAGCAAACTTGTTTATAATTGATCGAGTTCATACCTACTAATAATGATAACTTGCTGAGATAAACAGCCGTCAAAAGAAGGCACAGGAAGCAGTCATGACTCGGCACCTAGGCTTTGAAACCTCTCTTCGCCATCATTCTTCTGTTTACTGGCTTTATACGTTTGGGTAAGATTCTTCACCACCTTAACAAGCAATTCTCCACCAACTAAATGTGACTGATAAAAACACCTGCATCATAGGGTTGCCATGGCGATTAAAAGGATGGTGATCAGAAAGCACTTGCACAGTGTTTTAAGCTATGGATGGCAGCTGTTTCTCGGATCTTAATCCGTTGATCTCGGTTAGGGTTTCCTACAGGGGACATGGAGAGGACTTGGAGAGCAGACAGAGGCAGAGAAACTGTTCTATAGAGTTGAGATCAGATAAAAATGAGGGCACATAGAAGGCTCACAGCCACTTCCCAGAGACTCTGCAAAACCCACTGTAGGCTTGGAGAGAAAGCCTGCAAAAATACCCAAGAGCTGCAGCAGCATCTGACACACAATTCATAGCCACTTGCTTTTTGTGCTGTACCTTGAGACCTCCAGGGTCAATAACCGTGATCCTGAAGGTGGCTTCTCTTGACCTGCAACAGTATTTCTAGGATCTTGGAGCTCAGTGTTTTATCTCTCACCATGTAAATTCATTATTACTAACTCCATTGTAATGAAGATACATAGAATAGTTTCCGATTTTCTGACTACTGCTTAATGATGCCCCTTAAAATAAGGCAACATTTCAATGTTTACTGCAATCTATGAACATTTTATAGGCTATATACATGTACAATATGTCTTATTTTATTATTACAATCGCTATCCTTGATTAGTATATATTTGCAATGTTATTGATGATAAATTTCCACTGACTTCATTTCATTTTGATATTAATATTATTTTTCTCTTAATTAAAATGCAATTATATTATTTCCCTCCTTCCTTTTCCTGCCTCTAGCCCTACTCAGGTCCTCTCCTTGGCTCCCTCTCAAATTCATAATTCATGGCCTCTTTTTATTTAATTCTTATTTGTCAAAGTACACTTAGTGTTGATGTGTGTGTATGATTTTAGGGCTGACCAGTTGAAAAGCTTTTTGTTGTTTTATTTTCTGGAGAATACTATTTTCTCTCTCGCAACAGACATTTGTTGCCTAGCCTTCTTTGTGTAGGGTTGGAACCCCATAGGATTCTCTGCCTTCGTGTTAGAATGTCTATATGTGTCATACTTGTTCAGGTCTTTTCTAAAGCAGCTATATTGTTGAGGTGTCATGAATGAAGCATCCCTGTCATTTAAAGGAGACATAATATCACAGCACAGCTCCTGGTCCTCTGGCTCTTGCAATCTTTCTCCCTCTTCCTCCTATTCCCCGAGCCTTAGATGAAGGAGCTGTGTTGTAAATGTGCTCATCAGGGCTATAAACCCCTTGATGAGTTGTTCTCTGCATTTTGATTGATTGTGTCTTCCTGTAATGGTCTCTCTCTGTTGCAAGGAGAAGTTTCTTGATGAGGGACGAGAGGTACACTTATCTGTGGGCTTAAGAATAAGTATTTAGAATGCAGTTAGAAATTACACTGATTTAGTAAAGCAGTGGTATGAGGGTCTTCGCTGTGACCACTAGTCCAGGTATTTGGCTAGGTTTCCAGTACTAGGCATGATTACTTCCTGTCAAATGGGCCTTATGGCAAATTAGACAGCTGTTAGTTACAGACAGGATGTGAATGCCACTATTGCACTCTTAGGGATAACTTGCTCTGCTGGTTGTTTCTGTAGATCGTAAGTGCCACAGCTGGGTAGGACTGCTGGCTGGCTTGTCTCCCTTGGAAGTTTGCAAAGCACCTTCTAGCACTGTGAAAGCTGGTTTTCAGAGACTAATACTGGAGGCAGCATCAACCAAGTATACTTTTTCAATGTTCGTAATTATTTTATATTGATAGAATATGGTGTGTTATCATATGTAGAATTTTAGTTTTGTTCTCCCGAAACTGGCATTAAGATCTGATGACTGAGTTAATCCATTCTAGATCTGTGTGTATGCTTCAATGCTCTATTTTTAATTTGGTTCCTTAAATTTTGTACTTGAGATGCTTACCCTCCAGATATTCACTTCCCAGCCCAACATCCAAGTATGATTCATAAATGGTCAAGAAATAGACATTTCACTGTTAATTCAAAATGTGGGAATCTCCGGCAATTCTTGATGGTTTTGGAAATCACTGATGTGAGTATTCCCAATGTGTTGAACTTTACTGGATTATATTGTGTTGAACTTTACTGGATTATACTTGCCCAATGCTTACGATTCTCACCTCTCTTGCATGGATGGATGCTTGTCTTTCTCGCCTACCCCATAGCCCTTGCTTGCCTATTCCTGTTATAGCCCACTGTTGCTTATTTTGCCCACATCATAGCCTGTATTTCCTTATTCCACCTAACTTATAGTCCATGCTTCCTATCCCACCCTTCCCATTGTCCATGGTTGCCTTTCTCATCTGCACCATAGTCCATGTTTGCAATGATTCTTTTCTCTCTTTCTTTCTTTCTTCCTTCCTTCTTTCCTTCCTTCCTTCCTTCCTTTCTTTCTTTATGAAAAACATGCATGCTGGGGAGAAGTTTTTCCTTGCCTCATTGTACATTCACAAAGACCTATAAGATACAGGTTTGGCTGAAGAGGGATCATATACAGTATACAAATCTCCAATGCAAGCTGAGAGTAGAAGAAACATCTCTGTAATGTTTTCCTCCAGACCCTCACAGGACACTTGGGGAACTCAGAATTTTTTTCCATTTCAGAAGTACCCTAAGCCTTCTTCTCTCTTTACCATTGGAAACCCAGACTTAACAAGAAGGCTGAGATAAAAGAAAGTGAAAGCAATATAGAGCATTCTTCTCCAGTTGAACAAGATGCCCAAAGGAAAGAAGGCCAAGGCAGTCTTGACCTCCACCATTGTGGAGAAACAGGAGGACAAAAAAGAAGATGAATACTCTATTTAAAAAGTCCTAAGAACTTTGGCATTTGGGCAGGACATTCAGCCCATAGGAGATCTCACACACTTCCTCAAATGGCCCTGGTACACCAGGCTGCAGCAGCCAAAGGCCATCATCTATGAGCAGCTCAGAGTACCTCCTGGCATTAACCAGTTCCTCCTGGCCTGGGACCAGCAAACTGCTACTCAGCTGCTTACATTTGCCCACAAGTACGGGCCAGGGGCAAAGCAGAAGAAGCAAAGGCTGATGGCCCATGCTGAGGAGAAAGCTGCTGGCAAAGGGGATGTGCCAACTAAGAAATCACCTGTCATTCGAGCAGGGTCAATATAGTCACCACCTTGGTGAAGAACACGAAGGCTCAGCTGGAGGTGATTACATACGCTGTAGACCCGGTTGAGCTGGTGGCCTTATTGCCTGCCCTGTGTTGAAAGATGGACTCCCCCTGCTGAATCATCAAGGGAATGGCCACGCTGGGGCGGCTGCTCCACAGAAGACATGTACTACTGTTGGCTTCACACAGGTTAACTCAGAAGACAAGGGTGATCTTGCTAAGCTGGTGGAGGTTATTATGACCAATTACATTGATAAAGATATGAAGAGATCCACCACCACTGGGGAGGCAATGTCCTTTATCCTAAATCTGTGGCTTGAATTGCCAAGCTAGAAAACGCAAAGGCCAAAGAACTTGCCACTAACCTGGGTTAAATGTACACTGCTAAATGTTCTATGGATAAATATGATTACAAAATTATAAAAACATTGGACCAACTCAGATCCCCTGAAACCTGGGTCTCAGTTAGAAGGCCTGGGTGGTCTAAGGGACCTCTGACAGTGGAACCAGGATGTATCCCTGGTGCACAAAAGGACTTTGGGAGCACGTTTCCCATGGAGGTATACTCCCTTAGCCTAGAGGCGGGAGGGAGGGCCTGGTCCCTACTCCTAATGACTTGACAGATTTAGATGACCCCTCCTGGAAGGCATCATCCTACATGTGGAGTGGGGGTGGGAGGGATGGGAGGGTGGTCAGCAGGCATGGGAGGGTGGAAGAGAGGGAGGGAAGGATGGAGAGGGAACTGGGATTGATATGTAAAATAAGAAAAATAAATAAACCAATCAATCAAAACAGGAAAAAATTATAAAAAAATAATCAGCCACTTAATAAGCCTGAGAAGTATAGGTGGCAAGTATTTTACATGGATTTATTAATTCACTATATATTGAAGAATTGAACAAAAATTTGCACACAAACGGTCAACAGCTATACAAGTTTCCAAGGTTTTGTTAATTCTCAGACCACCTGATTTTCAGGTTAGGACCAGGGCACACCCACACCACAAAAACCTGGGCTGTAAAAGATCACAAATGGAAAATGTTCTTTCATAATAAATTTTATAAATTTCATATTTTCTATGAGAACATCTTCCTATAAGAATCACAGCTTTCAAATAAATGTCCAGGCAAACACTGCAGTTTCAGATGGTGAAATTGTCACACCACATCCAGACACTTTCCCCTAGTGAATTATGTTACTTGGCATAATGTTCTGTGGAAGCAACAATTTATATCTAGGCAGGATTTTCCCATGGTGTTACTTGAAAATATAGTGAGTTGGTTCCAGACTCGAATAAACTAGTTACAGAGGTCTGTGATAGAAGCAGCAGATTTATGTAGAAGTCCCCACAAAAAACAAAATTTCTCTACTGGATAAAAATTATTTAGACTTTTAATGTTTATTTTAAAACCCGCAAAAACAGAGTACTCTGCCTAGCACCATCATCACAGGCACAACCAGTACCTCCTTCTTGGACTGATGATCTAAGGCAAGGATGTTTCTATTTCTATGGCAAGTACACCTTCAAATGGATGACATTTGCAGGAGACCCCTATGGGCAGACACACTGTGTTGTAGATCTTATTCCATGCCCTCTACTTGAGAACTTGGAAAGATATAGTGGCTTAACAGGGGGACTGTGGTACTGCTTCACCTGGATTCATGCCCCAAACCCCTACCCACTGTGCAAATCCAAGAGGTTGTTTCCTTTGATCTTAGTTGTTCCGTCCTTAAGATGGGTGGGGCACTATCTATCTCATCCATCGGTTGCCAAGGCAGAAGAAACTTTTATAACAAGCTTCATGAATACGTATGAGGGCCATATACGAAAATAATGTGACTCCCCATTTAGTTTTCTACAAGAAAAGCATGCACATGCTCTCTCTAGATACTGTTTTTCTCAAGATAAGTGAAAAGTTTTCCAGGTTTGCTTATTAGTAACTCCTCGGAGAACTGAGCTCCAGGCAACCTCTGGAGCTGCTTAGCTGGAAATACACCCCCCCACACACACACACTTCTCATCATCTTCTAAAATAAGCCACTGCTGTAACTTCAGAGCAGGTACTCCGTGCCTTTAATTATACACTTGACCTTTCTAAGGTGTTTCCCAACACCCAAAATAAAACATACGTGTCTGTCAATTCTAAAACAAAACATATGTGTCTGCCAACTCTATCTGGAGGTAGTGTAACAGACAACAGATTAAAGGACTCACTCCCACATGTCTGCTTGTCCCCACTTAAGAGGGAAATGGATCAGTATTTATCCCTAGTATATGAATGGACTTTGGGAGCCCATTCCACATAGAGGGATACTCTCTCAGCCTAGACACATGGGGGAGGGCCTAGGCCCTGCTCCAAATGATATGATAGACTTTGAAGATCCCCATGGAAGGCCTCACCCTCCCTGGGGAGCAGAAAGGAGATGGGATGTGGAGTTGGGAGGGGTACAGGGGAGGATAGGAGAGTGATGGAACTGGGATTGATATGTAAAACAACCTTGTTTCAAATTTAAATTTAAAAAAGGGAAAAAAGATGGAAATGGCAAGTCACTTGTGATTCTGATTGATTGTACATAAACGGAACACGGAGATACTGAATTGCCTTGGATGAAGGAAGTAATTAAGTAAGTAAATGTGGTGATATAATTATTATTTATGATTAATAAAGATTGCCTGAAGTGTCAAGAAGCAAGGCTAGTTACACCTCTTAGTTGTAGAAGCTGGGCAGTGGTGACACACATCTTTAATCCCAGGACTCAGGAGACAGGCATATGGAGCTCTTAGAGTTCAAGGCCACACTGAACTACACAAGAGTGAAGAGTGACAGCTGGAGCCTTTGGTCCCAGCACTTGGGACCACAGGTCTTTAATCCCTGCCCTAGGAGGTGGAAACAGGACTGGTATGGCTGGGTGGAAAGGAATATAAGGCAGGAGGAGACAGGAACTGAGAGCTTTTGCCTCTGATGATTTGTAGAGGCAGGATTGCCCTTTCAGCTTAATAGAGGTAAGATGTGCTGGCTTGGCTGCTTTGCTTCTCTGATCTTCAGCTTGAAGCCTGAACCCCAAAATCTGTCTCTGGTTCTTTTATTGTTCACGTTAGAAGTAAATAAGTAAGTAAATAGTGGCATATTTATACAGTGAAGAATTTTACAGAAATGAAGATGATTACTACTATTGCTAAACATAAAAAGGGTAAACAAAACACCGAGGGAAGCCATGAACTTATCTGTGCATGCCTATGCAACATCTGCAACAGACAACAACATCTGGAGTGCAGTAACAAGGAAGGCCATGTGGTCTTTGTCCTCCATGCCTGGCAACGAGATACAACTGCTGGCATTTCTTCATTCTCAAGGAGTAGCTGTACTTTTGTTGCTGTTGTTGTTGTTGCATTGAAATATAAGTTATCTGGTGAAGTGTTATATGATTTTTTGAACATTTAGTTTGCTTCATCTTATCTGGCTTTCATCAGTTTGTATAAGAACTCTATACATCTTAAACCCCACAAGATGTTTTCACTTTTATTTTATAGCATTGGTACAGATTTCGATATGACCACACGTTTATAATTTTGATTGTTTTATCTCGTCTTTGATTTTAAATCTTTCCCCATCAAAATCACTTTGCAGCAAAAGGATTTTAGTTATGATATCTGTTTTATTTTGCACAGCAATATATTTATTAAGCAAATAAAATTGAAAACTGAAGGTGTTTCCTGGTATCCAATATACGCTGGAATGGTTTCTCCTTGTTCCTTTTCTTTCTTTCTCCCCTTTACCCTCACCTTGTGTGTGGTCTTATCCACTCTCTTGAACATGGAGTGGTACCACACAAAATGACTGAAAATTTACAATAAGTTGCAAAGAAATTTCATGCATCCTTGATTCGGTTGTTGATAGCATACTATAAAGTCGGAGAATAATATCGAACCTGGGAAAGTGACATGGATGCAACCTTGCAGGGTGATGGGAGGTGTCATTCTGTAAATATGTTTCTCATATTGGTTAATGAATAAAGCACTGTTGGCCAATAGGAAAGCAAAATAGGCTGGACTAGAAGACAAGGAAAATTCAGGGAGAAGTAGGAAGAGAGTCAACATGTAGGACCAAGGGAACAGAACTACAGAGCCTCTCTCTGGTAAAATAAGACCAAGTGGAAATACTTAGATTAATAGATTAAATTAATATTTAAGACAGAGCTAGCCAATAAGAAATGCTAGTAACTGGCCAACAGCTTTATATCTAATACAGCGCCTCTGTGTGTTATTTGGGGCTGGTGTGGCTGGTGGGGAAATGGCTGGTTTATTCAGGGTTCACCATTCTACATGCCTCTTGCACTCTGCATGGTGCATGTGTTCAATTTTACCACAGTAGGACTAAGAATAAATATTGCCAAAATGAAGATAAATATTACGTGATAATCAATAGGTTTCTATTATTACCTCTAAATAGCCTCATCCATCCATTACCTCCTCAATGTAAAATGCTCTCCCGTTATTTGTATGATCTTGTCATTTGAGCACGCCATATATGCTCTTTGGAGGTTGTCTTCATACACTTTCTTGATGTCCATACAAGTAATTTGCATATAAATTATTTATCTTTATTAATGATTTTTATTCATGGTGTAGATGTGTCATAGTATGCTCACTCATTCATTAGCGACTGCTGAAAGACTTTGAAAATTTGAATAATTTTAAAATAATCACCCATTATAAGCATTTGTGTGAAAATTTATATTTCCTTTGGTTAAATCCTTAATAGAATGATTATTGGGTTCTATGTTAAAATCAAATTTAATTTTAAAGAGAAATGATGAACTATTTTCAAAGTGCCAACACAATTTCATATTTGCTTTTGTTGTATGTGGGCATCTCTATCCAGCCTCCTGTTTGTAATAACAGCTCATTTTGATTTTAATTGCATTCCCCTGGTGACTGATTACAGTGAAGACCTCTCAATGTGTTCATCTGCCATCTCCACAACTTCCTCAGAAAAATTTCTATGTGTATGTTCTCTAATGGATCTGTTCGATTTTGTAACTGTTTTGAAAGTCTGTAATGCTTTATTGACTCTGCAGTGATGTTTGGGGATATTTTAATCCCATTCACAGTTTCATGTTTTATACTCTTAAAGGACGTCTCATAGGTTAGATGTTTCAGTTTTTGTGAGGTCCTCTTTCTTGAGTGTTCCTTTCATGGTCATCCCTGACAGTGTCCTCTAAAATAAGTCTTCACCCAGCCTGAGTTCCTTAGTACTCGCCTCCCAGTTCTTGTCCAAAGTTTCAGTCTTATACTTTACATGAAACATAATGATCTAGCAAGAGTTAATTTTGCACATGCTGCCAAGAGTCAAGAATAAAGGTCAGGGTTTATTATTTCCTATTTGAATTCCTTTTTTTTTTTGGCACTATTGCTGTGCCAAACATTTGATCATATTTCTTTCACCAAATCACTTCTATTTCTTGGTCAAAAATTATCTGAATCATTGGTTATACATCAATTTTGCATTTCCTATTTTCTTCGAATGGCCAGTGTGTCAGTCTTTCCACTCCTAGTGACTTGATCCTGTGTTTGTATCATATATCTGTTGTATAATACGTCCCTATGTATCCCTGGCTACTCTCAAGATCTCTATATAGTCCAGGCTCACCAGAACCTCATTTTAACTCCCTTCCCAGCATCTTGAGTTCTGGACAATAGTCTTGCACCAGTACATCTAGCTAATAACTTACATTTCCAAAATGGGCATAATGATTATGCCTATTTCACAAAACAAAACATAAAACTTGTTTTTGCTTTTCTAGCATATTTCTATACAAATTATAAAGCAATTATGACTACATTTATTTAAGAAAAACTTGAGAGTTTGATAGAGATATTTTAGTCATACACACTAACTTAGGGAGCTGATACACTATGTTAAGCCTTCCAATTCATGAATACAATTATAGGGTTCCATTTAGTTAACTCTTCAGTTCATTTCTCTAGCTTTTCATCAGACATAATTTTTTTTAAAGTTTTATCCTTGAGTACTTCATATTCCCTATAGCCAATCCTAAGTTATTGCCATATGAATTTCACAACTTAAAATTTAGTTTAAGAAATGATCAAGTCATGGAGGCTGCCCGTCCTTGACAAGATTAAGTACACTTTTTAAAAGGCTTCCTCAAAAATTATAGCCCAGTTTGTTATGCTCTTCTTTTGTCAGGGGTGGGCTCACCATGTTTCAGAACACAGAGGGCTCTGAGTGGAGATGATAGAATACAGTGGGCCACTGACCCAGATGTGCATGGAATAAAACAAGCAAGCCCTAGAGACTTTATGCTTTGTGGTCACCTCTCAATGTCACTGCAAAATGAGCACTGTACTGGTTCCTGCTACAAAGTGAAAGAACTGTAACTCAGTTTCTCGGAAAGAAAGAAAGCCTAAATCAGGCCAAATTATAGAAGAGGGAAGATTTGTGAACCCTTTCTTCAACCCCCTGCACTGAGTATGACTCGCTTCTCTGAGTGTGGTCTTAGTGATTGTAAGCAACACTGGGAAGCATGCCCACCTGCATGACCCCCCAGCATGGCAGCACACAGCTGTGGGGTTTAAGACAGGAACGAAAAGCTTTCCTCCTACTGATCCAAATTTGAGGACGTTAAGGACAGAACTATGGTTGTGCCAGACACAGGCTGAATCCCATTTTCAAGTCACGATGGGATGATGTCCCTCACATCCTTTCTAAGATTATAATAAGATCTCTTCCTGTGGTTTACATCAGCAATAAACAAAATAATTTGAGTAAACACTCAGCAAATTTGATCCACACATACAGGGTCTCAGTTTGCTGGCTGTGGGGCCACTTCCAGTGTCAACTTGGGCACTACACTATAGCGTTGTTGACAATCCTTAAACTATATTACCATTTGTAATGCAGATAAGCCTTGTCCAACTAATCAAAGGCCCAAAGGATAACACTTAACATTTGCCAGGGATAATTTGTCTCCAGGGCATAGCTCCAGTACCCACCTGTGCCTCTAGCCTACTGGCTTCAGACTTGGCAGAACCCAACATAATCACAGGAGGTTTATTTAAAATACATATTTGTTGGCTTTGTTTCTTTTGAGAACCATGGTATACACTACAAGTGCCCTCAAAGGTGACTGTCATCTCTACTTAATTTATAGCAAGCTGACTTGAAAAGCTGTAACACATGAATTCAAAGTCCTCTAGTCTTAATACTGGTGAACTGGAGAAGACAGACATATGTACAAATAAAATCTCGATTTCTCATTGGGGGTGTAGCTCAATGATAGAGCATTTGCCTAAAATTGTCAAGGCCCTAGGTTTCAATACATCACCACTGCCCCCCCAAAAAATAGAATGAATTTGATAAAGCTACTATAGCCAAAGAAAGGAGGAGAGAAATGACAGGGTTTGAAAAAGACTAAAGGGGCCTGTTCAGTTTTAATGCTTTCTCCCCAGCACCATCAACATTTATAATCTGTATTTGTATCATCAGTGTACTTGCCATGTGTCTTATCTTCCAGCTAGCTACCTCTTCTTGGCCTATTTATAATGCACTTGGAAATCAAGTAGCCTACTCCTCTTTTAGTTTTAAAGGAGTCCCAAGTAAGCAATTATATTGTGTAACCTCTCAGACTTTTCCAAGGAAAGGCCAGTCCAGGTTCTGTCCTGTCTGTAATTCGCCAGGGGAGAGGACTGGGGCACACACTGCCAGGCTGGGCGCAGTGCCCACATCTTTTACCTGGATCAAATGCATGTTCACTGCAATCTGATTCTTTCATCCACGCTATGACAAAGATCCTTCGCCAAAAAGGAAACTAGACAAAGAATTAAGGAAAAAGAAAAACATTCTACTAGTCTACTTTCTATATCTATAGTAAACAGCATGACCAAAAGGGATTTGGGGAGGAAAGAGTATAGTCCATCATCAAAGGAGGCCGTGGTAGAAACTCAAGGCAGGAACCGGAGGCAGGCACTGAAGCAGAGGCCATAGAGAAACACTGCTTGCTCCCCAGGTTTCTCGTCCTATTCAGCTATCTCTCCTTACAGCCCAGCTTACCTGCCTGGGACTGATGCCACCCACAGTGGGCTAGGCCCTCTCTCATCAATCGCTAATGAGAAAATGCCTCCTTGTCATGCCACAGGCCAGTGTGATGGAGGCCATTCCTCAATTGATAGGCCCTCTTCTCATGTGACTCTAGTTTGGGTCAAGCTGTCAACAATTAACAAACGCAAGCATTCAAATTTGAAACAGATGCATACATCATTCTACTGCTAATGGTGGTTCCTTGAAGAGTAACTGTGACTAGCAAAACACTTACTTAAATGCTTGACTATACCATCAACATACCACAGACATTCAATAAAGGCAGTAGTCAATGGGATTGTGAAAGTCTAAGAACTATTCCTATCTAGACACACTGTCTTTGAAATCAGATATTGCTTCCAGTGTGAAAAAATAAATATATTTATCTCCACATAAATTCACCAAGTTTAATGAAAGTACATGGAAAATAAATTGCCAAATCTATCTATATATATTTTCAGTCATAGTTTCACAATTTAATATAAAACTCTTTAGATGAATTAGTCTCCAAGTGCCTAATAAATGCAGAGCTCCTGAACAGCAGTTGAAAAAGATAGTTACCCATGTCCTTCACAATACAATAATTTAAAAATAAACTGATAGATGTTTACAAACAAGACTTCAGTTTCCTATGGAAGGGAGAGCAAGTGCCATGTGGTTTAAAATATATTTATGTATCATCATCAGAATGTCTGCTTATTGTGCTTTCCTCCTGCAAATATCTCATTTGTGCAGTTTGTAGAACACATCTGGGCAGCCCTTGACAGTGTAGTACATGATACTTAAACGATATAGCCTCACTTACTTTTAGCCATCGTGTAAACATTGTCCTCAACACTACACTGTAGATGTAAAAAGAAAGACCTCAAGTGAGACAGATAAAATGAGACACAGGCACTTGGCTAAGAACCAATCACAAACAAATACTGCTAAGGATGCTTACTGCCAAAGCACAGCCCTGGATCCAGAAGGCATTATCCAAGCCATGATGGCTTCCTCCAGCTTCAAAATGATGTTTACGCCATCACAATACCTAATAAACTCCAGCAGCCACTTTCATGATACCTACAGAAGGGGAGCTTCTCCTGGATGTCCATCAGAAAGCTTGTGATCAGTGTGAATACAAAAGGACTGTGCAATGGTTGGCTCTAATTGGTCCCTATTAGAGACTATCATTGAGTGCAAATACTATCACCACTCCCATTTTTGTCTATATAAAATCAAGCTCTCCCACTGTTCTTATGAGCCAGGATCCACTTACCTGCATGGCCCCTGGTGCTGTAACATTAGGGCCATGAATAGGGCTCTCTCTATGCTGGCTTTGGAACTTCATCAGAAGTGGAGTGGGCTGGGTTGGTAACATAACGTTCAAACGAGGGGACAGATGTGAATGAAGCATCAGTGGTGGACCGACCAGCAGCCACCTTAGAACAGAAACGGCCACGGCAACACTGCCAGCAAAAAGGTAGCGAGAGAGTTCCACAGAGTGATAAGGGGCAGCTGTGATGGACAACAGAGGTGACTTAGATGAGGAGAGAGAGCAGAAGCATAGGGGGTGGGCAGGATGAAAAAGTAAAGACTGCAAAGGAAGGCTGTGGAAGCCAAGGAGAGAAACTACACAGCGTGGTCTCTAGAAGAGCTCCACGGGGTTGCCAGCCCTTGCAGGCTAATGGTCTTGGCACTGGAGGCTGAGTGCTATAACACTGCAGCCACAGAGCTGTGGTGTTGGCAAGCATGATGAGAGTAGCAGGTGCTGGCTGCTGCTGCTGACTTGCTGTTGCTGCATAGAGACAAAGATCGCAACAGCTGCTCCATGCTGCACCGCTGGCAATTGGAGCCCAGAGTATCGAACGCTAACTTGAGCACTTCCAGCTATGTTTATGGCTTCTAAGACCGTTAGTCTAAAGTCCAGGCCTCAGCAATTGGAGTCGTGAGCGTACCAGTTGGTCAGCCAAGTATACACTCCTTCTGCAGTCAAGGCGCAAGAAAGGCAACACAGTCAGTACCTCTCTTCACGACTCCACATGGGAGGGAAGAAGCCATGGCCAGATCATTGGTAACACAACTGAGATGAAACCCATGTCTTTGAACTTTGTAAGGGGATTTACTCTTCTTTTTTTATTAACACTTTATAGGATCCTTGAGCCTGATTACAATTTTGCTCAATATTCTATATTCATCTTGTGTCACAGATAGAGGATTGAATAAGTCTTGGTACAGCACATAAAAATATGCATGTCAGATCTCAGCAATGATAAAGCTGCTACTAACAGGTAGTCTTACACATCTTCCTTATCAGTCAAGAATCCAAAGAAACTCACCAATACACAGTTCCTCAAAATCTCATCAAAGTGTATGTGGGATAGATGGACAAAGCCTTGACCCAATGACAAACTCTGAGAATAGGAAATCATAATCTGTCCTTTGATAATCCACACTGACATATGCTCCAGCTTTGAGAACATCCGGGAAGAGTACTTGAGGAATGTGGCATCATTCCACTCCTCCTATTTAAAACAGCAGTCATGGCACTTTGTCCTGTGCATCAAGACTTTGTGATCTGGCATCCAGCAACTGGAAAGGAAGGCTAATATTTAAAAAAAAATCAACAGTTTCTTAAATACCAATTTTCTAAGGCTCAGTAGATCTAATACTGTAACACCATATTGCTTCAGGTAGAATCTGTCTGGTGGATCAGGTTCCCACTGCCTGAGACTTAGATTTTGAGATCATGAGTGAAACTTCTGTGACAAAGTGCACCACCTGATGACAAAAGTGGAGAGTGATTACAAATACTGTAAGCATCTGAGAAAAATGTATCTCAGCTAGCCAAAGCAACCAGGCAAGGCATTCCTTCATCATTACCTCTAGAAGAAAGAAATCTAGGGAGGATGAATGAAACAGGACCAGCATTCTTAGCCAAAACCCTTGACAATCTGTGACTGTTTTTGTTTGGTGAATAATGGATAAACAGTGAACAAAACAGAAAAGTGAGTGTTTGCCTTTTCTTAAAACTTATCTATCTGGAAGAAAAAAAAAACCTTGAAACAATCCTCACAGAATTGCTGATTTTAAATGATCAGTAGAAGCTGACCATCAGTAGAAGGCAATCAAATACTCCAGTGTTAGAGCCACCAGGAAAGGCTTGGATATACCCTCTACAGCAGAGGAACGCCATCGGTGAGAAATCTGTGTGGTCCACTATCCTGGGCTCAATATCTGAGCATCAAATGAGAAGAAATAACCTAGTCTTCTACTTAAAAAGTGGCATATATTTATGCCCTATGACTAAATGGAGGAAAAGAAACACTAGCCAGAATTGTACCATTCCTTCTTCACTGTCTTTTACTTTCCAGTAAACACTGAGATGTATCACAAAACAAATGAACGACAATGCTCATTTTTGATTCTGCGCGTCTATTAAAAGGGGCCTTCTTCTTCCTTCTCACTGTGATATTCCAAATGAAGCTACGAGTCCATGGCCAATGTTCATGTATTTCTGTCTTCTTGCTTGGGAACTCAGTGTCTGTTCTGTATTTCTACCACCTTCCCCTCCACGTCTGGCAGTACATCTTCCTGTTATCAATGGGCTATGAATAATTTTCTATCTACATCAAAAATGTCATAATAATACTTGTCCAACTCACATACTATAATTGGTCAATTAAACACTTGTTAACAGTCATGTCTTTTGCACTTTTTCCTGTTGTATTTAACAATCGCCTCAGGTTGGATTGCTATCATGCATCCTCTAGCAATGAACTTAAGCACCATCCGCACCCCAATAACATATACATATAAAAGATGTACCTGCCCAAAAGACTAATGTTGCATAAATACCATCACTCTCAGCCTCTTCCTGATAGATATAGAAATGAAATGTGTGTAGGACCAGCATAGTCTCCTATCACCATCTTCCCCTTCCTCCAACCACATCTGTACCAGGAGTTAGCCATCAGCATCTTCCCCTTCCTTCAACCACATTTGTACAATGAGTTAACCATCACCATCTTCCTCTTCTTCTTACCATGTGTGTACCAGCAGTTACCCATCAGCATCTCCCCTTCCTCCTACCACATCTGTACCAGGAGCTAAGTACACTACAAAAGCATTCCACTTGACCTTTCCATGGCTGTTTTTGTATCATGCCATTTTTGAACTTGGCATGCTTCCAAACTTCCCAAGCTTCTGATGATTTTGCTCAAATCTTATAATTCAAGGTTTGTTTTTCATTCATGAGTTCCAAACAATCTGTGGCAATATATGGTTGAGAGATACTAAGGCAGAACAGGGGGATAAGGGTAGTGCGACTCACTGGTCAGCCTCTTCCATTAACTAGTAAGGTAACTAGTAAGGAGTTCAAACTTTACAAAGAGAACATCCCAAAGACCTACAAAAAGTACAAAGTGAGGAGAGATCTGGGGGTTGACGGGAGCTCATGCTGTGGGGATCAAGAGCAAAGCTAACATTCCTATCTTATATTCTTCACAGGTATCTGCAGGTGTGATATCTATGCTTAATGAGAAAATGAAGCATGTTACTCTTTGAATTGAAAACACTGCCTGGACATGCCCTCCTGGACTTGAATTCCTATAGAACTTCCCATGTGCCTGGCTATTACAGATAAAATATTTGTGCTTACCCCAAATTCCTAGTACCCAATGTAATTAAGAGTCTTCGTTGGGGTGGGAGTTGAGAGCGGATTTGTTCATGGTTGTGTCTTTATGAAGGGCCAGTGGTCATAAGAAGAATCAAAGAGTCCCTGGCTGTCTGCCTTGTGAGCACACAGTGACAAGATGGCCATGGGGAAGTAGATCCCCAGGCAAAGTCTGCCGGTGTCTTCCTGTTGGACTTCTTAGCCTCCAAAACTAAAAGAAATAATTACCTCTACTGGGAAGTCACCTACCTTATGGTATTTTTAATATAGCACTCAAATGAAGACACTAGCGTTCACTGACTCTTGCTATGCCATCCCCCTGAAGTATGCCTACCCTGTATTATTTTATTTCTAGGTACAACTAAAAGGACTAAATGAAACCCAGCCGCTGTGACAAATTGGTGACTAGTGACTGTTTTATAGATATATCAATGTTTGTATTTAAACAAGAGTCTGAGTATATTCCCATAAAGCAGAAAGCATCAATCTGTGAGCTTGTGGCTTAGGGTAGATTTGTAAATGTCCAGTGATCTTTTTTAATTAGAACCACTGGAAAAGACTATTCCTGACATTTGCTAGATCAGAACCAATAACATTTCTAAGTCTCATGTATGTAAAACACAGGATAGCCCTTTGACAAAGGGTAACCTGATCCAATTGTCGGTAATGCTGAAATTACGCAACCCCAACGCAGCCCCATTCCTAAAAGCTAGGGCATTTGAAGATCTGTCAGTGATGAAGTGATAAAGGTACTTGGAAAGGAGGCAAAGGGAATCTAGAATTTCTCATCTCATAACACAGATCTAGGCTGAATTTTCAATTACCTAAGGCCAACCTCTTTGCACAGACTTTTAGAAACTCGAGAAGAAAAACAACTCATTCAGTTTTCCCATCACAGTGAACAAAATACCAGAGGGGTCTATTTAAAGAAGAGATGATTGATTTTCCCAGAGGAGCCAGAGATGTTGGACCTCAGTTGCTTTGCCCCATATGTTTGGGGCAAAGCACTGTGGCAACAAGTATGTGAGACAGGTTCTTCTTAGTGTGGACAAGAGAGAAAGAGCTGGACACGAAGGAGTCAGGGATAATATATTCGCCCAAAGTCTTGCCCCTAGTGACTTAATCTTTTTGGCATCTTCCTCTCAGTTTCTACAACTTAGCACAATAATTGTCACCAACTGGAACAAAACACATGAAAAAATAATCCTGTGTAATATACTTTTCATCAAACTATGACAGTAGTTAATACCATTAAGATTAGATGCTGTTTTTACCTGATATTTCTAACTGTGTCTCCTGAGTATATCCAGCATAAATACATATTCCACACATTTCCATGCATTTGCAGACACATGCAATTTTCCTTTTAGATCATCCTTCTTATACTCATCATTGCCAAGTATTTCAAGCCTTTCTTATTGCGTTAGACATTGTGGCTGTGATAGTTGCACTCACAATATTAAAGTTAAATGCCAAGGGTTGGAATATAAGTTTGTGTTAAAGTACTTGCCTTGTATATGCAAACCCAGGGGTTCTATCCCCAGTATTGCAAAATAAAATAAGTTGATAAATTGAATGATGACCTCATACTAAGTCCCGAGAAGCTCCTCATCATTCATTATAAATTCTAAGCTCTGTTTGGAGTTCTGTTTATTTGTTTTAATATATTTAAAATATGTGGCTTATCTCATCATATAAATTTCAGGTAAAAATAGCACCAAAATGCCATTGGGGATGGTCCTCTAGGGGCTCTAACAAATAGCCAGCCCATCCTTGGGGTGAGAATTAGTCAAAAAGCTCAAACCACTCTCGATTTTCCCATTGACACACGAAAGGCTTCTTTGATTTGGGGGTTGGGGAGACCAGAGAAGCAGTGTTTCCTGCTTTTCCTATGATCCCATCTATCTTATCAGGAAGAACCATTAAGCTAGCACGTAATAACCTGTTTTTAGCAAAGTCATCATAGTTTCAACAGAGCAAATTCCTTACTCATTGATCAAATTCATCAATATTTGATAAAACTGTAGAGTTTTACTATAGACCAATCAATCTCATGTTGTGTTGATTCCGGAATAAACCAAGCCTACTCTCAAACACTAAACATTATTTTCCTGCTCCAGTGTTCTGAATTTGTGTGTATCAGCAAGCGCAGGAAAGGGTAGAGACGTGGATGGTGGCATCTCAGCTCCTGGCTTTCAGTCCATCCCTTCTCTTTTTGTGTGATGTGTGAGCTCAGCAACTGTGATGCCTGATACTGATTACCAACTTGTCAAGATCTAGAAGACAGGTTCTCAACCCATTTGGAGGTCAAATGACCCTCTCACAAGGGTGGCTGAAGACCATTGGGAAACACAGATACTTATATTATTATTCACAGAAGCAGCAAAATTACACTTATAAAGTAGAAGAAAAATTAATTTTATGGCTGGGGGTTACCATGTGAGGAACTGTATTAAAGGGTCTCAACATTAGGAAGGTTGAGACCCAGTGGTCTAGAATCACTTCGGAAACACATCTCTGGTCATGTTTGTGGGGAAGTTTCTGAAATGTGTTGTGATGGGAGATCCCAAACTATCAGGTGCATCATTCTGTGCATTAGCGTACCTGACAGACTAGAAAGCAAAAAGTCTGGGGGACACCAGCATTCGTCACTGACTGCTTCCTGGCCAGGCACACACTGTGACCAGTGGCCTCATGCTCATGGTGACACTTCTTCCTGTCTTCCTGCCATGATGAACTGCACCCTTGAACTGTGAGCGAAAATGAAGCCCTCTTGCTTTAAGTTGTTTTGGTCAGATCTTTCATCATAGAATGAGAAAGGTCACCACTATAGTCATTTCCTCCACTTCTCTGCTCCAATATCCTTACCGTAGACTGGACAAACAGAATTACATGAGCTGGGAGGATTAATTCTTTCGCTAGCACTTGGGAAGTATCTGACACACTGCTGTGTTTCGGGGCTGCATTGTTAATTATAGAGGATACATTACACACCATTGCCTCAGTTCAAGTTACTGAAATCATAAGTCTCCTCCCCTGTTCTGACCAAAACTCACAGAAGAATATTGTGCTACTTTATCCCTTACTTGGTTTTCAGCTTCTTCTTGGTCAAGATAATCTCCTTCAGTAGAAAATATGTCAGCAAAACAGACATTGAATTCCTCCAGTCTCTCATGTTCTATTAAAATTGCACCATCTGTTGTCTCGATGGGCTCAGTTCCATCCTTGGTATTATTAGACTCTACATGTTTAATCTTTTGGAATATATGAAGAGAAAGGAGAGGCTATGAGAAAACAGTACACAAAATCTTTGACTAAGGAGAAACAAAAATTATATCTATACATAACTGCTGAATAATCACTTTCTTGACAATATATTTTAATGAATTTACATGACTGATTTTTCTTATTAATTTGTAGTGATGAGTAACAACAGGGGGACAGCTTGACTGGAATCCTTTCTTTTCCTAAACAGAAAATACTTGCTATTATGTAATGTATGATCACATATCTTGGACTTTTACTCTTAACCAATATATCTCTCATTTTGTTCAATAAGTAAAGCAATCTATCAGTAAGACACAGACAGAGGTAGAGGCCAGCTCCATAATTACAGACTGCCTTTTATCCAAAGCATGTTGTTGGGACAGGCTAAACATCTCCTAGAACCAATGCATACGTATTTATAGTTAGAATGCTAATCTGACAAGAATCATTGAAAACATTTTGATAGACTGTTTTTGCTGTGCATGTCTTATCCATTTACACGATTAAGAAACTTTTTTTGAAACTTCAAAGGAGACAATTGGGAACTCTAAGTTACATTAACTCAAAAACAGTTGAGAACGCTAAATCACACTGAGTTCAAAAAAATAATAAAAGTTTAAGATAATGGTTTTAGAAAATAGAATTGGATCAGGCCAAGTTTTCTTCTCTGAAACATTTAGTGGCATGATTTTTCTTCCTGTTGCACTGGCAAGAAATGGGCAAAGTGGTTAAGCCTTTCTAACTAAAACACACATCTGAACGGCAAGCTCCTTGACACACACCCATCTCTGCCAATACAGCCTCGATTGCTGCTTTACTGAAACACAAACACTGCTCACAGGAGCCCAGCAAGGCTGCAGTTTCCTTCAGATGGCTTACTGGCATGAACATGGTTTCTCTCAAGTGTTTCTATCTTCATTCAGAGCCATCATCTTTCCCTCGGGCACCACGGTGAGGGACGTCCTTGAACAAACCAGAGACCGTGGGAGAGATAGGGACGATTTTCAGTGTATATTAAAATGATCAGGAAGGGCAGATGTGAGTGGAGAGAGTGAACCCTACATGTTTTTCCAGATGAGAATGTGGTTTCATGCTGCACAACTTGAATTAGGAGGTGACAACTTAGAAACACATCTAGCATTACCATATTGTGTGTGTAGATTAATATACTATGCCTGAAGGTTAAAGAAATGATACAAGCTCATCACAACAAGCATTATGGTTTAAATGTAAAATGTCTACCACCAACGCTTATGTTTGAACTTTTGGTTTCCAGGTTATGGCATTGGTTGGGGAAGCTATAAAACATCTGGGACCATGGTGAAGCTGGAAGAAGGGGGTTTCTGGAAACAAGACTCGAGAGTGATATTCACTTCTGGTTCTCATCTGAGCTCTCTCTTTCCTGATCCACGAAGATGTGAACAAATATCACTACACACCCCCACCACTGACACTGGTGATGCATCCGAGACTATGAGGTAAAAATAAACATTTCCCTCCTTATGTTGAGACTGTGGACTAAAATTTCAGTTTAATTTAATTTAAACCAGTTTAATGTTCCACTTGTGGCTAGTAACTGTAATTTTCATAGTGTATAGCTTAATCAGACAGCGATTAAAAAATTATACTCTGGGCTCCAGACTCAGACACCTATGCTTCACACATTATCCTCTCTACATGCTCCTTAAAATTTGGTGAAGTCATGTTAATTCTTATTGCATACAAGGCAGATCTAATAAAATGACATTAGTGCTTACATTACTAATGAAAATGACTTAAAGAAGTCATGCTGCATCAGAGTTTATGAAGAAGAAAAACAGACAGGATAGCTACACACAATAGCTAAAAGCATAAATATAAAAGATGATCTCAAAAGAGCTTGTGTGTATATATGACTACATTTAAACTTAAAACAATATTTTATCTTTCTCAACTAGAAGGGATACTGAGGCATAACACTAGCAAGACTCAGACAGAGAGACAGGCAATATTCATTCAAGCCCCACCTGGGGAGCGAAGCACTTGCTATTCAGTTTTAAGAGGATCTCTAGTCACACAAGGCACACTTTTTGATGTAAGACTACTGGTCTTACCTACCCTAAACACATTACCATGGCAATCCATCCCATTACAACAAAGATCCCCAAGGAACCTTCAAAGCCCAAGTAGTTATATTTATACTGAGGAGCCATTTTCTACCTATCTCCAGTACCAGCAAGTGAAAACTTACTATGTAAGTAAATAATAAAGGAATACTTTTGAATAATGTTTTTCTTCTTTCTAAGCTTAATTCTAGGAGGAGCTCTCTATTCATACCCACCAGTATTCCATGTTGTTGGTGCATGTGTAAACCTCCATTATAAGGTAAACTAGTCATCTGGCTGCTCTCTGATTGGTATGACTTCTGACGGAGTGAGTTATTCAGGAGTTGGTACCCATGCAGAAGGGGGCTGTCCAAGCCAGATCTCAGATCTTGGTGATTTCTCTTAAGATGGTCATCCTGTATCTATAGCAGTGGCCTCAAAATGCCTCAAAATTAGAGATCTCCTACCAGAGACTGGATTTATATTTTTAAATATAAAAAGTTCTATGTTGTTTCAGAAGTTATGAAAAATGGACTATATGTTGTGGTGTTCTCACCCCGTTCTACAGTCACATTAGAGTCCCCAAATAACATATGAGACACTGTACTAATTGTGATGCTGTTGGCCAATGTTTAGAGCTTCTTATTGGCTAGCTCTATTTTAATTATTAATCCATAATTACTAATATATGTATTTCTACATGGTCTTATCTTACCAAGAATGTCAGACTCATTCACCATCTCCTCCAGAGATCACGTTGCAACTACTCCTCTCTCTCCAGAATCCTTTTTGTCTCCTAGTCCCACCTATCTTGCTTCCTTATTGGCCAACAGTGCTTTGTTCATCAACCAATAAGAGAAACATATGTGCAACAGACTTGCCCAGCAATCATAGAATACCATGGAAGAAAATCCCCTATAGACTAGGGATCTAGCCCAGGTAGAGAGTGGGCCTTGCAGACTATGTTCCATAACTTCCAAGAAGGAGGAACAGGAGAATGAGGAATATGAGAAAATGAAATCTCAGAAGGGCAGATGTAATCACCCCTTGGAAGCATGTGTACAGTCTTTGGCAGAAGAGTGACTCAGAGAATGAACGAAAACAAGGACAAAAAGGTGAATCAAAGAGGGACAAAGAGAATGTCTCAAAGAAAAGTTCGTGGTGTCTGAGGCAAGCCCTTTGCAGGGACAGTGTATGAAGAAATGCCCGACTTCCCTCCCTTTAGACCTGTAAGCCCGTAGGCCTTCCAGAACCTTGAAAAGAAAAAAGTGGACATTTTACAGTTTGGGCAGGAGGAAGATGTGTTTCCAACTACAAAGTAAATAAAATGTTAAGTGCATAAAAGAAAAGTAATTGCATAAACGGGTTGAATGGCCCACAATAACATCTTTACCATATTAGTACTAAATGTAAAATGATCAGCTCAGTGTCGAGCACATAACTGTTCAAGAACAGGGAGCCAAGGCAACAGAGCCAACAGAGAGCACAGCCAATGAGCATACAGAATCAGAGTCGCAAGCTACCAGAAAAATATTGCACCAGCAAAGACCTCAGAACTTCCAAGTTTCTCATACAGTATATGAAACATTTTTGCACATTGTTCCTCAAGCCAATATGGAAATCAGAAAAAGAGGAATAGTATAATTATCTTGGTTTTTTTCATGAGGAAAACTAAGCATAAATGGGGAGAAAAAGTAAATTATGACATTGATGCTTAGGTTATCAATAGAATATTAAGTGGCAGATTTCTGCCTAATGGAAAATTTCAAGTTGCCAAATGTTGTTCACTGTGTAATTTGGTCTCCATGGAGACAAATACACATATACAACAGATAAAAATGTGCATTAACTTTTTCACAAAACAGTTTTTGCTTTTGCTTATATTTTAATTAATAGTTTAACAATATTAAAGGGAAATGGGAAACATATCATGTGAATTTATAATCCGTTTAAGGATTTAAGTGCTCTGATATTTTTAAAATGGGACATAAATGGTGGGGCCCTTCCCCCGTTTATGGAGGACAGAACATTTACAAGGTCATGTTTACGAACTTATACATAAATGATGAGTGTGTGAGGTGCAGACATGTGTTAGTTGGATTAGAATCTGCGATAGTTAACCTAGAAAGGGTCTTTGAAGTGTGAAAATTTGGTACAGAAGTTGTGTCTACAAATTTATGAGGTTGGTTGTTTCTTCCCTTGACTGAGAATAGGAAGGTAGCCTTCCTTCTTCAGATAATGTGACAAATTAGCTCATGTAAAACTAGGTTCACATTACTTTCCTTGAAGTATAAAGAAACTATTGAGAATTCTTTTCCTGTGCATAGTAGCTTCCATCATGTTTGACTTCATGACCATTTGCTCCATCCTTAATTCCAATATTATTGCCTCCAAACCTTATTTATACTAAGACAGCTTATTTCATTTTCTTCCTTCCAACTTTCCTTCCTTTTCTCCTAAATTTTATTGTCTAAATATGTGTCATCAGCTAGCAGGTAGCCACAGAACACAGCTGAATGTATAGCATAAAAGGGAATTAAGGTTTTGCTACAAGAGTCTTCCAAAACAAATACATGTGCTCTAAATTTTGATTGTCTTGAATTGACTATAATACACAGGCATATAAGCTCTTCCAAGCCCAGGCTTCCAATTCTTTGTGAATTGTCTGCACACAGAAATCTGTTTGATGGGTTCATAATTTCACATTTGTATCTGTTTTGCAAGGTAAACAACTGAATTCAGTTAGTGTGACATAAAGTGGCTTTTCATGTCAATGAAATATTGATGCATTCAATAAACTCGAGCTAAAACCAAGGCATCCTGAGCCTGTATTCACCCAATCTAAAACTCTTGTCAATAATTTTGCTGGCATGACAACCACACAGCCAAATAGTGATTTTTCTAAGTGTTACATTGGAAGCAGAAGCTTATCTTTATCAAAATGTCACTTCTGAAATTATCTCCATTAAGATGGCAATGCTGTAAACAGCAATCTCCACACTGACAATTAAGCATAATTAAATGTTAGACTTCTCATAGAGCCTCCTTCATTCTCAAGAATCTTATTGTTTCTGGGCTGAGTTCAGTTTCTCTCTCAAGTACATCTTGTTCTTGTCAGGAGAAAATGAATCTCTCAGCTGAAAAAAAAAGTATTAGGAGAACTCAAAAGCATATTCAGCCATATGATGAACCCCAATGGTGCTAAAGATATTTTCTCCAAACAGGGTATGGGGTTAACAAGGAGCAGGAAAGTGCAGCAGTGTGTGCACTTGTGACCATCAGGGACAGAAGGTGTCCTGAAACATCTGTGCTCAAGACAGTGCTGGAGGTTCTCGCTCTTTTCCTACAGAGTGGCCAACGCTGCTCACATTTTGCTTTAGTTGAACTTTTTAATGCATGTTTGTGTGAACATAAATCAGTAAGCTGAAGGAAAAAGGTCTGATAATGTTTAGGAGACATCTGGGAAAGCCAAAGCCGTGGTGGCTATGAAAGAACCTGCTGATGTTAATGTAGTCCCAAAATATTCATTGGCTGAAAACTTTGAATTCCCAAATCATATACTACTGATAGTATTTGGAGGTCCAAACTTTAGGAGGTACTTTGGATTAGATGAAGTCACAGGGACCCTAATGGTATGATTTTTGGCTTAAGAAGAGGCAGGGAGAATTGAGCTGCCACACTTGCACCATGATGGCCCTCTGCCATGTTTTGATGCAGCAGGAAGGTGTTCGTTCGCACACTATCATCACACTCCAGGAATTCCCATCCCTCAAAACTGTGTCAATAAAGCTTGCATCCCTTCTAGTTACTTGCAACTAGTTACGAAAGCAACAGAAGACAGACTAATAGAAGGTCAGATAAATTCACAGCAAGAGCAAGAATGGGACCAAAATCACCAAGAATAGTATGTAATAAGGCTAGCCAAAGTCACATTTCCATGAATGTTATCTCATTCAGTGCAGCCAGGGAGAGGCAGGCAGAGGCGGATGCAGGATCAACTTTATGGTCAGGTTAATTCAGCTTCTGAAATGTGAAACTCCATTATATAATCTGACATCCTATTCTGAAAAGGGTCTGTTCTAACAAACAGGAATGGCTTGGGCTTGGGAAAGACACTTGCAGTAGCTCTGATGTCTTAGTTAGGGTTTCTATTGCTGTGACAAAATGCCATGAACAAAAAGCAGATTAGGAAGGAAAGGGTTTATTTGGTTTATACTTCAACATTGCTGTTCATCATCGAAGGAAGTCAGGACAGGGACTCAAAACAGGGCAGGATCCCAGAAGCAGGAACTGATGCAGAGACCATGGAGGGGAGCTGTTTACTGGCTTGCTTCCCATGGCTTACTTTTAGTTCACCTTCTTATAGAACCCAGAACCAGCAGCCCAAAGATGGCTCCACCCACCATGGACTAGGCCCTCCCCCATTGATCACCAAGTGAGAAAATGCCTTACAGCTGGATCTCAAAGAGTATTTTCCTCAACTGAGGCTCCTTTCTCTCTGATGACTCTAACTTGTGTGGAGTTGACACACAAAGCCACCTAGTACATCTGGAATTCCACACAGATACAAAGTCTTTCACTTTCAAACAGATAATACACTTCCTTTTTCTCTCCTCAAACAACAAAATGATAAACTATCACTAACTAATATCTACAATGTCCAGTTTTAATTGCTGGCTTATAAAATGCACGTATATTGTCGATATAAAAAATGCATTTAAATTGTGCTCATTTTGTACATATGACAAGCCTTCTTTCATTAAATTCCAAAGGGACATACTTGAAAAAGCACTTAAGAATATATAAAAAATTATATAAATGTTTCATTCTCCATTTCTCCTTTTTATCTCAAAGATAAAGGCTCATTTTTTTGAAAGGTATAGCATTACATTTGTGATCTTAGCTGGATGTCCTTAACAGTGACCTTTATACCATGGGCCAGACTTTAAATTTCCTTACAACATAGGCATCACAGGCTTTCACTCATTTACCTCCCAACTTGCTTACTTTCCAGGGATATTGCTTAAGATGTTCTGGTTGGAAAGCACAGAACATCTCATCTGACTAGCTTGAGAAAGAAGATGTATTGACTTATTTAGCTAGAAAGTCCCCAATTTGTCCAGCCTGAAAGTTAGTTAATAGTGAAGTCAATGATGCTACCAAGACAGCTGTTTCTGGTTAGCTAACCATAGATTTCATCCTAATTAGGCTCCCTCCTCTGTTCTAGGAGAAACTTAAATTGAACCCTACCATCAACAATGCCAGGGAGTTACCATCACATTACTACCATTCAGTCATATAGTGTGGAACATTGAGAATTTTTTTAATTTTATATTTGGTTGTGAGCCTACCCTATAATGGCTGTGCCATTTCTCCAGCCTGTTTTTCATCGAGGGAAGTTTTATTGGGGAAAGGGAAAGAGTCAGGAAAAGGAGAGGAGAGATAAAAAGAGATGTAGGAGAAATTGAGAATTATTTTTAAAGAATAACATAAATGGATTTTTTTTTAAAAAAAGTATTTGTTGAACTAATTAACCAAGAAAAAAATGGTCTAATTCCAAGTCAGTTTTATCAAGACTCTGCCTTGACAAATATAGAGAAGCCTTAGCTAAACCTCGGTATTTTCATGAAGTGACCACACAGATTAGTACATCTGCATGTTAATATGAGACATGACTTTGGGTAGCAAATGGCACTCAGTCCAATGCTGGGAACATGGTAAGCGTATTCATGAAACGAATACTGATGGCTAAAATATGATGTTGTTTTGAGAGGTTTGGGGCTTTTTGTTTGCTTGTTTTTATTTTGTTTTGTTTTGCTTTCAAGTAAATAACTTTTCTAAAGACCAATGCTCCACCAAATAGTCAGGAACCAGCCCTTTGTAACTGAATGGTTATCTTGTCATAGATCATCTTTCCGAGGGCTTGACAAAATTGTGAATCAGCGATGTCAACAGAAGCAGCAAGAAAACCACCTGAACATCCCATCTGAAGACTTCAGTGCTGCAGTGTCCATGTACACCACTGAATAATCAGTGTGGTGCTTTCCCAGTGGGGTGAGGTCACACACCATTTGTTAGGGACTAGAAACATACTTCAGGGCTTAGAGCCAGATTTGTTTTTATTTTATACTTTAATGACATTCTTATTTATATGTTGTTTGTTAATGTAAAATACATTACTTCACTTTTATAGTCATATAATTTAAGCATGCAGATAAATATTGTTTGCATCCACAAATATTTGTATGAATGAGATTGCTCATTCCAAACGTTTGTGAGCTATAGCACGAGGTAGGCAGAGCCCATGCTATAAAACTTAATCTCCTGTATCACTATGTTGCATGTTAGTAATTTTATTTTGTAAGCTTGAATCCACTTAGGAGGTAGAGAAAGCATTGCAGATACGGTTCTGCTATAATGTGAGCATGTCCCATGGCCTCTCGTTGAAGCTGAGCCTGCAGCTCCATTTCCTATATGAAGACATGAGAATGGCTTTGAGCCAGTCACCACGTCATCCCTGCAGTACCTTCTTGGAATCACAAGAAAACAGAGAAGAGAATCCAGTCTGTGAGGGTAAATGGACATATATTCACCTTTTGTCTGAGATAGGACTTCTGTCATGTGGGCCAGACTAGCTGTCCTGTGAGCTTCCTGGCATCTGTCTGTCTCCATCTCCCACCCCATTGTTGCTGGATTTGCAGGCTCATGAGCACACATCACTGAGCCCAGCTTTTGTCATGAGTTTTGGGGATTGGAGCTCAAGTCTTCCTTCTTTCAAGACAAGTGCTTCACTGACTAAACCATCAACCCAGCCCTTAAGGCACTTCTTAATGTTATATTTCTAATGAGAAGAGAAATTGGCATTTGGACAATTTTCAATTACAAAGGCTAAGACCTTTTCCCCCAAGGCAGAATCCTAGTTTTAGCAGCTGGAAGGGATGCCAATGAGCCATTGAAACTCTTTGAACCTAGAGCCTTTATTATCAAAAAGGAAATGAGAATGCTAAATACTTTCACTTGCTTGTGAGGTTCCGCTTAGAGACTTTCTGTAGTTTATGGAGAAAATGCTAATGATATAGAGGTTATCTGACATCCTCAAACAGTTATTCTTCCATCCTCAAAACTCATTGACTATTTGCAGAAAAGTTTGGTACCTTCATCCACTTCTGATGGATAGCCAAAGCCTCAGAGATATCCATGTCTGTTTGATTTTTACAGGAAAATATCAAAATAAGCACACAAAACAAAAATACTCATATGAATCATAGAACTGGCCTTCAAATGCTATAACACTATCAGCAATGGGGGAATTTTCATTTTAAAATGTGTCCCACAAGAAGAGATGTTAAGTGTCAAAAACAAAGAGTTTCTATCCTATGTTGACTATAGGTGTATCTAAAACGCACCAGAAGAAATACAAACATATAATCTACACACCAAATTTTCTGCACTATAGCCATTGTTTAACTAAGAAAAAGTACAACTCATCATTTAAATAATGATATAATGTATCATGGTTATATTTATTTCAAATAAATGACATACCTAATATTACTGATTAGATAATAAACTAAAAAAATACTTATTCCAAAGTGAGTATAGAGAAAATGACTTAAATATTTGCCCAAATGCTGCTAAATGTGTTGCTGTGACTTGGGAATATTGAATAAAGCATACTAGTAAATTAATCAGTATGATAGGGTGTGGGCTGAGATAGCTCTGGAGTCTTAGAACTCTTCACTGTAGTATTAAAGCTGTGAGAAACGAGAAGCACATCCCACTGGGCCACCAGGCTCTATGCCCCTCTGCACAGGATTTTCTAGAGAAGCAAACTGGTCCTGTCAGCATTATCACAGCAGCCGATGCTTTTGAGAGACTTCCTGTAAGTGCAGAACTGGATGATCTTCACCTCTACCCTCTACCCTCAACTAAAATGCAAGTCAAAGAGGATTGTCTTTGTGCTGATGATGAAATTGTTGTTAGTAAATTCACACTTCCATGCTCTCTGTTTTTCTATGGGAAAGGTTGGCACTGCACAGGTTTAATTTCCTTTGCCAACTGGAAATTAACATTGCACAAATAAGAGAAGGCAAGCAAAAATGGAAAATGCAAAGGCAAGAAAAGGAGCTCTCTGTGTCCTTGGTGCTCCGTTATCCCTGTTCATAGAATCCCTTGACTGACTGGGTTCTCATCTGTAGCTTCTCTGGGCCCTTGAGAATTTGTCTCAAAGTCAGTCCTCTGAAATACAACACCATCTGAGGCAGTTACTTTTTTTTTTTTTTTTTTTTTTTTTTTTTTAGCATGGAGGATCTTTCTCTGAGATCCCTAGGCTCCAGCCTTCATTCTGGCACTAATGAATACATGTATGTACGTGAATACTCCTGTCCACATTATTATTATTATTATTATTATTATTATTATTATTATTATTATTGAGACGGGGGTCCCTCAAAAAGCCTGGAGTGCTCTGATTGAGCTGCATGGATTCGTGGTGACAAAACTCCTGGGACCCTCCTCTCCACCTCTTGGTGAAAGGACCATAGGCTTGTGCAAGCATATCAGCTCTCTACCTGGGGGCCGGTCCTCACGGTTGTTATTAGTAGTGGTTCATCTCATTCTTGCTGTCACAAATATCTGGCAAAAGCCACTTAAGTGGGAATGGGTTTATTGTGGGTCACAGTTTAGGGATACAGCTCATCATGAGAGAAGGCATGGCAACAGGAGTGTAAGAAGCTACTCATCGAATCTGGACCGACCGGTGCTCAGCTCCCTTCCAATGTGCAGTCTATGAACCCAGCCAATGCAATGGTGCTGCCTGCGTCAGGCTGAGTCATTCCACCTCCACTGACCCAATTTTTGTAATCCCTGCCCAGCCTGTTTGTCTCTTCCATGATTCTAGATCCTGCCAAGTTGGTCACTATAACCACCGCTTACAGTAAGCGCTTTACTGTGCTAGCCATGGCCTCTACATTCTGATATCCTTTCCATTGCTCCCAGGCTCTACGGTCAGTTGTTTCTTTAAGATGCTTGCTGTGTTTTATCAAGCGCTCTCTTGCTCTCCTCGGTCCTTCACACCCTAGTCCCTAAACTCTCCTTAATAAAGTACTCTTTTTTTCAAGTTGACCATGAGAACAGTGATAAAGTACTTAAGGGACTCAGAACCTTAGGGAACCCAGCGCCTGTGACACTTGACCATTTCTGTAGGCATGCTGCTCATAAGGACACTAAGGTGAAGCTTAATTGCCTTTAAACTCTTACCCCAAGTCACTATAGTTTCAACTGCACCCATAAAATTATCTTTTGTCACTTATCACTATGGATATAACTTCATAAATAATCCAATTCCAATTATGAAATTTGCAAATTCAAATTACACTTCTGGCCCACAACTTGAGATGAGTATGTGAATCTAAATTACATTGTGAGCTCTCATATGCCCCCAATATGACAGTTATGGCGCTGACTGAGAAGTAATGGGGAACTGTGTTTGGGATACAGATATTTGAACAGATGCAATGAATGTACACTCACGGCCCTCCAAGCTTCTCTGGGCTTCTTTTACCAAAAGAATCAGTCTACCTTCTTGGCCGAGCATATCAGCCCTTTCCTAATGAATGTCTGTCTTAAGTGAGGTGGGGGAAATCTGACGGGAGCAGTTGTCTTGGAATGGGATAGCTGTTTTCCTTAATACTTACCCCAAATACCATTGCTTTTTCCGTAGTCAAATATCGTTTTGCTACTAGAGGCAGGAGTTTGACAGTTGAGGAAGGAGACAGATTTCTCTGTGAGATGTGGGATATTAACGTATTTTGACACAAATATGGAAAACAGATGTAGAATTTGAGTCTGAGCATGACAAATCAAAGCAAATGAGACCTAACATCGGATTGGGTTGGATTACTAACATGGCAGAGCACACAGAACTCGCCATAAAATGCTAGCTTGCAGGTCAGAAGCTGCTGGATGAAACATCTGATATTTAGCCACAGGACAATGCTACAAGCAATGAGAGTAAGATACCCTGATGTGCCGTGACACAGGGAAAGTATCCAGGACAGAAGAAAAATCAAAAGGCAGAGTGAATTTATCGTGTGCAAACTCATTCTCACAACCATCCCAACGCTAGAAAAATCAAGAACACATTCCCCTTATGAAAGTATTAAGAAAGACATCCATGAAAGTCTCCTTAATTAACTCTATACTATCTGAACCTTGAATATGGATGACAGTGAGAAGTGTTATCCTGATAGGCTCCTCATTCAGCTGGGATGATGGGTACCAAAGCCCAAATGTAAACACCTGCTCTCCATAGACCAGATGGACACGTTTACCATAATATGGAGCAAAAACATATTTTACCAGAAATAATATTTAATATTGCCTGAAATCAATCATATTTTGTCCTAGAAATGGAACGGACAGTAAGCCTACAGCAATGTAAGTTTGTCTACACGATTAAGTAAAAAGGGAAATTACGGTATGCTTTAACCTGATTTGAGCTACCAAAACGGAAAGTCTACTTCACTGAAAATAAAGCTGGTGATGTTTCTGAGGGTTCCTTAGCCACAGTAACCTTCCCAAAGTCATATGACCGAAATGCTTAAGACCACAACAGGGCACGCCACTCTTGGATTTCAGAAGTATTGTGTACCAGTATACTGACCAACAAATAAATCTGCCCTTTCAAGTGAAGACAAGGGAGACCGTGAGAAGCCTTGGCACCTGACTCGGCTGCAGGCAATGATGCTCTAGCACTGAATCCTGGTGCTAAATCTTGCTGGTTCCTGGAGAAACAGCAGAAGTCGAAAGGTCTGTGCCAATGAGGAGCAATGAATGACTGCAACCAATCCCGGGGCAGTGCAGCACCTCCATGAGGGAGGGACTATCTTCAACAAGGCTCCCTCTGCTCTTCACATGGCTAGTTTCTTTCTCGGGTCCCAGTCCTGAAAGAACACTGCATTATGGGAAATCAATGGCCATGAGCCTCAGGCTGCGCACCTTGAACTCTAGCTTCTCAGACTCAGTACATCATGAGATTGTATGTAAAGCAGGTGTCCAGAGCACATAGATTAGATGTTCAATTTATTTAATCTTTCAAACACTTTTGTTGTATTGCTTCATATTGCTTTGTTTCCTTTAATCCATCCATGCTCACATCCTTATGGAAAGTTCGCATGATCAGATTTTTAAAAAGGGAAGGAAGGGAGCCTTGAGAATGGTTCAGAACCCAGGGCTCCCCAACTTTGACACTGCATCTAGGCCAGCTCTATTGTGTTGCACAGGCAAGATGCAGGGACCACTTTCCCAAGTGATGTAGCTGGTGCTGGGTGGGGCCAGGTCTCCTGTTCTCATGCCCTCAAGGCCAACTCTCCCCCCTGCCCCAGAGGGCAAGAAGCAAACAGGAAGGATAGGGTGGGGATATTTCCCTGGTAGATAAGGCAGGATGGGGTCTGCTCTCCTGCTCTCATGACTGGTTCATCTGTGTTCTCACCAAAGGGGTTAGCTCTACTGGCAGTAAACAACCATATGACTCAGAGATTTAGAAACCTAAAAATTGAAATATAAACTAGAAGGCTGTCTAGGGAGAGCTGTGTGCAAAAAACACTTAAAATGTGGATTAAGTATGCAAATAAGAAGAATGTGTAAACAATGTTTATCCTCCAATTCTAAGTTATAAACACATTCTGGATTAACTACAGAAGAAAGAAATTGACTTTAAAACTTCAAATAATAGAAAGATAAAAATATCTTTTAAAATTACTAACAATCAAAAATCAAAATCCAGCTACAGAGAGAAAGAGAGAGGGAGAAGGATTAAGAGAGAAATTAAAACCCCTGAGCAAAATCCATTCTTTCAGAAATACAGTAATGTAATTTTTCTCACTAGTAGAATAAAAGAGATAATCATTGCAATCTCAATATATAAAGAACTTGAAATAATATTGGATCCAACTTTTAATTTTAAAATGTTAGAAAACTATTAAGATAAGAAACGTTATCTAAGTTTGTTGTAAAAGCTAGTTATCAAAAAAGCTTCTAGAACCACAATGGCATTTCCTTTTATATGAAGACACACATACATGAAAATATTACCTTCTGCTTCTGTTCAACATTTAGCTAGCAGAGTAAAACTAGAAATAAAATATTATAGATTGAATAAGAACAAAACTGTCATCATTTTATTAATAATAGACACCCTACAATAAATGTTTGGAGAAACAAAAGAACACTGTCATTTTCACAAAGAGAACCATGAACATTGAAAATTCAAAGCATTTTCAGTCTGAAGAATGAGAGAAACAGCATGATCCCAGTTTCACATCTGGACCCTGAGGGGAAAGCTTCCTTCGTCATAACTGCACCCACATTTGTCCTATCTCTGAGTGTGTATATGTGGGACCCTCCCCCACTACTTTCTTTCAAGGAGTAAACTGTCATCTGGAAGTCTAATACATAGTTTTGTCTTCTTTAAGCTTTGCGATGATCTAACATTATATTTTCTTTTCTATATCATTGTTTTAAATTTCATTGTACATTTCCGACCACAGTTCTCCCTTGCACCCCTCCTCCTGCTTCCCCTACCTCCCCACCCCGCCCACCCCCAGTCCACACCTCCTCACAGGTAAGGGCTCCCGTGAGGAGTCATCAAAGACTTGCGCAATAGGTTGGGGCGGAGCCAAACGCCTCTCCTATGCATTAAGGCTGAGCAGTTGTGAAACTTGGACTAATATTGTCTTTTCAAGCACATTAAAATGTAGAAGAAATTAAACTAAGCGCATGCAACTTCCATAGTAGCTTTACTGGGTCATGGTAGAGTGGAAATTATAAAATTTCCCTTCATTAGCTCAACAGTGCATTTGTGTTTCATGGATATGCAACAATGAAATAAAGTCTGTAAAACGAAAGCATCACCAAATTTAAATTGCATGATATAAACTCTGTGTTTTAAATGAATGATCTTGTTTATTAAATATGAGACTGAATTAAAAAACCTAAACCAAACCTCCATTTAATAACCAGAGACCTAAAAGAGAAGGCAAAGGGGCATTGTTTCTGCATTTTCCTTATCCTTGCAAAGACTGGATGGAGTTCCTTAAATTGTTTTGAGTGCTTAGTCACAGAAATCACAATGTTTATATCTGCAGGGATCACTTAAGACTGCCTGACGCAAAGAAGAGAAAACCCAAGTCTTTGTGGCTTACACATGGCAGAAGCTCTGCCCACTCATGTAAGCAGCTACAGATATTTTCATTCCTCTCATGTCTGTTAACCTGTGAAGGACTCACATTTCTCATTTGTAAGGCTTAGCAAGGGTGTTGATTTGAAGTTGCTTTAAATGACAAGGAAGAGTAGTTCAAGTTTATGTAGGCTACAGTTTTTATGTATTTGTCCAAACAGCATTTCTTCTTTTCCCCCACACACATAACTAAACTAGATACTTATCAAAACAGTTATGGAAATAAGGCAATTGTACCGATAAGATGCAATAAAGAAATGCATAGAATGGTTCCCGAGTGCAACAGAAATCCAGAGGAAAGCTACAGCAGCAGTCAAATGCATTTAATTGAAGACTCCAAACATGCATTTCCTCCAAGTGGTTGATAGTTTGATAGAAGTGTGTAGAAAATACTGTTGTGTGCTCATCATCCTTTAGACACAGCTAAACATTCTGTCAGCTTCCAAGGATGCTCCCTACTGAAGACTATCTGCAGATCCTCCTTCAAAATCATCCTTCTGTACAAGGCAGCTGCCACTCAAGGCCACGCTCTCTGGAGAAAGCCTCCTCCTAAGACCAGTTGGTTAGAATGCAAAGTTCCATCTGCATTCTTCTATAACAATTCTCTTCTATGATAACACCTTCAGTTCCAGGGCCTCTCAAGTAAGACCCAGTATGAAAGACCAGACTATTATAATTGCCTCACAGTCCAACTTCTTCTCTCAACTGGGGCCTCTTCTCCAATCCTTGAGGGGTGTTCTTGCAGAACCTTTCCCTAATGAACTGTATGTAAAACTCCAAAATGGGTTTTTCCAAAAACTCTAAAGTCCAGTGAAAGGCTGACCTTGTGTGTCTTAGAAGGCTGGTGGACAAGTTGGCCTAGTTAACACAGGAAGAAAGCAAGACACAGACAATATGAAAGGTGTGGCTCAGGAGACTGCAAGACTTCAAATGCCACCGTAGATTAGAATCCAGCCCATTGTTCAGCATTTCAAGCTCTCAAATGCTGAATAGTCCAGAGCTGTGAATTCATCTCCCTGGATGAGAAGGCAGAGCTAAAGTTAATAAAAATACAAGCAAGAAAATTCCCTGAAGTTTGATAGTACTTAAAATCTACAGGAACTTTGCACTTTATCCACAGTCATTGGCGCGTGTTCAAACAACAGATCCCTACTGTTGGGTGTTCAGAAAGCACAGCCATAGGGAGGGAAGGAACAGTATGTGTTAATTTTTTGCTAGAGAAGTGGCATGATAAATATCTCCAGTTAGAGCAGCCAATGCATCAAGTCCAGTTGAAATAAATAAACTATAGAGGGATGACTAGATGCTGTCATCTGACTTCCAGGACTGAAGCAATAATCATGAGAAAAGGAGGGGTTGATGTGAAAGTCCTTCAAAGAAGTGATTGACAGGGTCTAATAGTGTGACAGGATGAGGAGAGAGGAAAGAGACAGCTCGATCCTGCACAGAATTTTTTTAGCCACAGATGTAAGACAAATAGAACATCTTTTATCTGTGGTTCTCGTATTCTTTTCTTTTATTTTTTCTTTTCTTTTTTTTTTTTTTTGTCATTTTTTGAGTTCAAGGTACATTCAAGAAGGTCTAAATGAAAGATTCCCTCAAGCACTATTATCCCAGAAATAATTGCGATATTGGCATGCTGCCTAAACAGTTGCTGACTTGTTGATACTTGTGTAGATTCCAACTTGACATTCTCAGACATGCAGGAAAGATGTTCCACAAAGGTTCCAGATGCCTTTGTGAAGCTGTTTCAAGCTTTGTGTCCCATCCTGCCCCCTCTAGGCTCTGTGAAGTAGTCCTACAAGGGTTCAGATGCAGGATAAAGTGCTGCCAAGCTTTGTGGCACCATCTGCTATGAGCACTTTCCTGTCAGCCTGTTCCCACAGCCGCAACAGCCCCAAATAACACACAGAGACACTGTATTAATTATGAAACTGTTGGCCTGTTACTAGTGTTTCTTATTAGTTATCTCTGTCTTAATTATTAACCCATTTCAATCAATCTAAGTGTTTTTATGTGTTTTTATCTTACCGGGGAGAAGGTCTGGACCTCTTACTCCTCTTGCATCCTACATTTCAACTCTTCTCTACTACATCTCCCAGAATCCTCCTTGTCTCCCAGTCCCGCTTATCTTGCTTCCCTATAGGCCAAGAGTGTTTTATTCATTAATCAATAAGAGAAACATATTCACAGAACAACATCTCCCATCAACCATCGATGTTCAATCATCTCTTTAAAGCAGCGATCTAACGAGAGGAGCACAGTATTTGAAACTTCTCACTGATTAATTCTCCTTCCTGGCTAGCACCACTTTCCTCTCCTGAATGATGCTCACTCCCTTCCCATCTGCTTCCGGACTCACACTTGTGGTTTGTCTTGCTGGGTTAGAGCTTTCTCCCCACTCTTTGCCAAAACTCCCCATTAGTGTTCTAATTGAAAATAAATTCAAGGATTACATGCAAACACAGTATGTGTGTGACAGTCACTAGTGACCACTTGGAGAACAAATGGTCAAACCAGCGTCTTCACAACAACAAAAGCTATGTATAGTAAGCCAGTGTGCTTAGAAAGCTGAATGTGGTATGTAGGGAAAACAAAAAGTAGAACACTAACCTAGGATATCACATATATGCTAGGAACCACCCTGAGTCTCCAGTCATCATCATTTTAGGGTGCCCCCCTTTGGTTTGGTTGGCTTTGGGGGGGTTGGGGTGTTTTGTTTTTGGTTATTTTGAGACAAGGTTTCTCTGTGAAACAGTCCTGGTTGTCCTGGAACTTACTCTGCAGACTAGACTGTGCTGTAACACATAGTGATTTGACTGCTTCTACTCGCCAAGTGCTGGAATTGTTTGCTTTTAAAGACAGGGTTTCACTGTGTGGTCCTGTCTGTAGACCAGGCTGGCCTCGAACTCAGAGATGCAACTTCCTCTTCCTTGCAAGTGCTGGGATTAAACATGAGTGCCATGATGCCCAGTTTCATTTTGGTATTTTACAAAGTTGTGATAAACTTCAATGAAATCTTGAATTTTTCCCCAATTACAGAGGCTTCATTCCATCTGATCTGAGGAAAGGTGCATTTAATCTTTTTTAATGGAAGGAGTGAGTTTTTTTTTAACTTTTAAACTGGATAATGCCCCCACCCAAAGCATAGATTCTTACAGGAATCTGACCACTGTGCAACAAGAAGATTTGTCAGAGGGACATCTTACTGGTGAACACTTCGGGGAGAATAAAACCATGTACCCTGATGGATAGTGCCTAGAAAACTGTTGAGACTGAGTGACCGTCAAAGTCTGGTATGATGAGGTATGTAACCTGTTGTTAGTCTGTATGGCCAAACAGAGCCAAATCCATGGTGGAGGACAATTTCCAAGTTCATGCCGAAGTTCTTGAGTTCCAGGTGGTTTTGCCTGCATAGCTCAGAAAACTAACCCTGGCAGGCAGTATCTACAGGCACATCATCATTGAACAGTGGAGAAGGAGACAATAAAGATTGTGTGTTACATGTATTATATTGTGTATAGATATAAGGTATACATATATAAAGTATACATATTTTATAATATATATAATTTAAAATAATTGAAGATGGTGTCCAGAGGAGTACACGTATCAATGAGTATAAATCAAAAGCAGAGGGAAAGGGGAAGGCTGAACCAATATAAAGGCAATCTGAGAAAAAACGTTCATCATTGTCTAGCTATGGCTGTGGTCTGGATTTTCCAAGACCAACATGGCAGGCATGGCAGGCTGATTAACATTCTTAAACACTTGGTAGCTTCTTTTTATACCACACAATAGTTCTTATAAAGTAGTACCTGCTAATGTAACAGAAGTGGCTCTTCATAGCAAACTCCAATGATTAAAACTAATTTCAGTGGTCTCAGTCTTGCAATTAATCTCAGCCAAGTCTTTGTTATCCATTCTACTAAACAATCTGATGAAATCAATTCCTCTGGGACAGCCTTATAGGTATGGATATGAAGGTCTTAGCTCAACTAGCTTCATCCAAATATGTATTTTTATTTATTTTAGTCTTATAAAACTTTTATTTATTTTTTTATTATGTATACAATGTTCTGCCTGTATGTATGTCTGCATACCAGAAGAGGGCACCAGATCTCATGATAGATGGTCGTGAGGCACTATGTGGGTGCTGGGAACTGAACTCAGGACCTCTGGAGGAGCAGCCAGTGCTCTTAACTTCTGAGCCATGCCTCCAGCCCAAATATATGTCTTTTAACAACTTGGAATTTAATGTGCATGAACCCCATGAATTCTTCTCTGGATATTATTTCTTACAACGCAACTATTAAGGAAACGAATGATGCTAATCCATCTTCTATTCCTTATAGCCTACAGGTGTGGAAGGCTGCCAGCTCCAGCAGACTCAAGGTCACAACTCAATGCGCTGTGAGAGTCAGTCTGAAAATAGTCGAAGGATGTGGGAATGCTTTTGTGAAACTGTTAGAAGCCTTAAAGAGTCCACAAAGCAGGCTATTTTAAAATCTGTATAAAGTTAAGAGCATTGTTACTCATATCTTCACTCAATGCTAAAAGTCAAGATGCTGAAGAATGTCTCAAAGAACCAGAGAGGAATGATAGAGTAATGTTCTCTGCCTGGTAAATGTAACTGTTTCTAACTACCACTTAGTGTAGTGCTAACAGGACTGTTACATCTTGGGGGAAAATGAGAAAAATAAGGAACACACAAACAAATAAAACAATACTGGATTCTCCAGAGGTGAAGAACACTCAATTCAAGACAGTATCTCAAAAATACACCATAATGCATACTACATATGTATACATACTACATAGTATACATAATGTATACTACAGATGAATCAAATACAAATTTAGATCAGTAGATTCAAACACATAATCACATAGGCATAATCACAGGATTTAGACCCTCTGGTATGCCCTTTACTATACTTCAAAGCAAAATTTTTCATCTCTATGTTATAGAAACAACTTTCACCTTAAAACTATCAATACATTAGATATAGAAGACTACCTATGTCCAGAAGATAATTTAGATAGTTCGACTAACCCATCCTTTTTTATTTTTGTGGAGAATATCTAGAAACAAAGCAACTGTAAGTGGGACCATTCTGTTCAGTTCAGTTGAATACCTAGTTCCACAGCAAGTTTCTTTAAAAAAGACTCTGAATCTGAAGTTTAAGCAAGATGTTCTTATTTATAGTATTGTATCCATGAACTATATTGATATATGAAAATTGGCCAGGTATATAGACAGGTAAAAAAAATTGTAGATTATGTAAATGTGCAGAATTTGAGGTATTCTGACTATACCTGTATTTTCTATAGACACGGGAAATGCTCTATGTGGGCTTATTTTTTTCGGTATTCAATACAGCATATATGTATGTAAGGCTATATATTGTATATATACATTCAAAATTTTGTGTATTATGTTGAAAATACTATATACTAAAGATAAAGCAGTTGTTGAAAAGATAACCAACCTGGAATGAATTTTCAAGAGAATGAAATATTCTATATACTGCAAAAAAAAAAATAGTGGATTTTGGCACAAGAGAATCTTCCAGGAATCTACAAGAAGACCCAAGTTTAGACTGCTAGCAATAACAGACACACAGCCTGGACTGGCCATTTCCTGTGCCCACATTGGTGCCTAGCTCAGTTCTCAACAGAAAGGCATTATCTAGCCACTGATAGAAACTGATGCAGACCCACAGCCAAATTTTAGACAGAGTTTGTGGAATCTTGCAAAAGATGAGGGAAAGAATTGTAGTAGCCAGAGGGGTCAAGGACATCACAAGAATACTCACAGAATCAACTAAACTGGGCTCATGGGGCTTATCTGTGACAAATAAACTCTGTGCTATTTCAGTTAAGAGGTAATCAGTCATGGGTCTCAATAAAACATTAAGTCAGTAAATATTGTCTTCTAATTCTATTGCAGGTTTCCAAATTCTACTAAACCATGTGGTTACTTTGGTGACACAGGAGCAGGCAAATCTAATCACTGTTCCAATTAGTGAACATAGGCACACAAATACACATGCATGCATGTATGCATACATACATACAGGCTTACAGACACATGCACATATGCATGCACACACACATACACATCCACATACATTCACATATGCATATGCACACACAAAATCTTGAGGGTGCACATGCACCCATGCGTGCTCGCGCGCACGCGCGCGCGCACACACACACACACACACATATGCTCCTTTTAAATTGCTATACTTCTTGGCACTATCACCACATAACCACATACTGTTTAGGCAGCTCCAACACAAGGGCAGGTGTGTACTCTTAACTCTAATCTCAGGATACAAGAATCACAATTCAAATGAGCCTCCCCACCTGACCCGAACTAGACCTCAACATTTCAATAAAAGAGAAACCATAGCCTCTAATGTGACAGCAGTCAATGGTATTGGGTGTCTGCCTACCAAGTTCCAGGCGCTGAGCTGAGTTCTTCAGACTTTCTTCTGTTCCTCAAAATATCTCACCACAAGCATTTATCAGCTGGATACACCAGTGCATCCGGGGACCATATAATGTGCTCAGGGTCAAGAAAATGATAAATGATGATTTTACCTGAGTTATCTATAGAGATCACCCTGTACCCCTCAGGCAGATAGCTATAAATAGGTGATAGGTAGGTACATACATACATATATATACACATACATACAAACACGGAAGAGTTATAGATTATATTTTGCACTTTTGTGTGAATTCATTTATCACACATTCTCTTAAAAGCAAGTGCTAAATTGGAAAGCATAAGCTAATTAAGTAGCTAAGAACGTTAATTAAAAGTTATTTGCTGTGCATAAAAGAAAATAAATTGTATGTGAACTATTTCTCTCCAGTTGTTAAAATAACAGACACCAACGTGCTATTTACTAGCTGGTTTTACTGATAATATTTTTTCCTGTAGAGGGATAAAATTTAAAAGAGTTTATGTGTTGCCTGTTTCAATGGACAGCATCTTAAACAGCACAAGAAAGCACTCGCTTCACTATCTGTTACCCTGAGAGCTAAGGTCTACTGAGAGATACAGCACAATATGCCAGAAATTCAGCGACTTGAGCAGGGCATCACTATGCATACGTTGCCCTCTCTGGTCAAGTGCAAAGACACACTATTTGAGCACCTACTATAAAGTCACTCGTCTCTGACAGAAGATGATACCTTCATGACTTCCACATGCAAAGGATATTCTAATTATTTAATACATGATAGAATATTCTAAAATGACAAATCTCCATGAAAGATCCATGATTTGCTATGGCCAGAAAAGCAGGCAGGTTAACTGCAGATCTTCAACCCTTCTTCTACTCCTCTAAATCCAGTCTTGAGGCAGCATCCTTAGCTCTGCACCAGAACACCTGCTCCAGCCACCTCTTTCCCTCCCTGCCCCATCTCCAGTGCATCCCTCCCTGCCCCATCTCCATCTCCAGTGCATCCCTCCCTGCCCCATCTCCAGTGCATCCCTCCCTGCCCCCATCTCCAGTGCATCCCTCCCTGCCCCATCTCCAATGCATCCCTCCCTGCCCCCATCTCCAGTGCAACCCTCCCTGCCCCATCTCCAATGCATCCCTCCCTGCCCCCATCTCCAGTGCATCCCTCCCTGCCCCATCTCCATCTCCAGTGCATCCCTCCCTGCCCCATCTCCAATGCATCCCTCCCTGCCCCATCTCCAATGCATCCCTCCCTGCCCCCATCTCCAGTGCATCCCTCCCTGCCCCATCTCCATCTCCAGTGCATCCCTCCCTGCCCCATCTCCATCTCCAGTGCATCCCTCCCTGCCCCATCTCCATCTCCAGTGCATCCCTCCCTGCCCCATCTCCATCTCCAGTGCATCCCTCCCTGCCCCATCTCCATCTCCAGTGCATCCCTCCCTGCCCCATCTCCATCTCCAGTGCATCCCTCCCTGCCCCCATCTCCAGTGCATCCCTCCCTGCCCCATCTCCAGTGTATCCCACAGATCTCACCCTCCAAGCTCCCACCCTCCACTCACTCACTGCTTACCCCGGCCCCCAGCTCACACTCCCTGGGGACCCATACTCCACTCTGCACAGGGAAGCAAGTGGGCTAATTGCAGGTCTTCACTCTCCCTCCACTCCTCCAAGCTCTGCAGGCTCACCCCCAGCTCTGTAGCAGACCTTCTGACCAGGCTTCTCCTCAATCCCTGGCTCCATTCCCACGGGGATTAACTAACTGGATCCTGGTGGGGCACTTTGATTTCTTCCCTTCTGTGAAACACTTTAGGTCTCATAACCCATCACCATTCTTATGTCTCATCTCCCAATACGTGTAACCATGTTTTCCAGTGGCCATACCCATCAGGACTCTAGAAGAATTTTATGCATGACAACACACAGCCACCATGCTCTCCCAAGAACCAGAGAATAAACAGAAACCAAGGGAAAAAACACCCACTCAACAAAGACAAGAGCAAATATCAGCACTTACAAATACAATCATTCCAAACCAGATGTCTGAACGCCAGTGTAAAAACAATCAACAGCAGCCAGGACAATATGTCTCCACTAGAGCAACCACAACAGACTCTGAATATTCCAACACAGCTGAAGCTCAAGAAAAAGACCTTAAAACAGCCAAATAATAATAATAATAATAATGATTAAAGCCTTGAAAAATCTATATGAAAACACAAACAATTGAATGAAATTAATAAATAAAAGTTTTCAAGTCCTGAAAGGGGCCTAGAATCAATAAACTGAATCAATAGAAAACCAAAATTGACAAAAATATGAAAACGAAAAATTTAGGAATTTGAACAGGAAACACAGAGCCAGACTTAACAAGAGATGGAACAAAGAATCTCAAGCTTTGAAGACATGATAGTCAAAAGAAAGTCAAATCTTAAAAGAAAATCCTTCCAGAAAATATTCAGAAAATCTGGGACATTGTGAAATGACTAAATCTAAGAATGATAGGAATAATGAAAGAAGAAACTCAGGCCAAAGAAAAAATACCTTCAAAAAAATCATATAAAAATTTTCCCTAAAGAGGTAGATGCCTATCAAGCTACAAGAAGTATACAGAACATCAAATGGACGGGATCAGAAAAGAAGTTCTCTTGCCACGTAATAATCAAAACACTAAACATACAGAACAAAGAAAGACTATTAAAAGCTTCAAGGGAAAAGAACCAAGTAACATAACAGCAGAAGTAATAGAATAACACCTGAGTACTCAACAGAAATTCTGAAAGACAGCAGGGTCTGGACAGGTGTGCTGCAGACTCTAAAAGACAACAGATACCAGCCCAGACCACTACTCCCAGAAAAAAAATTCCAATACCATAGATGGTGAATATAAGACAGCCCACAAAAAACCCAAATTTAAACAACGTCTATTTACAAATAAAGCTCTATGGAAGTTTGCTAGAGGGAAACCCAAGGAAATGTAGAGAATAAATAATCCAAGAAAGCAAAAAAGGGGATACATACAAACTCATGTAAACACACACACACACACACACACACACACATATGTTACACACACCACCAGCAACAACTAAACAAAATAACAATCGCTGATCATGGATATCTGTCAACATCAATGGTCCCAATTTTCCAATAAAAAGGCACAAACTGAAAAAATGAACATGAACAAAGGGAGCTATCCTTCTGCTTCATCCAAGAAACACACCTTAACATCAAGGATGAACACCACCTCAGGGGAAAGGATGGAAAAAGATGGTCCAGAAAATGGCCCTAAGAAGCATGCAATTATAGCCATTTTATTATTTGACAAAGCAAACTTCAAAACCAACCAGAAGAAGTAATAGAAGGACAGTAAATACCCATCTAAGGAATAAATTCTACCAGAATGACAGTGTAATTCTTAACATTTATATCCCAAACACAAGAGCACACACATTTATAAAAGAAATATTACTAAAGCCTAAATCATATATTGACCCTCACACATTGAGAGTGGGAAATTTCAATATTCTACTTTCCCAATTGAAAGTCATGTAGGCAAAAACTAATCAGAGAAATGCTGGAGCTATCAGACATATAAACTAAAATGATGGACCTTACCTAACAGATATTTATAAACATTTCAACTAAACATAAAAAAACAGACATTTTTCTGAACAAATTGCAGAAAATTCTCCCAAATTGAACACAAACTCAATCACAAAGCAAGTTTCAACAGATACAAGAAAATGAAACAATACTCTGCATCCTATTTTAATACCACCTCTGATTAAAACTGGATATTAACAATAAAAGAAACAACAGAAAATATTGTACTCCAATAAATTGGAGAATCTATATGAAACATACACTTTTCTTGATATAAAGCCAGCCTCATATACAATGAGAGTTCCAAGACAGTCAGAGCTACATAGAGTAACCTCATGCTTTCAAATTACCAAAACAGTTTAGATAGATAGATAGATGGATGGATAGATAGATGGATGGATGGATGGATGGATGATAGAATTTGAAAGGAAGAAATCAAACTATATTTGCAGATGATATGATAACATACACAAGTACCTTAAAAGTTGCATCAGGAAACTTATAATCTGATAAACACTTTCATTATTACCTTGATAAAAGATTAACTCATTAAAAATCAGCAGCCTTTCTATATACAAATGAAAATGAACTAAAAAATCAGAAAAACAACAGCCATGTTGATTAATTTAATTCAATTAAAGACACAGGCATAAATCCACACATCTATGAATACTTGATGTTTGATAAAGCGGTCAAAAATATACATCAGGAAAAGACAGCATCTTCAACAAAGTGTTGCTTCTTTCAAGTTGTTCTATTTACCAATAAAGACTCCAGAGTCAGATGTTGAGGTGAAAATCTACTAGATCAGAGAGGCCCAAACAAATGACCAACTAACTTTCCCTTTTGGATGGACACAGCAAGAGAGCATCCCTCCAGCCACCCCAAACCAAAAAGATCACAAAATTTCAAGTCCCCCCCCACTACTCCTTGCTGTGTAACTTTCTATCCATCTCTCTTTCTCCTCAGCACTCTCCATAGAGAGTTCCTGTCAATTAGCTGCTGGCTTTTCCCCCGACCCAAGACTGATTTGATTAACGTCATCTCCAGGTTTCACAACAGCAAATGGTGCTGGTTAAACTGTATGGCTGCATGTAGAAGAATGTTAATAGATCCACTTATCACCCTGGACAGAACTCAAGTCCAAGTGGATCAAAGACCTCACCATTAAACCAGTTACACTGAATGTAGTAGAAGAGAAAGTGTGGAATAGCCTTGAACTCCATCGGTACAGCACAAGATTTGCTGAACAGAACATTGCTAGTGCAGACACTAAGATCCTCAATTACTAAATGGGACCTAAAAAAACTGAGAAGCTTCTGTTGGGCAAGGGACACCATCATTTGGACAAAGTGGCAGCCTACAAGGTAGAAAAAGAGTTTTTTGTTTGTTTGGTTGTTTGTTTGTTTGTTTTAACAATTCCACACCTGATATAGGATTATTATGGACTATTATCCAAAATGTAAAGAACTCAAGAAACTAGATATCAAGAAAAAAGAAAACAACTTAGAAACTGGATTTAAAACTAAACAGAGAAATATCCATAAAGGAAAGGTAAATGATTGAGAAACACTTAAAGACATGTTCAACATCCTTAGCTATCAAAGAAATGTGAATCAAACTGCTTTGAGATTTCATAGAAGAAGGCAAAGAAGTCCAGCTCAAAGGCACAGAAAACATATTGAACAAAATCGTTGAAGAAAATCTATCAACATGATCCATCATATAAACAAACTGAAAAAGAAAAACCATATGATCATCTCCCTAGTTGCTGAAAAAGCCTTTGACAAAATTTAACACCCTTTCATGATAAAGGTCTTGGAGTGATCAGGGATAACAGGAACATACCTAAACATAATAAGAGCAATATACAGCAAACCAACAGCCAACATCAAACTGAATGGAGAGAAACTTTCCCAATCTGAAGAAGGACATGCCCATGAAAGTACAAGAAGAAAATCGAACACCAAATAGACTGGTCCAAAGAAAAAAGACCCCTTGCACATAATAATCAAAACACCTAGCATACAGAATAAAGAAAGGACATTAAGAGCAGCGAAGGAAAAAGGCCAGATAACATATAAAGACAGACCTATCAAAATTACACCTGGCTTCTTTATGGAAACCCTCAAGGCCATAAGGTCCTAGATAGAGGTTCTACAAGTACTAAGAATCCACAGATACAGCAAAGCCTACTATACCCAAAAACTCTCAATCATTATAGATGGAGAAAACAATATATTCAATGACAATGCCAGATTTTCACAATATGTATCTACAAATCCAGTCCTACAGAATGTTCTGGAAGGAAAACTCCAACCCAAGAAAGTAAACTATGCTCACAAAGACATAGGCAATAGATAATCCAACTTCACCAGAACCCAAAGGATAAAGCAGGGCAAATATGCTCACAATACCAACAACAACAACAACAAATCTAAAACAAACAAGCATTAATTATGAATGGTTTTTACTTTCCCTCAATATTAATGGTCTTAACTCACCTATAAAAAGACACAGGCTAACAGAATGGATATGAAGACAGAATAAAGCCTTCTGCTGCATACAAGAAATACATCTATGCTTCAAAGACAGACATTACCTCAGCATAAAGGATTGTGAAAGGATCTTCCAATCAAATGGAAGCAAGCAGGTGTAGCTATCCTAATATCTAACAAGTTAGACTTCAAACCAAAGTCAATCAAAAGAGATGAAGACAGTAATCACAGGAGAAAACCATCAGCACAAAGTCTCAATTCTGAACATCTATGCCCCAAATACAAAGGTACCCACATTCATAAAAGAAATTCTACTAAAACTCAAAGCTCAAATAAAACCTCACACACTCATAGTGGGAGACTTCAACAACCCACTCTCGCCACTAGACAGGACCAGCAGTCAGAAATTTAACAAGGAAACATAAAAACTAACAGAAGTTATGTCCCCAATTGGGTTTAACAGACATCTATAGAACATTCCATCCAAACACAAAAGAATATACCTTCTTCTCAACTCCACATGAAACCTTCTCTAAAATCAACCACATACTAGGCAACATAACAAACCTCAACAGATACAAAAATGTTGGAATAGTCCCCTGTATCTTATCAGACCACCATTCTTTAAAGTTGGAATTCAACAACATAAATTGCAGAAACCCTACAAACTCATGGGAACTGAACAATGTGCAATTGCACCATACCTGGGTCAAAGAAGGAATAAAGAAAGAAATTAAAGACTTCCTAGAATTCAGGGAGAATGAAGACACAATATACCTGAACTTATGGGACACTTTGAAAGCAGTATTACGAGGAAAGGTCATTGCACTAAGTGCCCACATGAAGAAAACGGAGGATAGTCACATTAGAGAATTAACAGCACAACTGAAAGCCATAGAACAAAAAGAAGCAAACTCCCCCTGGAGGAGTAGATGCCAGGAAATAATCAATTTGAGAGCTGAAATCAATAAAGTAGAAACCAGAAAAACAATACAAAAAAAAAATCAATGCAATAGAGTTGGTTTTTTGGAAAATCAACAAGATAGACAAACCTTTATCCAAACTAATGAAAAAGCAGAGAGAGAACATGCAAATTAACAAAATCAGGAACGAAAAGGGGGACATAACAATGGACACTGAGGAAATCAAGACAATTTTCAGGTCGTACTTTGAAAATCTGTATTCAACAAAATCTGAAAATTCAAAGAAAATGAACAAATTTCTGGATAACTATCACTTACCAAACTTAAATCAAGAACAGATAAGCAATTTAAATAGACCTTGCCTCTTGGGCTTGCTACAACAAAACAAAGCTGTCTTACACACAGCATCTTCTCTCTGATCTGCAGAGGCTAAAGAAAGGTGATTTAAATGGAGTGCAGTGATTACAAAATTGGAAAGGATGAGAGGGAACAGTGTATAAAAGAAAAAATTGGATTTGATCGTCACATGCTATATATATGTTTTGAACTATCACATTGAATTACATTAATATGTACAATTGCTGACATAATTTTAAGAGGCTTTTGTTGATTCATATTTTTATTGTTTAAATTAGCTATGGTATTTTCAGTCTCACTGTGCTGTTGATCCTCTTAACCTCTTCATTCCCCTCATCTTCCCTTGTCCTTCTACCCCAACAGTTCCTTTCCACTTTGATGTCACACGTCCCCTATTGTCCTTCCTCATTTCCTTAACACCCTCTCCTCTTTTCATAGTCCTCTTTCTAGTTTCATGAGCCATAAACACACACACACAGAAACACATCACACACGCACGCACACGCACACACCACACACACATACACACACACACACACACACGCACACACATGCACCACACACACACGCACACATACATACACACACACATGCACGCACACCACACACACACACGCACACACACCACACACCACACACACACACACACACACACACAAACTCATACCTTGGGAGCTAGTAACCACGGGCGAAAGAGACTACATAGCATATGCCCATAATACTTGAAAGCCACTACAGTGTTACTTGCATGTATATGTCGGTTGCTGCTCTACTTGTAGCAGCAAGGATATGGAGTCACCCTATATCGTGCAAACTTCCAACTAAAAGATGCCACCAGTGTTAATAGGGCAACCTTATTTGACATCAAAGTGAATAATACATCCATATGTAATAGAACAGAATTTCAAAAATTTTGATTCCTTCAGTAATTTGCATCATGTTGTGTAACTATACTGCAGTTCTGTGTAATATTTCTATGCATAGCTGGAGGATCAGTAAGATTTGTTTTGCAGGGAAGTGTAAAACTTCTCAATTCCTAAATTTGAAGATTTGTTGATATTTTGTAGGATCTAGCAAAGGCCTAATAAAGACATTGTTTTTATCCAGTCAATCTGTACATTTTGATCACTTTACCTCCTGGTTAGCCAATTCTCTAATTTGCTTTCTTTGTTCCATCATGAAGCCCAAGGCCTTTTGAATTAAGACGCAATATGTGAGACAACGTTATGGTTTAGAACCTCAATGTACCCCCAAAGCACATGTATTGAAGGCTTCCTCCCAGGTGGCGATACTGTGAAGTGGCCTACATTTTAGGTTTATGAGCCGAGATAAAGGAAGTTCATCTTTGGAGACATGGATATGCTGTCTCCTCTTTCTTTCTTTGTTTCACAGTCTCTGTGGGTGGAGTTAATTTCCTCCTATACCTTGCAGAGTGACGTACCTTCCACCACAGGCCTGAGAGAAAATGGCCCGAGTGACCAAGGCTTTACATCATGAGTCAACATCAACCTTCCTCCTTTAAGATTTTCTCAGTTATCTTTTCACAGCGCCGGAAACTAAACCACACATAGACAGGCAACTACTTCCTTAAGGTTTCCTTGGAAGTAATTATAGATGCATGTGCAGTTGTGATAAATAATATAAAGAGCTTTCCTATTTCCATGTTCCCCAATGGGAATATTATGTAAAATACAGAATAACATGAAGTACAGCATATTGACACTTGCAGAGCTCAAATGCATAGATCATTGCCACCAGGAAGAATCCCCCTTGTTAACTTAGAGCCCTGCTCTCTGTGCTCATTCCGGTATATAACTCTTGACACCTGAAAATCGAAAGTCATTTCCTGTTTTTATGACTTTGCCACACATAATATATAAACCTTTAGCTTTTTCATTCAGATAATTATTTGGGGGAATTTCCATGTATTGTTGTGTATAACAATAATCCAAATTTTATTGAATAGTACTATATTATAAATTACACTATTTATCCATTTACATATTAATGAGCATGTTACAATGTTTCCTAATTTTGTCTATTTGAAGTGTTTTTAACTTCTACGTCATCTCTCCAGACCCTAACAAATCAAATGTTTGAAGAAACGAAACTGCTAAACTCTTCTCCAAAATGGTTGGGTGGTTTTGCATTCTGATATTGGGCTGAAAGTTGTAGTCGTTGCACACCGTCATCTTTAACACCCTCATTCTGTGAGCAGTGTGCTCACGGCAGTTCCCTAGCGACATGTCACCTGTTTACATTGTTTTACAGAAAGTGCTTACTCAATTGCTGTATCTTATATTTTCTCTTTATATTTATGTTTAAATTATGCATACACATGTGTGTGGGGTGTGAGTTAGGAGCTATCTGAACTCTAGAAAACTCTTCAAACTTATCTACCTAGGACAGAGGGATGGCTATGACTGATGGTATGGAGGCTAGGCAGTGATTGTCCAAACACAAACCCTCATTTGTGGGTGAGGTACGTTATGAATAGAGGCAAACACAAGCCTTGATATCCATGCAAGATGTGCTGCAATTGGTTCTAACTCCCTTCTCTGGCTATACGAGCGGGCTGTGCAAACTTAGTGAGTAGATCGGAAGACATCTCCTGCACCGACTCCCCTTGCGTTGCATGAAAGTTCTCTTGCAAATGCTCTTCCCTTCCCTGCTTTTAACAGCATTGGGTGAGCTGGTAACACAAAGCACAGCAGCAGAGAGAGCCGAGGCATCTGGGTATCAGAGGCACCGACCGTGGAATGACTGGTAGGCTCTGCTACAGAAGCATCAAGGCTGCCAGTGTCTTTATTCACAGGTAAAGAAGAGGCAAAGACTGCTGCTGCTAGCAGCCTGTCTACAAAAGAAACCCTTTCTGCTTCTAAGAGAACACTGGTCTTTGGCGCACTGAGGACGGAGGGAAATGATCTGCATCGACATTCTCACCCCAAGGATCTGGGAGGGTACCACATCTGAAGAAGGAAAGCTTGTTCTGTGCCTCTGTAGTTTTCTACCTCTACTCCCTTGTCTTCTGGTGGTCTGTTAAGCATAACATTCTACTTTCTTGTGGTTTAATTATTGTATGAAACCTTCTATATGTATGTAGTGTCAGTTATGGTATTAAGTTTTTAGATAGAGAGGCAAGGCCAAGTACAGTGCTCCACTCCATTACATGGGTATGGGCTTCGTTTCCTTTATTAAAATGCTTTCCCATGCAATATATTTTGATCATATTCCTTCACCTCCTCCCACCATCCTCTTCCCAGATTTTCCCCACTTTTCTACATTTTGTTTTGATATTCTTTTTGCTGTTGTTGTTGTTGCATGTTTTGTTTTGTTCTGTTTTTGAGAGAGAGAGAGAGGGAGAGAGAGAGAGAGAGAGAGAGAGAGAGAGAGAGCAGGAACTGGGATTGTATAGATCTTTTCAAGTAATTGTCTCTCATATAAACTCAGCACTAGGGAAACTCTGGATCCTTAGCATCTCACGTGCCCTTTGGTTCCCTAGCTTTCCCTACTGAAAACTCACATTGCTAACTCTGAGTCTTGCTTCTTGGACTGAGCCCCATTACCCACTGGACCGAGCACTGGCCAGGCTCTAGTGTATCCTTGAAGCAGGAGTCTGGCTCACTGTTTGACTGCTAAAGAGAAGGAGGCTGAGCATTTTGAGGTGGGGGGCCAGTATAACAACAAGGAGGAAAGCAGAAATAGAAAGGGTAGAAAACTAAGGCTGAAGATAGAATGTTATGATGAACTATGAAATGGTAGGGCCTCCTGGTCACTGGAAGAGTTCCAGACAACTGTAAAATCACTAAGACCAATGGGTTCACACACCTCAGGCCGAGTGGACATAAATCCAGCCACTGCCTAAAGCCAGTCTTTGAACAGATTTTCCTTTCCTACCCCTGATGTCAGTCTACATAGTGCACAAGATCCTTGCCAACTAGTTGCAGAATTATTATTTGAAGAAAATGATGTGTGCCAGGCTTCTTTACTGGAAGGTTACCTCTCATTTATAATTAGTAAATACTTTGCTGCAAAATGCCTAGTGAATATGCAACATTTCACCATTCATTAAACTTTCACTTAACAGTTTCAGCAATTTTTACTTTTTCTTGCCTGGATTATTGAGCAGTGATTCTCTCCATCCATTCTCACTTCAATTGTGACTTATTGGCATCCTACTGGTTAACCTTTCCTATCTTCCATGAATTAAGCACATTAAGTCTTAGTGGAATAAAATGTTCTATTTTACCCAGTATGATAAACTGTTCATTTATTTCTATATTTTGATCTTTATTTGACTCTGTATTTGGAGCCTCCTCGAACCGGTTTCCCCGACTTCATGGCAACCCCACAACTCATTTTGTGCTGCTTTCTGGTGTAAGATGCCCCAAGACCATTCATCTTCTACAAAGCTGAGATCAACCATTCCTCCAATGATATCTGGTTATTCTTCATTTATTAGTTTTTGTTTATTTTTATTTCATTTGCATTGGTGTTTTGCCTGCATTTATGTCTGTGTGCAGGTATCAGATATTCTAGACCTGAAGCTACAGGCTGTTGTGAGCTGCCATGCGGGTGCTTAGAATTGAACCCAGGACTTCTGGAAGAGCAATCATTGCTCTTAGCCACTGAGCTATTTCTCTAGCCCATCTAGTTCTTCCAGTAGAAAAGGATTTTCAGACATCACAATTCTGGTACCAAGTCTGTTCAATGCTACTCCCGTGTTGTTATTCCCAGAGTCTCCCAGTAACCAGTATATAAGGATATGTGTATAAGGATATGAATGTGGTACAGACACCTTACCATAAGTAAAATCTTCAAATCTATTTTCGAAAGTCATGAGATTACATGGTACCTGCAAAGCCATCTTGACATTCAAGCTTTTCTCTACTTTTAATATGTGATTTACTTCTTCATCATGGAGAAAAAATGACTTGCATGATTTTCAATAAATGCAACCCTTTCCTCAATGCCTGTAGTACCTCATACAGAAAAAAATATGGTCTTGCCAAGCAATTGCTCCACTCAGCCCATGAATTTTGTTCACACAGTCCCAAGGCCACCTGCTCCATTGTGCTCATTGCATGATTCTGCCTGATAGCTGTTAATTTAAGTATTAAGGAAATAAAGAGGCCCAGATCACTTTAAAGCCCCATATTTCCATTGAGCATAGCCTCTAGAAGAGACTTTCAAACACTGACACATTACTTACTTCTTTAAATATGTTGATGACATTTTTGGTGTGCATATCTTTCATTTTTTAAAGTTATACAATAAGTCGTTTATAGTTTAGTTTGTGTAAGTTTTCCATTTTATCTTATTTTGTTGAGGATGGGAGTGCTCAGGCTTGAGTACAGACCTTATGTATAAAAGGCTAAATTTTCTCAGCATTATTTCATTCATTTTGGAATCATTTCATTCCCTTATAAACTAACTGAAAATGAGACACAACAAGGTATAAATGAAAAATAAGTGGACTAATAACCTAAAGCATGTCAAATACATTTTAAAGATTATTTTAAGGTCAATCAATAGAAATGTACTTTGACATAGAAAAACTTTATTTAAATCAACATCTTATCTGAACTGTGGTTCTCTAACTGTTCCAGGATTATAAAGATTAATATAAATTTATACAAAAAAAAAAACCTTTTATCACTTCAAGAACTGGGAAGCAGGAACCTCTGATAAGAGTTGCTCCAAAAACCTATTGACTTATCATTAACTTGGAGACTTTTTAAGTAGCAAGCTGGTATTTTTATGACTTCTCCCCTAGAAACATTTTGCTAAAATTACGCTTTTTATATTAGTCTTTCAGAATAATGTGGTGCTCACTTCTTGAGTTTAGCCAAGAGTGACTTACTTGTATCCTTCTATACCCTATAAAGGCAAATACCAACCACAGCCATCACTGTGTGTACATATCTCCACATCCAGGACAGCTCCCTAAGAGCAGAATGTACCTTTCAGACTATAAATGACATTAACAAAGGAAAGTCATGCATCTGGGGAGGATGGAAGCAGATTGGAGTTTGGGTTCCCATACGGTAGGTGCCAAACGTGGTCAAGCGGCACGGCAGCATAATGCACAAAGATGGGTGCCGGGATGCCCCAGATCTGTTAGTGAGTCCACCTTATCCTGTGTGCAGCAAATCAGTTCACATAAATTGAGGCCATGCAGCCAGTAGGACATTGAACTGTAAGCATGATGAGAAAGTGACCCCATGCTATTTGGAGAGAGTTAGACCACATTCGAAGAAATACAGTGAGTTTGGCAGGGATAAAACTAAAAAGCACACAGCTCTTTGTATGAAAAATGAGGGATTCTTATGCTCCATATCACATAACTTCTCAGGAACTAAGCTGAGTGGTTTCTACTAGAGACAAAGGGGCCACTTCAATTTCCTGAGCAGGTAAATGCCAGGCAGTTCAGGCCAGAATTTCTAAGTGCTGGATTTTTGTTTTCAAAGATATTAACGTGCTGTCCTTGGGTTTTGGTACAACTCTTGTTTGTATACCACACATTTTCATACATTATATCCCACTTTGGTGGGAGAATAACCATTTTACACCTTGCCAGCCAAATAAGAACTCAGATGAATATTCTACAGTGAGCAGAGTCATAATTCTACGGTATCACAGCTCTGTGAAACATTCCCTATGAATCTAATGTCCAGGCCAGGCACTGCTTGCTTGCCTTTAATAAGCCAAAGGGAAACTGAAATTATTACATACTACATAAATTTCAGGGTTTGTGGAAGCAAGTCATTTTCATCTTACATGTGTTCATAATCTTTTAAAATGCCATCACTTGGAACTCTTATGCAATGATTTTTAAAGCATGGTTTATACTGCTTTAATGTGGCTTCAGTTATATTTAAAGGCAGTTTAAATGTATGTTTGTAGATCACTTGAAATCAAGTTGGTTACAGTTATTTTGGGAGTGGTGAACACAGCACTTTATAAGCATCACATATGATAAATTATTCTTGATAAGAAATAAACTACAGAAATTGACTAAATAAATTTTAAGTTTTAATTTTTTTCCACACAAGGCATAGTGAGGCATGCCTTTAATCCCAGCATTTGGGAAGCAGAGGAAAATGGATCTCTCTGAGGCCAACCTGATCTACATATGTGGTACTAGCCAAAGGAATTGAATTAAAAAAAAAAAAATCTAGAAAATCCAGTCATTCTCAATCCTAAGGGAGTGGTTATCTTTCTTAGTTGATAATTTCAAAAATAACTTCAATAAGTTCCCTTTAAAGTGTTTCACTAGTTAAAATCAAGTTTTCTCCAAACATTCCTCACATAAAAGTCACAGTGGGGTATACTTCCAGATACTGCGTGTTTTGACAGCTGAAGAATTCTGTCACCGAGCCTTGGGCCTCCAGACAACAGTGTAGGTGGTAAGCATGGGAGGTGCCTACTTTAACTGGTGGTTTGTCCACGGGAATTTTACACTTAAATGTGGTCCCATTGAGTGTCTCCACTGAGCTTCCAAGTCATGTCTGAGAATCACCGAGTCACAGGAACTCTAGGTCACCAACACCCAACTCACAGGTGGTCTTCCTGCACTCTGGTGTTTTGTTTGTTTGGGTTGGTTCTTTCGGGGTTTGCTGTATTCGTGCCAGGTGTTGCTCTGGAGCCCAGACTGCCTGCGAATTCAGTGTGGAGCTCAGACTGACCTGGCCGCCATGGGGAGCATCTTGCTGCAGACGCACAGGAGCCAGTATGACAGGGGTGGCCCACCACACCTGACTTCTACAGACTCTATCTCGAGGAGAAATAGATTGCAAACTGGCAAGATCTGTGTGTGTGTGATGTTGGCCGATCCTACTCTCAGAACCAAGCTCTATCGCTGTCGTTGCCTGAGCAAGAACTTACTATGCTTTTTTTCCCTCCTCCATTATGGAAAGTGCACATCCATCCTTAAAAATGAACTACTCATCACTTCAATCCAGGCTAATGGGGATTATGTAATGTGCATTCAGTAAAATCAAGGCATAGAATTTTGTGGAGTTTGGGTGGAAAGAGAAAGCTTTCATGCAACCATTTTCTCTGTTACTTAAAACTCTTCAGTGGGGAATTAGCTGAGGAGCATTAAAGGGGAGGAGACAACTCGTAAATATCAATCCGAGCCTATTTCCTAATTATATAGAAAGTTAATTCCATTATTGGAAAGGACAACAGGATTTTTAAGATGAGTGAGAAGAGTTGCTAATAAAAGAAATTTCACTTATTTTTCCATGGCAAATTGTGCTTTTTATTCCAGGATGACCACCAACAAATACAGTCTAAATGTACTCCTGTGATTTTATATATATATATATATATATATATATATATATATATAATTGGATATGCTGCTTCTACTTTTCTGTATTTTACTGATATGAAGTCATGTGTAATTTATGATCATTACACTAAGGGTGGAGAACTGATTCTGGTGGCTCTCATGACTATAGGGTACCCATTTATACCCATTCAGCAGAATTAAAATTTCCTTTGCCAACATTTTGAAACCGAGAGAGAGAGTGTGCCCCATAATTTGTAGCTCCTTTAACAGAGTTTTTGTACAAACAATACTCAGACTTTTCTAGACATGATCACATTAGGCAGGACCACTTCAGGATTTCTTAAAGCTTGGTTGTTTACAATCTATCCTCCCCAGGGGGTGAAAAATCTGTTACACACACACACACACACACACACACACACACACACACACACACACACAAACCCCTTGAGTCCTTTCAAGCAGACATTAAGACATCCCACCCCTGTCTGCAGATTTCTACCTCCCTGGTTTCCAAGAATCTACTCCATTCCCAGATACCAATACCCCTTCTTCCTGTACTCCCCAGCTCAGCTCTTCAATCTAAGGGGTCTGCAGGTAGGGGTGTGTGTGTGTGTGTGTGTGTGTGTGTGTGTGTGTGTGTGTGTGTGTGTGTGTGTTGGGGGGGAGGGAAGGGGGTTCCTCCTCTGACTCTCCTCTAGGATGGTGAATGATAGAGTGAAGAAGCTGAGGCATTCCTCCCTGGTGAACCTTGCCACCTGAACACCTGACCCCACCTCCCAACTTCCAGGACCCAGCCAGCACCCCAGCAACCTGCAGACCCCTAAGGAGTACTCTGTTTTCTGCCCTGAGTCACATTTTTCCTCTTGCTCCCGCTCTTTTTCCTCCCCTGTGTTTCTGTCATCTGAAGGCGAACGAAAACAACTCAAAATAGTCATCTCCTCAGAAAACCGGCATGCTTTCCTAAAACCCTTCTCTGCTCCTTTCCTTCTCTATGGAAAGGGCTTCTGTTTCAGCCGCAGATCAACATTAGGCTCCCATTGGACCCCTCTGGTTTAACATATTCTTTCCTCCACCTTTTCAGGTTCTATACATGAAAGGTAGTGTGAATTCCAGGTGTGTGTGTGTGTGTGTGTGTGTGTGTGTGTGTGTGTGTGTGTGTGTATGTGTGTAAGGTAGTCTGAAGATGTACATCTGAATTGCCTGTCTCATTCTGGGTGAGCCCTACTGTATGTCTGATGCAGGACAGTCGAATGGCTCCAACTGCTAGTCTGAGGTTGGACCCTCCAGAGCTTACCTGTCTGCATCCAGGTAACTAGCCGAGTGCCTGCCGGGCCGCGGTCCAGAACAGCTAGCTGGACAGGGCTTGCTCTCCCGCGCATTTGCTTGGCACCCTACCCTAACTTAGGGGGGATTCTGATTTAATTTCTGCACCCCAACCCCCCAAAGACAGCAGGATCGTTCCCCATCAGGGTTCCTTACCTCAAACAGAGGACCGATCTTGTTTTTCTCCAGGTAAGCCTGGATTCGGGTTTGTTGACGAGACGCCATGGAGAAAAAGATGGGTCGGAGGAAGAGAAGACAGCGCGCCTTGGTTGGGGACAGCCCTCTTTTGCTCCCAAATGGACCCGGGACAGGTGCACTGGAGCCTGGGCTCCCCGGCACAGCCGCACAGCCGTGAGCAGCAAGCGGGTTAGCTGTGAGCAGCGCAGGGAGCAGGGAACCCAGGCGAGGCTCTGCCAACTCAGGCAACTCCGAGGCGAGGGGAGAACTCCATCGGATCCTGCAGCTAGCTCGCGCCCACCCGCTCCGCTTTACGCAGCTCCACCGCCGTGGGGAAATCGCGGGCAGAGGCTCGTCTGTCCTCTGGGCGGCAGCAGCTGGAGCCGGTGGCCAGAGGCGAGTGTCTGTAGAGCGCCGCCGGGAGCCGAGCCGGGGGACAGCGCGGGACGCAGGGGCGACAGCGCGCGGAGCCGCCCAAAGCGCTCCACCGTGTGTGCCTTGCTCCAGGCTGCCAGGAGCCAGACCCAGGCTGCTCCCCCAGGCGGTGCTCACTCCCTAGCGACAGCGCCGCCCACAAAGCCAATGGTAAAGGTGCTTCTTTCAAAGTGCACATAAATCTGGTGCTTGTTGGCTACTCCTTGGCAGCTACAACCGCAGTTCCAAAGAGGGTGGTCCTCACCAAGCAGGGTGATTCTCTCCTGGGCACGTGCTCTGCCTTCCCTAGCCGGGGATGAGAGAAAGCCAGAAATGAAAATTAGTGGGTGGGATTTGCCGCGAAAACAAAGTTGCTTCTCTTTTTAAAATAATAATGATGAAAATAAAAAAAAAAGAAAAAAGAAAAAGAAAAGGATATCTGGCCTGGCCTTGAGCAACTCAACTGGCCTTACAGCCTGAGAACTCATTGAAAATTCCCGAAGCTACACACAAAGGCTGGAAGCAACCCGTTGGGCATTTGGTAGGAAGATGAAACAAGAGCGAGCCAGCAGCTCTCTGCTTCCAAGTTTGCTTTTCTGCCCACGCCTTCAATTCTGTCTGTTATGCCTCTAGCCAGGGCTCAGAAGCTCTGGGTGAGCTTCTTCCTAGCCCTGCTTCCCCTGGATACCTCCTGAGCGCCTCACTTTTACCTAATGCCTTCTTATTATGCAGGGATTTTCAAATTGAAGATCGACAGATGTCTCTGTAGAGGTTTTTTTTTTTTTTTTTTTTTTTTTTTTTTTTTTGTAATTTTTTTTTTTTTTTAAGTACGGTATAAAACTCTGAAGCCTTGAAGACATTTCCCTGGTTCCAAATCATTGTGTATTGCCAAACCAAACATTTACACAAAGCTGCTCTTTGTCTCCACAGTAATAGACAATGGTTTCCTTAAAGCTGACAGGCTACATTATAGATTTCTTTTCTCTTCCCACTGTGTTCCAGATTTCTGTGACTCTCGTGCCTTTGCCGCTGTCCAGGCCTCTCTCTGTTTTAAAACGTCCTGGCAATGTGCAATAGTTAAGATGACAATGGGTCATTTCAAGAAGTACTGTAGTAATTGCTTTTAATAATTCACATATAAGGACTCTACCAGAGGGGCTAGGATATTAGTTGCCACTGATAACCGGAAGCAGACATGATTTGGGGTGGAAAGATGTCCAAACTGTTACTTTCGCGATCAGCTTGGGATGGCCTGCTAGGTGGTGTGGGCAGCATTAAACGGCGGTGTGGTGTCAAGAGCTGTCACACATCTTCTGTTATAGTTCAAAAACTATGCTCACCTATGTACTTTTTAGTATGCTCAGGAGATATTGAATATACAAAGTGAATTCCAATATTTCTTTGAAATATGTTAGGGCCCAAGTACCATCCTACATTGTATTTCAATATCAGGACAGGGTCTTCCCTAGTACATCTTCTTCCTCTAAGAGATATGAGGAATGCCTTTCTTTAAATAAAATACCTGATATAAAGAATTAGTCTTCACCAAGCCCAGGAGTACTACGTCAGGAGTCTTGACCAGAAAAGGCAACAGGGGAAGAACCATACCAACACTGTAACAAGTATGTTACCTCCAAGTATCCCAAACTTACATAACTGAGACATTTTCAAAGCCTCTCTGATTCTATGACAAAGGCTATCCTCCACCCCAAAGCAAGGTTTTCTCCATTTCTCATGACATTTGACATCATTGCTACCGGAAGTATTTCTTCGGCTGTTTCTCCATAGTAGACAGTATACGAAGATGAAAACTTCAAAGACAAAAGGTCCTTTGCCCATCCTATGTTCTTCAGTCCTGTTGAAATAATTGACTTCCACACAGATGGTGGTATGCTAATACGGGGGGAAAGAGATACACTGTGCGGATGGTTGTGTCTGATGTCCTCGATGAATGCTTCAAAAAGAAGATGGTGACCATACACACTGCTGGAAGAGTAGATGTTTGGTTTCCTAGTTGAGACTGGAGGAGTGGAATTGGGAGGAAATTTCAAGCTTCAACATTAAAAACTGTCCTGTAATAGTACTGGAGTTCTGTAAGAGTACTCCAGCTAGTGCTGGAGAAGCATGGGGGTGAACACAGATGAGAATATCATGAAGTAAAAAACAAACAAACCAAAGTCATCATCACCATCACTTAGCTCTCTAAACTCTCAAACGTCTTGCTCAGGAGTGACATTTCTTGTGGATGATGGGAAGGGACTATTTGGGTTCTCCATTCCATAATAATTTATGACAGCTAGGATTAGGACTAGGGTTTGAGATAAAGAGATGAGATTTTAGCAAGACATGCATAAGAACCAATCTGCTGAACATGCTGGTTAACTGCATGTGACAGGTAGGGGAAGGACATAAATAAGGACACGGATTTCTGGAATAAAGCTGGGAGATGGCAGTTTCTTCCTCAAGCCACCTACTGTAAAATTGGTTGCTCTATGTTTTCATTCAGACCCTCTGGTGCTCAAGCAGAACCTATTTTCAGCCTTATACACTATAATGTAGAAATTAGTCAATTATTGAGCTTATCAATATTAGCATGCCCTGTGGAGAGGGCTCCATCTAAGGATGTGCCACTCCATAATGATAATGAATGCGTTAAATTTTAATAGACTGGTCCAGTCCATCAGTGCACTTTTAGGCTAAACCTGGTCTCTGACTCATGGTACTTTTAGTTTGTTTTGTCTTATTTACTTCATTGCTTAGATTTCTGTCCTCTAAAACTGCAAACAATTAAAATTGTGAATTGTGTTTTAATAACTCTCTCTTACTTAAAAAGTACAATATATTTCCAAATAATAAGTTCTTCATAACCTTATCTTTATAAGTCTGTGACTCTGCTACTTAACAATTTTGGTCACTAATTCCCTTTGGGGTTGACTAGGTGGTTGGAGAGATGTCTCAACTGTTAAGAGGTCTTGCAGCTCTTCCACAAACAAGAGTCTGGTTCCCACCATCACTCCAGGCTGTTCACAAACATCTGTACCCTAGCCCCAGAGTGATCTGATGCTTCTAGCAGACATACATTAACATAGTTAAAAATAATAAAAATAAATAGTTGTAAAAGTTTGATTGATATTTAATCCTGGTCTTGGATTGAATTAACAAGCCTTTTCTATCCACATTAATTTGCTATCTTTAGGATCCTTTCTCCATTTTTGGCTTGTGCACAGCACAATAGGCCATTTTTAGTGAGGTTAGACTGGCCCCACTGTGCTGTAGGAGTGCCTGTCAGCATAATTTACAAGTATACAGAATCCAATTTAGAGAGTGTGCTAAAGCCCTTGTCTAACTCCATTTGTAAGACACCTTGCACAGCTCCTTAAACAAATGATTTCCAATGAAAGACAGGGAACAGGGCGAAGTCCAATTGACCCAACTCAGAGGACCAAGCAAAGTGAGCTCTTGAAATTGACTTATTTCAGCGGCCAGACAACAGAGCTGTTCTCTGCAGGTTTCTTGAACTGAGACTCTTGAGCCTTGAAGCATAGTCCACCCTTCACTTGATTTTTACCTTCTTACTTTGCACAGGGACAAGTGCCTTTCCCAAACAACATAGCATCGGGGAGAAATCTGCCCATTCAAGGGGAGTGAACATAGTGTCTTCTTCATTTCTGCCTGACCTGTTACACATGACATCTACCAAGGACTGAACACAGTCACAGCACTTCCTTCCTTCATTTCTTCCTTCCTTCCTTTCTTCCTGCCTTCTTTCCTTCCTTCCTTCCTTCCTTTCTTCCTCCCTTCCTTTGTTCCTTTCTTTCTCCTTTTTTATTTAAAATTGAAACAAGTTAGTTTTACATATCAATCCCAGTTCCCTCACCCTCCGATCCTCCCCTATCACCCCCACCAAACCCCATCCCATCCTCTTTCTGCTCCCCAGGAAGGGTGGAGGGTGGGGCCTTCCATGGGAAGTCTTCAAAGTCTGCCATAACATTTGGAGCAGGGCCCAGGCCCTCCCTCCCTGTGTTAGGCTGAGAGAGTATCCCTCTATGTGGAATGGGCTCCCAAAGTCCACTCGTATACTAGGGATAAATACTGATCCACTACTACAGGCCCCATAGACTGCCCAGTCCTCCTAACACCCACATTCAGGGGGTCTGGGTCAGTCCTATGCTGGTTTCCCAGCTGTCAGACTGGGGTGCATGAGCTCCCCCTTGTTCAGATCAGCTGTCTTTGTGGGTTTCTCCAGCCTGGTCTTGACCCCTTTGCTCCTCACCCCTCCCTCTCTGTAACTGGATTCCAGGAGCTCAGCTAATGTTTAGCTGAGTCAGAGCACTTTCTCCACTGAACTGATGCATTGAATCCTGGTGGAGATAGATAGTGTCAAGAAGTCTCCACTGAATCGATGCATTGAATCCTGGTGGAGATAGTGTCAAGAAGTAGGTGTTTTCATTTTCCTCATCTTTTCCAGATGAAGAAATGAAGCAAATAAATAGCATATTCCAGGTAAGAACTAGCAAGTAAAACATCATGTGAGTTTGAACCTCTATGGTACTTGAAACACACAAACACTGGCTACCAACATCCCAAGTACTTAATTTCCCTTTGCTTTGAATTTGTTCCCACCAAGAGTCATTTTGATAATGGATTTCAACTCTCAGTGTGCAGCTATGTGTTACAAGCAGTCTTCCAGACAGCCTGGCTCTACTGCCTCATAAGCACCAAATAACACTCAGAGTGATGTCTCCCATCAGATATGGGACAAGATCTAGCTTGGATGGCAGTGACCAGGATAATTGCTAGATCATTCTAAATGAACACATTGTCTTTTATGATTTTCAAAGAGAGCTAATCAATCGCATTCAAACTAACTGCTCTTAACAACTGTAACTCAGACTCTATGACATTCATAGTGGCAATGATTTCATGGTCTGATGATCTCTGCTTTCCACTCTTTCCCAGTGGAATTCCATCTTGATCACCTTTGCACTTAAATATTAGGTTTTAATATTTAACTTTTAATATGTGGGGTTTTTATAAGCAATTTCCATCCCAAGTTCCTTAATTTATGACAATAACTTTACAACAGGCAAATTTACTAAGTCATGATCCATTTGAAGAATATATACAGATATCAAACTATATATACATTTCTTATTTTAAAGTAAATTCTTTTAATCCTTGTGGGTTTTTGCTTATATTTTTGCAGTGACATTATCTTGAGGTTTCATTCTAGTGTGAGTGTTTGGTAGGAGATGGAAAGTGAAGGGAAATGTTACGTGATGAATATGTTGAAAGGAAGAAAAAAAGCAAGAAAGTCTGAGCAATCAAAAGATTATACACCAAGGCCTCAGGTGATGCAAATTCCCTTTGGCACACACCCTAGGGAACCAGGCTCTCTGCCTAGGACACCGTGTACTTTTGCTCTAGTCTATCAAGGAATAAGCAACATGAGACCTATTTCTCAAATACACATCTCCATAAATGCCAGCTCATTTCTAGCTGTAATAAAGTGAATCCCAACAACACTAGCACAAAAGGTTAAAGGAACATATTGGGTGAATTAATGAACCTCCATTGGCCAGCGGGATTGTATACTTTAAATATAAAATGATACAATGACTTTGCACTCTGCCAAGAAAAACAAAAATGTGAATTCTGTAGTAGCCAAAATAATCAGGAAATTCTCTCCATCTGAAACAGACACTGCCCCAAATCCCAACACTCACCCTCAGATAGTTTGGGTCCTAGGAGATTTTGAGGAACCTAAGAATAACCTAGTTTCCAAAAACCATGAGCTAATCATAGCAATGTAATACCATCTACAAAAGTAAATGAAGCAAACCCTGAGGAGCAGCCACTTATGCAGTTTGGAAAAACCGAAAATCAAACAATCTGATGCATGAATGGGTAGGAAGAAGGGGAATAAATGAATTAGAAAAATAATGAATGGAAAAATGCTGCTGGAGAGACGGCTCAGTGATTAAGAGCACGTGTTGCTCTTGCAGAGGCTACAGCTCAATTCCTAGCACCCACATAGTGGTTCATAATCGTCCATAACTCCTGTTTCAGGGTATCCGGTGCCCTCTACTGACCTCTGAGGGCACCAACCACACATGTGATGACATACGTACATTCAGGCAAAACACTCTCACATAAAAGAAAATGAATAAATGAAAAACCCTCTTTAATAAAAATGCTGGTATTTCATAAGGTAAGGACTGAGGCAGAGGCAATGATGAAGCTGAGTCATTTGTGTTAAAAGCATAATGTAACCATGCACAATAAAGTCCGGTTGGTGTACTTTAATGAAGCATTCTTACTTAAAGGCAGTGCTGTGGTTTGAATATGGCTCACCCCGTTTGGAATTTGGTTACCTTTATAGCATGGATGCGTGTGTGGCCTCGTGGGAAGAGTTTGAGTATGGTGGTGGGACCCTCATGAATTCAGTAAAGCCTTTCTCCTGTTGCGGAGTCCTTGGTCCAGCAGGTACTGCAGAGCAGTGACAGTTGTCGAGATTTCCTTTCACATCCCTTGTGTTTCACACACACACACACACACACACACACACACACACACTTACCTTGTAGAACCATGATCCAAAGAATCTGTCTTACAAGTTTCTCCCTTTTGGATATTGCTCCAGCAGCAGAAATTGCACACACAGTGAATTCTAACAAATACCATTGATTTTGTTTTCTGTCCCTCTCCACTTCAGTCCCCCCCCCTTCCTCCTTCCCTCCCTCCCTATTGCAGTTAAATAAGGATCAGGATAAACAAATGGGCCAAATAGATGTTTATTCAGGGAGAAATAACTTACAACCTAGACAGATGAACACCAGGAAATTTCACCCGATGCTTTCCTGTCCGAGTCACTCCAGCAAGAGAGCTTTTCCTGCTTTCTCCGACCTCCTTCCACAGGTCACTCCGCCCATGGCTCCACCCCCAATGGGCGTGGTCAGTACCACAGAAGGACTATCTCACTACACCTCCCCTCAGAAGTCTGGGTGTTATATGCGTCTTATACATGTATGAGATTAGTGGAGTAAGAATACACATCGAGGCTGCATAGCAACCTTGGATGCCAGTGCTCACCTTGGTTGGATCTTGTCCAAGACCAGGACTCTTACTGGCCAGTGCCTAAGCACGGCTAACTGCTGCAAGCTGCTAAGGAGTCTTCCTTGCTCTGACTCCAAGTTTTAGTGTAGGAATGCTGGGATTTTGGATGTACTACTACATACAGCTTTATGTATGTCTGATGATCTGAGCCCAAGTTCTCAGACTTGTGAAATAAACATTTTATACACCAAACCATCTCGCCAGTCCCTCTGCCCTTTGATTAGTCTGTAGCCTGGGCCTAAAACATCTATGCTCAGGACAGTGAATGCCATTTGACTGGAAACAGTGATTAATGTTTTTTTCTTGTACATGCAGTTTCAAAGATAGTCTCTAAGATTTTTTTTTTTCTATAAATGGTAACTCTTGACAGTGCATGTTCCTGGACATACCTCCTATTCAAAATTTTTTTTCCAGTGAATCCAAGATTTCCTTTATCATGTGATATGTGTTTGTTACTTTCAACATACACTGAATCATTACATATATTTTACCAAAATATTATCTAGGCAAAAATACTCCTCTCATTTTTATTTCATAGTCTTTTAAAACTTGCCTTAGTGTGTGTGTGTGTGTGTGTGTGTGTGTGTGTGTGTGTGTGTGACAGAACATAGAGAGGTCAGAGAACAAGTTGTGAGAATCAGTTTTCTTCATCTCCCATGCGGGTCCTGGAGATTAAATTCAAGTCATTACACTTGGTGGTGAGCACCTTTATCTGCTGAGCCATTTGGCCAGCACATAAAATTTATTTTTAATAAAGAAAAGACTGTAAGGATATTTTAGAATTTTGACAAGGAACAAAGTAGTAAACCTTCCACATTTCATTGCATTATTTTCAAAAGTATCAATTAGGCAAAAACAAAGTCAGGTAGCAACAGAATCATACCCCTCATGAGTTGTTTGGGATGACTGTTGTACTGGGGGCAGAGTCTAAAGCCTTCCCTGGATTCTAATACTAGACACACTCCAGCCTCAAAACTGCATCATTTTCAAATGTGTTTTCTCTGCTCCCAAGAATAAATGGCTATCTATATTTTACAATGACTGCTGATACCTTCATAGTTTAGTGCCTTCTGAGGAGTTCAAGATTTTCAGAATGTATTTTTTCTTTTTTTTACAAAAGCAACTAAACTAGCTTCAGTGTCAAATCTGAAATTGAAGCATAGATTTAACAGCTGCATGACTCCTCATCACCCATCATTATCACTCTCCATTTAGAGCAGAGTAGGAGTCAAAGGCCAGGCAATAATTACACCATACTCAACTTGGAGGAAAAATCGAAATTCAAATCTGATCTTTTTGATGCTAACAATCTGTATTCTTTCTTTTCATTATTCGGGATCAATTTTAATTGTTATTGTTTGCAATACTGCTAAAGAAATATTCATGGTGAGTGATAAAACACCTGACAGATTTTATTACAGATCACTGTGAAAGATGTGGGAATGTGTGCAAGCGGTTTGCAATAGAGGTCACAGGTTGGGGGTTCACAGCAAAAGTGCAGGGTGAAAAAAAAATCAGTGAATAAAAAACAAGAAAACATCAAAAATTTGGGGAGATTGTGATTGAATCAATAACTTTTGGCATCACAAAAACAGAGCAAGTGGACACAACAATCCTAAAGATGAGCTCTGGCTGGGGAAGGACCTGAGCAATCTGACTGAAGGCAGATAGACCGAGCAGACTGATACAAATATCCACTGACTCCTCCATTAGACTTCAATTATGCTTGCAATCTTTTATCTAAAATAATATTAAATAATGCCACCTATTGAAACAAATAATTCTGCTTCATAAATACGAAGAGGCATGTGTTTGCACATTTTGGTATGTTGTTGATGATTTCTCACTATTTTTAGAGAAATTATGTAAAATTAGAAAATATCTAAATATGTCGCGTGTGGAATATGATGCTCTGGCATTTCAAAAGCTTTCCTTACTGCATCCAGGATGCCTTCCTGTAGACGGAGTTTCTGTCCCACCTGATCCCACTGCCATTCAGTCCCAAATAAACACACAGAGACTTATGCTAATTATGAACTGTTTGGCTGATGGCTCAGGCTTCTTATTGGCTAGCTCTCTCTTAATTATTAACCCATTTCTATTAATCTAAGTATTTCTCTGGTCTTATCTTACCAGAGAATGTTCCAGCATGTTAGTTACCCTTTCAGCAGCTACATGGCATCTCTCTGGAGGCTTCTCTCTGCCCTCCCTCCTCTCCCCAGAATTCTCCTCATCTGGTAGTCCAGCCCAGCCTATGCTTTCTGCCTGACTACTCACCAATCAGTGTTTTATTCATCAACCAATAAGAGAGACAGATATACAGAAGGACATCCCCCATGTCTGACATATTTCTAAAGATAGCAAAAGACTGGGGGAATCACATCCCTACCATACACAAAGACCATCAGAGCCATACCTCCTCCTCCTGACCCACAAACCCTATGAGATAATATTTCCCTGCTTTAGTCTTCCCAGGCTAAGTGACAGGCAACTGCAGTCATCGACATAGACGAGAGATAGCTGACATTATTCAAAGTAGCCAATCCTAACCTGGTTACTTCGTCCTGGCCCCTTTTCCAGAAATTCCAACAGTCATGTCCTAGACTATTGCCTCCCTTCTGCTTCCCTATTTCCTGTCACCTTGTGACTTCCTCAGCATATTCTCCATATCATCTAGATGCCTCTGACTTAAGATGAGTTTATTTCCCTCAGAAACTCAATGCAAATTGAAGAAAATGTAAATCAATGCATATCTAATTCATCCCACATACCAAACACCGTAGCCCAGCAAAACAGTGCACTGTGGAACATTGGTGGGTTCCACTTGTGATCACCTGCCCTTCCCATTAGTCTGAAATGGTTTCCATTTTGCCATTCTGTCACTGAGGACAATCTGGAGAACAGACTATACAGGCCAGTGTTAGAGAATAGAGAAGAGATACAGAGAAACCAAACTTAGAAGTCATTGCATTGATCTAATACATTCTGCTACTTATTTAAAACAATGTATTCTCTTTTATACTTAAGGAGTGCAACTAACACACCCGTTACCTATATTTTATTTGTGGTGTTTATAAGTTTTACTGGGAGCACTAACAAATGTTTAATTTTTAAGTGAAGATCTTTCTCCAGCTTCAGATCTAAAAGTGTCTTAAGGATGACAACTCTGCAAATGGCACTGTCAGTTCTGAAGAGAGCCCTTGTTGGACCTGTAACAAAAGCTGCTGTGAGCTTCCAGACAGCTAGCTCCCAAGACTGTGTTTCAAGCTAAGGTCTGTGTTTGTATATCTCCTGGCTCCCAGATGAGACCGAGGAGCCCTGGTATGTGTGCCTGCCATTCTGTTGCTGATGGTCACAATTTACCTCTGCCCTTTGAGTTCTTTTCAGACAGTATGTACAGAGAGGCATGGTTCCTCTCAGATCACCTCTCTAGTCCCAATAAAAAAGAAAGAAGCTCATTTATTCACCACTCCACTCCTCATCAGAAGAATGTGAAAATCTAGGATGACTCAGGCTAAAATTATCATTTTAATACTTCCATAAACCTAGTATTGGAAATACCGATCAACATAATTATTCAAGAAAATGAAATGAAAATCACTTTGGGGTAATGAAATGAAGGCTTTCAAAGGATGAAATACAAAAGGTCCAGCAGACTTAAGACAGAAGACTAGCATCCACAGCCATGAGATAAAAGCAAACTGAAATCCCATGGAGATTCCATCTCACTCCAGTCAGAATGGCTGTCCTTGTGCAAAAAAAAAAAAAAAAAAAAAAAAAAAAACAGCATCTACTGGACAAAGATACCCTCACATACTGCTGGTAGGAATGCAAATTAGCCCAGACACTGTGTGAAGGTCCCTCAAAAACAAACAAACAAACAAACAAACAAAAAATAAACTAAAAATAGGCCTTCTATATAACCCAGCATATACTAGCATGGAGCACTCATGGCAGGACCTTCATTTTTCACAGTGATTATTGGCTCTCTCTCTATTTTTTCAATCAGTTTTTAGGCTGAATGCTGCAAATATCCAGCAATTTGCCTTAAAAAATAAATAAATAAATAAATAAATAAATAAATAAATAAATTGGTGCTTTGTAGAATTATCCCTACTGACACATGGTCTGCTGGAATCTGTAGTATCTTTATCTTTCATCAATTCACTGTATTATTACATCACAATCTACTTTCCAATGTTCTTGCTTTTACCAAGGCAAACACTGCTGCAATATCATTGCTATAATGCCTGAGGTCCCCATGCCCTGAGGTCCTTCAGCCCATGAACCCAGTCAAGGAACCGATCACGAGGAGATGCACATTCGAATGCTCACGTGCGGGAACACCATTGTCAAAGGGGGTGGCATTGATTTATACTCTTCCCATAACTTCAGAGACATTCCTTTGCCAGAGTCTTCATCACAGTGAAGGGGCAGGACGACAAAATATGTAGGTTCCATTCCCGATTCTACCCATCCTGCACTGGTACAGAATTCTAGACCTTCGTTATATAAAGTGATAAAAGCCCCAGGGCAGACACATCGTCAGCTCTGTAGTTTGATGTCCTGCTTTTCAGTCCTTTCTTTATTTCTTGCCCAAGGCAATTTCCCTGAGTTCCTTAGCAGTTCAGCCATGTATCTGTAAGGATGTTAGTTATAATTTATTAAGCCATTCCCGGTGCTCACAGCTGGAGGATTTAAAGTTACTGCATCGCCAGCCACTTAAACCCCTGGCCGAGTTTTCAGCGCCTGACCGGTCTTTAAACACCTCCAGATGTTGGAACCATAAAGAAAATAAATGAAAGCAAATTAGCGGTGATAATGAACTATTAAACTCTCCTCTTGCGCTGTCGTTACTTAACATTAAGGTAGCATAGCACAGCAATTAATGGTAGTGACTCGACGGCCAGTTGCTTGCGTTTGTATCCCAAGTGGATAATGTTAAGGCAAGCATCTTCATTGCTTGGGCCTTGATTTCTTCCTATTTTGGGTGAGGGTGGTTAACAGCACTGCCGATCCAGGAGAGCGGATGTTTACATATTCAGTGAGTTACAATTCATAAAATGCTTAAGTCTATATCTGGCAGTTATTACATGCCATGTTACCACTGGATAAATAATTAAAAGGGAATCTTGAATATTACACATACATTTCCAGGTTTTCCATGAATATTTCGCTAACAGTCTTTCCCTCAGGATTCTGCCCCTGGCCTGGGAAACATAATGCTGGCAAGACCTGAGCTCTGCTTTATAATTCTCAGGACCAGTGGATTTGCCAAAGGTATTTCTGTGCTTATGGATACAAGTGAACTCATTGGTGGGCTGTGCCCTAGACACAAAGAAACACGTGCCTGTTCAGTTAATCAATTACACATGCATAAGAGCAGGTGCATTATGAAGAGATAACACAGACAGGGAATACACAAGAAGTATTCTGTCCCGTTCTTTCTCCAGCCTGGGAGCTTTCCTGAGTGCTCCATCAGCAGCCCTCTCCTGACCTCTTTCCTTCCTCCCCACTGAACCCTCTCCACACAGGTTCCTCGGCAGTTTTATGGTGAGAAGAGGGTTTGTGTGCACAACACAGAAAAAAAAATTGTGGCTGTCAATAACTGTCAACTTTACAGGATCCAAAATCCTCCTGGAGACAAACCTCTGGCCATGTCTTTGAGAAATTGTTCTACATTAAGTCAACTGAAGTAGTATAAGACCTGTCTTAAATGTGTCTTGCAATTCTGTAATCTGATGTCCTAGACCAGTGGTTCTCAACCTGTGAGTTGCGACCCACTTGGCAAACATCTCTCTTCAAAAATATTTACTATACAAGTCATATCAGCAGCAAACTTACAGTTACAGAGGAGTAACAAAAACAATTTTATTGTTGGAGTTCACCACAACAAGAGCAACTGTATTAAGGAGCCGCAGCATTAGGAAGTCTGAGAGCCACTTCTTAGAGTGAATAGAAAGAACCTTAGCATTCGTTGCTCGGTGCATCCTGAGTGTGGACACCACGTGACCAGCTCCTTCACACTCCTGCTGCTGGGCCTTTCCCAGCATGCTGGACTGTGCCCTCCACGTACAAGCCAAACATAGCCCGTCCTTGTCCTTCCTTCCCGAAGTTGCATTTGTCATGTATTTTCTTCACACAAACAATAACATGCATTGTTTTTTCAGTCTGTCCATGATAATTCCCATGCATGAAGATTCTTGGGCTATGAGTAAACCATTGGTGGGATTTGTTCAGATAGATAGATATAGATAGATATAGATATAGATGAGTTTGTCTTATTGGTTGATGAATAAAACACTGATTGGCCAGGCAGGAAGTGACGTAGCACGGCAGACACTGCCACTAGCTAACCATAGAGGTCAGGAGGTCTGTACAGATAGGCAGGAAGTTGTATAGCTGGGCAGAATCAGAATATAAGCAGGGACAAACAGGAAATCGTTCTCTTCTCTGCAGAGATGTAGCAGGCAAAGGAGAAGCAGAGCTGGCATTCCCGGTAAGCCAAGACCATGTGGAAACACTTAGGTTGATAGAAATGAGTTAATAATTAAGACAGAGCTGGCCTGTAAGAAACTATAGCCATTGGCCAGCAGCTTTATCACGAACTGACGCGGCTGTGGGACCAGGATGCTGGGACACTGCTCATAGCAACCCATGTCTTGGTGTCCGACTCTATGCGAGGATGGAACACTAAAACATGCTATTCATTCTATCGTGCCATGCGTTATCAATACCTCAATTCCCACTAAAGAGGAAATGTTTCACAAATTTACTCTTGACAATCCTATTTGCTTTTATTAGCAGTTCATGAACTGATCATCATCATCTTGCCAGTGAAATGGGAAGGAGCTCCAGGAAGCTCAGCCAAGGGCAGCTTTAAGGACAGAAAGCAAAAAGTAGAAACAGAAGCCAATGCTACTTTCTTTACAGGATTAAAGCAGAGAGGCCTTCCTTCTCATGCCGGCCTAAACAGTCTGGATTCTTTTCAGACTGGTTGCTGAGGATTTGTTTCTGTAACTGCAGACCTAGCAGGAGTTGGATATTTGCCCTGCTTGCTGGGATCTAGAAGAGTTTCAACATCTTAAGCAACAGCATCCTATGCATTTTATTTAATATAATTTCCATGCCATATATCCTACCTAGTAAATATCCAGTACATTATCTTTTAAGTAGAAGTAAGTTAATTTGCACAACACAGCCAATACAGAAGACTTGACAATCCCTTTCAGTAATATGAATTTGGATACAGCACAATAAACAACTAAATGCCTTGTCTTCCTGGTTCATTTCTAGCTCGCTTTTCTAATACCGTGATAAAACACCAGCTAAAAGCACCTTTGGGGTGAAAAGGGTTAATTCAGCTGGAGGTGACAATCCATCACTGCAGGAAGTTGGAGCAGGAGTTCAGGCACAGGGCATGGAGGAACACTGCTACTGGCTTGCTCTCTCTGTCCTGCTCTACCTGCTTTCACACACCACAGGGCCACCCACCCAGGGATGTCCCTGCCCACAGTGGAACAGACCCCCACCCCCAATCAATCACCAATCAAGGAAATGCTTCACTTATGTGCTCCCAGGCCAATCTGATAGAGGAAGCTCCTCAACGGATGCCCCTCTTCCCAGGTGACCAGAACAATCCCCATGCTTGAAGATGGCCAATGTCCATGGAGGGAGAAAATTGATTCCCTGACTATTATTCCTTCATAGATGCACATTCTACTAATAATATGCAATCCATTTCTCTTACATCTAATCATTTTTTTTCTACTCCACAACTGAATGATTGACTGAAAGCTTGTATGTACACCAGTTTTCAATCCTGCTTTCTTTGACTTAGCTTTTTGACCTCACTTGTAGTTTGCAAGGGAAAGGGGACTCCGTTTTAAACATGAAAAAAACAAAGAACTCTGCCCAAACAGCTCTGATTTATACAATAGATTTGTCAACACCTTTTATATAGTCTCCCTACTACACGGTATTCTCAGTTCAGGAGCACCTGACTTCTCTTCCACCCTATAATCCTGGAACTTTCAGTTAGCCATGGCTGTACACCTCATTTGATGTGGGAGGGTATGCTATGTGCCATTCTAAATTAGACCCCTCACTTTGTTTTAGAAGAGTACTGCATTCTATTCCTTTTCTAAGTAGATAACTGTGGATGTACAAATACAAACACGTTTTTATCACCCTTCTCCTTAAAGACTGGGAGAAAGGAACAGTCGCCTTTCCCATGTGTAGTGGGATATTCACTTTGTCTCCTTCTGCGGCACTGACCACGCCCATTGGGAGGTGGAGCCAGGGGTGGAAGTGACCTGTGGAAAGAGGTCTGAGGAGGAGCCAGGGGATGCTCTCTTGCTGGTGGGTTGCAGAGAGGAGAGCATCCGGTGGAACCTGCTGGTGTTATCTGTCTAGGTTGTAAATTATTTCTCCCTGAATAAACATCTATTCGGCCTATTTGTTTATCCTGATCCTTATTAAACCGCAATATCTGGTGTCAGAAGCAGGATCGGGATTTTCATGGGACCTGGGTTTCACCCAGGCGGTAGACGCCATTCCCCAAAGGGCAGTGTCCCTTGCCTAACCAGGTGGACTCACCACAGCTTTTGGACATTTGCCTCTGCCCTACAACTCCTTTGCCGCCACAGCTGGCCTGAGAAGGCACTCACTGCTTCTCATTTTTTGCCCATTTTCCCCACTTTGCATTCGCGGAGAGCTGCCGCGACAGCCCAAGTGCATTCCGATTACACTGGAACATAATTTATGACTACTTGTTGATGCAGCCTATCTTGTCCTGTCCTTGATGCTATTTCATGCTAGAAATATTTCCTTTTTCTTTTCTAGACTCTTGCTTGTCTCCTACTATCTCTGCAATGTCCTAACACCCCACTGAAACAACTGACTATAAAGTAATGAGATACGTCTAGCCAAACCTAATAGACACCTTTCCGCCCTTACAGGGAGATATCTGTGAATGACGGATGATGGGTCGGAGACCACTGAGAAAGAAACATAAGATTAGGAGCTAATTGCACATTCTTTTTTCATATTAAAACTAAAATAATTCCTTAAGCTACCTTAATAGAGGGAACCAGTATAGGTTTAAAGAGAAATCTGGTACTAGGGAAATGTCCAGATATCCACAAGAATGACCCCAACTAAGAATCTAAGTAATAGTGGAGAGGCTACTTTAAATGCCCTTCCACGATAATGAGATTGATGATTACCTTATATACCATCCCAGAGCCCTCATCCAGTAGCTGATGGAAGCAGAAGCAGACACCCACAGCTAAACACTGAGTCGAACTCCTGGAATCCATTTGTTAAGAGGGAGGAGTGATGAGCAAAGGGGTCAAGACCACACTGGAGAAACCCATAGAGACTGCTGACCTGTAAAAGCACATGGCCCCCAGTCTGATAGCTGGGAAACCAGCATTGGACCAAACCAAGCCCTGTGATTGTGGGTATCAGTTAGGAGGCCTGGGCAGTGGATGGGAACTGTGACAGTGGAACCAGTATTTATCCCTAGTGCACAAATGGACTTTGGGAGCCCATTCCCCATGGAGGGATACTCTCTCAGCCTAGACACACGGGGGAGGGCCTAGGCCCTGCTCCATATGATGTGACAGACTTTGATGATCCCCCAAGGAAGGCCTCACCCTTCCTGGGGAGAGGATGGGGGATGGTATGGGGGTAGTGATGGGGGGCATGGGAGGATGAGAGGGAGAGGGAACTGGGATTGGTATGTAAAATAAGATTGTTTCTAATTTAAATAAAACATCTTTAAAATTAAAGACAGAGTCAAAAATGTTTTCCTATGTGAAAAAAAATCACTGGAAAATACATACTAAAAATGCACATTTCTTAAGTGTTTGCATAATGTAATTTTCTGCTATATTTTCTTAATGATCGTTTTGACATTAGTACTAACCCTAAAGTAACCCATAACTAAACCGTGTACTTATTGACAAAAGAATAATACGCCAGTATTGCCTTTTCCCCTTGGTTTCCCCCTATACCTGTTCTTTAACTTCTTCCATTGCTCTTTGAACTAATCCACACATACTTTCTCCTCCTAGTATAAATAAAACTCCTGTCACACATTCGGTTCATTAACAGAAGTCAAAGTGGTTGCTTGTTTCTTAGGACAATCCCTTGCAGTTTCCGGAGACCTGGGCTCCATCTGGGAAAGTCTGCCCCCTGACTCTCCATCCGCAGGCTTTCCCACCACAGCCATCCTGAGCCCTGACAGGTTGCTGTCATGAGCCCAGCTTCCATAGTTTTTGCTTCTTGGTTTACACATTTATTTTGTATCCCGTGAGTTCGTAGCTAAGGGAACATCATGGAGGTTCTTGTTTGTGACGTTCCCAAACCTTTTAAAATGTTTTAGAACAGGGATTAGTGGTAAGTGCATAAACATATATTTAATGTTGGCAATATAAATTTCAGTGTGACCCTCCACACCTCCATTCTGAACGGTTACTCTAAAAGTACAGAAGTTCACTAAGTTGTACAGTCTTTGGGGCTGGTTAATGCCACTGTGTGATTTGTTTTGTTTACAGTATTTAAAACACTTTTTATTTTACTTTTGTTTGTTTGTTTTTTGAGACAGGGTTTTGGAGCCTGTCCTGGAACTAGCTCTGTACACCAGGCTGGACCCGAACTCACAGAGATCCACCTGCCTCTGCCTCCTGAGTGATAGGATTAAAGGCATGTGCCACCGACGCCCAGCTAAAATATAATTACTTTTTTAAATTTTAAAACAGGTTTCATTCTAATTTCATTATTTGTTGCTAACTGGGACCTGGCAGGCATGGTCCCACTGTCTTGTGACTGAGAAGGCAGACACCATTCTGATCCCATCATTTGTCGACAGCTGACTCTTTACAAGTTCACGACCGAGCCCCTAACTCGGGGAGCTATTCTAGTTACATCCTTCTACTGAGGGATATTGACAGCCTTTCCAAGTTTAGTCATTCTGGGGATCCCAGCTTCCATTCTCTGGTGACAAATGAATATACAGATGTTTTCATATGGTGCCATGTGCTTATGAACATTCTGATTCCCTTCCTTGGGTCATTTGGAGGTTTGATGTAACTGGGATGTGGAGCTTCTTTGGATACCCTGCGTATTTTCCAGCTACAAGCTTTATTGGATGCTTTGTCATTAAACAAGAGAATTCAAGTTCCATTTGTCCTCGGTCCCTTCATTAAGCAGCTATTGATGTTGAAGAAACCTATCTAAATTTTTGTTACGATGCTGTCTTAAAACTTTGTTTTTCCATCAACCACAAAAGTATTGCATCTCCTGAAATGACTTACAGTTGTTGCTCATCTCAAATAATGTCATAATTTTTAATGCTCTCTGCAGGATGGAAACTATGGGAGTTTTCTATAATTTCATGTATTTTCCTGTATTTAAATTTATTTTTTTATTCAAGTTTAATTCAAAGAACATACTCAGTGTGCTTCTGGTCATTTAAATTTCTCTAGACTTGATAGAAAGACCTGTTTATGGCCCTGGTGAACATACCATGATTACTCAAAAGGAGCATGTATCTTTCAATTGTTGAATGCAATTTTCCTATAAATAGGGTTTAGGTCAAGGTTACAGATAGGTTTTGTTCTCAAAATGATCTGCGTTTGATTGATTTTCTTATCTAGTCCTCTCAAATGCTGGAAAAAAAATGGTGTTATTACATGTTTCAACTATGATTGTAAAAACCAATTCCCTCTGATTCTGAGTTACTGTCCCACAAATTTTGAAACTATTAAGATGGAAAAAAGCATTTATGAATATATTGTTCCTAATGGACTGGCCCTTTTAGTGTGAAACGGTCCTCTTTGCCCCCAGCTCTCTGGTTTCCTCCCTGATGATCTGAATTGTGTTAGACTATCATTTCCCACATGCTGGAGCCTTCCCATTAGCATTTCTCAGGGGCCTGTCTTCTGGTAACACATTTGCTCTCCCTTATCTACAACTGCCTGAATGCTGCCTTTTACATTTTTGCTGGATATAGACTTTTCAGTTCTTGAGTTGACAGATTTTTTGTCGATTTCAGAGTTCTAAATATCTTATTGTGCTTCTTATTCATCAGTTTAGAATGTATGCTTTGTTGCTTATACTATCATTATTTTTTCCTTTGATACCAGTACTTTTTGTTGAATCAAAATATGGGTTTATTTTGCATTACTGCAACCAAAATGCCTGGCAGAAACAACATAACGTAGGAAAGGCTTATTTTGCTCATGGTTTCAGAGGATCTCAATCCTAACTGCTTGACCCTGGCCCTGTACTGTAGCAGTAACTCAGGACAATAGGAGAATGTGGTGGAGAACAGTGTTCGTATCACAGGAGACAAGAAGGTCCAGGAGGAGCCAAGGGGTGAGCTATGGCATTCAAAGGCTCAATTCTAGTGACCCATTTCTGCCAGCTAGGTCCTACTTCCGGAAGGTTTCCTGTTTCCCAGGATAACACCACCAGCTAGCTGGACACGAAGCATTCAATGCATGAGTCTGAGTCAGACATTTCAGCTTTGAAACACAAGATTAAAACACCTGACAAATCTGTTACTCCAGAACTTCCTTCTCCCACACAATGCGAACACTTTCACTGATCTCATCCATGATCAGCATACTTTTGAGATCCATACTGCATGTGCCATCACCTCACATATTTCCACTCCTGAGTGACATCCTGCTGCGTACATATGTTCATCCATTTGATGAGCATTTGTATCCTCTCCTCTGGTTCACGACAGACACAATTTCTATGAAGATTCATGAATATACTTCCAAGTTCTCTTTCATAGACATCCCGTAATGTAATGGCTGGATTTCAGAGGAGGTATATGTATAATTATTTATGAAATTACCAAATCGCATTCCAAGAAAATGTGACTATTTAATATTCCCTCTAAGGAGGGATCATATTAACAAGGAAGGTCAAGAGCATGATGGGAAAAACCACAGAGACAGCTGACCCAAGCTCTCGTGACTTATTGACAGCTGGGGAAACGTCATGGGAAGGAACAAGGTCTTCTGAATGTGGCTTGATCTGGTTGAGGGTGGGCCCTGGCAGCGGGAACAGAACCTATCCCAAGTGCATGAACTGGATTTTTTGGAGCTCACTCCCTATTGTGGGATATCTTGCCCAACCTTTTTGTGGGGAGAGGGGCTTGGTCTTGCCTCAACTTGGTAGGCCAGACTCTATTGACTCCCCAAATTAGTCCTTACCGTCTCTGAGGTGTGAGGACTGGAGCAGAAGGGCAGGGAAAGGAACTGGGGTTAGTATGTAAAATGAAAAGAATTTAAATAAAAAAGAAAACAAAATATTTACTATTTCTTCTAGAAGCATTTAAAAATTCTAATAAATATGAATTCTCATGAACACTTAGAGGTGGTAGACATAAAAGTATATGAAACAATAATTCTATGTAATTCTATTATCAGTGTTGTTTCACTTATCAAAAAGTTTCTTGCAACTTAAATCTGTGATTTAGTAATTTGTATTATAGACAATAGAAGTTTTTATGGTTATAATGCTATTATTTTACATAGTTTAAACACTCATGATTTGAAAAATGATTTATAGTGTGCACACTTTTGTAATCCTTTTCTCTTATAGTGGATCATGGGCTCTTGAAATAATGAACTGTCCTTCTGTAATGGCTCATCTGTAGAAACCAAAGCAAAGTCAATCATGTAACAGTGAAATACTTTATACCGTTGTAACCCTTGTTGTATATTTGGGTTATTTCTAGCATTTCACTTGTTTTCCAATTGTGCTACAATGTACAAAGTGTAAAATTAACCAAAATCAGTGATGAATACAGCATTAAGTACAAATGCTACGTAAGCATTCTCCAGAATACTTTCATCTTGCAACATTAATCTCAATGCCAATTAAATATCTCCAATGCCCGCCCCCAGCTCTCTACAAGCTGTCATGCTGGTTGCTAGTAGATTTTTTCTAGGTGATGCCCAGAAGATCATCTAGGCAATTTGTCCAACTGAAAATCATAGGGTATTTATCATGGACTTTTGTATAGTGTCATAATTTTAGTTTTTGCATTTATGTGTATGACTCTCTTGAGCAAAACCTTCTAAGTGATGGATGGATATGTTTAGAAGCTCATTTTGAAGTACATCATAAAATCATGTTTCTAATTGATACATAATATTTGTATATCTTTATGGGATTCGTTATGATTTGATACTTTTATTGAATGTAGTAGTTATCAAATTTTGGTAATCAACATTTCCATTTCATACATTTCTCATCTCTATGTGCTCAGGAACTGTATATCCTGCTTCTCTAACTACTTGGAAATGTATCCATTGTTATAGACTGTAGTGTCCTGCTGTGTCCTGGAATATTGGAGGAAAGCTTTATTCTTTTTAATCCTGCATGTTCATTTGTTACATAACCATGTTAAAAAATAATCTTTTCTCAATTGAAAGCCTGTTATATCTTTGTGAAAATAAGTCATCCATATGCTGAATATATTTCTGAATTTTCTTGTCTGTTCCTCTGGTTTCATTGTCTTTATGTCAGGACCACAGTCTATATTGCTGTTTTTACACAATTTTTAAATTTGTGTTAGCTCCCCACCTTTGTTCAATTTTTTTCTTGTTTTTAATTTAGGTTACTCTTTTGGATACTTTCATTTTCCTTACATTTTATAACCATGTAGTGTGTAGGGTTTTCATTTAAGGTTCTATTGCCTCACAAATCAAATGGATACAGAAACATTTTATACCTTAACAATACTGAGGTTCCTGCCTATGAGCCCAATGTATCTTTTCATGGAAAACACATGTACTTAAAACTGTATTTTTTTCTTAAATGGTGAAACCTACTCTGTGTGGTAACTGCATTACTTGTAGGGTAAAAACCATTTTAAATATGGAGAGAAGTCTTTTCTTCCATGTTTCCCCAGAATTTGCTCATGTTTACTTATTTTATACTACCCTTGGAAAACTGTCCTAGGATTGATTTAAATTTATAGGTAGTGTCAAAGGGCTACATGATCTGGTGGTAAATTACTAGAGCCCCACACTGACAGCAATACCTTAAAAACCTTTCCCCTATTCTCAGCCACCTCTACTTCCTTTAAATTTTGCTAGTACTTATTTGCTTGGAATTCTCTTTTCTACAATAATAAGTTGTTAAAAAAAAAAAGTCTCTGGTGTCTTTAATCGGCCTTTCTTTTGTAAGTGATTGCCTAACAAGAAGATTGCAAGATCTACAGAGATGGTTATAGCTCATTCAACAGTGCAAATCTCTTGGGTGCAACCATGCTGAGATATTTCTGGCCATTTTGATACGATGCTCTCAGATGTGCACACATCTGGTTCTTATGGGCTTGGTGAATGTGCAGTCATATATCTCCTTTTTCATCTTGAAATATACCATTTAATATGGTTGTAAATATACAAAATAGGTTTTCAAGAAAGTTGTTCTTTTGTTGTATGCCTTACATAGAAGTTATTTGTATTCTCCTGTGTTTTGTTCATCAGTAAATATTTGCCTGTTGAAGGACTTAGATAACTCTGTTTACATAAGACAACAGAAAACAATCAAACAGCAATCCCTAAAGCCCTCTGACTCTTTCCTGAGTGTTGCTTGATGATGATAATCTAACCACTTCTATCTTTACTGCAATGTACTTTCATCTTCAGCAAGGATCTTTTTTCTAACATGGATTCTACATACTTACATCAAGCTACATCTGTCTTGTCAAAAAAAAAAAAAAATCTTAGACATCACACCCTTGACTCTCCGAAGAATGTCCTTCCCCTCCTAGCCCCTCCCCCCCATTCTTTCTGTGTTTAGCTACAGAACTTCTACTGCCCCTCAGAATCCAGCAGTAACCACTTTTGTGAATGTCTCTGACTTTCTAGATGGGCTCCACTGATCTCTCATCCTTCTGGACTAACCTAGCAACAGAGCACTTTCCTCTTAAATACTCATTGTTTTCCCTTCTAATAATGTGTTTTTAGAATTCTCTCACTAGTTCTTGAATCTGATAAAGGCAGAGGGAATCACACATTTCATGAAATTTTCTTATTGCATGTAGCCTCTCTACTTAACCAGAAAAGACAACTGCAATAATAATATCCAACACTATAAATGCAAGACAGTCAAAGTGCTCAACTGAGGCATTACATTCTTATCCTGGAATAGTGCTTAGTTGAGAGAGAGAGAGAGAGAGAGAGAGAGAGAGAGAGAGAGAGAGAGAGAGAGAGAGAGAGAGAATGTGTATACGCATGCACATGTATGCCTCAACATCCTGAGAAAGTGCTGACTGTGGCATTTTATCTTCAGGCATTCAAAATCTTCATGAAGTATAGAATCTCATTCTGTAAACCCAAACACATTTTTATAGGTAGTACTGAGCCAGAATCACCTGTCATTTGTACTAAAATAGCTACGCTGTGAAATTTTGTATGAGAGAGCTGTTTCCATAATGTATTTGCAAATATGTGCCAGCATTTTGAACAGTACATTCATGTGCACAGACATCACCTGAGTAAATGTATCTAACAGTTTGCTAACTATTATAGATTTTGCTTAATTACAAAGACAGAATTGCTATTTATTTAGATGTTCATGTTTTAATTATAAGTGACATACGTTTAGTCTGGTGTATAGAACAAGTCCAAATCTTTTTCTAGCTCTTCGTGTTACTAAACTATTTGAAAGAGAGTCTACAGCTGCTGCGTGGATCTGCTGAAGTATTAGAAAAGAAAAACGTTCCCTAAGTAAATTTAGTTCAGCGTTCTGGAAAATTCTTCAGGGACTTCATGCAGGGGAAGCATATCTTAGCCATGAGAAATATGACGTCACAAAGATTCAGTGTTTAAAAATATCATATGACTGTGGTTTTCAATAACTTCATAGAGGCAGTAAGTGTATGAAATATAAAGGATTGTCTGTATTTTAATGAATCTAGTGGAAGTTACATGATGCATAGATGAAGTACATCTCTGAAAATGAGCCTGGTGTCGATTTTTTTTTTTTTTTTTTTTTTTTGAGGATTCTTATGAATTTCTTGACCCTGAAAGTAAAGTAAATGCTAGTTTGACTGTGTGTGTTTGCTTAAACTATAGGGATTGCACAGAATCACAGAAACAAAGGACACAGCATAATTGTACTGGTTACTTTTCTTGCTGATGTAACAAAATAGCTAACAGAATCAACTTCCGGGGTAAAAAGTACACTTTGGCTGCAGTTTCAGAGGACTTCAGAGGACAGGGACAATACTGGAGCAGGAGCAACTCCAGCCCCCAATGCAGGAATATGACACTACTTGTTCACATGGCTAGTATCAAGAGACAAAGAGCACAGGCTGAAACCAGAAGCAGACATCGTTTTCAGTGGTTCACCCCTGCCCCCACCCCCAGTGACCTACTTCCTCCACCCAGTCTCTATCAGCTCCCAAAGTATTCAGCTCAGCTCATCAGCAAATATTCAAGCACAATAAATAGCTATATAGAGAGTTAAGGATAGTCCCAGATAAGTTCTGGCTCTACCCTATATCATTTTAGCTGCCCACATCCATGGAAGCTCTATTCAGGAAATAAACCATCTAGAATCCTCAATGTATATATGGTCTCCTCTTTGGGAACTTTGGTTTACAGTTCCCCATGTTGGACAAGCATCATACCTTTTAAATGCTGAGGTCAAAGATGGCCTTTTTTTCAAGTATTTCTAGGAGGACCATTGCTAGGATCTGAAATAGATGACGAGTAGGCAGGAAAGCAGGAAAGGAATAGTTGGTAAATCCACTAAGGAAGAAATCCCTGGATCATATGAAAATCCATTAGCTATTGAGTACCAGCTCTGATTTTTTTCCTTTCCATGTTCTATATCTAACACAATATTTACATAAACATGTAGGAATGCCCATCTCTAAAAAAACCAAGCAAGCATCCTAACCAACAAACTATCCTATGCATGTGTCAGCTTATTTCTTAGCTAGTCTAAATATGTGACTTTTTTGTGTTTCTACAGAGTCTTTGTATTTGAATGCTTGGTTCAAGTAAGGTTAGAGGTTTGGGTAGGCAAACAGTCATAACAAAAATGATTAATTTGAAGGCATAAAATATCATTCTTGTCTGTAGCTTACTAAAACTAAGACTGCCATTTTCTTTTTAATTTAGGGATATACCAAAAAAATTTTCAAATATCTTAGGCAGATTTGAAGCAACCAAATATTAAAGAATTAAGACATACAAGTCAAAGTGAGACATATTATTGGAGAGTACTTTGAATTTATTTATATGGGAGGCCCAATTACCAGTAGAATTGAAGATGAGCATGGTCCAGAGTTTGTGAAGTCCACAAGGATGTATTCTTAGAAGCTGATACAATTTTGAGGTGAGAAATGGGAATCTAAAAATGCCTCTCCTGAAGTGTTCCAGCACAAGAAGTGTTTAGAAATTCTCTATGGAATCCCTTTCCCCTCAGGTTGAAGGGGAACTTTGATGTGATGTCTTTTTTCAGTTGATAAAATCACCTGGTTTTAGCTTTTATTTATATGCTTTATTGTGGAAAAATTCTATAACCATTTCTGAAGTTTGACTCATCATTTTAAAGTCTGTTATAGTAAGACATGTCTTTCTTTAATAGATGCAGCTCATATAGTTTGCATTTTATTTTAGAATCTAATGGGTGGTTTTCAAAGTGTCCGATTTTAAGTTTAGAGCTAATGGGTGTGTTTTAGGCTAAGGAAGCTGAAAGCCTTGGCCAGTTCTGATCATTTTGTCATTGATCTGTTAGATCATAGACACAGTGAACACTTTTCATAGACTCTCAAATCTTAGTAGGAATGCCCTGAGTAGGAGAAATTCTTTGCAATAGATTCTTCCTATTGTTACAGTAGTGGGCACCTGGCAAGAGAAAGTTTTTATCACAGCAGGTAAATAAAATAGAGCCATCTATTGATCAAATGATCTATTGAGCAAAAGAATGATGGATTAAAGTCTTAGATATTTTTTTTGTATAAAATGTTACTAAAGGCAGAGCAATTGTAAACAGAGAATTGGGCATTGGTTTTACTTCACAGCAGTGGATTTTTACCTTAGGAAATTTAACTACCTTTCATTGTGTGAACTTAGTTATATCTATGTCATATTTCTTTCTTTAAGCTTTACTTCTCATAACTTTTTACAATGTACTTTAATATTCCTTAGCAGGAACACATTTTATATGTATAACCTTCACATCACCTTTTTAAAATAGTATCTTTCTGTCTTTCAATTTTCTATATAAATAAACTCCAAAGATGAATTATTGTCCCAAAAACATTATAAAAGAGAAATTATCAATAGGGTATAATCAAACACATTAGGACAGTTGTAAATGTCATGATGACTTTGCACATCTTTAAGTAGGTTAAGCAAGAATTTTAATGGCCATTTTTCTTAGTTCCAGACATTTAGAGCTTTATTTACCTAAGTTTGATCCGCTGGAACTTGAGTTATGGGGGTTGGTTTCCCTTGAGGCTTTTCTACATATCTTGCAGATAACTGCCTTTTATCTGGCCTTTACTTCGTGTCCCTCTACTCTATAGCTATCCCATCCTTCCAGTATTATGGATCACATTGTGTTATATTCTCACCATAAAATCTAATGCCTGGCAATACAGAATGCAGTGGAAAGTCAGAGAAAGATCGACTGTTGTTCCTGATTACTGGAAGAAAAGAATGGCATAGCAATTTGCAAAAAAACAATTTGGCAGTTTCTTGCAAGGTTAAATATTTATTATCATAATGTCCAACAATAATACTCTTAGATATTTGCCTAGAAAATATGAAAATTTATATCAACAAAAACCCTACACACAATATTCATGGCAACTTTGTTCATAATTTCCCCAAACTAGAAGCAACCAAGATATTCCTCAATAAATGAGTTTCTGAACTTATAATGATCCATCCAAACAATGGAACCTTGCAAGGAAATTAAGGAAATGTGCTACTAAGTTACCAAAAGACATGGCTGAGTGTGAATAAACCCAGAGGATATATTTTAAGAGTAAGCCAGGCCTAGAAGGGCAGATACTGCATGTAATCACTCAAGCATCACGTCTTTTCAAAGGTGATTTCTACAGAAGAATTACATAGAATACTGTTTATCAGGGGTTGATGTGGGCAGCCCATATGGACAAAGAATGGGGATTGGCTAAGAAGGCCGGGAACGTGGAGAAATAACAGGGATTGGCTAACAGGTGCAAAGTTATAGCCAGAGAGGAGGAATTCATTTCGGTGTGGTATTATATAAACGTGTGACCATGGTTAGCATTATATTGCATATCTCAAAAGCCAAAAGGGGATTTTAATGTTCCCACAAGAAAGAAGTAATAAATGCTTGAAAGAACTAATCAGCTAAATATCCTATATTAATTACTATGTAATATATGTGTGTATTAATATACTACATTGTGGGAAAGGACTCAAATAAACTGGGCCTGATGAGACAAGTCTGTGATCCTAGGTTCTCAGGGGAGGGAGTGAGGCAGATTAGAAGGTCAAGGCCCATCTTAGCTACAGAGAGATTTCAAGTCCAGTCTCGGTAACTCAATCAAACTATGTTCCAAAAATAAGAAATCCGAAATCTAGGAATCTGTGGCAAAATGCTTGCCTAGTGTGCACAAAGCCATGGGCTTATTACCCTGCACTATAAAGTGAACAAGTAGCCAAAATTTTGTATAATTACTGTATGCTAATTAAAACTTTAAAGTAAAGACTTTGTGCCAGGCAGTGATTGTGAATGCTTTTAATTCTAGCACTTTGGCAGCAGAGGCTGACAGATCTCTGGGAGTTTGAGGCCAGCCTGGTCTACAGAGCGAGTTCCAGGAAAGTTAGGGCTGTTACACAGAGAAACTCTGTCTTGAAAAAACATAATGATAATAATAATAATAATAATAATAATAATAATAATAATAATAATAAAGACTTGAACAAACCTTAACTAAGTATATATCACTACTGAAAGAAGCCAGTCACTTACTTTAGAGATGTGAACCTCAGAGAGGCAACAAACAAATCAAGGTTGAGATGGCTAGAAGATGGTTGAGGAGAGAAAGATGTACTTATGCAGCAAAATTATTTCACATAACACAGAACGCTCATCACAAAATTCTATGCATTTGTCAAAACCCACAAACTTTGTACACTTAAAGAACAAGCTTTAATGTACAGAAGATTTTTAACTGATTTTTTTTATTTTATTAATTTATTTTACATTCCAAGTTCCCCTTCCCTCCTTTCCAACCTCCCCCACTCCCCCTACTCCCCCCCTTCCCATCTGCTCCAAGGAGAGGGTAAGGCCTCCCCTAGGAAGTCTACTAAGTCTGTCCCATCATCTCATTGAGGCAGGACCAAGGCACCTCCCCATCCCCACACCCCTGTGTCTGGACTGGGCAAGGTGTCTCTCCATATAGAATGGGCTCCACTAAGTCAGTTTGTGCATTAGACTTAGATCTTGTGTCTACTGCCAGTGGCCTCATATATTGTCCAAGTCACACCATTGTCACCTAAATTAATATTAAGGGAGTCTAGTTCAGTCTTCTGAAGTTTTTTTTTTAAACATTAATAATCCTATAGGTCTATGGATCTCAAGCTCAAATACAGAATATATGACAAAATAATTAAACGGTAAGGGAGAGGTGCTGACCATGTCATTTTAGGGAATGAATATTGTCCATTAGAACAAAGATTAAAAAAAAAAAACTATTATAACAGGGCTGCATTCAGATCTCTCTCTCTCTCTCTCTCTCTCTCTCTCTCTCTCACACACACACACACACACACACACACACACACACTCCCAGTGGTTATCTATTGTGCAACAATGTTTAATTACTGGAAGAGTTATGTTACAGAAAAAAAAAAAAAAAAACAATGAAACGAATGAGCCAGCACTCCTTGTGGGGAAACCAACACATCACCACACGCTAATGACAAAACTAGAGAGGTAAAAAGTCAAAGGAGAGGCGGGTGTGAGCACTAGCATCCAGCACAGGGGAGTGCAAACTGAGGAACTATGCTAGAAGAGTGGCCTTTTAGATACAGAGAGCCCCGTCCTGACACATGCATCCTAGGCAAATTAAACACTGTACTCACAAAATCTTGCATGTAAATATGTGTAGCAGCTTTACCCAAACTAGAAACAGCTTAAATGCCTTTCAGTGGGAGTGGGTGACAAAATAAACAAACTGGTCCATCCCCACAGTAGGGCACTAAACAGAAACAAACACACACAGCGGGGACTGTTTTATTGGACTTGGGTTTTTTTGTTGTCATTGTTGTTTTGGGTTTTGTTTGTTTGTTTGTTTTATGATTTTTTTACTTGTATTTTTTAATTTAAGTGAGTAACAATCTTGTTTTACATGTTAATCCCAGTTCCCTCGCCCTCCTCTCCTGCCCCCCATGGACCTCTTATCCATTCCTCCTTTCTGCTCCCCAGGGAGGGTGAGGCCTTCCATGGGGATCTTCAAAGTCTATTATAACATTTGGGGCAGGGCCCAGGCCCTCCCCCATGTGTCTAGGCTGAGAGAGTATCCCTCTATGTGGAATGGGCTCCCAAAGTCCATTCATATACTAGGGATAAATACTGATCCACTGCCAGAGGCCCCATAGACTGCCCAGTCCTCCTAACTAACACCCATGTTCAGCGGGTCTGGGTCAGTCCCAAGCTGGTTTCCCAGCTATCAGACTGGGGTTCATGAGCTCTCCCTTGTTCAGGTCAGCTGTTTCTGTGGATTTCCCCAGCCTGGTCTTGACCCCTTTGCTCATCACTCCTCCTTTTCTGCCCAGTGTTTAGCTGTGGGTTTCTGCTTCTGCTTCCATCAGTTACTGGATGAAGGCTGCTCTAGGATGGCATATAAGGTAGACTCTCCACTATTGCTTATATTGTTAGTTGGAGTCATCCTTGTAGGTCTCTGAACATTTCCCTAGTGCCAGATTTCTCTTTAAACCTATAATGGCTCCCTCTATTATGATATCTCTTTTCTTAATCTCTTTTCTTCCTCCAACTCAATCTTCCTGCTCCTTCCTGTCCTCTTCTCCCCATTGGACTTGTTTTTAATTAGTATAAATTTAATTTTCAATGTTATTTGCCTCCATACTTTGGAAATCTTTAAGGTATGTTTGGAACAACTTGGATATTTCAATACACCCTTTCAACTGCAAATCTTGTGAAATCTAAGTACAGATCAAGCATGTCTAACAAAATACAATTTTAAGATTGAGATGTGCTATTAATACAAAAGTTACCTACTGGATTTTGAAGACTCTGCCAGATGTAAAACATCTCCATCATTTTTACGTGGGCTACTCTTGGAAATGATAATAGTATTGATTTCTTTGGTCAGTTAAAATATTTTAATTTTGAAAAGACATACATGCAGAGCATGCTAGAACCAGGCAGCATTTGAAGACTGAAAGGAATAAAATGAGAGGCCGGTGAAAATGTCAGAGAACAGGAGGCTGGAAGGAACAAGGTGTGGTGGCTCCTCCTCTTGCAGTTGGTGCTAAGCTGATGGATATGGGCTCTGAGGTTTCAAGCACCAAGAATTAAACGCATTTCTCTTCTCAGCAAGCCAGTCTATGGAGATCTGTGAGATTCGTGTCTTTTGAAAACTAACTAGAGGGAAAAATCGAAATGTTGCTTTATGCTCCTTCAATAACTGCTTCCTTCCAGAGGACCTAAGGGTAAAGCCAATTCTTAAAACAGTGTTTTTCTGTTGTATCTCTTGTATTTGTGTTTGCCAAGTTAGCAGAAAAATGGAATTTACATTAATGAAATCAAAGACTCAATATCACATTTGTGTTATATCCTGTGAAGGTTTCCATTATTCCCTTCCTTCCTTAATAGAATCATTTGTGCAATTCAAAGGGTAAACAGGCAAGCCTGAAGACAATTCTGTATACATCAGAATGGTATTGAACAGATCAAGCAAGTAACTAGTTTAGTCCCATTGAGGCTCCCCAGCTGTCAGTCCAGAGTCCGTAAGCCTCCCACTAGCTCAGGTCAGCTGCCTCTGGTTTTCCCCATCATGCTCTTGACCCATTCTGTTCATATGATCCCTCCTCACTCTCTTCAACTGAACTCCAGGAGCTCAGCGCATTGCGTGGCTGTGGATCTCCGCATCTGCTTCCATCAGTTACCGGATGAAGGTTCTATGATGACAGTTAGGGTAGTCACTCATCCGATTAAAGGGGAATGCCTGCTCAGACACCCTCTCCACTATTGCTAGGAGTTTTAGCTGGGGTCATCCTTGTGGGTTCCTGAGAATTTCTCTGGCACCAGGTCCCTCCCCAAGCCCACAATGCCTTTCTTTCTCTGTCAAGATATCTCTTTCATTGTTCTCTCCTCCCTCAGTCCCCCAACTCTGTCCTCTTGATCCCTCATGTTCCCATCCCCCACCCTCTCTCTTCCACCCCCTCTCCCAGTTTACCCAGGAGATCTTAACAATTTTCCTTTCGTAGGACCCTCCATATGTGTCCCTCTTAGGATCTTCCTCTTTACCTATCTTCTCTGGGGCTGTGGATTATAGCCTGGTTATCCTTTGCTTTACATATAGTATCCACGTATGAGTGAGTACACACCATATTTGTCTTTCTGGGTCTGGGTTACCTCACTCAGGATGTTTTTTCCCCTAGTTATATCCATTTGCTTGCCTAATCAAGATGTCATTATTTTTACTGCTGAATAGTATTCCATTGTATAAATGTACCACATTTTCTTTATCTATTCTTCTGCTCAAGCCAGGTTCTGGCTATTACAAATAATGCTGCTATTAACACAGTTGAGCAAATGTCCTTGTGGCATGATTGTTTGTTCTTCTGGGTAGTTTTCTTAAGTCAGTGTGAAGTATCTTCTTTCACTTTTCCTGTTCTTATTGTTATTGTTGGTGGCACTGTTACTTGGTGAGCTGGTTTGTCTTATGTTAGAGTCTTAGTCTATAGCCCAGGTTGACCTCGAACCTGTAATCTCTCTCTACCTCTGGGGCACTTGGATTACAGGCAGGAATCATCACATATGTTTTTCCAATTTCTGATAGAAGACAGTATGGATAGTCCTAGGCACACAAGGAAGTAAAAAAACCAAGTCCTCAATTTAGTATTCCTTAGCGTTCCTTCATCTGTGACTAGATAATGCCCTTGCCTTTTCCTCCTCTTTGTTGCCATAGAGCAGAGTAGCACCTACTCCAGTTGACCAACTAAAGGTGGTTACGGTTAGTATTCCCAAAAATTCTTCTGTTTGCTTTCATCAAATTATTCTGCCAATAAATCCTCTTTCAGTTCCTTCTGAAATTCACAATTCAACCATGGTTCAAAAGGCACCTCCACAGTCACCCAGCAACCTCTCCTTCAGGACATACATACCGTTGTCTTGATTGGGGGCTGAGATGAAATGCCATGATCAAAAAACAAGTTGGGAAGGGAAGGGTTTATTTGGCTTATACATCACTATTGCTACTCATCACTGAAGGAAGTCAGGAAAGAAACTCAAACAGGGCAGGGTCTGAAAGAGACAGGGCCTGATTGTGGAGATCATGGAGGGGTATTGCTCATCCTGCTTTTTTATAGAACCCAGGATCACCAGCTCAAGAATGGTACTATCTAGCATAGTCTGTGTCCTCCATCATTGATCGCTAATTGAGAAAAGGCCCCACAGCTGGACCTTGTGGGTCTTAACTGAATCCCATTCCTCAGCTGAGGCTCCTTCATCTCTGATGACTCTAGTATTGAGTTGACATACAAAGCCAGTATAAGTGTGTATATTATATATTACATATACAGTATTACATATATACATAGTATCATATTTTACATACACAGTATTACATATTACATATATAGTATTATATATTACGTATGCAGTGTATATATGTGTGCCACATCAACTCCAGAGGAATCTGTGTGACATGGTGAAAACCATGTTTTTGGACCACAGGTATGTATGTGTTACATGGAACGTAGTATCCTGGAGGTCCCTGACATCCTGCCTCAATGCTTTGTTCCAGGGCACTGGTCAAATTCTGTGGATTTGGGTTCTGTACCTTATCTTTCTTGATTTTTATGGCTATAATTGATACAACAGGCCCTGGCCAAGGCTTGGTAGGTAGTGGATAGTGAAAGGATAAAAGTTCAGAGACTCATAGGGAAAAGACCCAGGGAGTTCACCAGGAGCTAGGAAGAACACTCTAGAAATTCCTACTAATATAATTTGTGGAAGAAGGAATTACCTACTCAGAGGACAATGGTGGGTGCCTCCATTAAACAGAGAAACTCCACAAAAACTCAGAAATACAAGCCCTCCTATGCCATATACAGGAATGTATGATGATCAGGGAAATAGATGGGTAAATATAGAAAAAGAGAAAGTGTATTACACACTTAATTTTGTGGAGATATTAGCCTCCTTGGTGCTTATTGACAAAAGGGACCAAATTGGTTTAACAAGAAAATTACAAAAAACTATATGTTCACCTCCTCCAAAAGTTGGATAGAGGAGGCTTCAAAACCAGCCAAATTGGCCTAACTGGCCATAAATATATTAAACTTCAAAACTTCTACATTTTTACATAGGAGTCAGCTTGGCAGAATTCTAAGAATAAAATTGACCTCAGGTCTGAAATTCTTAACCACCGTCTGGAGGCCAGATGGTACTCAGAGGGTACTTCCTTCCTACTCTGTTCTTTTAGTTTCAAGGTAAGTTGTCAACATGTAACCACTCATCAGATATGACTATGTATAACCTGGCATGGGGTCAAATCTTAGTTCCTAAATCATGTGTATATATTCGATGCTCTCACTGAAATAAATTTACAGCAGATTCCAACTGCTTCTCTTTGTGGTGTGTCTGTCTGTCACTCGCCAAATCCTTGCCAACCTGATTACTGGAGCCTTCGTTCTCCCAAGGAGGAGACCCCGAACTGGGTCAGTCCATGGCATATGTGTATGTGTATACATGATGTATGATTACAGGGAGTGTCTGTACAGCAACCAGCCTCTGTTCTCATTGGCTAGCTATACATTCCTATTACTCAGAATTCGTGTCATACAAAATAAAACTTGGTTTTCACTAATGCCACTTGTTATGAATTCAGCATGTGCATTGAGCTTCCACTTGGAGACTGGATATAACATAGTATATTTAAAACTCAATGTAGTAATAGCACTTCTAAGGCATATATGCTTACATCTTTGACCATGATTTTATTCTAATAATATGTCTTAGAATATCACTCATACTTGTGCAGGTACACATGCACACACACACAGTATATTGTGTGTCTGTTACTGTATTTCAAGCACTTGTTATGTAATATAATGCACAGAGGTTAACAAATAGAATACCAAAGGGTAAGATTTAAGAACCACATGGTAAGGTGTTGTGAGGACTCATTGATTTGGTTAACTTGAAGAAATCTCTATCTGAGAATCTCAGGGGAATCTTGGCTAACGCATCTCCCTCACTTGCTAGGTTTCATCTTCCATGTCATCAGTGGTTTATTTAGTAGCAGACTTGAGAGACAGATTTTTCAGTGAGCCTTCCTAATTTTACAGATGGAAAAATGAGCCAGTAGACAATTTAATATGCTCAGGCACATATCAGCTGAATGAATATAGACAAGTAGCAGCCACAGCAACAGGGAAATATATTTAAACTGTAACTTGTTATTTTGTAGAGCAGAGGTCTGGCTCATAGCAGTGGTGATTGGGGGCAAATCAGAACAGAGTCAGGAAGCAGAATGGATTCTTTAACTAGAGGCAGGCATAGAAAAGCCATCTGATTGTGAAGGAGAGGCATCCTTAGGTGTAAAGGCATGCTTTCTGTTGGCTTATGACTTCTGGCTAAGACAAGGTGACACAGACCTTAGTTCTCTGTTGTTTTTTTTTTTTTTTTTCACTCAGATGAGTACAGTAATAATATAGTGGGAAGCAAAACTGAAATGCTGGCTTGTGACCTAAGAACTAAAGGAAAGACACAGTTGCATTTGATTCTCTCACTCAACAAAAGAGACTGACTTAGAGCCCATGTTTTTTGATAGACGATGTAGCAATATATAAGATAACTTATGTAGTGTTGTTCCTTCCTGAACTAAGGAAGAATCTCCTCCCCAAAAATAGGCACAGCCATCTCTGGTGGCAAGCAGATTCCATCAGCAATGTTGCTAATATAAATTGGGGAAGTCTTTCCTTTGTTGACAGGTGTCTTTCTTGACAAATATAGCCTGGTAACACATCACCGGAAGAATCTCAAAGGCCAAAGGACATTTAAGGAAGTGCTCAACATCCTTAATCATCAGGGAAAGGCAAATCAAAACAACTCTGAGATTCCATTTTATACCTGTCAGAAGGGTTACGATAAAAAATACTGAGGACCGCTTGTACTGGCAATTGCCCTAGCATGTTTTAAAGAGAGAATTTTAATGATAAGATTTAGAGTAAACCTGGATAGAATGACTTCAGAGTGGATACTTTAATACTCAAATGGAAACCATAATGTCATATATGACACCAAGCGGGATGTAAGAAACACACAGACAGAATCTGTCTAACATCTACATACCATGTTACTACAAGATGTCAAGCCACAGAGACGGAGTGGAAGGTAAAAATCTCTACAGAGACTTAGAACATGGGGAAGTAGCTGATTCTGTAAGAAGTGTGTAGCTATGCACAGTAGATTCCTGTCATTCACAAGGAAACATTTGAAAGAGATTTCCCCCCTCCCCTCAGGGAATGCCCAAAGCCAGGGAAAGTCTTAACCCTTATGTATACTAAGTTTGTCCCTATACATGAATATCTGTGGTGAAGTTCAGTTTATAAAATAGGTGCAGGCAGTAAAAGATCACCAAACTCTATAAGGTAAAGTGAAGTGAGAATGTTATCTACTGTGACACAATGCTGGGATGCTACAGAGGGAATAATAGACAGTCTACCTGATGATAAAACGGCTCTGTGCAGCTTAGACAGAGTGAATACCTGTGCAAACAGATAATTTGCCTACTGGATGCTACTTACAATTGCACACTTTAAAATGTATGAATTATCTTTTTCTATATTTTCCATGTAATATTTTCAGACCATGGCTGACTGGACATAACCAAAACTGTAGGAAACAAACTTGGAGCCATAAAAGAACTCTTGACCCTATTCTTGTGAGCTTGACTTGATAAGGAAAGGATGCAAATAGATGAAGAGTAACGTCTGGGGACACAGCATTTTCTCTTAGGTGAAAGTTGAAAAGGTTGATACCATCCTCGATTTTAGAGTTAAGGTCACCTGGAAAAGGAGCCCGCCCCACTTCATACCCCAGAGAGATCAGGAAAATAAATACTGTGGCTGCTCATAGAGCGACAGGAGCAGAGTGACACTTCAGAAAAGGGGAGACAGAGACTGTGGTGGGAAAGGGAACCTCCTTGGAACCTTGGGATGGGCAATAATTCTGCTTTGGAGGTGACACCTTGCTCCATGTCCAGACTTTTCCCGAAGGCCATGATATTCCTTGCCTTTTGAGAGCTGCTGAGAGCAACACTAAGTATTTTATAATCTGAATAACAGCAATCAGGGCGGTTCCTTGGTTGCCGAGGGCAGGCAGACAGAAAAACATACAAAGGAAAAACAGAAAGGACAGTACAGCTTCACAAGTCACCAGGCTGAAGAACATGCGGAATGCCTTCCACACTAATGCTGTGAGCAAATTAAACATAATTTCAAAAGACTGATGAAAAAAGTTCTACTTGGGTTACATCCTTATTATGAAAACTAAGTATCATTTGCCTTGATTGTAACTTAAATAAAAATATGTTAGGCAAGTTAGCAATATTTTTAATAAAATTAGCATATATATATATATGGACCTATATATATGTGTGTACATATATATGTGGGTTATCTATATCTATATCTATATCTATATCTATATCTATATCATCTATATCTATATCTATTATAATCATCAAATGCATTTAAGCCAAAAATGCTTAAGGAAAAGGCTTTGATTAATACCTTTACATTTTAAATTGTTAATAAAAGTTTCAACGATATTAGAATTAATTAAATGTTTTAATTGCACATCTAGTATTAATGGAAACTACCTGATAAGCCAATTAAACAAAAGCTGACCCCCCCTTTCTTTTCTTGAGTCAGGTCTTACTAAATTGCCTATGAAGAGCTCATACTTGCCATTATCATGCTTCAGCCTGGTAAACATAGCTAGGCTTAGAGTCTTCACCACTTACTTAGCCCAGCTGTACTGGAAACATTTTTAATAGAACAAGTAACCTTTCTAAAAGTTCACAAATAAGTATTACCTGTACTGGTAACAGAAACTGTATCAAGAACACATAGACCATTCATTGACTTATAGTATTATCAAACATTTTTAATAAAGCTGAAATTCCTTTCTCAAGTATTTCTGAATTTTTCCTTTTTCTTGGTAAAGACAAATGACTCCGCCTTTGTTTGTAGATCTCATAAGATATGGTACGGCTCGTTTCTATAGAGCATCTGCTACAATCCCACACTCGATAAATCATCTGTTTCAGAAACAAACATTATGCATTCTAGCATTCCAGCACTTTCATATAAAATCCTCTTTGATTCTCAATATATGTGCTAATTTGTGTTTCTGGTTTTCTTAAAAGGAGAAGAATAAGACTTTCAATATTCAGGGTTAGCCTCTGCCTCCCAAGTGCTGGAATTAAAGGTGTGCACCACCACAGCCTGGCTCTCTGCAGTCATTTTTAAGTACAAAGAAAGAAAGATATTTTATTGTAATATTCAGAAGTATGTTAAATGAAGATGTTTTTAAAAACTGAGTTCATTATGGCCCTTTCCTGCAGTAATAAACCATGTTAAATGTCCTAATATATTACAAGAACATTTTTATTGACAAAACTGTCAAATGGTCATTGTTCTATGGATACATAACTCTTAGATAAAAACCTGAGTTTACGGAAGATATACTTACCTCCCAAAAGCACACCAACCTAAGTACACATCTTAGCTTTCATGCCTGAAAAACGGGTTTCTTGGATTTACCAAAGACTTTAAAATGAATAGCGATGTAAAAAACATGTGTGAGGAGTGGAGTGGGAAAGAGAATAAGTCAGTGAGTTTTGTCTTTAGCATCAAATAATTGTTGAGAATCAATTACACTCCAACTTGTGTAGTAAATAATGCTATCTTCAATGAACCATAAAACTATCAGCATTGTTGAAAGCTGATAGACCTTGGAAGAGGTGTTCTTTATAAAGTCATTAGGCCAACACAGTTTCAAAATCAATGATTAGTAATGCATCAAAGAAAACCCACGTTTTGTTTTTCTTGCCTGCTAGATTTTTCACTTAAGTTTTTACCCAAGTTACCAAGAAGCTGGTAACAACTGAGAGACACAACGCCTAGGATGGAAATATCTTCATCCACTCTCCTTTGATAAATTCTGAGGTTGAGGAAATTGGCTTTATTTACATCTAGAAGGGTGTGTTAAACTATTAATTGGAAAGAGGGAAGGAATTATACAAATTAACAAATGGGAGAATGTCTGTCTACAAATAAACATTTCCATAGAATTGTTTTAATTCTGGTCAGGAATTGAGGTTGTGCCACAGTTTAGAATAGGGTTGACACCAAAGATTAGGTGTGTTGAAGGCTTGGGCTCCATCTTTAAAAGGTAGAACCTATTGAGTATTGGTTAGGATACTGAGGTGTTCCCCTGTGTAGACATTAAGGTAGTTATTATGATAGTTATTGTGGACAGTTATTAATTATATCCCACAGATTTGAATTCTACACAAGTATTCCTTAAACACTGGCTGACTTCCTGCTTTGCTGTGCAATTCTCTGCATGGTCTCACTGTGATGATACCATTTTGACCTACCTAATGAGGACATCATTAGAGGGCACATGGGTGGTACTTTCCAATCTAGGACTTCCTGTCTCTAAAACTTTTAGCTAAATCAACCCCTTTGCTATACAAATACCAAGTCTCTGATGTTTTATTATAGCAATGGAAAAAAAAATAATTACTATTCTTATCCGGTTGGAGGAGTTTTCTTGGCCCTTCCTGACAGACCATTTTACTTCAAACGATTCTAGTGTGACCTTGTAAGAGTTTGACTGAAAGCCTGGAGAGTGAAGTTCCTCAACAAGGAAAGGAGACTTGGAAATGATATCCCTCCTAAATGGCTTTCCTTATCCCTTTTACTTTGGGTGCTGCTTCAAAACTAAAAGAGAATGTACAGTATAAACAGTTATTATTATTTGAACAGAAAATCCTCACACAACTATAACTTGAAACGGAAAAGCCCTAATTAGGAAACATTAGCTTTATTTTGATATATGCCACTTACTGATATTCTGTTACATGTTACCCTCATATTATATAAAGGACTGGTTAGTTTACATAAGGAATTGAGTAGATCACCAGGTTAAGTGATTCAGGCAGAAAGTCTACAAAGGAGAAATGCAATTATGACGTTATCTCGCATGAGGATAGCCAACAGAAAATTACAGGCCACAGAGCAAGGTTGACCTGTGCCCCTTATTCTGTTGTATGTATTGTTGATGTCGTGATGTCATTGGCCTCCGGAAGGGCATCATTATTATTCAGCCTTTAGTTGGCACAATCATCTTTTATTTATTGTGTGTAAAAGGGCAATTGTGACCTCAGATTTTTCCTTTTTTTTTTTTTTTTTTTTTTTTTTTTTTTTTTGTCTTGAGCCCACTGAATATGCTTTCTTTGAGCTTGTTTTACTTTGAAAATTTTGTTCTCTGAAAGGCACACTGAACACAAATGGTAATTACAGAGCACAAATGATGCTTTATAGATACAAGCCTCATGTGGTCTGCTGGCTTATGTGATGAAAGCCTTTAACATGCATGTTTGTCTACCTGCTTAAGACATGGCTGCCATCCTCCACCCACTGTTCAGAGCGCTGTCAGAAACAGCCCTGAGGAAGAGGTGGTGTATTCACTTTCTACCACAGGCAAGATAGTTTTCCCTACGATACATACACTATTTAGTCCATGAAGTCTAATGGACTGTGAACCAGTTGGTTCCCAATGTGTTCATAGCTGCAGATGTATTGGTTCAGGCTTCTCATTGTTACTCAGTCACTAAATCAAAAGAGACTACCCTGAAAAGGGTTTTAAACATTCTCAGCAAAAGAGCCAGGAATCTAATATCAACATTATGACCTCCCATAAATGAGAGATTCAAGTGTCTTATGTACACAACTAAGAGTATGGCCATTTATTATTCATTTCTTACACACTTCTCAAACTAGCCCTATGTCAGTGACTGGTACACATTTGGACCTCACTCCAGCTCCAAGCTACAAATACTGTCATTTCTGAATCCTAGCCAGGTAAACCAGATGTAGTCCAGATGAGTATACACCAGCTATCCATTTGTTCAAAGGTCAGCTGCCAGCCTACATTGAGTGAAGAGTTAGCAAAACATTTTAGAGGTGGTGCCTGTTGGAAGGAAGTTACACCACTGTGGAATGCTCCCAAAAGGGTATTAGAACTCTTCCTGTCTTTCTCATTGCTTTCTGCCCACCATGACATGAGCAGACTTCTTATACTACATACTGACGCTGTGGTATGGTGAATGCCAGAACCAAAAAGCAATTAGGCCATACAATTACAGACTGACACCTCTGGAACTATGAGAGAAATCAGACCTCTCCTTTTGTTAAGTGTATTATCTTAGTTTTTGTCACAATGATGGAAACTTGACTACAATCTGTCAAATCCAACAGATCTAGTTACTCTCAATGGTGACTCAGCTGGCAGTCCTTAAGTAGGATGTCACTTCTCTGCCCACAGCCTGTTTGGGTGTCCACAGAAGACTTCTGAGTGTGTCTCCATGACTCCTGCCTGGCTCTGCCTTCCCCCCCCCTCGAAAGAGAACATGTCTTTTAAGACAAGAAGCCATCCAGAGGGCAGAGATTATTATCTGATTTCAGATATAACTGAGTTCTGTCTGTGTAAGAGGCAAGTATCTTTCTGTTTTGTTTGAAACAGGGTTTCTCTGTCTGTGTAGCTTTGGAGCCTGTCCTGTACTTGCACTGTAGCCCAGGCTGGTCTTGAACTCACAGAGATCCACCTGCCTCTGCCTCCCGGATGCTGGGATTAAAGGTGTGTGCCACCACGGTCTGGTGGGGAATGTCTTTATATCCAAGTTAGAGTATTTTAAAATTCACTAACACCAAACATTTTCCTCTGATTACTCATCACTCTCTTCATTGGTCCAGGTCAGCATGTGATCCTTTGTTATCTTTGTGTTCGCATTCCAGTCAGTGATTTCCAAATCACGTCTTCGTTCTTCTCAGTCCCTAGTAATTTCTTTCCATTCCATTTTACTTCATTCTACCTCACATTTTCACACCCTTCTTCCCTCTCCTTAACAGAAGCCTAGGACTCTACCTCACCCATGTCTTCCCTACAACTCCACTTTGCAAGCAGGTAGTGGCATCCTTCATACTCTCCACCACACCCATCATTCTTCCTCCCCCAGGGAATGTTAAGACTACATCTGATCCTTGCATGGTCCCTATTACTGAGGTTTGCTTGTCATTTGGTCCCCAGCTGGAGAAACCTTTACATATTCAGAAAATCAATACATTTCATACATGGCTTAAACATTTCATACCACATCCATCCTTATCATCATGCTTGTTGACTTAGGCACCCATGCCAGGATTTAATCAACATTACTACCTCACAGTTTCTTCCAGTTTCCCATCCCCATGACCACACCCCAAAACTCATCACCCTCCCAATCTTTAAGATGCTTTCATACCACTTTCCCATGCCGTAGACACCTTTATGCTGATGCTTGCTCACCACCATCTTCTTTATCCGACATATCTTCAGCTTTGTCATGTCAGTTCTTAGGACTCTTGGGATTCTCCTGCTTTCGTCATGTTCCTTTTCCCATAGAGCATGGACCTCTTCTTCTGGTTCTCATCATTCCTACTCTACTTGTAATGCGTTAGGTTTTTCTCACTATTATGTTCAAAACAGTAAATTCTTTTTTATTGGTATATATTAATTATTCTCAGCACTGAGTTGCACATGGGCATTTTAATACAAGTATGTAATATCCCTCAACAGTGTTTCCTTCCACACCCCGAATCATCTTTTCTCTCCTCCTTCTGTTAGTGAACTTTGTTCTTCTAGAGTGATTCCTCTCTTTCATGTTGTAGATACAGACATGATTTTATGTATCTATTTAGGACCTAGGATCCACAAATGAGCAAAGAAAAAAATCAACATTTGTTTTTCTGACTCCGATTTAATTGACTTAATAAGGTAGCCTGCAGCTGTAACCATTTGACAATAATTGGTGAACTTTGCTGCAGAAGGCCACAACTTAAAATGTCTACCCTACTCACCATAGTCTGTCTGCAAGTACTAAACATACCACCAGAAGCCACTCTATTGTTTTAAAAACGAATTAATTGTACAAATATTGGTTTGGTTTGAATGAGTAAGCTATTGTTTTGTTTGTTGATGTTCACAGGTACCTCTTAGACAGTATTTATCTGTGTTTAAAAGTGAAGAGATGCCATGACATGCCTGGCATAGAATCCTGCTGGAGCAGGAATAGAAAACATCTTTTCCAGTTGCTTAGAGTATAGGAGGCTCATCTGTGAAGGGCACAGAACACGGCTGGGACACCATGAAGGACACGGAGGATTAGGGACACATGTACTTGGAAGAGCTTTCCAGTGGTGTCTGGCTGACACATAATCAGACTTCAGAGTTCCGCTGAAGCAGAACCCACCACCACGCTCTTCCCACTCCCTATTCTCCATGTTAATGACTGACTATAGCAGCAACTCTGCTTTAAAAACAAATATGCTATGGTACACACTGCATCTCTTATACTTGTGTCTCCTGCACAGAGTACGACACACACACATTAGTCAAATAAGGTTGCTTCCAACCATCACATCCCAACAGTTCCCACATAGCTCTTGGACCTTTCCTCACCCCTGTTGAAGGCATCTTAAGAATGACTTGATTGATTGGTCCAGCTCTCTGATTCAGCCTACAAAAAGAGCCATCTTCAAATCATCTGACTCTATTGGGTGGAGGCCCAAGGCTAGAATCAGATCTCCTGTGCTCTGTCCAAGACACAGCGCCACCTTCTGAAGGTGGAAGGTGAACTTCTCCACTGAGTGCTCAGCTGTTTTATTGTGCTACTATATCCAACAATAGCTGCAAGGATGGTAACAATCTAAACAATAATGTCCAACTCTCTAGAAAGAATCCACTGTTTACATGCAATGCTTTTGTTTGTCAATTGGGACATCACTGATTAAATCAAAAATGTCCACAGTGAAATGAGTTTTCAGTAATGGGCATAAGACATGGAGACATTCCCATCTTCATGAATATGAACTGGACATATTCAGCAGACTCTAGATTTTTTTTTCCTCAAACAGCACTTTAAGGCAAACACATCAGGATGGTAAGAGTCTCTGAAAAGAGGCTTTTCTGAGCTCTTTAATTAGAGCTTGGAACTGAAAGCATTTTCAAAACTAATGCAGAGCTTTCAGTTTTAGTCTTTTCTTTGTGGAGGAAGTGTTGGCAGGGGTTGAAAGGTGATCCTAGGGCAATGTTTTTCTTTTTGTTATTGTTGTTTTTTTTGATCACTGCAGTGCTTTATTCAATCCCATCCCTATCCTGCTGTCTGCTAGGCTTTTGTCTTAACCTGTTCATGTGTTTCCCTATGGAGGCCCTGTTCATAGCAAAGATGGACTTAGAGCCCATTACCCAGGAGAGCAGAGCAGCAATAATCAGTCCCCGCATCACTGTTCCTGCAAGCTTATTTTTGTATTTTACAGACATCTTAACATCAGCCCTGCCTGCTCTTGGTTATTAACGCACCTTGTGTACTCACATTCACCTTTCAAAGTCTAGCCAAGTTCACAGCCAGCTCAGGAGTCTTACTCGGAGCGTCAGGCATGATTTCTCCAACCGCAGGGTTTTGAGAGATGGACGGACCTTCAGGGCAGGACCAGTGTGAGTACACAGATGCTCTGAGATGAGTGAAACCTAGCTTTGTTCCTCTCCAGAACACTAAGTGGAACAAATAGAAGAAAGTGTGGCAGTGCTGTGAAATCGGTATTCTGTGGTAGGAATAGTTGGTACTCTGGAAATTTCTAAAAACGATGAAGCTGGCAACCAGCTAACATTAAAATAAGACTAGAATAAGACAACTTAAAAACTGGTTTTAAAACAAAAACAGCAACCCAGACAAACTAAAACCCTACTCTTTGATAGAAACAGGCAAGCATAAAGGTTATTTTTCAGAAGTTGAGGGAAAAATAAAGCTATGTGGTTAAAGGAAAAGGAATGCGGGTCGGAGAAAACAGCATATAATGCTGCCGTGTTCCAGGAGGGATTTTTTTTTCACTTCCTACCATTTACTTAACACCACTGTGAACGTGAGTGACTTGATCAAAGGGCCTGACTGACTGCTTTTTGTAAAGATGCTGGCCAACAGTACTTCATGTAAGTAAATGCATCTGTCATTTTTCTCTACTCCACACCAAACAGATGATATCTACAGAAACAACAAATGGACAATTTAAGTCTCTAACCAAGAGGAAACACATAAGCCTGTCACTTAGCCAGAAAAGGAAGCATGGTAAGAATTGAACATTGTTATCTTAGTGTTATAGTAACATTGCCTTTGATTTTGCCAGCTAATAAAAGCACAGAAGAAAGTTGCATGAAATTCTGATTCAGAGTTTTCATATGAAGAGGCTGGGGGCTACACAGCTAAGAGCACTGGTTATTCTTCTCCCAGGGTTATGGGTTTGATTCTCAGAAACCACTGAAAATTGTCTGGAACTCCAATTCAAGGGGATTGGATGTTCTCCTCTTGCCTCTGAGGGTTCAAGTACACACATAGCACACAGACACAAATGGAAAGAAGACACCCATGCATATAAACATTTTAAATATTAAGTTATTATATGAAGTGTTAAGTAAAAGTATGCACCAGATATACTGTCATATGGGGTATGAATGCAGTTGTATGTAGTCCTGAAATTTTTCATATAAACCAGTGGGTTAGGATCATCAGACACTGAGTGAATTTTGGAAATATAAGGCTATACAGATTAGGAAATACATCTTTCTATCATAGCGAAAGACTTGATTTGAATGCACTCACCGCCCCCCAACTTAGGCATTATAAAATCTCTAAAAAAATATATTTAAAAGAAAGAGAAGGTTATCTTTCCTTAAGAAGTGTCAGTAAACTTGACAAAGGTTTAGAAATGGGTCCAAAAATCCTACTGATAAGAAGACTTGAAATTGCCTGTACTTTCCTATTTTCTTAACGCTCAAGCTATGGTATCAACTTCAATGTCCATCTAGTGCTGAGTGGATGAAGAAAAGGTAGTACAAACACATAATGGAATACTACTCACCCTTAAAAAGAAAATTCTGTCATTAACAACAACATGGGTGAACTGGTGAATAATACACTATCAATTTCAGTCATAAATAAGTTTCAGAATCCTCACATGATAATTATATTAATAATGGTGCTTTTTATGCTTGATAATTTCTAAATAAGTAAAAAGTTTAGAAGCAACACAAATGTTAATTTGTTTGATTGTGATAATCACACCCTAATATAAATCAAAACAGCATAGTATATACATTAAATATATAAATATTTTATTTGAAAAGTATTGCTAAATAAGTCTGGGGAAGAACTACAGAGCAGCAGAGATGGAAGTATGTAGCAACTATCATGAGCTCAGATACCAACCAAGAGCATCTCTTTTGGAGGCAACACATCTAGGCCAATGTACTCATTTTAGACTTTGGTCCACATGAGAGAATCTGGAGTGGACATTTCTGCTACACTAAGTGTCCAGCTTGCAGAACTTTATCATAGAAACTTAGAAATTAATTATTGATATAGGAAAGGAGAACTGAATCTGAGAAAAGTGTGGAGTTTGGTCAGGACTGGGATTCAAACTAGCCATGGCATAGATGGAGCTCAATAACTGTGTTCCCAGAGTCTCACCTAAAACCAAAAGGACTCTAACACTGGGCCAGGAGGTATGGAGCAAAGCGTAGTGCCAGTGAAGTGGCATATCATCTTGTGAGGCTTAGTCATGGTTGCTGACTTGCTAGATTAGAATGGCCTGGAAGACGAATGTAAGGTGGGTGATCCAAGAGATGATGTACCCAGGAGAGATGGGCTCTTCAACTGGGAGGTACCTTCCAAAGGGCAGCCCAGAGAAACTTCAGGAGACAGCAATGGTGACTGCCATCAGGTTTTCCTTCTGAGCAAGTGTGATATCCCTACACACATACACATCACTATCTCTGCTGACACCAGATTCCAGCTTCGTTGGCCTTTTAACGTAGGCTCAATACTAGGGACTCTCCGGGGAACACACAGGACCTCAGCACCAGAGTGGAATTGCTGAGGCATCCATGCTGATACTCTGAGCAACTAGTAGGTTCTGAGATGATCCTGGCCATTGTTGGACCACCCAGACCCTACAGTGTAAGCCAATCTGATAAAACCCCCTTATAACATGTATTCATTCTAAGGTTCCGTCCCTCTAGAGAACCTTGCCTAATAAAAGCCATCAAGAGCTAACCTAATTCTTTAGAGAGAGTTCTATGTTGTAGAATATTATTTTAAGATTTGTTACATTTGTTTATGCTGTGGACCATCTGTTTAACGATGCAAAGATGTGTTGCATTCTTTTATCTTGCATTTGTTTAACTCTGTGAAGCTGTGTTACTTTGCTTGTCTAAAACACCTGATTGGTCTAATAAAGAGCTGAAGAGCCAATACCGAGGCAGGCAAAAGGAATAAATTAGAAGAAGGGAAAAGAATGAAGGAACAAGAAAAGAAGGGGCTAGCCACCCAGTCACACAGCCAGACATGGAATGTGAAGGAAAGAAAAGATATACAGAAATAAAGAAAGGTAAAAGCCTAGAGGCAAAAGGTAGATGGGCTAATTTAAGAAAAGCTAGCTAGAATCAAGTCAAGCTAAGGCCAGGCATTTATTAGTAAGTCCTCCATGTATGAATATTATTTTAGGGAACCGGGTGGTGGGCCCCTCAAAGGGTCAAAAGAAGTAAAGAGTAAAAAATATCGACAACAAAAGCTCTACTCTTGGAGCTTATCAATTCTATGGTCTGTACACTTTTGCATGTTTCAATCTGTAAATGACAGGATTATAAAGTGCTCAAGATATACAGCAAATAATAAAATATCATGGAAACTTGGCTGAAATGAGAGTTCTTGTTCAACTGATAAAAACAAAAATCCAAGTTTGTTTAACCATAAGTGAAAGTATTTTACTCACAACTGAAAATGTTGTAACTTGATTATTCAGTTAGATATATTTATGGAGTCCAATTGATGTTATTATTTTTGAATACAATGTGTAATATTTATATTGAACTAATTAACTTCCATCCCTTCAAAAGTAGTTTACATTTTGTTTTATTTTGCTTTTTTATTGTTTTTCTTGTTTAATTTTTCTCATTATCCATGTTTGAGTCTAAAGCCTTGCAAATGCTGGGCAGGAGCTTCTGATGTTTTAAAACAGAGTCTCTTCCTCTGTGTAGCCCAGGCTGGTCAATCTGCTTGCCTTGGTCTTCTGAACACCGGATTACAGATGTGTTCCAGCATACCCACAAATTGGCAGTTTATTTTTCCAGTGTTGGGGATTGAATTCAGGTCTTCACACATGATAGTCGAATGGTTTTCCAGGAAGCCACATTCCACATCCCCAGCCCCAATTAACCTTTTGTTTGATTGTTTGTTTGTTTGTTTTTGTGGTGAAAACATTTGAAATTCATTGTCAATAGTGTTGATGTTTATAATATGCTATCATTAATTATATTCAATACTGTGCAATAGGATCTCATACCCAAGAACACTTATTCCTCCTGAGATTTGCACTCACTCACCATCATCTCCAACACCACCAGCCCCAGCTTCTGTGCCATTCTGCACACTGCTCCCAATCATCTGATTTAGACTCTACATATGATTGGAGAATCCGTGGTATTGCCTTGGGAACAGGAAATTGTTTGATGCCTACAAAGTTACTTTCGCAAAATGAGAGTTGTTCATGCATCGAGGTGAGTGTATTTAGAATCAGTGAGTTGGACACTTAAAACTAGTCAAGATGGTAGACAGGACTGAACACACTCAGCAGGCAGAGACAGGTGGATCTCTGTGACTTTGAGTTCAGTATGGTCTTCAAAGGGTTCCAAGACAGCCAGGAATCTGACACAGTGAAACCATGTCTCAAAAAAAAAAAAAAAAAAAAGACAAATGAAAAGAAAAAAGAAAGAAATGTATGTCAAGATGGCAATATGTTTAGTGTACCACATTCGTAAATAATTTTTCATATTAAACTCCATAAGTCTTGCTAGTTTTGATTTCTCATAGTGGAAGCAAGAAATTCTCTTGTTCTTTATAGTCTAGTCTGACACAGGCTAGAACAGAGTAGAATCTAATATATTTGAGCAATTTAGATATATTGTTGTTATCATCATTGAAGGACATGCAGACATTTTTTGTAGTCTGGTAGATTTCAAGCTTGTCTGATGATAAAATTATATAGAATGATTTCCAGGTACAGCCCAGCCTGTTGAACAGAATCTCCAGGCAACCTCCGAGGGCTCTTTATTTTTAAACAAGTCTCCCGGGTGATTTGTGAGCAAAATGGTCTATGCACAATGTAGTTATTGCCTCTAGAATCTTGTTAGAGTCAGAATCTCAGGCTCCCTTCAGATTCCCTGAGGTGAGAAAAACAACTTAGGGACTTCTAGGGACTTCAAAGTTGAAGAGGGACTTGTTGAATAAGGAATTCAACTCACTCATAAGGAATTCTCCAACTGCCATCACTTAGTACACAGGAGAGGACACAATGCTTCCTTTTTGATTCCTGGGGTAATTCTGAATGAGCCACAGTTGACTCCTATTTCCCTGTTCAGACTATCCCACTCTAAGATTTAAAGAGAAAACAAATTCTTCCCTCTGTGAAAAAAGTCAGCCTCAAAGCTGTGATCATATTACCATCAAACTAACAGAATAAGCTACTAAAATTACTCACTACCCACTTATCATATGAATTGCTGACTGGGACTTCACCAAATGGCCTCTGAGACAATGGAGTTTTATGTTCAGTTCTCAGATATTCAAGAATTCCACAGCCAGTTCGTCCATTTTCCTTTTTTTAAATACTTATTTGTTTTTATTGAAAATAGGTTTTTTTTCATACCATAGTTCTCTTACTTCATCTTTCACCTTCTCCAAATCTCTCCACCCATCCAACTCCAAACCTCCTTTCCCTCTCTCTTTAGGAAACAAATAAACAAACTACAATAGAACAGGACAGAGAAAAAATGTGTGAGAAGCAAATACACATGAACACACACACACACAACTCCCCACCCCCAAAAAAGCCCCCTCACAAAATCATAAGCCATAATATTCAAGCAAAAGATCAGTGATGTAAAAGATGTCCAGATAAACCATGAAATGGGCAGAAAAAGAAATTCACGACAGAAATGTTTATGTATCTTTATCATGAAAAATCATGTTGCCTAATAATTACATGGGAATCAATATTTTCATTCTTAGTAAAGAAACAAGTCTTAGGCTAAAAGGAAACAGAAAAGAGCCTCTCTGCCTCTTGCTACACAGATTATGACTGCAGCAGTATTCTGTCCCAGCAACTTTATTGATGGGGGATGTCCTTCTGTATATATATTTCTTCCTTTCCTGTGTATATCACCTCTACTCTATTGCCTTAATGCTCTAGCAAAAACTCGAGACACTACATGAAATAACAGTGGAGAAAGTAGATGCCTTGTCTTCTCCCTAATTTGGTGGAAATATGTTTCCTCCTATTTAGTGTGACATTGACTATAGGTTGCCCTTGAAATGCCCATGAATAAGAAAAAGTGTATGCCTATAGCCTATTTTCATATCCTAGTGGTAATGGGTAGATGGCTGCTTTAAATAAGCTACTAGACCCTTTGCCCTTCATTCTCCCCAGACAGGAAAAGCATTTAAAGGAACCCATTGCTATGTAAACATCTTGAACTAATACCCTGCAATCAGGGGTTGTAAATCCAGACCCTGGGATGTGCTTTCTGGAGACTGTAAATCCTGACCCTAGGAATTCACTCACCACCCTGTATATGGTCTTTTGCTATAAAAAGACATGTATGGCCTTTTCTTGGGGTCACAGAGCCAGATACTTGTCAGTGATCCTAACTAGTTAGAAGATTTTGTACCTGTGGTATAAAGATGCTTCTGCTCATCTAACTTTGGTGGCTTGATCCTCAATATTTGTGCATCTCCCAGACCCAACAGCCATATGTAATGCTGATAATGTTGAGTCCCATCTCTTCTATTTCCTTCAAAGCTTTTATGATGAAGGGATGTAGATTTTGTCAAAGGCCATTCCTTCTTTGGTCGAGATGAACATGTGATTTCTGTCCTTGAGTTCATTTATATGATATATTGCATCTATAGACTTGCACATGTTGGAACGTCCCTGATTCTCTGGAAGGGGGCCAACCAGATGATGATAAATGAGCATTTTGGTGTGTTTCTGAATTTGATTTGCAACCATTTTATAGAGAATTTTGCATGTAAGTTCATCATGGAGATTGGTTTACGGTTTTCTGTTGTATCATCTTATTTAGGTAATAGGATGATATGAGTTTTGTGAATAGTGCTTTGAAGCAATCTTTCCTGTTTTATAGAACAGTTTGTTGGTTCCTCTTTAAATTCTGCTTGAATTGAGCACAGAACGCATACAGACCTAAACTATTTTTTTTTTTTAAATTGGGAGAGTTTTTGTTACTAGAATCTTCTTGCCTGTTATAGATCAGTTCAAATTGTGTATCTCATCTCAGGTTAGTTTCAGCAGGTCTTAGAATTTGTCCATTTTAGCCAGGCCAGGCATTGGTGGTGCACGCCTTCAATGCCAGCACTCCGGAAGCGGCAGGTGGACCTCTGTGAGTTCAAGGCCAGCCTGCTGGTCTGCAGTGCTAGTTCCAGGGCAGCCTCCAAAACAAACAGATTATACTGAATTTTATTTGAGTCTGTTGAAATGGCCACCTTTTCATTGTATTTCACTAATGTAGATCCCTTCTCTTTTTTTTTTTTCTTTTTGTGTGTCCAACTAAAGGTTTGTTGATCTTATACATCTCTTCAAAAAGAGCCAACTCTTTATTTCGTTTATTCTTGTGTAAAACTGTCCTATATAACACAGTGCCAAGTACAGAACAATGAATACGCACAATGGGAACTAAAATTAAGGTATCTTGTCCTAAAACATACACAGTAAGACTTTGCAACTAAAATGAAAAAAAAAAATCCTCAAACTAAATAAATGAATTAAATGAGTGAACAATTCAAAGCCTACACCTCATTTTCCCCTACCTATCTACTTCATAGTCTAGTCAATAATTTGCTTCCCCTTTGAGTGTAACTTCCTCACCTTTCAAGCTGATACAGTTCACCGTCTCTGCTCCCCAGCACTTCAATGATCCTCCTGTCCTTTATCCCTGGTGGTTTCTAGTGTTAAAATGTTGGTCCAGGTGCCTCTCTCTCATCAGAACTTTGCCTACGCACTTCCTGGTGCTTTAGTTCTCAAGTTCACTTAAAATCTAGAGTATTTTTCCTTAGGACTCGTGGCTGCTTTGATCTGGATATTTTCTTATTTCATTTAAATTTCTTTTATTATTAATCATGTTGAATTTTTTCTCATGTATTTATTGCCTATTTATAGTTTCTCTTTGTAAATTAAAAAATATGTATTTATTTTTATTTTACATACCAACCAAATGTTTCCCCCTCCCCTCTTCTCCCCCCCCCTTTCCTTGATAAAACCTATTGGTACCTAATGGAAGCAGATGCAGAGATTCACAGCTAAACACTGTGCCCAGCTCCTAGAGTCCAGTCAAAGACAGGGAGGAGGGATTATATGAGCAAAGGGGTCAAGATCATGATGGGGAAACCCTTAGAGGCAGCTGACCCTTAGAGGAGCTCACTGACTCTGTACTGATAGGACCCGAACTAGGCCCTCTGAATGTGGGTTCCTGTGCTTGGGCAGTGTCTGCAGCCACTGGCAATGGGGCCAGGATTTATCCCTAGTGCGTGAATTGACTTTTTGGAGCCCATTCCTTATGGAGGGATGCCTTTCTCAGCTTGATGTGCCAGACGTTGTTGACTCCCCAGGGAAGCCTTACCCTTTTCTGGGTATTTTCAAATTCACATGCCACCAAGTCACAGATGTGTTGTCTTTGCAATCTAATCCTGCCTCGCTCATTATGGGACCAACTATCCAAGCTACTCTGCAACATCCCAAGTCATAAGCAACATCCCCACAATTCACTTTTTCATATCCTGTAGATTCGATCTTGTTAATTTATCTTGTAAATCTTTGTCAAAACATTTTCTCATCCTTTATCTTCTCAGATACTTTCATTTGAGAATTTTAATAAGAATTTTATGATTTAGATAAGCAATTTACAAGCACTAGAAAGAATGTTCTTAAAAGACCACATGTCTGGGGAGCAGAAAGGGGGTGGGATTGGGTTTAGGGGGGCAGGAAAGGAGGGGGATAACTGGGATTGACATGTAAAACAAGTTTATTTCAAAATTTAATAAAGAATTATCATAAAAAGACCACATAAATGCATCTGGAAAACTTATTAAATGAAATCCCCAAGGGTAATTCTTCAAGGGATTTTGATGACTTTGGATTGAGAATCCCAGTATAAGAAATGCTGCTTGGTTTCTTGCAATAGCTAAGGCTGCTGTGAATATAACCAATCTGATAATTTCATTTGTTCTCTGGCCCAGTTTACAAAGGTCTAACCTGCCTCCAAGATATCCTAGAGCTTTTTCTCACAGCATCTCATGCTTCCAGACTCAAGTCTCTCAATGTTTTAAACAAGCTTTCAGATTGAAGAAACTCCCTCTGGAGAATAGGATGCCACTCTCGTTATTTTAAATAACATTTACTTTTTATTGTCATGTGAACAGTGTATGGCACATCAGGCTTAGCCACCAGGCTTAGCACTAAATTTTTGTTTCTATTATCTTATTTTTTGCATGGGTAGCTCAACAAAATAAGTTCATTATTAGTACAATTTTATATGAAGCTGAAAGAATTAATTTTCCCATGCAGAAGTGCTATTCAGCTCTGGATTGGGATTCTTAATTAGGCCACACGTGCCTGGTCCTGTCTAAAAGATGACTTCTCTGGGACACAACAGGGTAACGCATCCCAAAAAGTTTCTCATAGAGTAAATGACTCTTAGACTGTATGAATGTTAGTAAGCAGAAAATAAATTTAAAAAGCAACCACAATGTTTATTTGATTCTATTTATCCTCAAACTGTTATATTTATCTTTGGGGATTTACTCCCTTCTTAATAAATCTGTCTTTAAAGTGAACATTTTCAGGTGTGTGTGTGTGTGTGTGTGTGTGCCTATATGCTAAGCATGCCCTATTACTGAGCTAGACTTAGACCTCCAACCCTACACTGTGTGTTTTTTTTTGAAATTGTTTTGAGATGATTGCAGCTTCGTGTGCAGCTGCTGGAGATGAACAGCGAGTTTCTGCCCACTCCCATTTTCTCTGAAAGGTGCAGTTTTCCAGGCAGAGTGCTGACAGTGTTGTCCAGGGCCATCACCATCACCATGCAGATCATTTCACTACCCTCACGTGGCCACACTGAGTCCCCCATCTGATCCACGTTCTTTCTCCCTGAATACTGACATTCGAAGAGCGTCACACATTAGGGATCTTCCAGTACCAACCTACTGCATCATTTCCAGATTCTTCACATGGCGTAAAATTCATAATCATTGTGATCAGCAGTTTGCAACTATTTCTTTCCCCTTGGTTTTTCTCCATCGTGTTCATGTAAGTTTTAAAATAGGAAAACATCTAAGTTTGGATAAGATACTATAGATTAGCTATTTTTAAATGGCGTAAGAAATTTGTGTCTAGTCTGAAAACTGACTGGCCAAGGATCTTGCAAACTTTCTTTTGTGACTTATTTTCCTGAAAGTTTTATGTTAACTTTTAATCTAAACCCACTGTCCATTCCAGGGTGATTTTCTCTGTCAGATGTAATGTCTAGAAGTTCATTTCTGTGCCTACAGATATTAACTCCCCCTTCATCACCACCAGAGGAAAAGACCACCCTTCCTTAATAATGGCAGCTGGGTGCTTTCATTGAAAGTGTTAATACACAGTTGTCTTCAAGTAAACTTAACAACCACAACCACAAAACCCAGGGTGAGGTGAATTTGGGGGAACTAGATAAAAATGATGATGATACAATACTGTGAATGTATTAAGTGCCACCAAATTTGATTTTAAATTGTTTGTTTTAAAAGTGTTTATGTTCAGAATCTCACTCCAATAAAAGAATGAGGAAAACTGTACCCCAGCTAAGCTTCCAATGAAGGCTTTATACAATTCATACAGCCATTTCAGAGAGTGAATCAAACCTGTCTTCATTCAGGCCACTCTTTCCTCTGTTTGGCCCCAACTTCAAGATCCCTTATTGCTAAAGCCAGGTAATAATCCCTCACGTGTCTAAACTCTGGGCAAACATTTTCAACAGTGAGGCAACGTGCGGGCAGCGACTGCTCTTAGCAGGCTTGGTGCTCCCTGGCAATCCATCCCACAGCCTTTAGTCACTCAGTGGACATTATTTCTACTGTGTCTGCATCCCTCAGAATTAAAGTGTCCTCAACAGAACACTCTATTATATCATGTGGTGATTGCTGCCTTAACTCGGGAGCCCACAGATCCCAGATGACATATTTTATTACTCTTCTGACAAGGAATTTACAGACTTCTACTAAGAGAGCAGTGCAGTGAGTCAAGGGCCAAGACTGAGAAGCACACGGCTTTCAGAGTTTGCCCTGTCTGGAACCGAGACTTCCTTCCATGTACCTCAAGTCCGTTAACTGTGAATGGGGCCATGCTTAGGCCACCATACTCAACTCATCTCTAGATGGACAGCATGGCAGACCCGAGAGCCCCCCCCACACTGAGCCGATGTCTTTTGAATTCTAGATATAAAAGGAAATTGGTATTTTTCTTCAGAGCATTTATCTTGTGGGCATCAAACACTGATAGTATAGAAATCTTGGCAAATGGGGATACAAGTTTTTTATGGATTGAAGTATCTTAACTCCAACAAGTTATCATGCCATAAAGCTGATGTGACCTCAAATGGGTGAAGACATGGTCATTGCTCCATTGACCAGCTCTACCTGGCCATACTTGCCTAAACAAAGGAAAGGCTAAGAGGGTAAGACGATCGCCGCCCACTTTTGGCAAAGGCACTTCTGAGGGAACTTGGCATTTCCTTCTGTGGGCATGAACTACATCCCAGCAGGTGAAGATGCCACCATTCCGGTTCATGTGTTCACTACTCTTTCTTGCAATGTATGGCGTTTCTGCTCTATTTCCCCACATTGTTTTGAGGAATATTTGTATCCCAAGGAAGGAGGAGCCACTCTTCCATCAGAATGTCCTGCCTTCTCTTATGGGACACACTGCATAGAGCATTTCTTTCCAATCACAGTTGCTGTGAGTCCTCTGGATCTTTGTGGGAAATGTTCTGCAAGGGTTGTGAGGAAACCTGATGGATTTGTTCCTTCTTTCCCTTCCCATTTTTTCTAGTTTCTCTACAACATGCTTTACTTTGTAGTTCTTTTGTAGTCTTTCTTCTTTTGTTTTTGAGTGAATGTCTCACTGTCTGTCCTGGGCTGGCCTTGAACTCATTATGGAGCCCAGGCTGACCTTGACCACACTATCTATAATCCTGTCTCAACTTCTCAAGCATAGAAATTACAGGGATGTCCCAAGGCCCATAGCAATAATGTATCTTAAACCTATTACCCACACAAGTTGTGTGTGCGTGCATGCGTGCGTGCGAGTGTGTGTGTGTGTGTATGTATGTATGTATGTATGTAAGGGCAAAAGGAAAAAGGCAAAAAGATATGAGGAAAGCATGCCAGTATCTCTCTTCTGGAGCACAGATGTTTTCACAAATAGCTTATGTTTGCTGCTTTTATTTTCTCTCTTTCAAAACTATATTAAACTGCTATCTTAGTGTGCACAAGCAGTGTCCAAACACTAAAAGTCCAGTTACTGATTTCTCTCGTCTGCTCATTTTGATTTTATTTCTGAACCGGCCAACACAATCAGTAGCATGTGTACTCTTCAAACTCACCACTTGGAATTCATAATTTCACATCAATCATCAACTATATATCTCAGCTACTCGGCTCGAATGTCCTGGCATTGTCTAGGAAGTTTAATATGGCAATCAAACCCATGCGCCAAGAGCCAACTTAAATCTCTATCTGTACGTCTCTCTAATCGCATCCACAAACCTTTATCCTGCCCAGTGTCAACTGCTCACCACCCCACAAACATGGTGTGTCTCCATCATAGAGCAGGGAATCTGCATCTGGTGGTGGCTGCTTCTGTTACTCCTCTTACTCATCCTCCAAGCTCACCACCTTTCCTTATCTCACCTTCCTCAAATCTTCGATGTCAATGTTTCCTCTCCTGAGACCAAAAACACTCTAAGGCCAAGAGTCGTCTGTGTGTGTCTAGCTCCTAATGTCCAGTTTAGTCAGTAGTGGGTCAGTGATCCGTAGGCAGCCCATAAATTGAAGTGGGTTGAATCTAAACTCCTTGAACTTCCACAGTCCAAGCTTCTCACACTGTTGCTTTGCATTATTGCTGTCTCTTGATAATAGATAGCTCCTTGGCTTATGCGCAGAATACATCACCTTACGTGACTTTTGAGAATTACTCATTTCTAACACCCCTAACATCTAGGATAAGCACACCTCATGGATATTACGAATGGAAACCTTGAGAGGCTGGTTGGTTAATTCAGGGACCCCACAAGCTTTTTATTCCAAGAGAGCTTTGCTACATTGTGAGCCATGTTAAACCTCTCTGTCTGTCCCCTTCCCAGCAGTTACCATGGTAGATTTGCACCAAACCTGGGTCAAGAGTCTCCTGAGCTAGTCAGCTTTGAAAGGTTGAACATTTTAGTTTCAATTTTCTGCCTTTCAAATATGTACAAATACAATAGGAATTAGTCACATTTAAACTCATACTATAATTCACTTTATTATTATTGACATTTATCATACATACCATTCCAATCTTTTATGGGAGCAAAATAAATGATTTAAAATACATAATGAATCTTAACAAATTAAACCATACACAAAATATGAAATGATCAAAACTATGTTACATGGGTATTTTTACAAAGAAAAAAAAAAAAAGGCTAATGAAACATTTAGATGAAACTCATCATTGAATTTTGGATGTCATATAATATTAAATATAGTCAAAACAAGTTACTTTTAGAGAATCAGTTTGATGTTTCAATATTAAAAATGAATACTGTGTAAATGAGTGCTTACAAAAATATTTCTAAGTACAAGCTATGATCTATTCATATATTTGCAGTTACAAAAATATATATTCCTCTGAAACTAATGATTTTGCTTGAGGCATTAGATATTTAAATTCAAATGTATGTTTTCTAAATATTTCAACAACTTAGTATTCTTGACTGCATAGTATATAATACACACAAGGTATTAGAATAGATTTACCTATGAATAATATAATTTTAAATAAAAGATATAAGGGACCCTTGCATAAATACATAGGCCTATAGGGACCCTGTGAAGATTGCTTTAAATTAAATACACTCAACACACCCAACTCTGGTTGGGCCTTATTAAAACATTTGTTGAATGACTATATGAGTAGAGAATAGTAATTATTATTTGTATGTAAAGTTAACAACTCAATCCTTGCCATTTCTGGTATTACCAGTATTTCTAGTAACTATCATTTAAAAATTTAGCAAGTATGTCCTCTGAACTAGTTCTTAATGGCAGACCAGGTAATCAGATTTAAGATTGACTAGACAGAGATTCAGCTTGGAACGTGGCATGTCTCCCAGAGGTCCCTGTGTTAAAGGCTCAATTCCCAGCCTGGTGCTCTTGGAAGGTGGAGGCCAATGGGAAGTCCCTGTGTCTGTGGAAGCCTGCCTTTGGAGGACCTAGTGGCTCAAATCTCTTTCTCATCTTTGAGATTTGATTGGTGAGTAAAGTAGCTTTGTTCTGCCATCCTCTCCTGCCATGAGTTGCTGCTAATCAACACAGACCCACTGCACAGGTTCCGTTGATCGTGTACTAGAACCTCCAACTCTTTGAGTCAAAATAAACCATTCTTCTTTGTAAGTTAATTATGTCAGGTAATTTGTCATAATGATGACAAGAAAAGGAAAAAAGAAAAAAAGATGAAAGTAAAAGAAGAAAAGCAAGCTAACACTGTGGACAAAAGACCCCTTACCAGGCACACCTCATACCTAGACAACACTGGTGTCTACAGTAGACATCATACCATCCATCCATAAACTCTGTTTCTTCCATATTTTCATACAAATAAGATACTCAATTCTAATTTTTATAATTAATTTTTCACAAAATAAAAATGTAGTTGATATATGATAAATAAGGACCTTTGTGTACATACATCAGTATATCATTCAGCAGACTTAGGATACTTCGGGAACCTATCCCGGTAAGAAAAGAAACTGTCATGAGCAAACCAATCCTCCCACTAGGTCACAACCCAGAGACACACAGACTGACTGTACTTTAATAGACCTCCATGCAGGCCAGCCGGTGCTTGGCAACAAGAATGCTAACAACGCCAACAATGTCAAATAATTAAAATAGCAAAGGATTCTGAAACCAAAGATTAACCATGATGACCAACACGGCATTGCAGCGCCTAGGAAAATGGTGGCCATTTGTAACATTAATATCCTAGGGCCATTCTTGGTAAAGATGCCTCTGATATGTCCCCTTCTTGTTGTTCAGACTAAAATGTTTCTAGGATTCTTCCCTAGAACTCCAAACACACTCAAGTATACTGTATTTTACTTAGATCATCTTAAGCCATTTCAGAATCATTTGCCCTCAGAGGACGAGTGGATTATTTCTGAACATTGGTTAATATATGTTAGCACACAAATACATTACTGATGCATAGGCATGTTAATGAAATCATAACTGGTTAAGGGAGAGTCATTAAAGTACAGGCTAGCAGGAAAATTCACATAAAGGGGAAACCTTAAGAAACTGAAGCTCCCAAGATTCAGAAACAATTCAGACAAATACTAAAAGTCACTAATCTAGTGTTAATACCACTTGTGTGAAGAGTCTCAAACTACTTTAAGACTTTTTTTTATAGGAAAAATGACTTAAAGCAAGGTTATTCATTTGAAAATTTAAAATTATGACTTTGTAAAAACACAAATGAGTAAGAAAACACCTGCTAAGCTATGTGAAATCATGTCACTATAGCTGCTTAGACTCATGTAAGAACACTTGACTGAGATAAAAATGAATTTGCTTTAATTACATGGAATAATTTACTCCCAACCTAAAGCTTCCAAACAAGTAACAACCTATGTTGCCCATAAAATCTATGTGCCCATGGCAGGGCATTGTTTGTTTAAATTAGCTAATACCTCCTTGGGGATTCTGTTTGCCTAAAGTTAACTAAACCCTTCCCTAGGATTTGTTTCTCACTGATTTTCTTGACTTTTAAAGTTAGCATAGAGTCAACTTCATTTCTTTCTGCACTATTCAAAGTAAAACTTAATGGGGTCAGAAATAGTGCCATTCCCGTGTAAAATACAGAGTAGTAACTTTGTCCTTCTTAGGCAGTGTCTGACACTGTAGTTAAGACTGCCCATACATTCATCCTGTAGCTCAGGCTGGCCTAGAACTTGTGGCAATCCTAATGCATCAGTCTCCTATGAGTACTGGTATTTCAGGTGTGCGTCACCACTGGCTTAAAGGAGAGCCAACATAGCTTAGCATATGGCTTCCCATGTGCTAGGCAAATGTTCAACCACTGAGGCACATTTCAAGCCACAGCCCTATCTTCCTTTTTAAGTGAACATCTTGTTGCAGGAAGAGTGGCCACAATACACGGGGGATTGAAAACACCAGAAAAACATGTGTTAAAGGGAAAGAAAACAGCTTGAACCTCCAGATTGGATACCGGTTTATGGGCCAGGCGAATCTACCAGAAACTCAGCATCCTGTCGAATAAATCTGGAACAGAAATTCTCACCCTCTGTCTTTCTAAGTAAGGAATAGATATATTTTAAGTTCTCAACTCTTCATATTTTTACAAAATTAAACTTTGTAATGCTAGAAACCAATCGGAAAAGCCTTTCAGATAATACATATAATAAGATCTGAAATCTCAATGGGTAGACAATGGCCTATGTTGGAAGAACAGTTAAGCATGTTTTTTTCAGTAGCTTGTCAATAATCACTGGTTACAGAGGAGAGTCCTAAAATCCCAAGGCCTACTAAAAATCTAACATCAAAAGGAGGGTATATGCTATGGTATTGAAAAATGATCACTCATCTACCAGAGATTTTTTTTTAACTGTTAATCGGTTTGGAATTATAGTCAAGTTTTATGTGATGTTCTACTCATGGCTTGTAATACATGTGGAGGCTCCTCAATTATGATTGGGAAATGCCAAGGAGATGTTCTCATACACTAAAGGTATCTTGCATATTCTCACTTGATTTTTACAATGTAAATTGTATAATTAAATGACAATGCACATCATAAAGCCCCGGCTTTGGTAAGAAAATAATTGCTAATATTATAATGGTTCTCGCATTAATAAAGGAGAATGATGCATACAGAAAGCAGGTCTCCCAGGTTAACCTCTGACTGCACCATGTCCACCATGGGAACTTATGCAAGTCACTGTGTTAGTCTCTGCTTTAGCTTAGCTATGGGGGCTGGGTAATAAAACAAGGCCTTTTTTCATTACTGCTGCAAGACTATGTGAAGAAGGAACAGTAAAATGTGGGCTACGCACATGGCTATAATTTTATTACACTAAAAAAAAAAAAAACTACAGTGATTGATTGATGTCACTATAAACCACTAGCAAAGTTTAAAGTTAGTAAGTTCTGTGTCCAAAGATAATACATTTAACTCAAAAACTATTGATCACATTCTGTTATATATAGTGGAGCCTTAGAATACATTAACTTATGAAATCCACCCAGACGTTAATATGCTCCGTGACACATCTCCATGCTTCATAGCCCTTTCGTGCTTACTTCCAGGATGAAGAATGAAAGACAGTAAGGCAACGTGAAGGGTCTGTGAGTCAGTCAGTTCTCACTCTCCAGACTTTCAGCAGAGGACACTCTGAATGGCCAGAGCAACAGGGTTATGTGCTGACAGTAGCAACAAAGCTGATTTCCTGAAAGTTATGGATGAATGTCATATACATATGCAAATGTAGGCCCTACCATTAGCAATTTCAGAATACTAAGGTTTTTCTTCAGTAACTGATGTTGATTTCCCTTGATTAGTCATATACAGATTTATTGAAAACACACTGGGTGCTCTGTACCCATTAGTTTTCACGTTACCTAGTAGGATACATACGCCTCATACCTTTGGAACATAGTCTTTAATTAAATATATCTACGGCAGTGAACATCGGTTGTAATGAGAGTCTAAAAGTCATTAAATAATTTATAAAGTACAACTGAGTAATGGTTTGCCAAGACTCTAGTTAAAGTAAGAATTTCATGTGCTCAGCCTACATCCATACACAGCCCTGCCTGTGCTACACAGTGGCCTTTGGGTCAGTGATAGACAGCCTATAGCAGATGATTTCATTGGCTGTAGTGTCTAACAAGGCCACAGTCTTCTCAGCTTATGAAAGTGTATCCCATGACATTTGTATAATGATAATATCACATGAAGGCACAATTTATCCCTGTCATTAAGCAAAGCACAACTCTACCATAGTCACAGTGAGCATGTTTAATTTTTCTTTAAATTAAATATTTAAAACCAGTATTAATCTATTCGCGGTGCTAAACCAATCTTAGTAGAGCAACACGGAAGTGATAAACATTGCATATACTGTAGAATGAATACGTCTATACCTTGGTTGCATACATTATCAAGGTTCTTCCTTAAAGTACAACATATAAATCTATTTTCACATCTTATACATATAACTTTATAGAAAAATACTCATGATGGTGTATTATTTTAAGGGTCTGACGTATCACAGGAAGACTCTCTGAGTTCAAGGCTAAGTTTTTAAATAGGCTTTTTTCTTGCTCATTCCTCTCACACTTCCCTAGCCCTGGCGACCCCCACCCTCAGCCCTCACATAGTATTCAAGGTTCAGTGCAGAGATCCAGAGGTGCATCTACCTGATGGGATGCTTACACAGGCAGAGATTATCCTTGACAACAGTGAAGAAGTCTTGTCAGGACCTCACAACTCTCTTCACTAACCAAAAGCCTTACAAGAAACAGAGGTATGTACTTTCCTACCCGCACACAGGCATTTCTGTGTGGTACAGTGGGAAATGGAAACCTGTGCCTCCCAATCTCCACTGTCCATAAATATGTCTGAATGATGTCTTCTGGTGTGTGGCCATCATTCTCAGTGACAGGCTTCATCAAGAAAAAATACCAAGTACTACATGTGCACGGTGTGGAAGTTAAACAAACAAACAACAACAACATAATTAATGAATGAGAAAGGAACCAAAATAGTTAATCCTTTATTCCGCGAATTTTTCCTATAAATGGCAGCAGTGAGTTTTGCCCTAATATGAATCTGTAATGCCGATATATAGAACATGAGGCTCAACTGTCTGAATGAACTGCTAGTTCCAACATAAATATCCAACAGGAAACCAAACATCAGTTATTTACACCGGGGAGGGGAGGGTTTACATCTTAAATATGCATCTGTTTATCTTCAGTGGAGAATGTTGACTTGGTCAGCATTTGAAAGCTTTGCCTGCCTGGCTCTTGGAAATGCTTATTCTTCTCCAACTGGGGGTGGTGGCTCACACAGCTTGTACAGCCTAGAAAAGACACAGGATAGTACGACAATCACTTAGTATACCGCCCTTACCAGAGTGTTTTTATTGACAGAACAAATGCATTAAATCATTTCTTGGTTCCATCAGCCATCACCACATTCACTGTTCTATGGAAAGTAGCCTATGAATCAGCTTGATCCAAAGTTTTGGAGCTGTGACTTAGAAAATACTTCCATTTCACTGAGCATGTTTAGAATGCTTCTCATTAAACAACACTTTCCTTTTATCCCCAGCCATGAAATCACTTCTTTCCTACTTCACAATAACAATTTTGCTACTGTTATGAATTGTAATGTAAATATATGATATGCAGTATATCTGATATGTGCCCTTCAAAGGGGTTGTGACCCACAGGTAGAGAACTACTGTTTTAGAAGCTACTGCTCTGCTTCAGGGTGTCTGTTTCCTTTGTTGATAGTAAAATCTATGCCCTGAATGACCAGAGGTAGTGTTATATGATAGTTAGCCCCTTGTCCAACACAGATACCTTGCAGTGATGTGGTCTCTATCTCATGAGGATCTTCAGGATTTCTTGTACTTATTATAAATTTCCCTCATTTTGCACTATCTCTGCAGAGCAGAGGCTGGCTGTGTGTGACAACTGATGTGACAGCTTCCGGAAGCCCGAATCTCAAGACACAGTTAACCTGGCCTTTTGTAAGGATCTGTGACTGGCCACCCATAGCCAGCCCTCAACCACCTATTTCCAGATTCAAAGATTCCATGTTACTTATGGAGAAGCTGGGATATGCACCTTCACTACCAGTCCTAGTTGTTTTAGACCATACTGCAGCAACACACAGTTTTATATACGTTGGCCAGAATGACTAACTCTAGAACCAAAGCAAAAGGGAATAAAACACTGCCAGGTAACGCTAGTGACCTCAAGGCCAGATGCACGTTCCTCTAGATCAGTGGTTCCCAACCTTCCTAATGCTTCAACCCTTTAATGCAGTTCCTCATGCTGTGGTGACCCCCAACCATAAAATTATTTTATTGCTACTTTGTACCTATAATTTTGCTGCTGTTATGAATTGTAATGTAAATTTCTGATGTGTGACTCCCCACAAAGAGGTCATGACCCATGGGGTGAGGACCACTGATCTAGAGGCTGAGTTAAGACTTAAGGTGCTTGGGTGTTGGGCTATACCTGTTCTCCTTAAGAAGAACTGGCTACACTTGTTCTACTTTGTACCTTAGGCTAGTATCTCAAATGCAGAATGCAATTTTGAAACATCTTATGTGTGTTTGTGTGCGTGTGTGTGCATGAGTGTGTGTGTGCTTATGCACGTGCGTTCATGTGTGCGTGTGTGCATGAGTGTGTGTGTGTGTGTGTGTGTGTGTGTGTGTGTGTGTGTGTGTGTGTGATGTCAGGGCTGGGTATGGATACTACGCCAGGGCCTTCATGCTTGCTAAACATGTGCTCTAGCACTAAAGTTACACTCCCAGAATCAACACCTCAACGTTACAGCTCTTTGAGAGTGATTCAAACAGGAGTCACCAAGGGAATTGATTCTGTCTGCACAGTAAGTTAAACAAAACTTAGAAAACACTGTTAGTCACCTTAACAGCTAGCTTATCAGTTTCTTCTCCCTGTGACATATGAGACCATGCTAATTCTAAACCAGTGGAGAAAACATGAGGATGATTTAACACCAAGTTGTAAGTCTGGTTCATAAAATGAAGTTTATCAGTCTGGAAGTCAGAAGTTCCTGTCTTTGGAGGTTTGCCCGAAAGGTAGTTTATGCCCCATAGGTTATCCACACAGAGGAGGAGAATGCAGAAAAAGCTGGTTTTGTCCTTCCCAGAGAAAAGAACACATTAAATTGAGTGGATGTAGTCTGAAGATTCTTCTGCAGCTGAAGTACAACATGCTGCTTCAAACTGCCTCCTGGGGCTGGGAAAACAGAGCAATCAGAAGGTCCTTTTCTTTCTCAGTTTCTATCCTCCTATTTCAATGGCAGTTCTGCCTAGTGAGTGACACAAGTCCAGAGGCCAGAGAGCAGAGTTGGGAGCGCAGGTGGAGAATGTCCTACCGATACATTCTATTACCCTTCTCTGTATGTTTGTGCCCAATATGACCAATGCCAGCTGAGAGATGAGTCTTGGGAACATCTGCATGGCAAACTGGAGCAAAGGTTATTCCCTGTCGGCACCAAATGCAATAATAGCTCCATCTACTGCAGCGCTGGGAAGCTTCAGCTTCTGTGAGGCTTCTTGGAAATGACTCGGGGTTATCTGAGTTCAGACACAATTGTAATGGAAACTGTACAGCTCTGGGAGTGTAGTTCGGGCAGACGAATTTTGAAAGTGAAATGTAATAGGTAAGGAGTTGAGCTCTAGTGTGATGCACCTTCTGCTTTGGGCAGCTAAGTTATTGGGCTGGGGGTGGGGGCTTTTTGCTGGTCCAACATGTGGAGATATTATCCTATACCTGGGCACTAGAGGTCCTGCATGAGCAAGGGTTGTTCTGACACCATTTCCTCATCTTCCTTCTATTTCTGCATCAAGCAGAAACTAAACTTCATTGTTACACCATGCCCTTTACCCACCTACATGTGCTAACACGGGTTACAGAGCAAATTCCTCTTCCATAGTTAAAATATACTGTGTCTCCGCAGTTCCATCTGACAGGTCAGAAATTGGAATCTCAGAGAGAAACACACATACATACATACCTACACACACATACACATACATGTACACACATGCACACATATGCACATGCGCAGATGCACAAATACAAACACACATGCACACATACAGATGCACGTGTATGTACACACATATACACACATGCGCGTGCATGTGTGCACAGACACACACACACACACACACACACACACGGCTTTGCCTTTGTTTTTGTACCCTTCTAGGCTGAAGCTCCTTGAACACACAGGTTTCCTATCTGTTCTGATATCTCCCTATTGAAGGCCATTCCTGACATATTTCAGACAGGAAGTCCTAAAGCAGAGTAACTTGTTCAGGAAACCCACGCACTGGGGCATACAAGCAACCTATCTAAAATGATTAAGCCAGTCCTCGACAAAGCAACATACTGATTCCATTAATCAGGATGCTCACTCTTCCTGTGTGGTAACCATAGCTACTTCATCCTTAGTGAGTTTCAAAACCCCCATCCTGTTTATCTTCAGCTGCTCAGAATCTCATCCTCCATCCTTGTCCGTCTGCTTGCTCCCCACACTCTGTCACCCGCAGTACCATTCTCCACTCCCAGCCCACCAGGTAATACAAGTCAGGTCTTCACTGATACGTGACTCACAGTACTGTAGCCCTGTCTCAACTACAGCCCCGTAGACTGGGCAGCCCACAAAGGCATCTGCCTACTCCAGCCGGCTCCTAACTCCATCTCAGTGTGAACAAGCTGAGATCACCTTCCCTGTCCAGTGCACACTCTTTCTCTCTGTACTCACTATCATCAAGAGCAGGAACTCTTAACCACTTTTATTCCAGTCAAAGATCTCATGGTCATTCTAGAATGTTCCTTTACACTAATTCCTCCCCAGTTTCCCGCCCAAAGGCTATGAAGTATGCCTGTTAGTGTTTGTCTTTGCATCTTTGTTCTTCATGCTAACATCATCTCCTTTCAAACCCATCTTCAGTCCTACTGTCCTCTGATGGATCATCAGGGTTGCCTAAGAAGGTCCTAAGATTCAGACTTCCCAGACATGAAGGTGAGGAATGCTACTGTTGTTCATGTTAAAATGAAAAACCTTTCTTATTCCTGTAAGCATATTCCTGCCTGGCTTCTGCTTACACTTCCAACATCCTTAATCACAGTCACCGATCAGTCACTGAGGCTGAGGAATAACTCACTCTGCTTTTACCAGAAGGCAAGCCCTCCCAGACACATAACAGAATATATGTATGTATGTATGTATGTATGTATGTATATATGTGTATATACATACATACATACATACATATGTTTGCTGAATGAAAAACAATAATAAAGCAAGAAAGTGGATGTTAGGAATACCATCACAGAGGTCAGTTAGGATATTTGTACCAAAAATAAAATCTCAGGCAGAAATAGCTCACTGGACCTCCAAGAATGAACTTTCTAGAAATATCTTGTCAGCTCTGCCAATGGGTAGTTTGGCCCTGAGAAGCAAGTGGGTCCTCCAGCTATCTGTCTTTGAGGAAAGTGCTGGTTCCTGTCAGGAGGTGTCCTAGGGCACTGTGAGCCTCTGTGTTCTCTGCATCTCCACAGACTTTGGCTCTCCTCCTCTTCTCTCCCCTCCCCTCCTCTCCTCTCTTCCTTCCCCTTCCTCGTCCTTCCCTCTTTCCTGTCTCTTCCTTGCTGAGAATCAAATCCTGGCCCTTGTGCATTCCAGGCAAACGGGCTAGTAGTCTACCACTGAGTCATGGTCCCACTCACACATTTCATTTCTTTAGGTGGAAGCTCCTTCAGGGCCACAGGCACTTCTGCACGGGACTACTGTCCCCCCAGGGGCAACAGTAACACACACGACATTTCCCCAACAGATATTTGCAGAATGCTTGAAACAGTAAATAAAAATTTGAAATGGTTTTTATTTCTCTCTTAAGGTTGCTATCCCCTTGTGCAATGTGTCAATTTTATAGCTGGTTCATTTTTATTATGTTCCACCTCAAGAGTTTTAAAGATAATCCAATAAAAAAAGGCTTGAGTCCATCAGTTAGTTTTCTCGTGTTCAGCCAGAGTATTGGCTTATTGATCAGGGTGCTGAAGTCTTATCCCAACACCACTGCTATTCATTAGTGTTCAAAGGCTTTAGTTGAAAATACCTTGCCAAGCTATTATCATGTTTTCTTATTAGAATTTTAACACTTGGGTGGATCTATTACACAAATACTCCATGTCTTACTCATGGTGCTAGAGAGGATGTTCATGTGAAATGACTCTTTAGCAATAGACAGCCTTAAGACTCTAATCTAATCAGCTATGAAGGGTAGCATTAACAGGACTGGAGGATTACACAGAATTAGGAATCAGCACTAAAAATAAACGCAGCTGAGACATGATAGCCTCATCCATTTTCAGAGGGAAAATACACTTTCCCTTTTGAAAGCACTCTCACCACCCAAGAAGTTTTTCAAAATGAAGTATAATTTCATAAATGGCTGTAGTTGCCATCTTCTCTCTGGTAATGGTGATGGGAACAGAGACAAAGAATATCTTTACCTGAGTCAGGCATGGAGATGCCTACTTGTCATTAAAATGCAAACATAATCAAATGTAAGGGTAATTACTTAACAATGGTCCGCTTTAAGATAGATGACTGCTTACCCTAATCATAGGAAATCAGATGGAAAACATTTCTCTATGATCTTTTACATTAAAGGTAAGTTAGAGTCCTTTCATATGATAATTGGTAAACTGTGATATTTTATATGACCAACAGAAAGCTCATTCATTCATTCACATGGTCTTGAAATGAATTTAGATATTTAATGTCTTTCATAGTCACTGATAAAACGTCTTCTGAGAACTCCTATTTGAGTTGGGCAGAGAAACCTCTAAAAATTATGGCAGCATAACTTAATGTGATACCCAGGATTGCAGGGGACCCTGGCAAAAGGAGCAGGCTCAAGCAAAACTGAAAGCAGGCGTGGCATCCAAACTGGGCTCTGTGAGTTAAATAGGAGTTCTGCAGCCATGGCAGAGGGCAGGGAATGTCAATCACAGAGGGTCAGTGGAAAGGCAGTCGGCATATTTGAATTACATTTTGAGTCATATCTGCACAGATTTGTCTTTTTAAATTCACTTTCAAAATAAAAGTGCTGTTTATTTCTGAGAACATGCATTAGCCCCTTGTCAACCTTCACCACTGAATTCCCCAGCTGAACTTTGTACAATCTATGTGACTAGGACACTGAGCATGAGCTAAACAGGTAGCTTTGCCATGACCGACACTGCCAGCGAGCCCTTGGGTAAGGGGTAGATGAGGTGCACTTACCTCGGAGCTGATTGAGGAGTCCGGTCTCTAACCCCCAAGTTCTTAGCTGTGTTCTGAACTCTTGCACCCTGTAAGTTATGGAGATCATTTCAGTTCAATAATGTTTGAGTTAATTCAAATACACCCGAGTTGAGGCATTACTCCAACACAGTTTAGCATCAGTGGACACTAATAAGAAATACAACAGAAACCACAATATGAACGTTTTCAAAATTGGTACTTCTATGAGTTAGATTATATGGTTCTAAATACTTACTGTTTATCCTATAGCCTAGATTTACCCTATAGCCTAGATTTGTTCAAAGGTGAGTTTACCAGTTTCCCATTTGCTCCCACACCTTACGCTTTTATCTTCAGAAGCAATTAATACGTTAAACATAGAGAACAGGACGTGACCAAGGCTATAAACACATGATAGGCCCAAACACTTTGACAGAACAGGTGTCATACCTGCATCTCCTCAGAAGAACAGTTACTCTAAGTGTAATATATTTTATATGAAAACATCCTTGAAATAGTCTAAAGAATTTCTATAGAGGCCACAGACATGTGGAGTTTTGAAATCTAAGAGTTTCATTTCAAAGCTGGTGGTGCAAGACAATCGTCTTCAGCAATACAAAGGACCCCTGTGACCTATAGGTTCACGAATGAAGTTACAGTTACTGTTGAGTTCCTAATGGAAGCTAGTTACATTGAACCAGCTATGACTGTTGGATGCTGGGAACAGAAAAAGGAAAGTGACCTAAACCAAACAAAACCCTGAAATGATCCAAGTGTGCCCTGAGAACTCTATACTACCCTAAATAAAGTTGAGAGAAAACGAAGAGAAACCTCAAGTGATAGACTCTCTTAAAATAAAACTATAAAAAGGAAACAAATCTGGAAAGATGAACAGGCAAAAGGGACACACAAGAAGGGACTTACTTTTGAAGACATTGAATACTTAAGAGAATATGCTCAAGAACAAAATATGCTTCTCCACTCCACCAAGCTTCCCTTCTTATTAAAATTTCCATTAACCATGGTTTATCAAAACCAGGGATGAATACAAGCATGATGCTATTAATTATGGGTCACTGTGCTCAGATCTCACCACTTGCTCGAGCAAGGCTCCTTTTCCGGCCCAGGATCCTCCAGGGCAGAATCTTATGTTGCATTTTGTGAATTTGTCTCAAGCTCCTATGACAGCTACCCAGAACATGTCTCTGATGACCTTCATACTTTGGATGGGCATAGCCAGTATATGTATACTGTCTCTGTCTTAATATTGCTATAAAGAGATGCCATAACCACAGAAACTCTTTCCTTGAGGAGGTGGTTTACAGTTTCAGAGGTTCAGTCCCTTATCATCATGATGGGACATGGTGGCATGCAGGCAGACATGAAGCTGGAGAGGTAGCTGAGAACTCTACATCATTCAGACAACCGCAAGTGCTCTAAAACACTGGGCAGTATATGAGACCTCAAAGCCCGCCTCCACAGTGACGCACTTCCTCCAACAAGGCCACGCCTCCTGACAGTGCCACTCCCTTTGGGGGCCACCACAGTCTTAATCTGAATTTGTCTGGCGTGTTATTATAAGGAGAAAGAGGAGATGCATCTCTGTGCTGGACACTAGGAGATACACGCTGCCCTTGCATCTTAGCACTTGTGAGATCCCTTGATCGCTTTTTCTAATGGGGGCACCTATGGTAAAGTCACCTCCTCGCCTCTGTAGGGACTGTGAGACTGTGAATGGTCTTCTCTTACAAATGGAGAAAGAGGAAGATGGTGGGGATGTCCTTCTATATGTATGGTTCTCCTATTGATTGGTGACTAAAACATTGATTGGCCAGTAGCCTGGCAGGAAGTATAGGCAGGGCTACCAGAATTCTGGGGAGAGAAGGAAGAGAGAAGCCATGGAGGAGATGCCATATAGATACTGGGAAGATAGGATGCCAGGCATTCTCCTGACTAATAAAGCCATATAGAAATATAGATTAATAGTTATGGGTTAATAATCAAGAGACAGCTAGCCAGAAAGAAGCTTAAGCCATCAGGCAAACGGTTTATAATTCATTTATCCCTCAGTGTGTGTATTTGTGGCAAAACAGCTGTGGGACAGAGACCTCCAACATCAGGAAGAGCCACACCAGGGTGCTGAATAGACTTGCATTCTAGTCACTTAGCGAGCACGAGGGAGGGGTAGGTACCAGCCACCTATCTCTCACTGCCTGACCCTGGCCAAGGCCTGAAGAAAGATGCTCACAGAAGCAATGCAGTCTGCTCCGTTGGATATCCAACTACCAGCCTGACTCTCAAAGAGAGGGAAATCTTTCTCAGGGCAGAGGTAATCAGGACTTCCAGCTCTCTCTCTGCCCTGTAGGGTATTCAGCTTGGAGCTGAAGAGAAAGCTACCTATTCTCAACCCAGTCATAAAACAAAGATGAGGATGAAAAGGAGTGACTAAAAAAAAAAAAAAATATGTACTTTCCAGTCATTCTGATTCGATTTTACACATCAAATATCGATACTATATGTGTGCATTGGGCTTGTAATGAACTTTGTAGCAATGAGGTTGATATGCAAAATCAACATCTCTTTATCTCTGTTTCCTCTATGTCCATTCTCATTCTGATGACTGAAGATATCACGGGAGATTGTGGTTACTCAGACCTGCACAAGGAATCAACTCAGAATAAACTCTTCAGTGGAATGTTCGAGAGAGGCTCACTCCAGCTCCTTCTCCTTGTGAGGTTTAATTGTGAGAGAGAATTTCCAAAGCTGTACGTTCTCTATGAGCAAAGCAGGGAAAGCAACGAAGACTTTATCCACCCCTTCTTGATTTTACCCAAATCCCACCTCTCATGTGAGAATTTATAAGCTTACTTTGTTTTTTTGTTTTTTGGGTTTTTGTTGTTATTGTTTTGTTTTTTAAGCAGAACTTCAACATCTACTTCCCCAAAACCTTCCTAAACGACATGCCAGTTTGCAACTGTGTTTGTCACTTGTCATCTGGACAACAGTATGTCACACTCTTCCAGTGCATCTGCACTCTGCATAACTACTCCCTGTGTGAACTTCTAAGTTACACTCAGTCAACACCTACCCCTGGATTCCAAAAGGAAACATTGCCAGGCATGAGCACTCACTGGGCCCGCAATCTGCATTGAAAATGCTAGCTCACTGTTGGCTTCTTCTGTCTAGTTCTTCACTGACTAGCTTGACATTCCATAGTGGAATTTTAGAAACAATCCCAAGGGGGGTTGACAAAGCTTCTGTCTGCCTGAGTAAAGTTTTAATGAATGAAAAGATTATAGTTACAAAAGCACATCTAATGAAGTCACTGTCGATGAACAACTGAAGGCCAGTATGCTTTTGCTGCAGCAGGCCAAAGGGCTGTGATAGAAAACATGTAAAAGTGATGACTTCCATTTTTCTTATCGCTGCTGATATGTCTTTTGTGCTAGCTCAGTTCTGTTCAGAACAATGGAAGCTAGTGCATTAGAACAACAACAACAAAAGGAATTTAAACAATTTAAAACCAAGTAACTTTGGCTTTTCAAATGCTATTAGGTTACAGTTTAAAATTCATCCTATTTAAGAGGGAACATGAAGAGTACAGTCTCTGGTGATGGAGACAGTTAAGGGTCATGTTCAGCCTCAAATGGAAATCCTGAGCTCAGCACTGTATCCTCTGGATGATGCACATACCATGTACACATCTTATCATGGAAATTGCAGAAACTAACAGGCCCTCAATTCCTCTTCTTCTTTGTCTCTGCTCCTTCCTAATCTAGAAGTGCCATATATCCTTCAATTTGTAACTGCTAAAAGCCCAGCCCACTCCTTGTTTGTGTGACCATTTCCCCTTTTGCTTCAAGATCACACATCACAGCCATCCTTTCCCCCAGTACCCACACTTGAACTATATTCTCATTGGACGCGCTTCCCAGTCAAGCCTTACCCAGAGTCCCAAGCTTAGAAGAGTGTCCATCACACACAGGCACCCATAAGATGCCCGATGAATGAACTCAGGCAAGCAAGGTCCTGGAAGAGGAGAGAGGGACTTACCTGCTTCCTCATCACATCGGTGGCCTGCATAATGTATCGGGGAGGTAGCCCGTGGCTTCTGGCTAGAATGATGGCCTGCTCCAGCGTCACACTCAGGGTGCACCTGTGGGCCAAGGTAATATAGGTTATAGTCAAACCCACTGATCCATTCCTAGAGAAACTGGAGCTACCAATGTCATCAGAAACCAGCCAAACTCAAAGTTGCTCAGAATCCAACACTGATTTCTCTACATGGAATTCCTGTTTCAAAAGCGGCCACAGAGACACATATATAACCAGGGATACAAGTTAAAGAATTTAAAGTTAAAATAAACCTATTGTGAACTATGGAGAACTTCAACAAAAACTGAATATCCATATTTTAATAGATTTTTATTAATGATGCATAAAATTTAGAAGAAATAGTTTTGCATCTATTTCTACATATTAGCAGTTAATAGATTTTGCATTTCATTTTTAGAGACACTTTCATGACTTAGCACAGAGCGACTTAGAAGTCATCAGTGCCCCATCTGAGCCTCTTCAGGGAATGGGATCACCTGGCTGGGAACTTTCCTAGATCTGTCCAAGACTTTCACTAAGGACAGTAAGAAACATCAAGTAACCATGCAGGTGCTCACACATGAAAATGCCTGACTCATCCTTAGTTACAAGGCTATGGCACAGAATTCCAATCCATTCGGTAGGTTGTTATGATTAAGAGTAAGAGGAGGGGATTTAAAAGCACCAACTGTAATGCGAACAAGACCCTGCCAAGGTCAGGCTGTAGGATTACTCATCCATCTAAGGAGGAGAATGCCAAGTTGCTCTGCCCAATAATCAGCTTGAGAAGTTGCCTCCTCATAAACACCACTGAGAACTCCTCTGGATTGCTGGCATGCCAACAGTCTGAGGTTACATGATTAGCTTCTGGTTGGACACAATGTTCACAAGTATTTAGTGCCTAAGTCAATCTGAGCTGTTTCGTGCACTCTTGTACCTGTGGGCTAACAAAGGACAACTCCTGATGGTTCATGTAGAAAGAAAGTCAATTTCATTTAACTGCCTGCCTCCTCAACAGACCTTTACCCTAACAATTTAATCAATAATGCTCATTACCCTGGCTGAATGAAGCTCAAGAAATATAAAATTTCATTTTCTGATCCTGAGACATACCTGTACTTTCCTGATAAAGCATGGCTTGCCTCCTACTGCATACACAGACACAGCAAGGGGTTTCTGTTATCAACCTTCTTAATTGGTTGACACTGACTTATTTCTCATTTTACAAATTGTGAATAGCAACACAGCAGGAAATTAGTTCAACCGGGCCATCAGTGTAGCCAATAATAAACAGTCAAACAGGGGGCACTCATGTTATCTTTGTCTAATTTTCCTTCCATTCCTCAGTGTCGTCCTCCATTTTCCAAAATAGACTCTCATTATTTAACACTGGCTGGCTTAGTGCTACTCACTATGGAGCCCAGGCTGGTCTAGAACTCACAGCAATCCTCTTGTTCAGCCCCCACCCCCCAAGTGCTGGGATCAGAGACAAGAGATATCACATTTGCCTAAGAGGCACCTGTTTAGAACCAATGACATATCACTTAAAGAAAAACTGACCTTCACATGGGTATGTATGTTTCCTTTCCCCAGCCAATCAAAAGGAATGCTGTGTATATTTTTATGAAGTCGTAGGACTGACTAATTTCTAGAAGGACATTATTTTTTCTCAAGGAAACGATCATGCAAACGTTGGGAATACTGTCTGATTGTAATTCAAGTGGCCAGGCTCAGGTTTCCAGGATGGACATCTAGAATTCCAGCACCCTCCAGGAAGCATGTGCAGGAGAGCTCCCAGCTCCATGGGTGGGTGACAGGCCCTTATTTGTCTCATCACTCTATCTTTTCTCAGCTCTTTCAATCCGAATGTCAGGTGTTAAAATCCAGCAGTTTATTCTTTGCATCTGAAAGGCTCCAGCCCCTGAAATTGGCATGTGGCTGTTCGCTAGTGAATGAAGCATAAGCACCCACTGTCGGCTTTTACAAGACACCATTTGATTTTACATCTGCTTTGATTAGTAGAAGGGCCAAGCCTCAAACCTCAGACAAGCAAAAGAAAAGGCATGTAAGAGGACAGGAGCTGAGTAAATCATACTCACGACTTTGCTTGCCTTACTACACTATCTCCCTTCTAGAATAATTTCTGCTTTCAATAATGAACATTTTTAAAAACATCTATATTTTTGCATCATCTTAGAAATGGGCCTTCAAATTTCTATCTCCTAGTTGCTATTAAAAAAAAAAAGAAAGAAAGAAAACAAAAAAATCTTAACTAGGCTTACTTTTTTTTCCTTTGGGTGACATCTAAGTAATTTAGTATTTCTACTGTATGATACATAAATGTGCAACTTTAAGCAAATGATCAATTATCACAGGGTATGTGTGAATACTTCATAAAAGACAGGTAAGTAGAGTGAAGTAAGTTTCTGCACAATCTCAGTAACAAGATATTCCCGATTCAGATGCTGCCTTGCACTTGTGAGGAAATGTACCTGGAGGGGTGGTGAGTCACAGGGGAATTGCTAGTTCTCCACAGAAACAAACACAGGACAATACATCTGTGCTTATAACTAAGTCATTTCCTTACATCCCTCACTGAAACTAGAACCAATGCATTCCTATTTCATATGCGCTTAAAATGATAAACTACAGCTCATGGGTCCCATTTACTTTGAAGGATAGTTTGTTCTAGGAGTGTTTGTGTGAGTTGCACCCGTGAGTACATGCATGGGCACACATTCATATGGAGGCTAAGAGTAAGTCTTACTTGTTGATCCCCTCCCCCAAATTGGTTCTTTCCCTGGGACCTGCAACCCTGAGTGACCCACCTGTCTCTACTTCCCACACCAGCCAGAGTGTTCTGGGGGTTGAACTTGAGCACTCATTCATACTCACACAGCAAGAACTTTACCCAGTGAGCATCTTCTCAGCCCTTAACACAGAAGAGTGCCTTTCACGCATCCATTCTGGACTGCTTTCATGAGTCCACTTCATACCCCGTACCATCAGTGGCCAGCAGAACCAAATTTGGACCGAAGCTCAAAAGCTTCACTTTTGGGACCGCTTGCTTGAAATGAAACTTGTCAGGTTCTTTGTCAAATTCACAATGTAAAATGTGCTAACTGCAAAAGGTTCCAACTGTTATTTTCTTCACTTCGCAGCTTCTTCATTCAGTGTATAGTCTCGTGTAGACTTTTAATGGCTTGCTGCTTATTTCTGGAACCGAGCTAGCAGAAGCTGAGTTAGGATGCATTCAGGATTGCATGAGAGAGACTATTTAGATGATTTATAGTTGCTTCCACATGGAGTTAGGGTTTTTTCAGTGTCCTGGGTCAGCAATGGCTTCCAGAGCTTTCTCCTCCCACAATACACAAAGCCATCCATCCTATGTTGAAAAGCAGGGCCAATGTCCCCATACCCTGCCCCTCTTGACTGGAAGTGTGTGTAGTCAGAGGAAGCAAGCTGGAAATGGATAAAGCTAGAAGCTGGCTTTGTGGTAAGTTTCAAAAAAAAAAAAAAAGCCATGCCTCTGTCCATGTGCTACAGAATTTCATAAAGTTTTACATTAGCAACCGAAAAGTGAACGAGCCATTAGCAATAATACATTTTTGCTACTGAAATGCTTTCCTGAGCTCTCCGTACTCAAATTAGATCAGTCATGCTAGAAGGTAAAACCAATTTTCTATTCTCTTCATAGAAAAATTATATCACAAAATTATCATAATTTGCTAGGCAGTCAAAGGCAGCGCCATAAAAATTGTGGGAAAAAGGACAGAACTGGGTCACACAACAATATCATATTTTAAATTTTGTAAGGCTTGTATTTATTAGCATTTATCCCTTGTGACTTGTTCTGACATCTGGTAAATATTAACTTTCATTTCTTTTCTTCTTTTGTCTTCTCATTTTTCATAGAGGAGGCACTTAACCACCTCAGACCCTAACATCGCCACCCTTCCAGCAAGGACAGTCTTCTGCCTCTCACTGCAACCAAATGATGAGATGACATTCTGGGCCTTTCTTCAACTAAGTCTCACTGATGAGGAAAAGCTTAGCTTCTCAAAATTGCTTCTATGTAAAATGCTGTCTCCTATCTATTACATGCTAAGTTCAAGTTTTTAGGCAGTCTTCCATGAAGCGGCTTCTGCAATATGCCTTCTATTTAAGATGTTCCACGATACTCTTATAATACATTAGACCTTCAAATAAAAGCCTTGGGGCCTTCTGCATAGTTGGTCACTCACAATGAGCACAGGTGAAGAATCAGCTTAATTCTAATTACATCTTTAAACCTTCCAAGGTCTATCGACTCATTTAAAGCTGATTTAAATTGTAGTGCACCAATCTCTCAGGGGCAGATCCTTTAAAGTAAACACTGGGGGAGATGTTGCACCTCCTCTTAGCCACAGAGATGGCACTGGGGTCCGAATAAGACTACGTGGGAAATAGTGTGAGTGCTGGTTGCTGTACCTGGCTTCTTTGCTCTCAGCACACACAGGGCCACAGGTGATATTTTGCTTGGAGATAATCATTTTGTCTTGTCTCTCAGGGCCAGCATTAAAAAATTTAGCTATTGGTGTGTGTGTGTGTGTGTGTGTGTGTGTGTGTGTGTGTGTGTGTGTGTGTGTGTCAGAGAGAGAGAGAGAGAGAGAGATTCAGGTCCTGGCTATAGGTCAACACAACAAATTTAACACATGAAGACCAGATTGATGATAAACATCTCTAGATTTGTAGCCACAGTTTATCACTAAACATAGAAACACAGGCAATGCAACTCTTAAGAAGAGGCTCTTAGAATTTATTCTCCCACATTTGAAGAGTCATGAGTGACACTGAAGGCTAGTTCAAAATCTTTCTGTGTCATGATACTCAGACCTACAATCTATGCCTAAAACATCCATCATCACTGAGTTTAGAGATGAGTACTGATGATTCTGAAGTAACTTGAACAATGTTTTCTAATTATTTTGAGCATTGATTAGAAAATTACACCACTTAGATAAATATGATCTTATTAGAAACACCGTTTAGATGATCATTAACGTATAAAAACGGAGTATTTGGTAAACAGACATCTGGACTACAGTTTTATGGCAAAGCCTACTGAGTTAAAGAGAGAAGGTGTTGAACAGCAGTGTTGACAGTGATGGAGATGTGTCCACCTCTAACACCCTGTGTAAACTGGCTAACCCTGTGCTCACATGCACTCAATTGCTTAATTGTCGATAACTGAATACAAAAGAAAATCGTCATGTTAATTTGAAACCCATGAGCTTTGCCCGGAGGTAGAGGTCGATGTCATGACCACAGCCTGAGTTACTTTTCACCATCCTTCACAGCTCTGTTGCTGCCTTCACTCATGGAGACAAAGGAAAGAAAATCCCCAGAGGTGCAGCACCCTGTACGGTCTGTAAAGGACACCCTGGAGAAACCGTTATTTTGATAAAAGCTCTTCTCGTGGATGATGTCTTACTTGGCTCTTGATTTATATTTAGAATCTTGGAGATTTAGAACTTAGAAAATGAAATCATTTCCCCCATTCGGTGAGAGTCTTGGTTATTTCTCCTTTAATTAAAAGCTGTCACTTTGTTCGAATGACTATTGGGAACACATTATTAGGAAGCTAATTGCCTGGGTTCCTGTTGCAGCTTTCTTACACAGCGGTTACCTGTACTGCATTCAAATTGTGAAAAAAAAAATGGCCAACTCCTATTTCAACCCCGAGATAATGATGGGGTGCAGTGTGCTAGAACATGAACTGCTCTGGGACACATACAGGTGTGTATTAAAACAGATGTGAGACATTGCTGATCACCGGATTTCACACACTCCAGAACATCACATGTACTTCTGACCCATTCGTTTGAACAACATCTAAACTAAAGATCCTGTTAGAAAGATCCAAGTGCCCACATTTACTTCTAAATCTCCTTCTCTTGGACATTTTTTTTTACGACCCTATTTCTTTTGATCTAACAAAAAGAAATCTATGAAACACATATGATAGTCACCAACTTGATGAGAAAGAAGAAAGGGGACATAAGAATTAATTTATTAAGGACACGAATTATGAGGACTTTTAACATGTGATCCAAATCTTGCCATTTTCATAAACCCACCCTGGAGCAAATGCTACAATTTCTCAAAAGTGACTGCCGAATGATTGTGATTACTTATAGTTCCATTAAAAGTAGTGTATTATTATTATCATTCCCCATTATTAAGTGTAACTTGCTCATTTGCAGGAGATCAATGCATGTTTCTGCAATGGACTACTACATCTACTAAGGAGCATTGCATCCTACTCATTTCCCATTTTGAACTAACTCTCAAATCCCCCTCTCAAGCTGTACTATTAATGCTACCTCTTGTCTACACTGGCACCCCTCACCCCAACCCTTCGGTTCCGCCTCTTTTCATTGGTTTCTTCCACTGAGGATGCGGTCTTCTTATATTGCAAATGAAAATGCAGTAGTCGGAATGGTTGAGGTTTTTCGGATCTTCAGATGAGGTCTAAGGTCTTCACAATACAGTCTTGCTTTCTGCTAACTGCCACATGCCATAACTGTGCCGCCTACATCCTCGGTCGTCACTAGCCCCCTAGTTTGTACAAACTGCCCCTCACATGTTCTCAATGGTACCTGGTTTAAGTCACATACTATATCCTACTCATCTGGAGAGTATACATTTAAGAACACAGTAGGATTTTGACTTTGCTGATAGTTACTTAATCTCTTTAAACTCTGTCTTTTCCACCGAATTTTTTTGGGGGGGTTACATAAAGTAACCCATTACTTATCATAGGGCATATAGTAAATAGTATAGTCCACTCATTAAATCTACTCCGGATTATGACACATGCATTAAAAGGATAATAGACATTGGCAGAATCAGTATACCTGGTTCCCTTGTAGCATGTGCATGAAAGACTTGCCTTCGTTTCCTTTTCTCCTGATCCAAACACTGTTGCCCCTACACCTGTCTGCTGGTTAACATCTCTGGGTGAATTTAATTTCTACTTGGAACATGCATATTAAAGTATACTGAGTAATTAGCTTTACATTGATACTCCTGAGAAAGTTTACAATACAGCTGCCACAGACAGCTGTCGCCTCTACTTATTCTGTTCTGAGTCCCTTTGCTTAAAAACCTAACCCTTTGGCTGTTCTCCTCCCTGCCCAATAAAAACTGCTGCAGTTCGGCTTCCCAGGGTGGCTCCCTTGTTAAGACTACCTGCAGAGAAGGAAGACTCCCCAGTCCCACAGAGCCCCACAGTACAGTCCCACAAAGAGCCCTTTATATTATCAATGAGGGACCAAAGGTTAACACCTGCCTCTATACATGCCTCTTTGGTCTTTAGTCTAACAGTTTTTCTTTCCAGGGAATGGAAACTTCCTCTGCTTAAATTCAAGGGAGACTCTTTTGTTGTTTTGAGTGGCTTTCTTTGAGGCATCAAGGGAGGTTCTAAAAATAAGTACTAACAAGGTGGGACATTTTGTATTTTCTGTTTCTTAGGATACCACCCCCTAAAGGCCTAGGGCGAGCCCTTGCTGTGATTTCTGATAGTCCCTGCAGACTCTCTCCATTTTGATAGGTTAACACAGTAATTTGAAGCAGCTGTGTTATGTGTGTTGTGGGTCCAGCTCAGAGTGCTTGCCTAGCATGAATGAGGACCTGGGTCTATTTCCAGTACCCTAAAACAAGCAAGCAAGCACAAAAAACCCAGCCAGGTGTGTTTCATATAACTCTGCAATGAAGAGACAGATGGATTTACTAGCAGAACCTCAGGTCCTTTGGAACATCCAGAGTGGCTACAGTTGCTAGGTCCTCTGCCAGTGTGGTGGTGTTCATGTATGCTGTTCCCTTAGTGTTTATACTCCAACTGTAACAAAGAAGTCAGACTGCAGCCTCTTCTATGAGGCTCTAAGAGATCAAGTTACGCAATCATTTACTTACTTCAACAGTGGGGTAAGGAACAGCATCCAACCACTCTCCAATTCAAAACCCAAGACTCTTTCGGCTACACGAAATTCAAATCACATAGCTAATGCCTTTAGAGAATTTGAGCTCCCACCATCCATAATTCAACAACCACAATCTTGGACTCGGCCTTTGTATTTTATATGTATTGTTTTGGGAGAGATGAATCCAGGAAGTGCAGATTGCTTCTGGATGGATGTAGACCTTGAAGTGCTAAATTGTGCTCCCGATTAGGGAACGAGTTTTGGAGCACACCCAGGTGTATCGACTGTAAAGCAAAGGCTGAGAACAAACTGACATGGTGGTGATACGTTCCCTTCTACCAGGGAATTGCATTCTGCTGTATGAAATGCACTGTTTGGTGCAAAGCGCGCCATTCCCGCACTGCCCGCACTCAGTCTAGCCTCTCATTGTATGTAACCATGGCATGCAGAGCATCACTGTGCAGGCTCCTGACAAGCAGAGCCAAGCACCTGATTGAAGAAAGCAATGTGTTCTAGTTGCAGGGCTCTCAGTCTTCCCCTCCTTGTTTCAGTGCCTTACACTGGGGAAAAGTGTACACCCGGGGTGGGGGGCAGAAGCGGTATGTTAAACACAGGTCAATCCCCCAGGGGTTGTTCTCCACAGCCAGAAGCTCTGCAAAAGGAATACGGAAAGGCCAGCCGCTGACCCTTCTCACCCCAGTCACCCTTGGAAGTGCTTCTGTGAAAAGCTTGATAAAATTACAAGTCAGTAGGAATTTCAGAGAGCCAGTGCCTATGCAGCAGAATCCCTTTTCTTAATGAAGCACACAAGAACGTATTTTGTGTGTGCGTGTGAACGAACAGCCCAGAACGAACTCAAATTGGGACAATGCTTGTTTTCGGAGCCGGCCTGTGGGTATCTAAGGAGGTTTTCAACATTATCGGCTTGACCCTTGTCAAACACACAGCCCTGGTGAAATCTTCTGGGGATGTCTAGATTTGACCATCAGGGAGCAGAAAGGTTAATGGATGAGCAAAGACAGGGCAGGCAGAGGGCAGCCTGTGAAAAACAAGAAAACAGGTGCAGGCGTGATGAGCAACAGCTAGGGGAGGTCTTGACAGCAGAGCTAAACTGAATAATGCACTCCTCTTCTACCCATCTTAAGGCCAAAAAAAAAAAAAAAAAATGTAGTTTAAAGGGGGCAGGTTTCCAACACTGCACACAGAATGAACCATGGAATTCTCATGAAAGATAATGGCACCTTCTATTACAACTTCCAACTAGGCAACTTGAAATTCTCTGGGTCAGCTTCCCGTTTTGTTTCAGTTTGGTGAGTTTTTTCAAGGAGGCAGGGTTTCTCTGTGTAGCTCTGGCTGTCTCACTCTGTAGGCCAGGCTGGCTTTGAACTCAGAGATCTGCCTGCCTCTGCCTCCCGAATGCTGGGATTAAAGGCGTGTGCCAGCACCACCACTGGCCTGCCACACTGTATACTTCTGGGCCCGGATTCTCTCACCCGCGCATTTCCTCTCTCTATTCTGCGTTGAGAGTTTGACTGAATACATTGGCTATTTAGCCTAGGTAGCTGCGGCTCAGTACCACCTATGTCCTGTGTCCTTTGATTTGCCATCTCACTTCTGATCTTATTCTCCATAGATTTCCCCAATGCCATCACTACATAAGGAAGCATCCAGCTATGGCTCTTTAGCATGAAACTGCACTTAATTTCTCCCTAAATCCATCTAAGCTATTGCCTATACCTTGGTCACTGTGTATCTACTCATTCTTGGTGGCTTCTGCTGTGTTTGTGCCTCAGGTGTCCTAAGGTGGGATACCAGGGGCTATGAGCAAGCTTATGTCACTGCAGGTGACCCGTCTCCTTCCCTCAGCACCTTCAGAGGACAGGCAATTATTCTGTCCTTACCAGGCCTTTTCATGGATTATCTCTGTCTTGTTCCTAACAGAAAATGTTTTAACCCAGCTCAAAACATAACTCTATGGTGCCTCCCCCCCTTTTCTAATCAGTTTCATCTCTGTTTTACAATAGCCTGCACCTTATCTGATAGTTTCAGTCCTTGTTAACTGTGACTCTACCACAGGACACAGAAAATCAGCACACAAGTGAATTCAGCATCTCCTACGTAATTCCTAAAAATATATGTCTCTCTTCCTGTGGAGGTCCTGACTCTGTATTTTTTCAAAGTGGTCGGAGACAGTCATTAGCTCCCCTCTGTGAGGCTGGTTTGGGGTATCAGCTGGACTGAGCACAGGTGCCAGCCATCTAGAAAGGCAGTATTTACTTTGAGTCCTTGCTTTCATTCTTCACCGGGCATAGGGCCTATCTCTCTTTACTGAAATACCCAGGTGCTCGGTCTTTGACTGACACTGTTGGGCTGCCTCAGCTAGGGCTGTGAGGAAGATTTTGAGGACATTGGGCATCTCTGGCTATACTTGGGAAGATTTAACTAGCTGGTTGCAGTTCCAGAAGATCAAGAAGGCAAAAGCCTGCTTTCTCCTAAGCTGAGATGCCTCTCAACAGCCTTGGTTTGGTCAGAACTGCAGGCTCTGCCATCTTTAAACTCCGGAACTCACATTAGAATGTTGGACATATCATACTTCAACGATGAAAAATAGTTATTCAAATCATTCCCTTTACATATGCTGTAGTCAAGTCCTGATTGACCAACATCATAACTAGACCCTTGCAATAAGATGTAACTCTCAGAACCCCTGTGTTATATTAACACATTTCAAAATAAAATAACAGTATGTATTAACTGATGAAGATTTGTATCAAGTAAAGGCTGTCTAGGCTAAGATGATGGCATCACGTGCAGATGTTAATGTGTTTATAAGGAAAACAACTGCTTCCTTCACTCCTCTTTCACGAAAGACTGAATCTGCTATCATGTTTGCAACAGCTAATGTTCTCTATTACTTTAAGAGACTATATGCACCTGTATTATTTATCTGGTTATCAGATCAGCAGAAATTTCTGGGCTCCTTTGCTTATGGGAAAAATCTGTAACATTTAAATTACTGCTTAGGGCGAGGACTCCTGAAACAAATTAATACCTGAGTTATGAAAAGGCGGCACTACCAGTCTTTTTTAGCAATACACTGTCTTTTAGAGCCTCCTTATTGAAGAATATAGATTAGAGAATCTATCTTCTTCTCCCTAGGAATGAATGTTACATTTGGCCATCTTTTAGTGATTTAAAATTCAAACATTTTCCTGAATCTTGCTGCTATAGGTGTTTTCTGCGCCATATGTAAATAGATACAATTAAATATCATTTTTGGTTTCACATAAAGATTCTCACCTCCATATGGAAACCTCCAGAGTAGACTGTGCCCTCTGACATACTTTATATCTTTATGACTTATGAAAGATAAAGCTTTGCTGCCTGTCTCTTGGGACTATATGATGACCTAACTCAGGTTACCTTGAATGTTCTATTTTCCTAAATGTCTACATTACCTAATCTGAACCTATTTGTCAATTTGTCCTTCGATGTCATGTTAATGACAGAATAAAATATACAAAAAAGAGTCCTGCACAAATTCAAAGTGGTTGTTGCAAATCTAAGTTGATATTGCCTGAGGAAGACTTTTGTAAGTATTTATCATCACACTGTTTATCTTTGAAATGAAAAGTATTCCATTGATGGCATTGCTAGCACTGGTTTTCTTTGGAGTTGTTTTTATATTTCACCTTCTGGATTTTATTTCCATAATAAATGCTATAGTCATAGATCCAGTCCTGCACCATGATTACATGACTGGGCTTCTGTTGGTGGGTAAAGGGCAGGGGATGACCCTGGGACCCCAAGCAATACTTGAAATGTCAAGTAGGAGAATATATCTCAACTTCCTAATATGTATTTTAGAAATGGATCATTTTAAACTTGATTCCTAAAACTCTCTCTCTCTTTGTGTGTGTATATGTATTCTACAACTATAATGAAAACAGCTATGATGCTTAGTATGTGTAAAGACAGAGGGTCACCAGTATTGTATGTTTTAACAATGGCAACCGGCTGTCCCTAGCATGCATTGCTCTCTTCTCACACGCATGGGCAGGGTCTTCACGTGATGCAGCTGGAAGTGGGTGCTGGGAAGCCTCAAGCGCGATACAGTAAGGCTTAGCTGACAGCTTCCACTGATGAAAGGCCAGGTGTATCAGCTAAAAATGGAGGGCCTGATGCTTGAAGAAATACAGTCTCACCAGAAATCGTGAAGGCAAAAGTAGTTCCTTTCTACCGAAGAATTTGATCAGACACATTCCAGACTGGTCAAGTCCTTAGCCCTGTACTGAAATCACTTACCATTTGCTGGCACAGCCACACCAAGACTCTGCTATCATGGATTACTCACCACTAAAAATCAGATGAAGATCAGTACAAAGACAGGTCCCTAAACAGGCCTTGCCTTCACTAGAAGTTTTTAAAAGATGTATCCTGTGCTCCCTCAGGAAGATTTCTACTCATGTGTTCCTAATATCTGATGAAGCAGATACTAACGTAGTGGAGGAGAAATGCATCTTTGTAGACCCAGTAAGACAGGTATTTGGGGGCTTTGAAACGCTTTCAAGGCACTGGTTTATATTTGTTAAAGGGAAAATAATGGCTGTAAGTAGCAGTGGGAATAATGAGCCCAAACAAATTAAAACACACCACACACACATACACACTGAATGGAAAGATGCTGCAATAAGAACAAAAAGGGAAATTTACAATCAGACACAGTCACAAGCTCTTTGAGTGCCGATAACAAATAACTGCTGTGGGTACATAGCCAAACTCGAAAAGCCAAAAAAGCTGATTCAATACCACTCAAAGGTTCTACCTGGGAAAATGAACATAACTCCATCTACTAGGCAGGTAACAACACAGCATAGGTACCATATGCCTCTGTAGGAAAGGAAATGCATAAGAAAGCAAATACTTAATGTGTTAGCAAAGAAGTATACATTAGAACACTACAGAAACATAACTGTTCCTCTATCAAGAACAATGGGCAGATGAATTCCATTGCCCTCCCTAGTTAAGGTAAGGAAAGACAAGGTAAGCCACACTACTTGTGTTACATTGAGAATATTCTTTTTGCAGCTTAAGCTATAATACATTAAGCAAAAGGTTTTACATTCTATGATATAGTAATTGTACCTAGAGGATGTTTCTACTTTAACTGAAGAGACAGCAACATGCAGAAGGATGCCTCTGTGTCGGTATCATGTGCAAAGAAAAATAACCATTAAACCGGAAATTACCAAGCAAAGGGAGACTAGTGAGTTGCAACTTTAAATAGCACATAAGACAGATGATGGAAAAGCATGTCTTTTATGCTGATACAACAGAATACATTGAGATAGGTTCACTGCAAATAAATTTGGTTCTTAAAATTGAGGCTGAAGATGAAGTCCAAGGCTGAGTTGCCTCAGTCTGGTGCACGGCTTCCGGCTGCCTGATCTCCTATTGCAGGTATGTGGGCAAGAGACCAGAGAACTAACTGGTCAAAGGTACTTTAACAAGCATCCCAGCAAACTCACCCACTTCCCACAGAACACAGCCAACTCTTATTAAGACAGTGTGTGCACCAATAAAGCAATGTGCAAATAGTTAATACTTGATGGAAATCATGAAAAGAAACGGTGGGCACGCAAGGAGAAAATTCTAAATAACGTTCATAACTAAATCACGTCCAATCGTATTCATACTTTTTAAAAGGCAATCCCTCACCTTAAAAAGAGCCCACTTGCTTCCCTTGCTCTATTCAATGGCAATGGAGAGCTCACACAGCAGAGAGAGAGAGGCAGAGGGGAGGATCAAGGGATAAGGAATTTTTTTCCTTGGGAAAAATTCAATAAAGACAAAGCCAGGCTAAGTGCTATGAGATTTTCATAATTCACTTAATACCATTCTTCTCATCTTGCATATGCATTATTAAATATGTCAATGTTATGTTAATGCGAATTAAGCCTGCCCCTCCTTCTAAGAACCACATTTTTGTTCCTAATATTTACACAGCCACCTTTACCCAATAAATAAAAGTACAGTAAAGACATTTAAGTAGATACTATATAGTTTGGCTATTTCTCACATTTACTTTAAAAATAAATGTTAAAAATATCTTGAATAACATTTGATTAACACCGAATTTGTCCTCCCTGTGGGAACCTGACTGCAAATTTCCTTGTTTAATGTTTCCTGCAGGTGTGGATCTGCTTGGCTTCCTCTCTAGCTGCCTGAATTAGAATTACTAAAGGATTATTTTAGGAACAGCCTTCTGTGGAAATTTAAATTTCAATGTAAATTGGCACATATTTTATCGCCCTGAAAAAAAAAATTTTAAGCAAGTCCTTCACGAAAAAAAAAGTAAAATTTATATGAAATGCGCATGTTATTCTGCAATAATATAAAAATAACAAAATTTTCAAAGCATTTTAGATTTAAATTCAGCTCTTCCTGCTCACTCTATGATGTCACACAGCACCACTCACAGTACTTTACTAAGTACTTTACTAAGACACAAACAAATGTCGAATAAATAGGTAACCATGACCTTCAAAGTTTAAACGACATAGTGCTAAGAAAGTACATCCTGTGACACAGTCAAGCTCCCTATTCCCGTGAAAGGGATGACGACAGTTCTACCTTATTACCTCATCTATAAGGTTTCACTGAGCAAGCCATGATGAAGAGGGAGGGACTCGACTGGGATGCTCACTCCCATTGGAGGTTGAGTCTGATGCACCTGCCTTGGCTGCCCCAGGCAGCACAGCTGGCATGCATGATCACGGAGAGCACATCATAGCATGTGAGCTCCTGGACCATCACTTTGCTGGCTGCAGGAGGAAGGCATTACAACCCCAAGCAACATCCATCTCAGAGCACTTTGGCTCTAGGGATGCGAATAAATGAAGAGGAGAATGTCTGTTCAGCACCCTTAGAAAAGTGACGCCAAGCTATGTGAGTTCTGTTCCAACTAAGGAAATTCATACGGTGAATACGAATGATACAATACTAATACGGTGATATAAACAGGAGAGGATTATAAATCTAAGCTATCCTAGTATAAATAGGGGGTTATGGTAGTTGGTTTGTGTACAGTTACTAAAACCACAAACATCCCAACCCAGGAAGCATCTCAAATATTGTACCGCAAACACATCTGAGTCCCTTGACCATTTCTAGCTTTAATCCCGCCACATTAAACACGGGGCAATTAAAACAGCAGCAGGGCAGAGAAGCTCACGTACCGGTGCACTCCACTGCTGCACATGATGATATGGCAGGCCCCAAGCCTGTCGCACAGCTCCGAGGAAACCGATAGCAGTCCCACTCCGGAGGCACCGCAAGGCGTGTTCACACAGGCAGCGATGCGCTTGGATCTGATAAACGAGGTGATCAGCCGGTAAAGTTCGTCTAAAGCATTGAGAGGCCTCATGAGCTAAAAAAGAAAGCGACGGACACAAAGCTCAACACCTTTACAAGTCCTTTCAGGCGGCATGCGATTCAGCCCTCCCATCTTAGGATGGAGACAGCACGTTGGGTACTGCAAATCTCTACAAGCAGGCAGTGTTCAAGAGGGGCTGCAGAAAAACAAGGGTGGAGAGTCGGGTGGGTGGGTGCGCAACACTGCACCGATAAATGTAACCACCATCTTACCTTATCTATGTAGGCAGCTTTGGATGTGGCATTGGGCGGGGAATTTGACTTGTCCACGTAGAATGCCCTGAAAGAGTCCAAAGGAAATCATTTATTGTTAGAAAACAAAGAACATAAAAAAGCTTGAAGGTGCTGGTTTCCAAAATCTCCTGTTTAAACATCAGTAAATGAGCAAATTGCCTGCTGACAGGGTTGGTCGGATCTATGCAAAGGCAATGTTGCCAGTTTTAAAAAAAAAAAAAAGACAAAATAAATAAAACAAACAAAAAACCTGTCAGAATGGCACATAGGAAAAAAAAAAAAAAAAACTTGTTTCCAGAATTTGTCCTCTGATGTCCATGTGCAGGCTGTGGCCCACAGGCACCCCTCCCCAACAGTGTGCTGTTCTAGAATTAGTAGTAGCATTGTTTGTTGCCTGCTTTTCAAAATAAAGCACCATGTATCAATGAGGTTTTACAAATAAGATTAGGAAAAAGAACTCTAAGAGCAACTTCCGAAATGACAATTACATTCATTCTTACTGAGAATTAGTTACTTTCTTTCCTAAAATACCAGTTAAGCCTCTCTTTTAAAGAAATTGCATGCAATCAGTTCAGGAGCAAAAATGAGTTACTGCTTGCTAGAATTCAGTCTGGCCTCCTGAGATTTATTTCCAGGCATCACCTGTATTGAGTCCCATGAGTAAATATACTGTATCGGATGCAGGAATAACTTTACACCAGGCAGCACCGAGTGGTCCCCATGACTACATTACAATGATATGACCCACAGGTGTCCCTCCAATGCCAGGAAGACGGCTCTACTGAGCCGATGAATTGCCACCGTTAGATCAAGAGCAAAACCAAAATCTCAATTTCAACTTTCCCCTGGATTTCCTGAGAAGGAGAGGGCAGAAATCCAAAAGGCTGCCAAAGAAAAAGAAAAAACAAAAGCTTGGATCCCGTGAGGGGAGGAACACACAGTGGTGCTGAGCTAGGCCTGGGGGGGCAGAGAACCAGCAAAGAGGCAAGAAGGGCCTGGTGGGTCCTGGTAAGAAGTCGGAAGCCACTGAACGGATGGGAATATGCAAACAGACGTCTCAATGCCAGAAGTTTCTGGCTGTTTCATCAACTCATCCTTGTTGGAAGTGTAATATATGTTTCATTTCAAACGCACTAGGCCATATTTATATAATATGAAAACCTACATATACATTACCGTGACTTAACATATTGCAGCATTTAGCCCTTTGTCCCATCTTTTACATAAATAAAGTATCAGGAAGATGGTCAAAGCCATCCTCCTCTGGTCTACTTGTGCCAGATATGGTCCTTTCCTTAGGCACCTTCTGGTTAAGCTCACAATGGCTGCCATGCTAAGGACATCCACTACTGACTGCCGTCAGAAGAGCCAGAGAACAGGTGTTTGCATTTTTCCATGTCCGTGTTACACACTTTCAATCTCTGGCTTCTAGTGTGAGTTTGCATATATTTGTTCACCATCTGTCTGTTCCTATTTCATACTTTTGTGTAGTATTATATTTTCTTTGTACAAAGTCATTAGCTATTGTTCTTTTTTGTTTTTTTTAATATGTTTGCTTTTGCTTTTCAAGACAGGGTTTCTCTGTGTAGCTCTGGCTGTCCTGAAACTCACCGTGTAGACCAGGTTGGCCTGGAACTCACAGAGATCTGTTAAAAGCACTTTCCCAACAGCCTGGTCCCACAGCAACGTCAGCCCCCAAATAATACACAGAGACACTATATTAATTATGAACTGTTAGCCAGTTACTAACATTTCTTATTGACTAGCTCTGTCTAAATTATTAACCCATAATTACTAATATACGGTCTTATCATACTGAGAACGCCAGACCCACCTGTCTTCTCCTCCTGAGATCGCCGCATCAAGACTCCTGTCCTACATTTCCCAGAATCCTCCACCTCTCCTACTCCCACCTATCTTGCTTCCCTATTGGCCAACAGTGCTTTATTGTTAACCAATAAGAAGAATGTATTTACAGCACGAAATCTCCCATCAGAGATACACCTGCCTCTGCCTCCCGAGGACTGGGATTAAAGGTGTATGGTACGACCGCCTGGCCAATAGCTATAATCTTTTTACACAGAATAAATTTCATGGCTTAAAGTTTCATTTTCAGTGGTCAGTTTTCTGGTTGTTTTTCTTAGAGGTAGCCTCCCCCCGCCCCGCCCCACCCCCAGCCTATGGAATTACAAGTACTTTTACTTGAAGTGAGAAAAGTTTAAATTTAGTTTCTTTTAATTTTCACGTAACTGCATTATTGACCCTATTATGCATTTTCTTAAATAATCCCAAAGTCGTTTTGTGCCAAGAATCACATTTCTGTCTTCTTCACACCAGAGATTTGTATATTACTTCGTGCAGACGTTTAGATTGGTAGTGACATCATAGACCTAGCTAATGACTGGTTCCATTCCCAGTTTAGTGGCCCTACTTGCTTTACTGTATCATCTTCAGATCTAGCATCACTGGAGCGGCAGCCTCAAACAGGGTGGGCAGCAGGTTTTGATCCTTCACCAAGAAACAGACATGTTCGCTCTTCCTGGTTTCAACTGATGAAGCTGGCTTTGAACTTCCACACAGCATGCTCTACAGTGAGCTTCCACTGCCCTGCAAACACTACCCCAGCCCCCTCTGCAAGCTCCACAGCCCATCAGGTCAGAGGGAGAGCCTTTAACTCATCATTTACATTCCAGGTCCATTTGTGACCACAGGAAAAGATAAGGATCTGAGACCAACTGTGACTCACACATTTCCTGTCCTCCCAGTTGATCTATGAAAGCTCCAAACTCAGAACAGAAACAAAGTCAGATCCCTTCCCAGACCAAGAATGCCTTTCCTCCAGCATGCCTGGACAGAAATAGCAATGTGATAAAGGAAAGGACCAAAGTTCAAGGGCAACCTGCTTAACCTCACAGGGCCCCAGAGTCACCATTATGTAAGAGGCACAATGATATGCAAATAGGACTCATCTGATAGACATTAGTGACAAATGCATACAGTGGCCAGGACTTCTTAGGAGTGTTTTAGCCATATCAAAGGAGGAACTTGGACAAGCAAGATCACTCAGCAGGTAAAGGTCCTTGCCAGGCAAGCCTGACTATACGAGTCCAACCCCCCAGAACCCATATAAAGATGAACACGTGGACAGATGGACAGACTCCACAAGTTATTTTCTGAACTCCACAAGTGTGCTATTCCATGTGCATTTATACATACACAAATCTCCCCCCCCACACACACACACACAATTAAAAACATGGAACAATACATTTATTTCGGAAGGATAAAATTAGGGGCTAAAGAGCTAGCTCCGTGGTTAAGAATTTGCATTGCTTCTGCAGAGGACTCAAGTTTGGTTCCTAGCGCCCATGTCTAGCACTTGCACCTGCCTAAATCTCCAGCTCCAGGGGTCTCATAACCTCTTCCGGCCTCCGGAGGTCCCTGCATCCATTTGCACAGACCCACACATAGTCATACACACAATTAAACCCACAATAAATTCTTTTCCAAAAGATAAAATTAAGACCGTCGATATTCTGCTTTTCCTGAGGCCACCTAAAATAGTTTGCAGCTACTTTGTTTATGATTTAAACTGTTATGTTTAAAAAATAAGAATTAAGTCATGAATTTGAAATGCAGATAATTCCCTGGTCACTACACAAATAAAGGCCTAGGCCTAAAAGGAAAAGAACTGTTTTTAAATTAAAGAGGAGACGTTTGTCCGTTAAATGGCTTCGGGCAGAAAGTTCAGGCCTCCTGCATCTGAGTCAGTTAGGAGAACGTGTTCTATCAGAGCAATCCACAACAATTTGTGCCGTCTAAGGAGATGCTATGGCTGCCCTCTTCCTTCTTTCCATGAGAGTGTTCTCTTAAACAAACAAACAAACAAACAACCAAAATCACTCTGGTAGGGTTGTAGCCCACCCCTAGAATACTTGCCTACCCTGGTTTACATAATTCAAGTTTGGCTTCAATCCCCAGTAATGCAAGAAAAGAGAAAAAAGTTGCCACTGGCTTAGCCTCTTGAGAGCAGATTAGGTCATAACAGTCTAAACATGCCAAGTTCATCTCTGAGTGACTTTACAGTAATTCCCAAGTATCAATGTGGAACATATTTAAAACAACAACTCAGCTGAGGAAGATAAGGAGAAGTAACTTATAGTTGGAAAATGCAGCCCACGTCAAATAATACCAGTTAGAAACCCTCCTAACTGCTACATAGCGGAACTGACAAAGACAATCAGTTAATGTTAAAACATCACTGCTCAAAACACTCTTCCAAGATAAAAGTCACTGCAGAGTCAGAGCTGAATACCTGACTCACAAAGATGTATGCCTGTTCTTAACCCTTTCTAATCCACACAATGGAAGGGAAATAAACAATCATAAAGAATTAATGCACCGCTATGGAAGCTAATCAACAACTATTGTTACAAGTACTCATGTGTATTGTAAAATGCACTGCTCCCTGAAGAGATCCAAAAAAAAAATCACCGGGAACTACTTAGCTACTTCAGTGTTCCCATATGCACAGTCAACACATTTGAAACTCAATTACTTGTGAGGATGAAAGTTTAGCCTTGAACTAGAAACCAACGTTTGGAATTCTTCATCAGATAAAAGGTTGTTTGGGAGGTATTTCACTTAACAGGTAGCCAGTGAATTTTAGTATCTTTCACAATATGACAAACCATGGATGGAAAACAATTTCCTAATGCACTATCCTTAATTACAAAAGTCTTACAATGCCTCTTAATCAAATTTTATGGAGAAAGTTAATGGTAAAAGTGGATGAATGCCAAAGCTGATGTCATTCGCGATGTTTGTAAGGTGAGTAAGAATGAAGTCATGGTCCTGGGTCTCAATATAGAAAATTTTACTAAGACCATTCTGAAAGTGGTGATGCTATTTTGGAAAGGCTGACCAGTGAGTTCCCTTTGCTGCTGGCCCATGCCAGTTTTCACTATCACAATTTTATAAAATGAACAGATGTTGATGTGATTCTGTGCTTAAGCCTCTGAGAATGAAATTTTAATCAAAGAGATCGAGTGGCAATAAATTTCAACGAAGAGTTGAACTTGAGTTGACTTAGTTTCGCGCGCGCGCGCGTGTGTATGTGTGTGTGTGTGTGTGTGTGTGTGTGTGATAGCTACAATAAAAGTAAACTTGGCATAGTCTGCCTACCATTGTCAAGAGGACAAGTATAGGTGTATTTGCAGTAAAGGCAGACTTTAAGAAGTTCAAAGTCTGGGTGGACAAATAGGAGGAAGGTTCCAAAAATAGGATTTAAGAGTTGGATTTATATAGGGTTATGACAGGTCATAATTGTAAGAAGCATTTTAAGATGAAGCTTCACCAAGAATAACATAATAGGCAATGGGGAGGCAGTACCAATTTGCCTACAGAGTGAGTTCAATTATGGGTGGAGGAGAGAATGTTTGGCAAGCTGACCAGATCCACACTCTAAGGAAATGAAATGTCAAACTAAAGAAATTGTCAATAATCTATTAAGGTGTGCAGAGGTATCAAAAGAAAGGTTCAGCTACCAGGTACAGTAAGAATGAGCAGGTAGAAATATGTGTCTTCTAACATGTGGAAATTTAGAACTGCAAAGGATCCTAGAAATGATAAGGATCACTCAAAATTTAAGAAGATTTTGGGGATGAGGTAGGGAACTAATGCTTGCCATAGGAGGAAGAAAACAAGTGTGGACACATTGATTAGTTCATGTAGTCACCCAAGCTAAGTACTAATTTAAAAATTACAATATGGGTAAACAGTCCAGATACTAGCTCCGCAAGATCTAGCTGTGACCAAGAGATGATCCTTTCTTTTCCCACAAAGGGAGACAATGCAATTTCCTGGTTGAAAAAAGCTACAGAAATTGATTTAGTCTTCAGAAATACTCAGAAGTTGGATCAATGACAAAAATGACATCTTGTCATTTGGCCAGCCAATTCTCCTTTTTTCTGAGCATGTCGGGGAAGAGCCAGTTTCTAAGACAGATGAAGAAGGCACACGAGTCCTAGTATCTCATAGCCAAGTAGAAGGGCTCTTTCCACCCAAGACTTCTCACTGTCCACCCAAGACTTCTCACTGTCCACCCAAGGCTTCTGCTGAATTCTGGCTTTTTCTCCAAGATCACTTCATGAAATCACCACTCTATTGTACATTTATAATCATATACAAGATTCTTCATTTTGTTCTGACACAAATAAACTTCTGCTATTGTATCCTACTCAAGAATATTCTAAATTGCAGCAAACTTCTTTTGTGCATTTTACAAGTATTTTGGCTTTTTGCAATCATTCTTTCCTGCAAGAAGAACTGGGAAGCTATTTGGTCAACTATGGGAACCATCCATGCATATGATTAGATGTGTTACTATTACAGCTGAATACAAGTGTGGCTGGATGTCTGGCATTATTGTTAAATTGCACTTAAATTATAGAAATTATAGAAAAAATTCTAATATAGCCCATTAAAAGGCACTGGACACTTGTACACATAAAATTTCCTCATGTTCAACCTCTAGCCACAAATGTTTAACACACTGTTAAACACATACTGAGTGGCAAACGCACAGTTAAACACACACTGAGTTAGATACGCATTAAGTGGCAAAGCCAGAGAGTGATGACTTGTCCTTGAGTCCCACCAGTCTTCTCCCAAGACCTTAAACACAGTCTAGGTATCAGTGAAAACAGAGCTCACAAGTCAGTTGAAGAGAGATCCTGATTAAGAGACTATCTTGGGTTTGCCTGGATCCTCTTTGCCTACAATAATGAATTCTATGGTTAGAAATGCCAGAGAACTGTCAATGACCAATTCACAGCTTCAGTTGGACTTGAACACTGCAAAATCAGCTGCTGGAAGGTTAACGAGACAGACCTCATGCATGACTGCGTAGTGTGCCATTGCGCTTTCATGACTTGCCACATGGACATGGTCATGGACCTCACTGCTCCCCACTGTTGTTGGTAGCCCCTCTTCACTTCTCTCCTTCCTGGGAATCTGCTCTCAGCTGACTACATCAGCATCCCATCCTCCACACCTCTAACATTCTTGCTCTCCCATTCATGAATCTGCAAGGGTGGCAGACTCTCCTTGTGCCTACATATTTAGACAGCACCTGCTGCTAAAATGCTCCTGGAGGTAGTTCCCAAGGCAGTACCATGTTCTAACATTACAGAAAGAATCTGTGGAAAGGGAGGGAAATAAAGAAGCCAGTGTCTCTACTGTAAGGAGGCCATTCTGAGCAATGAAGTTTGATGGTATCATGCCATACAAAGAGCTTGCTTTTTCTAGAAAAGCATCTCACTTTTTCTAGGAAAGTATTAAACTGAGTAGTACATCAACTTTAAAAGTCATTCCAGCTCAGTTAATAATTATGTTAAATAACTAAACTATGTACGATAGCATAATACCTTATTTTCAAGGAATAACTCTTAAGGTTTACAACCATGAATTTTTTAAAAATATTAAATTGGTACCAATTCTTTCTGGGTACCTTAGTTAGGTCAGGTCGAATCTATCTTCAAGATGAACATAGATTTCATTTTATTGGCTTCAAAAATCATTTAAGCTGCTTTGGGACCCAAAGTTTGACATGCAGGCAAGCATTACCCCATCACCCTGTCTGCTCAGCACACTATCTTGCTCAGCCCCCAAGTGTAATCTGTGTGCACATGTTGTGCCTTTGTGAGCACTGCTCTCTCTGGTAGGACTTCCCTTACTTCCTTTCCTCTGACAAAATCCTACTAGTCCCATGAAGCCTAGCTCAAATGTGACATTTACAGAACACTTTTTTTTTCTGAAATAAACTGACCCAATTCCACTACACTGAGCTACATACACTCCTTTACTTATGATAAACAATGCAGTCTGAGTGGACAAACACCCTTTGATATTTTTATTCGACTTCATTTTGAAACAGGGTCTTATTCTCAAGCTGTCCAGGACCTCACTACATAGCCCAAGGCAGTCTCAAAAAAAAAAAAAAAAAAAAAAAAAAAAAAAAAACGATGGCAATCATACTGCTTGAGTCTTCTCAGTGTTTAGATTATGGGTGCAAGCCATTTCACCAACCTCCACTGTAGTTTGGAATCCCATAATCTAAGGTAGTTATTGACAATGCTATGCATTTGTATCTGATATAGTACTGAATTGATTTTGATTTCCTGTGAGCTGGAAATAATTATGGAGTTATCATACTATGACATCCAAATACACATGTGGCCTAACAGAGGAAAATAATATATTTATCCATATTTTCAAAAGGGTTTTTTTTTTTGGCACACAGGAGGAATTCTTAAGCTTATAAGCATTTTTCCATGAATCAGCATGGAAAAATATCACTTCAAGAAAAGCAATTGCCAGTTACCAGAACTTAAAATTAGAATAAGGACATCTGACAATTTCCCCTAACATGACTGGCAACTAAAATAAAAATTAATTCTCAGGGTGCCTGACATCCTGGCACAGGCACAAGTTCACCTTTTATTTCTCTGACAAGAAAGAAATGATACAGCAAAACTCCTGCTTACTTCTAAGGAAGAGACTAAAAGCCACAAATCTGTCTACTAGTGTCCTGAGATTCTAGGTGTCTCATGCTTCGCTTGTACAACTCTACAGTAGACCTCATCAAAAGGTAAAGTCTCTGGCCAGCAAGATTGATCAGAGGGTAAAGGACATTGCCACCTAGCTTGAGGACCTAAGTTGGATCCCTGGGACCCACAACTGTCCTCTGACTTTTATGTGCACATTCGCATGTATGTGCTAAAGCACAAACACACACAGTAAGTACGGTAATGTAATATAATCTTCAAAGACAAGCTTCCCATTATTTGGTAAAATTAGCATAGCATCCAAGGGACAAAATGACTCTTTGATACCCTAGAAGCCCAAGCACCTATAAACTTAAGTCCCTCTAGTTTGCTTTTAGGCATTTGCTCACATTCTCCCTCAAGTAAACTACAAGCACTCAAAGACATACATAGTCCATACCCAGTGTCTCTGTCACACCATCTCTGTTCATGGGGCTGTGAGTGGCCAATATATCCTGTTTGAGCAAATAAACGAATCATTTTCCAACTTTTCTGATAGTGATAACACTTCCAAGAACCTTTCAATTAAGATTCTTGGTCAACAAATCCTGAAAAATCGTCCTTCTCGAATGGTAACTATTGGTCAAGAAAACAACAACAAAAACCCCACCAAGCATAAGACCTGTTTTGTTTTGTATTTTAGCACAAGCATGTATACCATTTGTCTTATGAGCTGTGCTCATACAGATAAAAACAAACAAACAAACAAACAAACAAAAAAACAATGAACTCACTGGCAAAAACAGTCCAGGTCTGCCCTGCCTTGAACTTCCAGTGTCTGTAATTAAAACCATCATTACAGCAGCAGCAGCTCTTGCACACTTCCTAAGTGTGTAACAATCACAAGTGAGTTTCATAAATAACTGCAGACTTCCACTCCCCAGGGGAAGCAGGGGAATTGGTAAAGTTGGAATTAAAGGCATCAGGCCCTGGGAAAGATGCTTGCAAAAGAATTCAGGGGGAGTACTTCAAGAGGAACCTCCAGGCACCCAAAGTCCCACCTGACCGCCTTTCACAATCCCATCCCTTAAAGGAGCAGGGATCAGAGGTGAATGCCAGGTGACCTGTAGGACTGCTGTGAGGGAAGATGGGGATTCTGTCACATTCTGTGATATGCTCAACTCCCAGAAAGCTAGCTGCTCAGAACGTGTACATGAATGGGAACAACAAGAAAAGAAAAATCCGGGAGAAACTCAGGATTGGCTCACAAGGAGCAGCCTCACTCAATAACACGTCCTTTCTGTAAACAATTGCAACTTTGGCCAAGTTGATTCTGACAGGAAACAAACGACTCCCCGCTGCCTACACCCCTTGCTCATGCTGTTCAGTCATCCCCGCCCTTTTCTTCCAATTACAACTTTCCCCAAGGAAAGCAACTTGCCAATCCTGCTCCCAACCCTTCACTGCCATTGTTCCTGCCAAGTGTGGACAGCACCCCTTGCCTCTCTCTGTTAAAACCGCTCTCCCCACTGATGCTGATGGCTTTGCGTTTGCCAGCTCAAATAGACAGTGCTCCAGAAATCACTTCCAAGTTCTCTTGTAAATGGCATCCCTCCATCTTTAGGGCCTTAACTTGATCTTGTTGGTTGCACACTTTTTTGCTACCTCCTCCTTGGCATTCTCTTTCCTGCTAACAACAAAGCACCTGTCGTAGGTGGCTTTCTGTGCCTGGTGTCACCATTCCATTCAGCATTCTCCCAGGTCACCGCCAATTCCTCACATTACCCAGATACCTCTAAACCCCACAGCTATATGTACAGGTACTGTTATCTGTTCACAACATGTAATTCCTAAGGCGGGAAGATAGTCAAGCACCGGGGATTACAAAGTAAGGGAAAGATAGTCTTCACCTGCAATTCGGGGAAGAAAAATAAGTAGGTGGTTACAATCCTCATGAGGCAGAAGTAAACAGATTAGACATTCAACGTTATTCTTGGCTACAAATCAAGTTCAAAACCAGCCAGAAATACATGAAACACTGCCTCCAAAGCAAATAAATCAAAACAAAAATAAGAGTCTGAAAAATCATGCAACTGTTTGCACTGCTCTTGACTTGTCTTAGTGAACTGGGATGTCTTAGTGCCAATGGTCACAGTCCACACTGAGGTGTGAGTTGTGTACGAGACACACACATTAAGGCCACATCACAGTGAGGGGCATAGTAAGACTAGGCTGCTTTGGTTGTTAAAGTTTCTGTATCTGCTCACCTGGATGTTTATTTACAATGGCTAAATTAAGAACCCACCCTACATGTTTGTCAATGGAAGAAATGGATAGACAATCATGCCATACATACACGAAGAATGAAGTTATGTTACTTGCAGAAAAATGGATGCTGCTGGAAATAATTAATCTTATTAAGCAAATTAAATCAGTGTCAGCTAAAAAAGCATTTTTTTTCTCATCAGTGGGTCCTAGATTTTAAATAAAATCATATTATATGAAACTAGAAGTAAACTGTCCAGGGCAACAGGCAAGGGCCCTAATGGCACAGGAGAGAAGGGTATGTTCAGCATGAATCATGTCCTTACGTGATAACATCCATGTATAAGCCAGGACCATGCACAGTAAAAGAAGCAGAGCCAATTAGTTTGTGAACTATAGAGCAAAAGTGTGTAAGATTTGGCTACAAACAAGATTTACTTTCATTTAAAAATTTTCATCTTTACAATTGTATGTGTGTGTGTGTGTGTGTGTGTGTGTGTGTGTGTGTGTGTCCGTGTCCATTACATGCAGGCAGAGTCTGGGGGAGAATGTCTGGTATCCTCTGTTGTTCTCTGTCTTATATTTTTGAGACGGCCTCTCACTGACCTAAAGTTTTTCTTTCTATCTAGTTCAGGCACTTGGAAAGCTCCTAGGACTCACTTTTTCTGTCTTTCCAGAGAGGCTTTCATGTGGGTACTGGAGACTTGAACTCGGGTTCTCTTGCTTTTGCTTCAGGCAAGCAATCTTACCACTGAGCCGACTACCTAGCCCTCTACACTTATCTTGTTAATCAGAACTTTAATGCTGTTGCACTGACATTCAGAACTAAATTTAAAAGTAACATTGTACTCACGGCAATAACTCTGCTAGATAATCTGCTAGGGAAAGATACCTTTGAAGCCTCCTCTTCCTGTGAATGTGTTTCTGAAACTTTATTTCAGAGCTGGCCTATAAATCACATCGTCATTCAACCTAGATGAAATGTGTCAAGCAAGCCCATTCTCAAATGAACAACTTCCACTATGATTATATATGAAATTCTGACCAAAACACATATAAAGTACAGTGTGGGGGTTTACTACTTCATCCTTAAACTTTATTTTGGTTTGTTAAAGTGGTTTTAATGACATTCCGTTAACTTTTACAGAATCTGGTGGTATTCAAGGATACTGTAACATTTCTTCCCACCTTGTGTCTCTACTCTGCATACAATGTGTTTAAATGCTGCTCCTGGCGGATTTGGGTAACCACCCTTCCTGGATTTGAGCTAAACCCAGGACCAGGAGAGAAAGGTCTGCCCATCCTTCCAGATAGTGTTTGAGGATCACTTCTATCACTGTGCAACTTGCTGGGGTGGCAACAGGGCACTATCTGTGTTTAAATCTCAGGCGTATGGCTGTAGGTAGGCAAGGCTGCTCCCGGCCTACTTTGCACAGCTCTTTAGAGGTTCATTCTTTATTCGTGGGCAGCGAGGTCAGGTACCCCAGAGACAAGCAACTCAGAGAATTGCTAGGCATTAATTTTTTTTCTCCAATTAAGTTGCTCTGCAGGAAACCCATGAAGCCTATCTTCAGACAAAAATCTCTGGGATCAGCTCTTCTACATGCTAGGCAAGTTCTGAAAACTGATCATACTTCTTCTCAGCCAACCATGTAGCCTATGTATCATAATTAGCTCCATCAGACAGAACTGTAGACATTAAAAGCCTGCCCCAAGTAATGTGGTTCTTCAGGGGCTTCCAGTCTGGGCCCTGGGCTGCAGGTGTAGTAGACTCCAGCGGGAAAAGGCAGCCAGAAGATGAGCAGCATCACTCTTTTATTCTTATTACAACATAGCAGAGTTCCATGTTTACTCTGTTCCTTCTGTCTTTCTCACATGGCTCATAAGAAATGCAGTGACCGTCGTATAATTACTGAAAGCAGTCTTCTGTAAACTAGTATGGGACTTGCTCCTCTCTTTCCCAATGAATATTCAGAATGTATTTCGTTAATTTTTAAAATTATGGTTGTTTATATGTTTAAGTGTTTTTCCTGCCATGTGTCTGTGGACCACGTGCATGCAGTAACCTCGGGTGCAGGAATAGGGTGTCAGATCGTCTGGGACTGCAGTTATGAGGTGGCTGTGAGCCACGATGTGGGCACTGGGAATTGAACCCGGTCCTTTGCAAGAGCAACCTGTACTCTTAACTGCTAAGCCATCTCTCCAATCCCTGGACGTATTGACTTTTATGTTTGTGTTACTGATGTCAAAAGTTGATGAAGTTCAACATCTACACAAATGAAAGTACAGCTAAGAAGTTGGGGATTGTTATGGTGCACACATTTATAAAAGTTATGGGTGGGCACCACTGGAGGCTTTCAGTTTTGCATGGTTAAAGGTCTTAATATTTAAATATCCTATTAAGTGCAAGTTTATCTGTATAAGATGTTTCTTATTTAGTGATAATTTAAAGTTATTGTCTTTCCATAGTTATTACAGAGTACTAAATATAATACAATTTTTTTGATCCATTATTTTGGATTTGGAATAGAGATGATGATTCATTGTGATGGCATTTAAATTTGATGCAGATGAACTTCTCAGGCAGTACTAATTTACAAGGTACAGTCACTCTGAAGACAACACATATGATGGAGCTTGATTCAGAGTTGGACTCCACAAACACTTTTTATTTCCAACTGGCAACATGATTCTAACCATTTCAGTCTCTTTGGCCATTTTTACCACATTCCTTCTCCATTTGTCAAGGTCAGGGTTCTTAGGATCTTTAACTATCAACTTACCCTTACCTTAGCTATTTTAACAGTTTCCTAAGCAATCTCCTCTCTCTCCCTCCCTCCCTCCCTCCCTCCCTTCCTTCCTCTCTATTTCTTTCCCTTCTCTCTTTGGTTTTGGCCTTACTCCTAGCTGGTCTTCAATGCTGACACCCATTTGGATTGAACCACACTGCTTAGCACTCAAAAGGAAGACTTAAGCCCAAGTACCTAAGGCTTCATCGGGCTTATCACCTCTGCCTCTCCTCATGCCTCATAGTTCCACAGTACCTTTACTCACCCATTGAAATAGGACCTCTCTCCTTCTAAAACTAACCCCTCCCATATCATTTGTCAGCACGACTTCCAGGCTGAACTCTCCAGGCTTTCATACGATATCCATCTCTTCTGAGTTTCCTATTATGAAAACCATGGTATTCACTAGAAAATTCCTAATAACCCCACCTACCCATGGATCTCTGAGAGGACTCAGAGCCATTACAGCATCCCCAGGGCTGTGCATACATTTGCATCTGCATAAAAGTGCACAGTCACTATTGCTGAATCAGATAGAAAAAAATTTATCAAGCAGGATAGGAGTGGCTAGAGAGTCCCATTTCATTCTGTCATTGACTCCACACTATTCTCCCAAAAGTCATTGTAATGTCAGGCAGGAATCTATCACTGTTTGTATCTTGCATCCTGATATGCCCGGCCTACTTTTGGGCATTTCTATACATACATACATACATACATACATACATACATACATACATACATTTGTTAATTATCTATTAATAGACATTTTGTTAGCAATGTATAAACCAAAAAGGGAAAAAAAATGGGTGAAATGAAAAAAAGAGATACAATCACATAATATATGAATATAAGTTAACACAAGTCCATTATAGACAGATACATCACAGAATACAAAGGGAAAAAGACTAAATAAAAAGCAGGAAGATAGCATGGTATAGGGGCTGAGATCTCAGGCATGCCAAGAGAAGTAGGAACTGGCTAACAATGAATTGGAATTATTTGGGCCGAATGTACTAAAAGCCAAGCAAAATCAACATAATTGACAGAATTTCACCAACTTGCATCTACCAAACACAGAATCTGCCTTCTGCTGCAGGTGAAGTATCTTACTAGGCTTCCTATTTGACAAAACACATGCTGTGCTTTCCATCCCAAGCAAGGATTTCAATATAGCCATAGCTTTTTCTTCTAAGGTAGAATCATGCCTCTTGGATCAAAGTGTCTGGGATCAAGCTAAAGTAATTTATAGTCATCCATTCACCTCCCATGGTACTGCCACAAAACAAAATCTGAAATGCCAGCAAAGAGAGACCAACAAAAGCAAGAGGAAAAACACTCATCAAAAAGCTTGACGAAAACGCCTTGACTATGCCATTTTAAGACTGCCCTTGTGATCAGATACGAAAGTCAGCAAAGTGAAAAATCAATTTTGCTTCCGTAAGCAGCGGACATTTTTCCTTCACACTTAACTAATTCTTTCAAGGTGGGGGTTGCTTATTTTCTCTTTGACATATTCAGCTTGCATTTATTCCAAAAGAAGTTCTGAGCACAAAGTATCTTGATCTTCCTTCTACCTTGACAAAAACAAAGTGTCTTTTCTTAGGAAAACAGTAGCTTTTCCTTAGTTTCCAGATGTAAACAATAGTTTTTTGGTTTTTTGTTTTGTTTTGTTTTGTTTGCAACTAGGTAGAGATAATTCTCTCCAGAAGATGCTCTGAAAATAGAGATGATTTTGTCTGCTGCTACTTGTCAGACTATGTAACTGTTCTTCCTGATAAATATTACCATATGTAGGGATTTGTCACAAAAATATGAAAACTCATAGGCTAGTGAATGCCCCATGCTCCCCTTACCAAAACATACATTAAGAATTCCTTTAAAGTAAAAATAAGTATTAGTTACAGGTATAAGTTCTCAAGGACAAATGAACAGGTCTGGCTCCAAAAAGTGCAGAGATTAACACATTAATATACACAAAACTATATTGCCTTTTCAGTAAAACAGTGATGCCAGCTTTCATAGAATTGCAGTACTTTCCAAATAAAGAAGAGACATGCTGATCTCAAAATATCATTACAACTTCAACTTTATCTGTTCTCATCTCATGTGAAATTTATGAACCTTGACAATACTGATAAATTTTCTGGACAGGTCTCCAACAGAGACAGCATCTGTCCCCTTCAAATGGTCTGGAAAAAAAAATGGATATAAAACAAAGTAGACTGGATAGTGGAATAAATTCAATGTAATAACAATGTGTTAAGAGTACGGCCATGCATTGCAACTGATATGATTTCTAATTCAATGCAACTATTTGGGGTGTATATACTAAGCCCTGTTGTTTTTCCTCACCCTATTGAAGAACTTGGATAAACAGCTCTCTAACCCCAACAAAACTAATGCCACTCCAGAAGTTGTTCCATTTGAAAGGAGCTGATTAATTACAGCTTTAGATGAAACAGAAGGCACCCTGCAGGAAGATGAATCCGAAATGGGTCCTAAATAATTACATAGTAGTTACTCTTCCCACAAAAGGCAATACAGCTGAAGGGTGTCCTGGGTTAAGGGTGGACTGGGGAGGCGCTGAAGGGTGAGATGGGTCAAGGGAGAATGTAGTTTCTGTTTACAGATTAGGTTCACATTCTTCCCTCATGAGCTGGAGCCTCAGTGAGGCCTTACAAATTTTCCCTTTACCTTTGGGACCTCACCTGCCAAGTTTACTTTCCAGACTCTAAAGGCTAAACACTGCCACCCAATTCTGCTTTCAGATCTCAGCTTAAAGGATCTTCCTCTGCAAGAGTTAATTCCTGAAATCATCACCCCCCTACACACACACACACACACACACACACACACGCACACAGGCACGCACGCACGCGTGCGCGCGCGTGCGCGCGCGCAATGGTTTCTCTTCTCCTTCAATGTGTGCCTAGGTATTGTTTGTCTCACATATTTCCATTGATTGTTAGGGAGAATTTTGTTTAGCAATTATCTTAACCCAAAGGCAAAATGTCCCTGGCAGGCAGACAGCTGGGAGCTTCTGCAATGTCACCAGCATGCAGTTCTGTCCTTGGTGCATGGCAGGCAAGGGGTGTCCACTGAATAAAAAGTTAAGTCCCCAGAATGTGTAGACTTTTCCTCTGTTGGAAAATGTGTCACTTAAGAAACACCTTTAGTCTGTAAAGTGTGGTTCCTTCATCTTTCTCTCCCTCTTTTCTAGAAACAATCGTATTTTACTTATCAATCCCCCATTCAGTCTCTCTACCATCCTCCCATGCCCCCACCCACTCCCCAATCCACCCCTCAGCCACTCCCCAAGGATAGTGAGGCCTTCCATGGTGATTATCAAAGTCTGTCACATCATTTGGCTGGGGGGTGGGTAGGATAGGCCCTCCTCCATGTATCTGGGCTGAGAGAGTATCCCTCCATAGGGAATGGGCTCCCAAAGTCCACTGTTCCACTGTTAGAGGTTCCTTACACTGCCCAGGCCTCCTGACACCCACATTCAGAGGGCTTCGTTCGAGTATATCTCTTATGTCAGAAAGAAACCTAGAACATACATCAGCATCCTAAGCCTGACTAAAATTCCTCACAGACCCTAAAAATTCTGCATTCTCAGCCTGAAAACAGAAAAGAACAGAATGTATGCATTTGGTTAACAGCAACTTGTAGAGATGCCAAAATACGGACACTTTAAACAAACAAACAAATAAACCACCAGAAACCCACCTTCACTGAATGGGAGAAATACTACAGAGGAGATGAATATAATTTTAAAATGTATCACTTAACTGTGAAGTCTGCTACTCTGTACAGAAAAATAATTTAAAGACAGAAACAACTTCCATGCTATGAATGTCCTCTATTGTTCACTCACCTGATTGCTCATTGTAGCTGGAACTTTCATTGGTTTAATATCACTCACACACACACACACACACACACACACACACACACACACACACACACACACCCCAACAGGAAATAATATTTTCCACTTCAAACTCAACTGTACTGTTTACCATGCAGTAAATGGTATGGACAGCAGTGTCTCATGATGCAAGGCCACCAAAGAAAGAAACAGAAGGACTTGAGCTCCGAACCCTGGGCCTGCAGATGCAAGGACTTGAGCTTCGAACCCCAGGCCTGCGGATGCATACCGGAGGTGAACGTGAACGACCCCTCAACCTTCTCCTGTTGTTTGATAGTGAAATGACAGTTCATCTACATCATGCCTCAAAACTGTCTCATGTCAGGACTGCACATTCCCTGACATATTTCTTTTGCGTGGCTGTGGAGTGGTGGCATGCTCTGTGGAAACGCTGTCACGGGAATAATCAGATCATAATATACTTCTGTCTATCATTTCTCGGTTGAAAATACTGTCCCAAACGTATGGCTCTGAGATGGGTATGCATCATATTTCTTTGTCACATTAATTCACTGCATTTCTTCTGCTCATCATCAAAAGTATGTTTGGATTTTTAAAAGGCCGTTAAGGTGTTCTCTATGTGTAATGTGTGTGCCTATTTGTTTGTGTGTGTGTGTGTGTGTGTGTGTGTGTGTGTGTGTGTGTGTGTGTGCATCATGCGAGTTCAGATACCCATAGAGCCACAAAAGGAGGTCGGAGTCCCTGGAACTAGAGTCATAGAATGTGTATTGGGTACGGGAAAACAAACAAGACCCTTGGAAGGGGCGGTACATGCTTCTAAGCTCTGAGCTATCTATCTTTCCAGCCCATCAGAAGTGGGGGAGAGGGCAGAGGGGGAGGTAAGGGGAGCAGGAGGAAGGCGGAGGGAGAACTTTGGTTGACATGTATGATATAATTTAAAAAAACAGAAGAAAATAAAACATTTTAAAGGACACATGCCAGTCTTTCCCCACAAAGGTACATCCTTAAGAGAACCACTGATTTGAATAATTTTCTCCTATTCTGTAAAGATGATGGATTTACATTTAGTTACCCCATATCATTAATCCTAAAAAATTCAGTATGAAGCCGTCACTTCATATAAATAATAAACGACATCAGCTAATGCAGAACTTGTTCCTTTTTGTTTTGTTTGATTTTACTATTCATTTTACATTAAAAGCATTAAAAAACAATTACCTAAGTAGCTAAAAACTTCAAGGACTCCTTGAACATTGTTCAATAGGGAACATTGTTCACATTCACAATTTATATCCTTACTCGCCACGTTGTGGTGCTTTTTGCAATAGAGGAGGAATGAAAATGAAAGGGTTTAGTGATGATAAATTGCCTTTAAGTAGGGCATGGCAAAATGAGGCTGATGGAGAGGATGGATCATGGCCAGCGGGAATAGAAGGAAAAGAGTGTGAAGGAGGAAAGAGAGTAGGGACAGGCGTTGACGCCAGGGTTAGCAATACTCCCTAACTCCTGAATTGTCAGAATTTCACACTTCACTTGTTCTTATTTTATGAGCAGAAATAAATCAAGAATAACTTCTGGCTTGGTCCCGGAAGGAATTTACATTCTAGAAACATCTGGGAGCTATTTATGCATCTTCAGATGCAGGCATCTTCAGAAAAGGGCCACGGTGCCAGGGCAAGTCTCCCAGGCTCTTTCCCACCTGAGTCTCCCTCGGGCTGGAGAGTGGCAAGCTGAGCTGGCTGGTGTGAGATTCTTCACAGCACCCTGTGGAAACTTTACTTGTCTCTACTACCATTTGCAATGGAGTCAAGAACCATTAACAGACAGCGCTAATTCAGTGCAGCCTTCCCAATGGCTTCTCCGCTGTACTCAGAATAGAACATGGGGTACCTGCTATAGACAACATCCCTAGCATCTCCTAGGATCACTTGCTGCTGGTGTGGGGGTGTGGAGTGGCAATAAGAAGCTGAAATATCCAGGCAGGGGTCTTCCGTCTTTCCCCAGGGATGGTCAATAGTTCATTATCATTGATACTAGTTGGTACCACTGTCTTGCTCTATTCTAGTTGCCATGGCTACAGGATAAAGTCTAAGAAGACTTCTCCTCAGGACTTGAAAATTAAAGCACCACCAAATACTTGCAGGAATTGATTTACTTTTTGGAAGGTCTTCCCTGTGTCCCTGCAAGGCTGTCTCCTTGTGACGCAGTGTGCAAACACCTCCTCTCGTGACAACCTCAAATACGTTGGGTGAATGGATAACTGATCATACAAAATCACAACCTTGGAGGCCAATGGAGCATCAGATATGGAAACAGTAGTAGAAAAATTTGTTTTCAGTATTAAAAAAGTCACTTTGCTTACTGAGATGGCACTTATACAAGACAGAAAAAAAGAAAAAAAAAAAAAAAAAAACCAGTGTCAACAGAGAGAAATGTTCTTTGATTCAAAACTTGGTTTCACCACTCACTGGATAACCTTACCTTCTTCTTAAAACAGAAATAATAATAACAATAATAATAACTAGAACATTAGGCTTTTAAATGACCCATATAACTTGCCTTTCATGGGACTAACTCAATATATCCTGAGGATTTGGTAGGTTTGGGGTCTTATTTTCTACTAGGTGGACAATTACACCCATCTACTCTTGACTGCTCCACTGCAGGAGAGCCCGCTGTTTCTAATCACACAGTATCCTAACACTCTCATTTGATAGGTCCACTGGTCCATCATACTGAGGGGCCTCAAAGGAGCCGACAGATGGGCTCTAGCTGCAAGCCCCTCCTGGGTCCTTTAGTAGACTTGGTGATGCAGGGGGTACTGTTTCCTTTCTATGTGCAACACTGATCCCTAATGCTCATTATTTTCCCATATGAGAGAATTAAACAGACCCGGATGGAGGGAAGGGTACCAAACAGACTGGGATAACAAACATTCCTCAGACTTAAGGCACCACAGACCTGAATGTCAGCATCACACCGCCAATACATGGTTTTGCTATGCTAGATTGAGTTTACTTTCCGAAGCTTGTCATTTAAGAGGTGTTTTCTAATCACACAGGCAAAGGCCAAAAACGATGTTTTCTGAAATCCAATGAGTCAATAAAATAACGTCCACACTTAAATGAGTCCCACTGACCAAGTGAAAGGGTCACCAGGGTTATAAGGAATGAATAAACAAAACAAAAATCCAACCAAACAAACAAAACCAAAAGACTTCCTTATTAAAGACATCAGCCAATGTACTTAAAATGGACAATATTACCGCCTGTCTTCAACAAAACAAAAGCAGATTCCTGAAGTAACTAAGAAATAGCCATACAAAGCCACAAGGGAAGAGAAACTGACTACATATTCAAGAAAAAAACAGGAGAAGACACTTCCAGACGTGGGAAGATAACTGCCTTCCCGACCACAGGAAATCTAATGTGCAACAAGTAGGACAGACAGACAGCAGGTCATTACCTAATAAAAAAAGGCACCTAATGTTATTTTAATCAAGGAGTACCTACTTCTTGAATAATGGTACATTAAAATGTTTTCTTATGAGAGCAGAAGTGTGCCACGTGTGCACGCACACACGCGTGCGCGCACACACACACACACACACACACACACACACTTGTGTTTAAAATAGACTCATAGGGCTGAGAATGTTGTGTCTTATTCCCCCATTACTTTCTGCTAGTTGAACATAAATATCATTGTTACAGTTTGAATGTAGCATGTGGCATCTCCCCCGCAGTGCATGATGTTTGGATAATTTGGTCCCGGTTGGGGGGATTGTTCGACTGGCTGACAAAAGTAGGTCACTAAGGTTGGGCCTTTGAATGATATACTTGCTTCTGATGCCAGCCTATACTCTCTGTGCCCTGACCCCCATGCAAGGAGCTACCACTTCACCCTCACTCCACGATGTCCCTGTAACCATGACTCAAAATAAACTTTTCTCCCAGGTTATTTGTGTGCAACATTTTGTCACAGCGATAAAAAGTTATCAATACCAGCAATGCAATCCAACACACATCTCTAGAGAGCTTTCTATGCAAAAACATTGTGATGAATACAAGAGGGGACACTAAAGTCAGCTAACCCCTCCACTCAAAGAACTTATACTATGATAAAGAAAGAGAGAGATCTATAATGATAACTTGTCCTCTAAAGAAAAACTGACATCTATAATTGGCATCAAAAAGAAGATAAAAAGTTTGGAGAGGATTTCTCAGTCATTTAGATCTGGACGGTGGTTCTGAATGTGGATTCAGAAGGGTTAATCATGGGGAAAGCTTGCTGCAACCCAGGCAGTGACACACTCAAGAGTTTGTAAGAAGTTTGCAGACGATACTAACATTGCTGGTCTGGGGACTGTCCTTTTAAGAACTTCTGATTTAGGAACTGGTCTTCAATTCTGGCTGTATATTAAACGCCTAGACATCTTTTGCAAAGTCTCATGCTCAGGATGCATTCCAAGTCTATAATAAATGCATACAAAGAGGACTGTAGCAATATGAGAAGATGATTCATAAGCACAGCTTTCTCAGGAGCTGGGGAACAGAGAAGGCAGATGCTAATGGAGAGAGGAGTCGAGAGAGGGCAAGTATGAGGCATAATTAGGAAGGAGAACATGACTGATGCATCTGTAGAGAAAGGAAGAATAGGGTTAGGTCATAAAAGAGCTTCATTGCCAAGCTAAGGATCTTGATATTTTCTTGGAGGCAACAAGAGATTGTCAAAGACCTCCATCCAGGAGGGTGGCATCGTCTGCATGCATAATTCTGAGTGGATGAATACAAGACTGGTACTTTGAGGCAAGATTAAACAGGATGCCTCTGCAGTGGTCCATTTTCTAAAAATGAGCCTATGGGTGCATGCTCAAGTCTGTGTGTTCTATAGAAATGCTTCAATTTTATGTCTAGCTCAAAGACAATCTAGAGATATATTTCACCAGCTGGGAAGGCAAAATTCTCCTCTAACAATCATCAACAGAAAGATTTTTCTCAAGCTTCCTAAGTCAATGCTTCTTAGTTTAGGGATTAGGAACAAATTGAATATGGATTTAAGGTTAACATTTTTCTTTCCTATGAAAGGAGTTATAGCTGGGCTATGGTGGCGCATGCCTTTAATCCTAGCACTCGGGAGGCAGAGGTAGGAGGATCTTTGTGAGTTCGAAGCCAGCCTGGTCTACAGAGTTAGTTCCAGGACAGGCTCTAAAGCAATATGAAGAAACCCTGTCTCTGAAAAAAAATTAAAAAAAAAAAAAAAGAGTTAGTAAATTTTTTATTTCTGAGAAATAGTAGAAAAAGAAACAAACTTGAAACAAGCTAAGCCAATCCAAATCTGAATCATCAGGATCTCAGACTGCATTTGCTAAGGAAGAGGAAATAAGTCAGGGACTTAAAGCTTCCTAAAAATGGTAAGTGATGGGGGAAGCAGACAGCACAGGAGAAGGGACAGGTATGTGAAACCGGAAAGGTAAGCCTTACTAGAGGAAAAAATCACCAGCACCAACACCCCCTACTGCTGGTCATTTTAGGAATTAATTTAATCTTCAGAGTATCCGTGTGTGTGTGTGTGTGTGTGTGTGTGTGTGTGTGTGTGTGTGTAAAATTACTAAGAGGACTGATCATAACAGGATCATTTTTCTTGCCTGTTATCAAGGAAATTCATGGTTCCCCTTTTGAGGTCTTAGTCTTGCTAATAAGAGAATTGTAAATGACCATAGAAGAAATCTCAGGGATCATTTTATTAGAGTCTGGAAGGAAAAACCATAGGACAGGCAAGGTGTACATCTCAGACTCTCAGAGCATGCGTGGTGAGGGGAAGAAGAAGTCACCCTCTTTTGAGTTGGGGCCCAAGAAGGCTTGCATGCTTAGCAAGCATGCTTAGCTGCATGGTGGAAGGGGCGGGAAGGGACAGGGACACCTACAAATACAAGTAGGGAAGCCTTGAGCAAGCTTAGCCTTTTGACTAGAATCCAAAAGGAGAAAACCAAACAAACAAAACGGGCAGGCTTAGCAGTGTGGTATGGGCCACAAAGGCCTGTGGGCAATACAAGTACATCATCTCAATAAGGAGACAATTATTCCTCCCATCTCTGTGACTGGCAGGCCCCGCCACAGCAGACAGCAGGGCACAGCCCTCTATTCTTAGGGCCTGAGTGCCACCAGCTCAGGTTCCATTCTTTGGCGTCATGGGGAAAGAACTTTCCCTTAAGGAGTCTCAACAAACCCTGATATAGCGACTCTTCCATTTATTATCTTAAACCCTAAGGAGAGGAAGGAAGCCGATGTTTCCTTTTGTAGTGTTACCAGGGAAATGGCTTAGGGTTGAAGCCAACCAGGAGAGAAGAGTCCACCTTCAAGGCTTCCAACTCTGCCAGTATCTATAATAACTGCACAGTAACAGTGCAGGAAGACATGTAATATTAAAATTAAAGTGCTACATACATATTTGGATGCAGATACATTTTCCACTACCAGGCACATAAACATAGCTGTCATTGTGTCCATATGGAGCTCTTCTCTCCCCATGTGATGATGAGTCAGCTGTTTAGTGGCACATGAAGGAATGGACTTTCCCAGCAATCCAATGACCCTTTCTGAAGACGCCACTGTAGCATGAAACACAGACATTTCCCCTGGAAATAATCTGCTATCCTTTAATCATATCCCTTTATTTTCTCCAGAAATTAAAACCTCAGCACAAAACATCCCAAAACTCTTTTCCTTATTCATTTTCGTGGGACATGGCCATTAGGGTATTTGAGATGTTAAACATTATTAATGCCAGAGGAAATATCAATAATCTAAGCTAATGAAAATGTTACAAATCCTACTCATGTGACCAAAACATACAGCCTAATATGAAAAGCAAAACCAAGTCAGCCGAGGTGGAGGATACATACCTGAGCTTCTGATTATACTGTCTGACCTTTTCCAGGGAGGCCGTGTTTATCTGGGCTTGAAACTCTTCCACGGACACGTTGTCTCTATAGGAATATCCTTCCATGCTCTCCAAGGCTGCAGAAACACATTAGCCATTTACACACAGTCATAACTTAGTCTCTGTGCCGTTGCCTCTAATTCTACTAATTTCCAATAGATATGCCAGCGTGTCAAGTATGAATATGTATGCAACAAAGGACTCCAAAAATGAATGAAAACTTGCCCTGCACGCTCAAAAATGTATGTCAAACAGTTGGTGAGATCTGATTTTTTGTTAAGTAGGCAAAGGAAACTTCTGGCTTTAACTACCCTCTATTTTTGAAACATTTTGAATGCATTGTAGGAAACTAGACTAAGCTACCCCAAAATACGAGGACTATTTTCAGCTGATTATTTTGAGAAACTGCAGACACAAGAAGTATTCTGAAAAACAAAGTAAAAGTTAGTCTTTTTCTAAGAGGAATTTGTATCCAAAACAGAAGCCTGCATTGTGTGTGTGAACCTGCAGTGGGGGGATGGTTAGAGGGAGGCGGTGGGAGCGTGGGGGTGGGGGTGAGAGCCTGCATTTGCATGCACATCCCCCCCCCCCCCCCGCTCTGCATCAGGACCACAAAGGAAGGGGCAGCATCAAAAGAGCATCTGGTCCCTGCACAAGTCCCTGAAATAAATCCACACAACAGCTCCTTCCTCATTTCCTCGTCACCTTATAACCAGACCTCTCTCCCGGTTTGTTTCCATGGACATGCACAGAGTCATCTCTCTTTCTCCATGGGATGCATTCCAAGTCAGAGCTGCACTAGATGCTGAAACCAGGGTTCTACTGAAGCCTGGGTGGATTTTTCCACTGTATACACAGACACATATACACACTCACACACACAGACACACACACAGATACACACACACATATGTACACACACATACACACATGCATACACACACATTCTCACACACATATATACACACACTCACATGCACATACACACATACACATACACACATAAACACACACTCACATGTAAACACACTCACACACATACACACATACACACACATACACCCATATACATACACACTCACACACACACACTCATACACAGACATAAACACACACTCACACACCCATAAACACATACTCACACACACATACACACATATATACACACTTAAACACAGATATACACACACATACATACATACACACACATACACACACATTCACACACACATACACACGTAAACACACACTCACACACACACATACTTCTTTTGTAATGCATTTTCCATTTCACTAAGCTCTTACACACTCCGGCTTTAACTTCCTCCGCACAAGAATACTTCAACCTCACAATGTTATGGGCAGAGGAGCGAGTCTTACTCTGTGTATTACTTAGCTGACAGTGTTAACCGTTTCCTCTCTTTAGCACACCCCACTGCCAGCATCATTATTTTTGCATTTTTGCAGCGTTAGTTGAAACTGAACACCGAGACTCTGTATAATCAATGCCCTGATAACTAAGGTCACCTGAAGTCTAATGGGTAGGTGACTCATCCACACATGGGTACGATGACCAAGGGCTGGTCATTCAGCAAGCGGGTCAGGCAAACATCATACTACTCAGAATGGTGTGCAAATGAAACCGTGTGTCATTTATTTCTACAATTCTCCATTTAATGTTTTCAGACTACGGTTGCCAGCTGGTACATAAAGACACAGAAAGTGACACTGTGGCCAAGGGGAGACTAGTTAAGCAGCGGAGGGTCAGAGCTGAGAAGGCTCTGGCCACCGGCCTGACTTACTGTATTTTGTGTCACGCTGGCTCTACTTTGTCTCATAGAGTAATTTCCTCCAATGTCACACTCTTCTGTAGTTACTTTAGATTCTGGAAATGATAAGCCTGATCAACAACCATCTTTATGATAACTGCCCTCGAGGAATCTGCAAGCCTTGGGGGACAGGAGCCTCCAAGAGGAAACCACCCCCCCCCCAGTGTTAGTCCAGTAAGGCCCTGACAAAAAGCAACTTAAAGGGAAAAGTTATTTTAGCTTAAGGTTCCAAAAGGGACACAAGTCGGGAGGACTGTGGTGGGGTGTGGCAGCAGAGTGATCATATTTCAACCACACACAGGAAGAGGGAAAACAGGAGGTGTTTGGGGTACAAAGCCCTAACGAAGGCCCACTCCTACTAACCCAACTCCTCCAGGAAATTCCAATTCCCAAAGCAGCAGTTTTCATCTTTCCTAATGCTGCGGCCTTTTAACATAGTTTCTCATGTTCTGGTGACCCCCCCAACCATAAAATTCATTTTATTGGTACATCATAACTATAATTGTATTGCTATAAATTATAATGTAAATATTTTTGGAGACAGAGGTTTGCCAGAGGGGTTGTGACCACAGGTTGAAAACCACTGTTCTGAAGGTCATATAACAGTGCCAGTAAGAACCATGTGTTCAAACAATTGAGACTATGGGGGACATATCATATGCAAACCATCACATTTCCCGAATAATTACGTCCATACTGAGTTATCCCCACATGGAAGGAAGAACACTCATCTTAATGGTAATGACAATGCTTTCTCCAGAAGTCCTTTCTTGCTGTCATCTCTGTGTACTTTAACCTTCTCATTTGTTTCTTATCTACAAAATCTCAAACTTCCTATCCGGTCATTAAGACAGATTCCAGGTCACTGCCCTGCCTCACATGCACGTCCTTACATGACTACATTGACACACGCTTCCTTCTCTTCCCATGCACGTCCTTACACGGCTACACTGACACACGCTTCCATCTCTTCCCATGCACGTCCTTACATGGCTACACTGACACACGCTTCCTTCTCTTCCCATGCATGTCTTTACTCGGCTACACTGACACATGCTTCCTTCTCTTCCCATGCACGTCCTTACATGGCTACACTGACACACGCTTCCATCTCTTCCCATGCCTGTCCTTACATGACTACACTGACACACGCTTCCTTCTCTTCCCATGCACGTCCTTACACGGCTACACTGACACACGCTTCCTTCTCTTCCCATGCATGTCTTTACATGACTACACTGACATATGCTTCCTTCTCTTCCCATGCATATCTTTACATGACTACACTGACACATGCTTCCTTCTCTTCCCATGCCTGTCCTTACATGGCTACACTGACACATGCTTCCTTCTCTTCCCATGCCTGTCCTTACATGGCTACACTGACACACGCTTCCTTCTCTTCCCATGAACATTTTACATGACTACACTGACACACGCTTCCTTCTCTTCCCATGCACGTCCTTACACGGCTACACTGACACACGCTTCCTTCTCTTCCCATGCACGTCCTTACACGGCTACACTGACACACGCTTCCTTCTCTTCCCATGCACGTCCTTACACGGCTACAGTGACACGTGTCCCTTTGCCACTGCTTGTCTCTTTGGCGCAGTGAGACAGATCATGGGGAGAGTCCACGGCACCCCAGGAGATGATGCTTTTACTTTGAAACTTAAGTAACAAAGCCATCTTGTTTTATTTGGCATCTTCCATGTCTGCCTGAGCTATACAAGGCTTCTCTTCTCATTTATCTTGGCCTTAATGATCTGCCTTTGCTACCACGATCTTTTTCAATTAGCAGTTATTAGAAAGGGTAGGGAGAAACTGGTTTTCCCCTTTCTGGCATTCTTTATAAAGCGAAGATCAAGCTTCATGATATGTATGTATGTATGTATATAATAATAATATATACTACTCCTTAATTATATTATACCTTATATACACATATTTGTATGGTCACAGCATGTATATATGCAGTAGAACTGAGCATTTAGATACATCAGAGTAAACAAGGAGCCCAGAATAGTGGTAGTAAGACAGGACAGAAAGACAGGAAATTAAGGGTACAGAGAAAAGAAAAGGAGACCCTTACCCTGGGGTCTAGCTGAAGTCTCTTGAAGCTAAGAGTAAAATACTCAGGCAAAATTAACAAAACTTGCCGTGAGTGTTGCTGACAAAGTCGATTTTCTTTTCTATAGATATATTTCAATTTAAAACATCAACATAGCAATGATGAAGGACTAAATGCAGATGACCAACTATGGGCTCTCTTCTTTTCCAACTATAAACCTGCAGTTATCTAAGAATCTCACATATGCAAGAGAATAAACACCATTTATGATAAAACATAAACAAACTGTATGTTAAATCCCTTGCATAGTCTTTCTACCCATGTGTGATGGAGAGTTGCAATGGCGAGCTTCACAAAATCTAGAATCTCCTGGGAAATTGGTTTCAATGAAAACTTCCCAACTTTGGGTGGCCTGTGGAGATGCCTGTAAGAACTGTTTGGTTTGGATTACCTAAAGCAGGAGATGCACCCTAGAGATGAGCAGCGCCATTTCCTGGGTTTGTATCCTGAGTTGTATGACAGTAAAGAAAGTACTCTGTGCAGTAGGAATTCTCCCATTCATTTCTCTCTGCTCTCAATGTTGGATATGGATGGCTGCTCCTGCCTGCTCTGACTCCTCTCAATGAGGGTCTGGAACCCGGAACTGTAAGCTTCACATTCAGGATTCAACTTCCCCAGTGATGGACTTGTAATCAGAATAAACTCTTTCTTTCTTCAAGATGCCTTTTTCAGGACATTTATCATAGTAACAGCTGAAACTAGGTCACCATAGAACTCATCCAAGGCATTTCATTCACCTGGACACATTTGAAGCAGTAATTTCAGAAACCACCAAAATCGTCTGTGTGACTCTTCTGAAGATACTCACACACGGCTCTATTAAAAAGGCCTCACCCACGTTGAACAAACTCTCCATCTGTTGCTGTCCATGCTTAAAACTATGCTAAATGTCTTAATAAACCACAATTAGGAATCCTGGCATCACGTGGGTAAAGTTCCCCCAAATGCTACTCCTTAGTCAGCTGCAAGTACACAGAGATCTATGGATGGCTCTTGTACTCCTCCTCCTGAAGTCTTTCCTAGTGACCACAAAGGGACACCCTGTGGAGAGGTGTTGGTGGGTTTCCTTGACTGCTATTGAACAGCCCTGCTCTACTCTCTTTTTTTGGTATTATTATTATTACAGTGTGAGACAAAGGTTTGACTGTGTAACAGGACACAAGAAAATTGTGTCCCACATATGAGAAATACACTGCAGGGGAGCATGCTATCACACAAGAGAAATGGGCCAGTAATCAAAGACACAAATAGAAAATCTCCAGTGGTGGGCTGGAAGTGACCTACGATTCTGCTGTCAAAGGAAGATCAGTGGAAAATTAAGGGGACTTCATGACTCATGTCACCAGGGATGACATGCATTAACTTCTCCAGTCACTCGTGCCTTTGAGGGAAAAGATTAAGATCTATAACTAGAACTCATAATCAGGTCCTGCTCTCTTTGTGTCCTTATTAATGCAGGAAGTGCAGCCAGGCCACCACTGTACTAAACATCACATGAAGGAGGGGCAATTCCCAGAAAAAGATGGCCAACCAGATTTCACTAAGACTTCACTCTAGTGTTTGCTGACACCTCTGCAGGATGAACAGACACTTGGATCAAAAAGAAATAAAATAAGCAAGGTAAGGCCATTCCCTATAATAAAAGATCTACCTTCGTGCCTTTACAGACTGAAGAGCATCTTGATTCTCAGACGACTTAAAAGCTTTCTTCAAGGGAAAAAAATGTCTTAACTTCCTAAATACTATTATAAACCTATCCAAAGTTATGAATGAACTTTATATGCTGGTTTGCTCCATCACCTTCCTTTCAGATAACAGTGGTATGATATACACTCAATGACCACAACCTTACAATCTTCCATTGAGTTTGCTCTACATCGGATTCCCTTTCCTGGAAGCATTTTTCCATGTTTTATCATATACTTAATGTGTAACAGTCATTTTTTTACAACGAGGATCTTACATCTAAACTCAAAAGTTAAGAGAATACTGAAGCTTGAAAGCCCTTCCCTCGCTATTATGAGAGATTTGCAAGGGAAACTAGCACTATTATTAGAGTATTAAAAATATATACCCAACTCCCTCTCCATTCACTGCCTCCCCCACATTCCCAATATGCTCAGGAGCTCTTGTTCTATTCCCCATGGAGGGATACTCCCTTAACCTAAAGGCAGGGGGAGGGCCTAGACCCTGCTCCAAATGACAGATTTTGATGATCCCTCCAGGAAGGCATCGCCCTCCCTGTGCAGTGGGTGGGGGTAATATGGGAGGAGGTTCGGGGGCATGGGAGGGAGGGAGGGAGGGAGCGGGAACTGGGATTGATTTGTAAAATAAGAAAAAATAATAAAATAAAAAATTAAAGGAATATATACCCAAGAACTGAGGCAAAATTTGTCCTCCATCCTCAAGATTTACATACTCAGAATCTGTCACTCTCTGCTTATGATGTAATGACTTACATGCATCATTAGACTGTATCAATAAAAAGGTCCTGGTATTTTCGGTGTGAATCTTATTAATTAGACACAACGATCTACCCCACTGGTGGCAGGAGTAATGTCATGGTTCCCTACAGAATTCCATCAAATGATGAGATTATGCTCTGCTCTCCTTGGACATTCTCTTACCCCCCTTAGAACAATCAGGCTGACACTTTTGATATCTATACAGGGAATGTCTACACCCTGACTAAACCATAAATTCTAGAAAGTGAATCTTTGGCCACCATCAAGTATCATGGGATCAAATTCTCACAGCAGGAAATTGAGGTGGAAAGAAAGACAGGGAACATTAGGGGAACATGTAAAGTAAAAAGCTTCTTTAGCCAGGAGTCTGGCTGAAGGCTCTCAGAGGCAAGAGCTAAGAACCTCAGCAAACTTCTTGTGAAGGTTACCTCCATAGACATAATACTCATTTTTTATAGAGACCCTTGAATAACTGCAAAGAACTATGTTTAAGGTCTAAGTATATATGACCACATATGGCCATATATTTTTCTGCTTTTCCAACTTCACACCTTCTGAGAATCTCCCTTCTATGACCTTTGGCATCCATGGTTTTACCTTATCAGATTGTAACCATACCCAAAGTGCTGCAGAAACGACCTATGTTCTCACTCACTGAGAGCACAGAGGTTTTCCTTAGTGACTCAGAGCAGTGGCTGCAGGAGCCAAACAAACCCTCCATACTGCTACAGCTAAAGCAACCAGGCCCACATCGAAAGTGTGTCCTAGGTTCTCAGGAAATGTTTAAATCTACAAAACATCAGATCGCTTCTTTATAAACTCTAATTCTGCTTCATTCTGCCTCGTTCTCAACTTTATTCTGTGGCTCAGCAAAGAACCTCAACTCTGCTGAAGTAGATGCCTCTGATGACAAGTCTTCAGGCTGCTGGTGACTGTAGCATGGGACGTGGCGCTATGACACTGGCCCACAGTGGGAAATAGGCATGTATTCCCAGCCCTTAGGAGGCAGAGGCAGGACAATTCAGATCAGCCCAGGGCACAGAGAGAGCACCAAGGGCAGCATGAATTGCACAGTAAGTCTCAAAAATCAATAAACGAACAAACAGATTTGAGGGTATAGCTCAGCGGTAGAGTACTTGCCTGTATGTATTAGACCTGGGCTGGATTAGCACTGTGTGTATGTTCATGTGTGCGCACACATACATACATGTCTTCATTTATATGTACACTCTATTATTCAGCTAACCATTACTAATGTAACAAAAAGTGCAGACGAGTTCAGTGGGATATTAGGACAGTGCTTTCACTTAAATGGTGAGTTGTTTTAGGTCAGGATAGAAGGAACAAATAGTATCTCATTCACTTTGAAGGTCTTTTAACTTAGTTTTCCTTAAGTAATATATTTGTTAAGGTTTTTTGTTTGTTTGTTTGTTTTAGAGGACATTAATCACACAACAGAATCCAGAAATCTAAGTTTCATGTGCAGGCTGCTAGCAGCCAGACCAGTTGTGGGTGCAATTTGGCAATGTAAATCCTTTCCCCTTGAAGTGGATCACCAGTCACAAGCTCTGATTTTCAAAGGAACATTTCAAATTTGATTCGAAAGAAACCTCATTTTTTTCTTCCAAAGCCTCTAAATGCAATACTTTGTAAACTAAATAACAAGGTGCTATGAATTAACAAAGTTATTCTTTTCAGATTTTTTTTTTTTTTTTGGCAAAACTAGCAATGTGAATACAACTATGGTATATTTCCTAAATGGATTGAGTCTAGTAGATGTTCCAATGAAACTTCTAAGCATATTAGTAAATTTGAATTTTTACAATAGAAGTCACAATTGTCATGCAATTATGTAGATTTCAGAGGATTCATGCAACAGAAACCCCAGCACAGGAAGCTACCTTTGTGGATTTTTTTTTTTTCAAGTCTGGAGTGTTTTCAATGAGCAGTTTCAACACTAATTAGAAAAGCTGTAAGAGACTCAGCAATCTCCAGGCCCTGCATGGAAGCCATCTGATGGGATGGTCTCAAATGCAGACAGGAGTCACTCCTGCTAAAGGGTGGAAACTGTCTTTCTGTTAGCAAGGTGTTTTCCTAGGAGGCATCAGACTATCAGCAGACACACTTTAATGACTGTTTCTCTTCCTGTTTGGGAGGCTAAAGGTGAAACCGCAGTTCCTCTCTTTAGAAGCTATACCACCTTTGGCAGACATTAATTAATAAGTGCATTAATTAAGACATTCGGGTTCCTCATTCTGCTCATGAAAAATGAGTAGCTACTAATGATGGTTGTGAGAGATAACGTCATTAAATGACAGTATTAAGAGAACCTGTGCCATTTATAATAAAATATAAAAATAAATAAATTAGGACTTATTTATCGAAATAGTTTTATGTTCTAGGCAAGATGCCAGGTATTCATTCCATGGGGGTTAATAATTCAATGTCCCTGAGCTGTGGATTGTGCTTGAGTGTGCTTACCTAAGCAGAGAGCCTGGGAACTGAGCAAGGGTTCATGCAAGGACACTTTAGTTTGTGACATCAGACCAGAGAGGTGGGGGCCATGGGAGGGGCTTTAGTGGGACTGTGTGAGGGCCTGGCGCTGTCCCTCCGGCCCGCTACAATAAGGACAATTATATAAACATAATTGACTATAATTTTAATGAACACCCACTCTTCTGTTCTTAGTAATTGCTGTTTCCATTTCGTCTTTTGACAACTATGAAAAATTTACATGACTACTAAAATTCTTGACACCTTAATTTCTTGTTTTCAGAAATAGCAGACATGTCTACATTTGTGAAAAGATTTAGCAAGAATTTTGTGGCACATAATAAGGTTATAGAGAATGAACAACAGAAAATATCAGTTCTGTATTTAACAATTAGTTTGCATGGCAACAGGAGGAAAGAGAATAATATATCCTATTTTATTTATTGCTATTTAAATTAACATAAGACACAATGGTGTTCTAAGAATTAAATTTCTAATCTCAGGGGAAACAAACTACATAATAACTATGGTAACTTCAAACTTTGTTCTCTCTAGTATTTTCTTATCTAATTCCCTATTTCTTATACATATACTGTAGTTCTCAAAGGTTACATTGACATACTTGGTTGAAAACATGAAAATATACTTAAAAGCATTTAATTAAAAACAATATTTAAAACATGACTTCAGTTTGCTTGTTTCATTGCTAGCACTTTGAATTGGAGGAAATAAAACATCTTATTAAACTCAAATAGCAAAAAAAAATGGTGGAGTGCAGATATCTAATTTTAAGGAAAAAATGTTAAATTAAGACTCACACTAAGCCACATTTCCAATTACTAAAAAAAAGCCATGGCTTTTCTACTTTTCTAAGAAACTGACCAATGGAGAAGAAATGTAAGACCCATCCATTTGACTTCGGGTGTTTTCTTACAGAGTATTCATCACATCTGCACACCCCCATTTACTACAGCAACAGTCACTGCAACCATGTTCAGAAACAGTGTAAAGCTCATAACACATGAGTGGACAGAAAAAAATGAGGAATTTTATTCACCAATAGGAAGGGACAAAATCATCTCATTTTCTGGAAAACAGATATAACTGGGGATGACCATATTAAACAAAATAAGCCACTCAGAAAAACAAATGCGTCACATGCACCCTGGTTTTGTTGTTTTGTTCATAGATACATAACAAAACAGAAGAGAAAGATGGGGGAAGAAAATGACTGGTAGGAAGGGAAAGAGAGGGGAAGAAAGATCCTAAGGTAACGATGATCAACATCTATGTTTGATATACATACAACTGTCTTTATGAAACCCAGCACCGTGCACAATGAACACACATGATGAACAAGAGTAAAGCTGAGTCTCTCCAGAGTGACGTTTGAAATGGCTGATCAACAAAATCTCCATTGATGTCATTGTTGGCTAAATAAGATATTGCACACACAGAGACACGGTCACAGCCAATCAGAATTCCAAAGAACTGGCTGCCAAACTTTGTGAATGTTCATTGTTTAAATAAGCTATTTATTGCTTCAGTTATAAGTATTGTATAAAGCCCAATGGGAAAACTGATATTCATCTTCTAATGACACATTAAGAAAAGTATTGAAGGAAAGACACTTGAAGAGAAGTTATAGAAAATGTCTACCTTCATAGCAGGCCCAAGACTGCTGACTGACATTCATGTAAGGAGAAGGAAGAATCTGTTGAAGCTTTAAGATGAGCTATAGGAGTAAGGGTTGTAACTTGTCCCAGTAACAAGGTTTTTCTAAATGCTGTTTCCAAGGAAGGAAAGCTGACCAGGGATACATAGAAGCCTCTTGCATTTTCTACAAAAAGACAAGATTTGAGGGACATGGGAACAGGCTACAGAAGATGCTACAGGTAGATACCATTTAGGAATAGCCAGTTCATTTCCTAGATGCAGGGTCCTGAAGAAGAAGACATCCCTGAATCCTTCACCCTCAGAACACTATCAGCTTTTGGTGATGAAAACTCAGAGCCGAAGTGACGCCTCCTTTTCAGGGCAGTCTGAATCCTAATGTATTGTTAGCACATAGAACATTTTGCTCCAACTATACAGACTCTTGACAACTGAACATACATGAAATGAATCAAGACAATTAAACAGAAATTAACTGGATACTTGCAGTCCTTCATAGCCCAGGAAGATCAGTGGTTTCTTTTCCTAGTGGGCTCAGAAACGCACATCAAACTACAAAAAAATATCTTGACATTTGAGCATCACCTTCCAGTGATGCTGTATTAATGGCTGTGGTGTGGGGCTAGGTGTGGGCACTTTCTAAAGTCTCTCCATTGACCACTGCTGACAGAGACATGAAAGTAAGTCAGGGGAAGCGGGACGTGAGATTTGATTCTCTGTGTACTACTCAACCCAAGAGCTGTTGACTTTCCTCACACTGTGGGTTCAAGACCCCATCCACATTCAACTGTGTAACCTGTAAGGAAGCATGCATGTGTAGGAGGCAGATTATCTTAAAGTGATCTTTGCCTTCAAGCACTGTGCATGTTTTGTGTCAACTTTCCTGCCAGAATATCTGCATGTGCCTTGCCTTGGAAATCAGTTCTACTTTTGTTTGTCTAGTTACCATTCTGAAGCTGCGGCTTCCTGCAATACACATTCACCTTTGACCTTGCTCACTTCCGGCCCTTGTGAAGAAGAGAGCAGTACCTTTGCTTCTGCTACCAAAGGCCACGCTGACAGCTGACAATGATGGCTCTCTCCCAGGAGATTTTTCACATTCACAGATTGTTGTTTTCTATTTTCTAAGTAGCTAGTGAAGAGCCAAATAATGATTATCCCAGGAAAAGACTATTTCTTTCTTTTAAAATCACTTTTTTTTTTCAGTCACAAAGCTGGGTAACTCTCTGCTCAGAGTGAGTGTGCATCTCTCCCAGGCTTCTGCCAGAACAATGAGATACAATGACAGTACATGGGAACGTAACAACTCCAGAGGCACTTTGCCACCCTTTGAGGGCACAACTATCATGGGCAGATTTTCAATGGAATCAGCTGTTTCCAGGCTTCTCCTTTGTAGCCTTGAATATAGACCCTGACTCTTTGGCTTTTTCAGACAGCTGGGTAGCTCTGGATGCCCTGGAACTTGCTCTGTAGAACAGGCTGGCCTGGCATGTGCCACCATCCACCAGTGTCTGTTTCTCTTATGTTACTGATGTAAGATATGAGAGCCAAATGTTTACTGCAGGCTTCTCACATTAATTTTTAAAGCAATAGACTTATTTTCCAAATGGCTTTTACAAAATTTGTAAAAGAAAGGCTACTTACAAAATAAGCTTTTCCTTAAATGCATGTGCAATGGGCTGTGATTATTCAGTTATTGGAGGTGGATGTGTCATAAGTGACACATTATTTAAAAGAAATATTAGTGCCATCTGTCATATCAGTAACGGTTTCAAAGGAAAATTAAAAAAGAAAAAAAAAGTCAAGGTTGGCAAGATGGCTCTCCGGGTAAAGGCACTTGTGACTCAATGGTGCATGCCTGACAACATAAGTTTGATCCCTCTGTGATCTGTCTCTGTCTTTGTCTCTGTGTGTATGTGTGTCTCTCTGCCTCTGTCTTTCATAATAATAATAAAAAGAATGAAGAAAGAAGAGACAGTGTCCTGAAGAACCATAAGCCCAATTAAAGCTGTAGAAATGAACTCTCTGGTCTAGCGTTCTCTGTCTCATCCAACTGTGTGGAGAACTGTTGCAGGGTGATCTCACTGTGTGAAAGGCACCCTCGGATGCATTTAATAAAGAGCCGAATGTCCAATAGCTAGGCAGGAGAAGTTAGGAGGGACTTCCAATGAGAGAGGGGAGCTTGGGATGACTCCAAAGAGACACTAAGGAAGTCTGATGAAGTCATAATGTAGAAGAAAAAAACCATGTGGCATGGTGGAGTGCAGATTAATAGAAATGGTAATTTAAGTTATAAGAGCTAGTCCAGCTTTCATAATTAATAGTAAGTCTCTGTGTTATTATTGAGATGCTGGCAGTCCCAAAGACCTGACTACAGGAACTTCTGACATATTTCAGGTTAATCTAATATATTTCCAAAGATCTATTTTTTTTTTGTTCATTGTTTCTTTTTTCTTTTCTTTCTTACAGACTTTTGCCAACATTGACTATCACATTTTCCCCAAAGACAAAAGAAAATGATGCTAATAGCTCCTTAAGAAACACAGAAACCTCCTTTGAGGGGAATCAGTTTGGAAACCTTAAGTAGAGCAACCTGTATGTTAAAAATCAGATTTTCCGTTTAATACATTTGTGACACAAAGCAAAGTTTCCACCTATAAACCCAGCTTTCATATACCCATCACAAGTGACCCTGGTTGATTCTGTCTCCTCTGCTCATTTTCACCAGACTATCAAGGTCTACAGTAAATAAAAGAGACCTTGAGAACCCAAAGAGGGAAAAACTGGAAATCTGTAGGAGTACCACTCAATAACTGACTTAATCCTAGAACCATAGCATACTCGTTGTAGGAGGGAGGGGGTTAATCCTAATCTGACAGAGACCAGACAGTAGTGTGAATGTCTGGTGTTCTCTAGACACCCAGGCTTCTCTTCAAATTCCTAGCAATTCACTCTTACATGATTTATTCTGAAGTTCTTCCCACTGAAGATGTTATATACTGATTACTTACAGAAGAAAAAAATGATCAAGACTACACATATCTACCAGGCAGTAGTGGTACACGCCTTTAATCCCAGCACTTAGGAGGCAGAGGCAGGTGGATCTCTGTGAGTTTGAGGCCAGCCTCATCTACAGAGCAAGTTCAGAGCAGGCTCCAAAGCTACAGAGAAACCCAGTATTGAAACAAAAACAAACAAACAACAAACAAGGACATCCATTTCCTAACAAAATCTGACATAAGCAATAATGGAAGGCATCAGTTTCTCTAGCCAATGACACAGAAAACATTTAGTATGCATGTACATTAGTGAATATATACGTAACAGAAGCCAGAGTAAAACGTATGTTTAATTTGTTTTCAGACAGTCACTGTATAGCCCAGATTGGAGACAAATTAGCATCCGTCCTGCTAGCCCACCTGCATCCTGAGACTATAGATATGCACCATCACACTCAGCAGAAATAAACTACTGTTGAAATTTTTCTATGCCACATAGTAGGCTTAGCTGTTTGATTTTTCTCCCATACTTTATCTAACCATTTGGTTTCATTTAACTTTATTTCTTTGAATCACTCAACTTCTCTATCTTATAAAATGTCCCAGTTCTATTTGATAAGTATATTTAAATCAAATGCTCTTAATAAACATACCCAGAAACAATTAATTATATTCCCTGAAAATTATGAAGGATTTTTAAAATTAGTGAAGAAAATTCACTGTTACCATTAAATGTAGTTAAAACACCAACATGATAGAACAGTTTGCACACACGAAGCCTGGGAAGGAAAACAGCTCACCTTGTGTAAACAGAACAGGGTGAACTTTAAAGCCTCCTCCATTCTTCAGCCGTTGAGGCAGTTGCTCAAAATGGTAGCCATCAATGTAGAAATAAACTTTCAGGGCCTGCCGGCTTCCTTCCACTTGGTACGTAAGAGGGACATCTGAAGTGACATTAAATGCCATGTTAATTCCTGAGGTCAAGGATAGACTAGACATTACCTTTGGATTATACCAGTTATATGTTAAACTTTTAACAACAACAACAAAAATCCCTGAAATTTACCACAAAGTAATGTATTAATGTTCCTGTTTTTCTAATTTCTTTCTCAGCCTGTTTGCCCATCAGTATATAGAAGGGCTACTAATTTGTCTGAATTAATCTTGTATCCCATTACCAAAGGTGTTCTCTGGTAGCTATAGGAGTTCTCTGGTAGAATTTTTGGAGCCACTTATGTATACTATCATATCATGTGCAAATAGCGAAACTTGGACTTCTTTCTTTCCAATTTGTATCCCCTTGATCTCCTATTGTTGTCTTACTGCTCTAGCTAAGACTCCAAGTACTACATTGAATGGAGAGAGTAGACAGCCTTGTCTGGTTCTTGATTTTAGTTTTGATCCATTTAGTTTGATGTTGGCTGTCTGCTTGCTGTATATTACCTTTATCATGTTTAGGTATGTTCCTTGTAGCCCTGATCTTTCCAAGACCTTTATCATGAAGGGATGTTGGATATTGTAAAAGGCTTTTTCTGCATCAAATTAGATGACCATGCATTTTTTCTTTCAGTTTGTTTATATGATGGATCACATTTAGGGATTTTTGTATGTTTAACTATCCGTACATCTCTGGGATGCACCTGTCACATAAGCCACAAACAACATAAAATATCTTAGGGTAATTCTAACCAAACAAGTGAAAAAGGACATCTGGAGGCATCACTATTCCTAACTGTAAACTCTACTATAGAAATATAGTAATGAAAACAGCTTGGTATTGATAAGAAAGACAGGCGGACCAATATCATCCAATCAAAGACTCTGTTATTAACCCACACACCTATGAACACAGGATTTTTGACAAAGAAGCTAAAAAAGAAAGTATCAACAAATGGTGCTAGTATAACTAGCTGTCAACATGTAGAAGAATGCAAATAGATCCATATCTATCACCATGCACAAAACTCAAGTCCAAATAGATCAAAGACCTCAGCATAAATCCAGACACACTGAACCACATAGAAGAGAAAAGAGGGAGGTACCCTTGAACATATTGGTACAGGAGACCACTTCCTAAATATAACAGCAATAGCACAGACTCTAAGAGCAACAGTTATAAATGGGACCTCCTGAAACTGAGAAGCTTCTGTAAAGCAAAGAACATGGTCAACAAGACAAAATGGCTGCCTACAGAATGGAAAAAGACCTTCACTAGCCCCACATCTGACAGAGGGCTGGTCTCTAAAATACACAAAGAACTCAAGAAACTAGACATCAAAAGACCAAATAATCCAATTTAGAAAATGGTATACAAATATAAACAGAGAATTCTCAACAGAAGAATCTCAAATGGCCAAAAGACACTTAAGGAAATGCTCTAGTCATCAGGGACAGACAAATCAAAACAACTCTGAGATTCCATCTTATACCAATCAGAATGGCTAAGATCAAAAACACTGATGACAACTTATGCTGGAGAGGATGTGGAGAAAGGGGAACACTCCTCCACTGCTGGTGGGAGTGCAAACTTGTACAGCTGCTGTGGAAATCAGTATGGCAATTTCTCAGAAAATTAGAGATCAACCTACCTCAAGGTCCTGCAATACCACTGTTGGGCATATACCCGAAGGAGGCACATTCACACCACAAGGACATTGGTTCAACTATGCTCAAAGCCACATTATTCCTAATAGCCAGAACTTGTAAACAACCTAGATGCCCCTCACCTGAAGAATGGACAAAGGAAAATGTGGCACATTTACACAACAGAGTACTACTCGGCAGTAAGAAACAATGAAGTCTTTAAACCTGCAAGACTTACCTTACCCTCTCTGAGGAGTGGACAGGAGGTGGGATGGGAGAAGGATGGGGCAGCAGGAGGAGAGAAGGAAGGGAACTTGGATTGGAATGTAAAGAATCAATTAATTAATGAGAAAGGGTGTTCCTATATATAAGGTACTCGAGGAATGCACAAGGTCAGGCCCCTCCCCCTCTCTCCTAGACTACTCTTAATGGCCATAAGGTCTATATCTAGCCCCTGGAAATGCAGGGAACCAAACACTACAGGAAAAAAAAAAAAGGCCCAAATTCAGACCACAAAATCCCACCAATCCCAGGCCACCCTGGAAAGCTCTGCCCCACAAGAAACCTTATAACAGCCGGTCTCCTGCTCAGTTCTGTTTTGCTTCTTGCCCAAACTGAAGCATCTGCCCTCCAGTGTCTTTCCCAATAAATTTCTTGTATGAGGTCCCTTGTGTGTTGTGATTTTGTGGTACTCCTTGGCTCCTGATGGGATACCTTTCCCCTCAGAGCTGTCACACTCGTATTAGGGAAGCCTTTCTTTTCAGTCCTGGAACACTTACACGATCCACAAAGCACTGTGCCAGAAAGAGTACTGCACCACAGTTCCAGAAGCTAAAAAAGCAGGTTTATTACTGAGCTGAATATCAAATTCTGTAATGGGAAACTTGGTTACACTTTGACACACCAGGTGTCTCACTTAACTAAATGAGGGTCTCTCGGGACAGGTGCCTCATTCATATTTGGTCAAAATGAGCCCACAGAGTACACTCTTTAAGTAGTATGGGAGAAAGCTGGCTGCATAGCAACCATTAACAAAATGAACATGGGTTCTGTAAGCTCTGCTCCTTGAGTAATAGAATAAAATGAACTGTGTTCTGTTGAGGATGCCTTATGACCATTAGAAATTATCATTCCAAATTCTTGTAGCTACTTTCAAATACTCTAAAATTAATGGCTTAAAAGCAAAAATCAGCCAACCCGAATGGCTAAAACACTGTAGGAGTATTTCACAACACAGCTGTAAATGCTTTCCCTTCTACATGAATCCACAATATTTCTATCCCATAAAAAAAAACATAAAATCATTCTGAAAATACTCAAATTAGAATACTCATACTACCTAGTTAAAAAATAAAGCAAAACATAGCAAGCACAGAATGTATTTTCCTAGTTCAACATTAGCACTCCAAACTTGCTTCCTAAAACTGATATAAAGAAGATTTCAAGGTCAAAAGCCATTTACCACAGGGATGACAAGATTTGTCTTTATCTACTGAATTGTGTATATAGGCTAAGGAGCGAAGACAGTGAAGTTCACCAGTCTTTTTTTATGTTACACCGTAATGATTATTTTATTTCTGTAACTGTTTTATATAGAGAGATTAATGGTTTGATTTAGGAAATTTCAAAAAAAAAAAAAATGGGTTTCTCAATTGAAGATTTAGAAGAATGACCTTTTAATGATTAGAAAAAATCTTTTATTTCCGGTTGTTAAAATTAAGAACCAAAAGCAAAAACCAAATTTTTAAAAACCAGGCATGGTGGTTTATAACTTTTCTGGAAGCCTGTAGAGTTCCTGCCTGACCTGTCCTACAGAGAAAGAGATAAGGGAAGTGGGGGAGAGGTAGATATAGAGATAGAGATAAAAAAAGAAACAGAGTTAGGCTAGAGATGGATAGAAAGATGTGGACAGAGACAGAAAGAAGAAAATATAGATTTAACCTGCTAAATAGACATGCCAATGTCTATTAAACTCTATGCATGTAGTTTTTGTCATTAGTGTAGCAAAGTTAAGTGAACAATGTTATTGGAAGGGTGACAATGACATCACAGACAGGCATATATTTTAGACAAACATAAAGCAAAGGTAGAAGGGAATTAAAGGAGGTAAAACTTACTGAGAATTAGCAACATCTTGTTCACAGTGAAGTAAAAACTCAGCACTACTTAAAAGAATGAACACAGTTTTCCTGTATGTAATCTTAATGGACAAAGAAATTACCCAAAAATATGCTAACCAAATCTAGGAAACAATTTTATGCCACTATTAAGTGAGATTTACACAGGTATGCAGAATAAAATAATGTAACCCATTGTCAGAGTACACCAAAAACAAAAAAAACAAAAAAAAAACACCCACCTAATCTTGGGGCCATACAGGAAAAGCATTTAACAAGATGGAACATGAACTCATGAAAAATGTTCTCAGTCAATAGGTGCAAAAATGGTGTGGTGAAATACATTTAGAGCTAAGCTAATGTCATATTTGGTTTTAAGAAACTATGATTTCCCATTAAAATCAGAAAGGTGACCCCTTTAATGCCTCTTCTTTTCAATGATGTGCTAGCAATTCCCAATAAGACAACCACGGAAGAAAGAACATAGAAAGGAGTAAACTTTTGTTTACAGATAAGATGCTCAATGATGGGAGAAAATCTGAGATTGAGAACATTCTCTTGAGACATATATCAAGCAAGAGACATATATCAAGGAAGCAAGAGGCAAAGCTAATATACAAAACCAACTATTTCCCCACATATCAGCAATAAAAAAGGAACTTGCTCTGAGAACAAGTTCCACACCCTCCTACCTGAGAGGTAAAGAAGCATGATAGCCCTCTTCCCAATATCTTTGTTACTGTCTCTTAGCCCCTTCAGAGACCTGGGTTCTTAGCCTAAAGGCACTCCCCTCCTATGAAGAGCTTTCTATTCTGATTGACTTTATTGTTACTTTTAAAGTAACACCAAATTAATCTGTCTTTCTGACCTGTCATTTTCTTTCTTCATTTCAATTTATAACCCACAGAAGAAGACACCATCTGCTCAGTACTCTTTTTAAACTTGATACCCAGTACAGTGGTGGCAAGGAGTAAGCCTTCAAATGAAGTTTTTGATGAGACAAATGAAGAATTATCATTATTTCCTCAAACCATGGATCTGAAGTGGGCACTTAATAAGTCTCTCATACTAGCCATTGAGAGGGAGAAGAACATCTCCCATCTCTGACTACACTTTTCTCTTGTGAAAAACAGGAGGCACACAAAACTGTTTTCAAAAATAAACTAAAGATTTCTTGGACATCCTCTTAAACATTTATGACAAGGTTGAAATCATAGGAGAATGATGGTTAATTTGCAAAAATTTAAAGACATGAACATTAATCTATATGTTCACTGCATAACAAATACTGTCACCCAAGTGTGACTTCTAAAATACAGCCTCTGTCAGCACTAATGTTGGAAAATGGCTAAGTCCAAGACAGCCTTTCAGTCATTCAACTCGTGTAACTTTATGCAAATGAAAAGACAGTATCATCTGCTCCCAGAAACACTCTATACACAAATACTCACTTGCAACCAGAGGCTCCTCTTCTGATGGTTTGAAGAAAAAGGAAACTTTTTCCAAATCAAATAGAGCAACCAGTGTATCTTCCAGCATGGCTTGTTCATCTTTCTACAATTAAGGGAAAGAATCTATGAGATAGCTGGACCACGTGCTGTCAGATGCCATGGTGCAATGTAAATCCGAAGCAGAATCACTTCACCTCTGTTTTATTTCAGAGAAAAGGCTCGTACCAACCCATCCCTGAGATCTCATTTACAAATAATCTATGCTTTTGGCCTTTTACTTCTAAAAGCTCATAAAATAACAGCTAAGAAACAAAAAGAATTTTTATTATTAGGTTAAAAGCTACACTAAATCACAGACATCCTATTTATAATAACTTATTCATTGCTCAATTACTACTTATTGGAAGAGTGATAAAAAGCAATTTCCATGAGTAGATTTATTTGTGTTCCAAAGAGATTACATACAAATATCGTGCACACCCTACTAGCTTTGTAAGGTCCTTAGTCTCGAATATGAATAAGCAATTCAATTCATTCCAACCACTTGTCTCATTTCTATAATGAGACTTCCTGTCATAAAATAACAATTCTTTAAACAGGGCTTTCAATCCACTCATCCTGCTTCACTCCAGGAAGCCTGTGAAACTTGATGAAGGGTATGAAGCACGCTGAACTTGTTTGAAAGGATAATTCATGTTATTAAGAAAACAAGTATTGGGGTTGGATAGATGGCTCAGTGGTTAAGAGAACTGGGGACCTGGGTTTAATTCCCACATGGCAGCTCACAACTGTCTGTAACTTCAGTTCCAGAGAATTCAACACCCTCACACAGACACACATGCAGGCAAAACACCGATGCACATAAAAGTAAATCATTTTTAAAATCAAAAACAAATGCTGTGTTAAGAGATAGCTTCTAAGTGTAAGGTTAACTATGTCATCATTACGAGCCTACGTGCTCGGTAGAGAATATAGTTAGTAGCTGCTAACGAGGCCAAAAGTGAGCACCAGAAAGATGATGTCACTGAGACAGATAGGCACACGAGTGTGAGTGTGTAAACCCACACACTGAGATAGGCACAAAAGCGTGAGTGTGTGTAAACCCACACACCGAGATAGGCACACGAGTGTTGAGTGTGTAAACCCACACAGTGAGATAGGCACACGAGTGTGAGTGTGCAAACACACACTGAGATAGGCACACGAGTGTGAGTGTGTAAACCCACACACCGAGATAGGCACACGAGTGTGAGTGTGTGTAAACCCCCGAGGTAGAGGCAGATGCCACATGTTCGGCCCTACCACTCTTCGTCTCTGAGACAAGGACTCTTATTGAATCTGGAGCTAGACCAACTAGCAAGTTCTAGGTTCCTTCCTTCCTGTCTCTCCCTACTACAGAATTAGAGTTACAGGATGTAAGGAGGCACAAACAGTTTTGTTGTTGTTGTTTGTTTGATTTTGGTTTTTATGTGAAATGTGGGTGCAGAGGGTTCCAACACAGACCCTCAGGCACACACATCAAGACCTCTTACCCACTGAGCCACCACATCCCCTGCCTCCTATCCTCTTGAAGCAGCGGAACAGTACTATTGCCTGGAAGTTTACGGCAAGTCTGAGAAAAAGTCACCATTTTCCTAGTGCGCCAAGGGAATGGTTAGGAGAAATGTTCCAGACACCTCAGCCTCTGAACACTGCAGTGTTCAGAGCCATGCCCTTTCTTTGACAGAACTAGCTTACAGCTGGCACAGCTGGCTGTGCCTAGAGCTCCGGGAATCACAGTCCTGGCTGACTGCAACATTCAGAGATCCACAGTCACCGGAAAGGTTGTTATCGGTATTACTTACTTATTGGTCATAATTTAATTACAACACTACTCTTTACCCTTTCCTCCCTCCACTCACTTTCAAATTCATGTCTTCTTTATTCAGTAATTATTACTGTGTGCAAATGTATATATATACATATTCCTAACAACTGATTGGTTCATATGATGCTGTTTGTATACACATTTTCAGGGTTTTGTGTTCTCAAAACAGGGTTTCCTTGGCTTTTTTCCAGTAAACTCTGATTGAAAAATCAGTCACTAAAATAAATCTAAAGGTTTCATAAGGCCAATTTTTAAGAAGAGCACAGTTCCATTGTGATATATAACTCCAGAAATATGGAATTTACTCAGGCAAAATACACAGTTGAACTGCTCCTGTCATCATCAAATTATGGAATATTTTCATCACCTCCCAAGGAAACTGAGCATCACTAAGTGTTCTCCAGTGGGCATCTACCTGAGCTCTTAGCTCCAGGCAATCATATGTCTACTTTGATCTCTGAAATGTATCTACTCAGCAGGGTTCATCACAATGGAAACAAACTGTGTTCTTTATTGTCAGGCTAGTTTCCGTAGGACTGCTTCCAGGATTTATGTATAATCTAGCATTCATCAGTACTACAAATTGTCTATGCCTGAATAAGATTTTATCATAGGAGACACAGCTCTTAACTTCTGCAGTCACCTGCTGCTAGAAACCTGAGTTGCTAACAGTCTTTATGTATTTTGATAACACTGATTTGACTGTTACAAGTTATTAATTGAATAGACGTTTAGATTTCCATTGGTATCAACCCAAGAACTAGAATTTCAAAAATACAAAACTATGTCTAATGTCCTAAAGAAGTGGTAAGCTGTTTTCCAAAGGGGTTGCATTATTTTACATTCCTGTGACGCACTTCTGAGGATTATAATGTCTACAGCTCCTCCCTAACACTGGTTATTGGAGAGGGCTCTTTGTCTATGCTTTGGCGTCCATTTCTCTAATGGCAGCTGATACTATCTGTCACGTGCTTCATGGCCATCTTCACATCTTCCAGGGAAGTGTCTACTCCAATCCTTTTCCCACTTCTAAATTAGGTCATTTTAACAGGGTTCTTTATATACTCTACTCTGTGCAGTTTATTGCCTCTATGATTTGTAAATACTTTCTCCTAATCTTGGAGACTTCAAAGAAAATTAAACTTAAAGCAGCAGCAATTGATGAGATATCAGAGACTTTAAATAAAGAAAATAGAATGGAAATGAAGTCTCATTCTTACATTCATTCATTCACTCACTCATCAACAAACAATGCTGCCATACTAGGAAGAAGCCTGACTATCATACATAATTTATATTGGATATATACTATGGCTTTGCTTTTAACACTTTGCCTAAAGTGTCTTCTTTTAAATTAGTCCAATAAGTAATGTATAGCCCACAGGGAGTACATAGAGTCTTTTCTAAAGAATCTACTTCTATGTCTCTTAGCCAAACTAGATGGATGCTCTTACCTCATCATTCCAGAATCTTCCATGATTGTACAGTACAACAATCACCTCCCTACTCAACAGTAGGAAAAATGCTATTTTGATACATTAACACATCTATATTTGTCTTAAAAATGTTACCTGGCAGCTATATATTCCACTTACACATTAGCAGATGAAATAGGCTCTTATGTTCAAAGTCAGAATTCCATTTAATGAGCCTCACAATGTTTATGGACACAAAAGAAGACATTTGTGCAGTAGGACACCACAAAACTGTAGAGAGTCAATATGAAAAACTCCCAAATTCTCTATATTTCAAACATTTCAAGGTCCCTTTTTTATCTTTACCCATGCTTCAGTATGGCAATTTCTCCTGCACAGTTGCCTTGCTGCTATTATTGTTGGTGGAGAACACTCATCCAACGGGCACACTGACATTATTTAGCACACGCCGATGTAAACAGTCTGCTGGACAGCAGCGGCTATGTGAATGAAGCACACCCCAGATTATCAGCGTCAGTGGGAGCTCAGGTATCTGGGAAGCTGTTATCTCTGGCCTGAGTGGCTTTACAAAAACCCACTTTCCTCTCATGACTGTTGTAGTCAGTGCTTGAGGATCTAAGAATTGCAAGCATAGGAGTCTCCCCGCCCCCGCCCCGCCCCACCCCCAGCAGAGACACGAGCTAAAATCACAGAAGATGGACTACATTCCACATTCTTATTCAAACCTGACTGACCATGGCAGGGGGAAATCCCCTGAAAATATCCTAACGGCTGTGAAGGAAATAATGGCCAACGGTTGGTTTCCTATGTGACCATGTAGGTTACAGCTGGCACAGACAGTAGGAGGCATAAGATTCCTTACCAAATTTGGTGACAGAAGGGACTGGAAGTGAAAAAGGACACCGGCATTTGCGATCTGGTCCAGCCACTTTCTGCTGGCTTCCCAAGTCTCCATCTCGTTCTCCTTGCTGTTGTCAAACATCTGGTTTAAGGCAGCCATGAGCTGCTCGGAGAAGGCGCAGACAGTGGCCACAAGACTTTGGCAGAAAACCATGTCCCTTCGGAGCTGGGTTTCACTATCTGTGATAGAAAAGAACACAAAGGAGGCCTTCAAATGTTGTAGTAGCCAGTTGTGATGGCACAGAGTTTTAAGGCCAGCACAGATCTCTGTGAGTTCAAGGCCAACTCGGTCTAGACAGTGAGTTCCAGGACAGCAAGGAATACATAGAGGCAGCCTGTTTCAAAAATACAATTGTGAACAAAATATGTTGCAGAGACCACCACCAGTAAGGTACAATAACGTTAGGGTGGCACACATACTTTGGCACTAACCAACAGCTTTCTGATTGGACTTAAGATACGCTCAGCTGGAAGGAAACCATGCTGTTATTAGAAACCTAGCCAACAACTCAGAACCAGGGAAGTCATGGGTCTTGGAGAAAAACCATAAGTCTTCCTTCTTATTAAAACAACCTTACCCCTAACTACATCCTAAATATCCTTATGCCCCACAGGTAAGTGTAGTATTAATTCCTCAAAGAACTTCTCTTTCCAGCAAACAAGATGATTACAGAAAACCACAACCAATCAAAATTCAGAGTTGCGGAGCTCTGTCCCAAAGGCTACATCTACAAAACAACTCTTGCTCAAAAGGCCCGGGCAACATGGTGGGAGAGGGGGTAGAAAGATTGTAAGAGTCAGAGGACCAAGGAGTTTTCTGCGAGATTGTGTGTTCTAGTGATGTCAGAAACCACACCCATAAATTCTCACCAACATGACTGCCTAAACATGAGCTTAACAAGGACAACAATAGGTATGCCAAAGTCAATGGGGAAAACCCAAATCTGCACCTTATGAATCACTCATTCAATGTCCTGAGTAGTAAATATGTCTACATTTATAGGACTGGGGATGCCTATATGTTCCCTGATACCTAATAGATTTAATTTTTACATCAATTGATTTTAGTATGTTTAGTATACTAACAGTTGAGTGATTTTGGCTAACCAACTGTGAACATGTGCTTTCCCTCTGACCTGCTTCTGCAGGGTTTGTTCATAAGTGAAGATGGTGGATGTCTAGGGCTCATTTGGGTTCAGTACAGACTCCAGCCTATATAACTATCAGGCTCTACTTTTGGCATGGGGTGAAATCCATGTGTAGGAGAAGAGCATAGAGTAAAACAACCTGAATGCTGTGATTGCTTGTCTGTGCTCCAATGCCCGGCTTCCTACTTCTCTTAATGAGATGATTTTAATATGTGTTCATATGTATTTTCAAATATACTTATAATAAAAATGAGCTTAAGCCTTTGTGCTCTTATTAAAACACTTAAACTCATTTTTTAAATCTTTCTGGTACTTTAGAGAAGGCAGGTGTCAGAGCCCCATTTATCCCTCCAAGCAGCAGAAGGCATTGATTTTCTATTTTAAGACTTTTATGATTCTGGTCACATTGCTTCAGATAGTAAAAATAGGGCAAGACATTACCTGCGTATTCAAGGAGAGCCAGTAGTATCCGACATTTTGCCTCTGCAGAGAAAGAAAGCACACACATTAATTGTCCACTCTGCTTCTGCAACACACATGATATTGTGTCCTGGTAGTAAAAGTTACCATGGTCTTCTTATATTAGGTAATCAAAATGCCATTTATTTGACATTCTTCTGCTGTCCATCTGCTTAGATAAATGCTGATAATTGCTCAAGATACTAGAATGTCTTCAGGCTTGAATTATACAATAGAACACCACCCAATTCTAGGCAATCCTTGGCTCATTTAGCCTGTATGCTATTACCTAACATATGTATTATAAGCTTTGAAAATACTTGCTACTATGACTAAAATTTTTCAATAACAATGCATGAATGTACATTAGTATACTATGCCATCCTACACATGGCAACCACAAATATTTGACAAGTATATATTAATTTCATACTTATCACTGTGTCCATTGACTTCCAATACCAGAGTTTTTTCTGTGTAATCAAGATTATGGGATGGGGAAAAAGGGTTACAAATCACCCTGTCCTATATATTATAGGTGTCAAAGAGAGGGCATGGACTAGCTGATCAGAAAGGTGGGCAATACTTCAAAGTGCATTGGAGTTTATAAACAAGGCTGCAAAAACAAAAGGAACCAATTTATTATACGCTAGCTTTGTGGCATTAGAAACATCAATATTACTTTCAGTTTCAGCTCATTCATAGATGGTAATATATACTTTATATAATGGCCTGTGTAGGGAAAAATGAATAGATATAAGGTCTTTTCAAGTCTTTTAAAGTTTTGTAGATACACAGAGTGCTATTATTGCAACCTAGGAAGCTGACATAGAATCTACAATAAGAAAATACTTCTTAGAAACTTAAGTTTAGACCACCAGGGAGAAGGAACATATGTGTGGGAATAGTGCCAGCAAAGAAATATATCGGAAAATGAACAACATAACTAATTATCTCATTAAGACACTAGGATTGGCCCACAATTACAAAGTTGAAGTGAAAAATAGCTTATAACATTAGAGTGATGAGTTTAGCTACATCTATGAGGAAAACCACTACCAGCAGCTGGGGGAGAAAAATGGGCCATAAATAAGACATTTAAAATAAAAATCTAGTAATGGTGTGTACAAATCGGAAAACATGGAAAGATAAAAAAAAAAAAAAAAAAAAACTATCAGCATTATAAAGGCAAGGCAAATAAAATGTGAAAAAAAATGTGCCTCATAATATTAAGACAAATACAGACAAAAAAGAAAACAAAAAAGTTCTTTAAAAGAACATCATTTCTAAGGGGGGGGAAGAGGAGAAAATGTCATCACTTACAAATCACGTGAAACACCCCATCCTGGAGCGCTCATTAAACTCACAAGAAACTTAGCAGGTTCAGAAAGCTCAGGAAACTGAAGAGACTCCCAAACACTCCCATTGGTTGTGTTAGCGGTGAACAATTACAAAGGCAAGGAGAAATTCCAATGGTGTGGCTGTCTGAGAGTTGTGGAAAGAATATGCCCACAGGGATGCAGCAGTCTTGAGTCATCACTCATGCTGCAGGGGGCTTTCTGGTGATGAGCCCACACACCTGCGGGTCACCCGTATTGCCGTGAGTTACCCTTCACCCATGTATCGGTGAGTTCCCCATGACCCTGTGAGTTAGCCCTCACCCAGGCCACTGTAAGTGGCCCTGATAAACTCATAGGTTCACCAAGCTGGATGGGAATGGAATCATTTTTTGGTCTGTCACTGCACTATCTGAGATGAAGGGGCATTTCTTTGTTTCTTTCTAGGAAAAGTCATGTAACACAAACTGAGCACGGATTTAAGGGAGTGGTAGAATCAAGCAAATATATCTGAATTTAGTTGGCAATGTGAGACTATGCTTCGCTGAAAGATTCAGCAGGAGACCATTACCACTTTGATGACGTCTTATTCAATCAATCCCCCACTGAGGATGTTACCTTCTATTATCCTCTCCCCTGGTTCAGTAAGCTATGTATGGCTGATAAAATAGCCATCTAACACTGAAATAGCATATTAGCAATCCTTATATAGAGTCATGAGGTTCTGATAGCCTATTGGGTATAAATTTTAAGGCAGACATCAGAAAAGGGAGCACTCCATTGACATATGCAAAACACAAAGTTAAACTTTTACCTATTCACATCCATGGAACCCACAGTCTCAAAAGTACGATGAAAATTACATTAAACCAAATGGAACAAAGTGGTAAAGAACTGATTTGAAAATAATGGCAGCTTACAGACCAGTAGGCTGAAACAGTAGATCGTAAATAAACTTTTTAAAGATTCATTTAGCACACAGACAATCTGGCTTTTCACCCAGAGTAACTGCCTCTCAAATGAACCTAGAAAAGCAGCTAGAACTTAAAAGTCTGCAAAAAGCCCTGGACCAAACCAGCCACTGGAGTCTAATGACCACTACTGTTCACAGCATCAATCAGTCAAAGGAACAAAGAAATAATAAGTCAACCTATGTAAGTGTCTATTAACTCTATGGCTTCAAAATGAGCCCTGGAAAACAAAGAGTATAAAAACATACTACTGTAAGATTTTAAAATGCTTTTTATTGAGTATTTTATCTACATTAGCAATGTGTATATCAAAAGTGAAATACTCTTACCCAAAAAAAAATCAGTAAAACAAAATTTCAGGAATATATCCATTTCTAATCAATAGTATTCTTATTTGAAAAATGCAATTAAATCCATATATTTTTACCATTATCAAAACCTCAAAAGTTGGTGAGATCATCTGTATGAATTTACAACTTCTGGGAGCATTGTGCTACTGAGAGTTAATTCTTTTGAGAATATATGGCTTTCACTCGGTAAAACATTTGCTTCCATTCCCTAAAGTATCTTTAAAACCCATTAATTTTTAAAATATTCATTATTTGGGACAGTTTTGATTCAGAATTTTCATCAAATGGGATGTTGGCTCTATATACACTTCTCGGATTTAGGGCTGTCAGTATTTGGCGGTGGTGGGGGTAGGGGGTATTTGATCCTTTGCTGTGATAGACTGTCCTACACACTGTAGTAGGTTCAGCAACATCTCTGATCGCTACCCACTGGGTGCCAGTAGGAAGCACACTTGCAGCTGTGACAATCAAAATCATCTCCAGGCACTCAGTCATTACCGTAATCTCTAAATTAGAGGTTGTGAAAATTTCACGATGGCATGCAAAGTCACGGCAGCCAGTGACCATCAGCCAAGGCCAAAACTTTAAAAACGAGTGATGCAACCTAAGAAGTTAATTAGATCCCCACAGATACACGACAGACTTTTTAGGCTTCCTATGAAAATTAAGCTCCGTGTACTCTTGTTAATTCCTTGTAAGTTTCTCATTTTATTTCAGGTCCCGAAGTTTTAAGCTCACATTGTTTTATTTGTCTATGCACAAGTCCTATTTGGTTTTATTCTCTGGGAATGTTGTCCATGGTGCAGTCTGCAGTGTTTGCAGACTTAGTCCCTTTCTATCTCCTGGTTCCTCATCCACTGCATTCCTTTCATTTTATCCAGAATGATGGGACCACTGCAAAAATTAATGGGGCAGCACCAGACTTCTGGTTCTAAGCTTGCTAAGGGATTACTGCTGACATCAGGCAATGCTCTTTGCTTTTCATACTGACCTTCGACAAATTTTCTAATATTCTGTGCAAAGGCCCGGACGCTGCTGGGCAGATTCCAAGGATCCTGCTTGAGGTGAAGCCTTAACCTTTTCGGGCAACTCAGCTTTGCCTCCATTTCCTGTTGAAATTCTAAACAGATACAGAAAAATCTCAGTAAGGGACAACCAACCCTCTGTCAAGCCCACTGATTTCAGAATGTGCTTGCTTTGGTCCATTTGGACCATTCTAGAACAGAGTTAATAAATTTCTTTAGTGAAGTTACAACAGAAAGTGAGTTAAATCTAAAAATCAAAGCTCAACATTATTTTCTTATATGGATTCCACCCAGGAACAAGATATACGATGAAACTGTATTATAACTACCAAAAAAAGAGATGTAAGAAGGGTACAGTGCTATGTTCTGAGGCGTACCTACCAATCCCATACTCCTGAGATCCCTCCCCTCCATGGATAGGACCAGGTAGATTTTACTCTACTGCAAAGGCGATTTAAGTCTTTTGTGTTTTTAATTCATGTAGTTTGGGTTTTGCCCCTAGAGGTATCAAATGTTTTACACTTTCAAAGATACATGAAAGTTTATAAATTATAGTATGTTGATTTTTAATATTTTCACATATGATTTCAAACAAAATGGAGTTTGGAGAATTATGAAACAAAATCCACAGAATTTTTCCTTCTGCAGTATTTTTGCTTTAGGACTGTATTGCCAAGTATGTGCTATCTTCTAATATTTACTTCAAACATACCTTGTAATCCTCGACCTGGTGTGAGGTACTTGGTTTTGTCAAAGGCCCTTACAACAGCTTGTCCTTTCAAGAGGTTGGTTATGGAATCCATCTATCAAGAAGAGATTTTTCCAGTGTTACAGATACAACACATAATACACACATAATACATAATAAATAGGCATATATGAGTATCTATGTATATATATATGTGTTCATAGATATATCTTATAAAATACTTTTCTTAAATAAATGTTTTTGAAAACCCATGCTGAAGGAGCTTGTCTTTAAGCAAAATATTATAATCAACTCATATTTTCACTTAAACATTTCCAATTCTTCCTAACAATTTACAATAAATTAATAAAAAAAGATACAAAATAAAAATTTACTTCACAAAAGAAAGTGAAAGTTCAGAACTTAAAAAAAAAACAATTATTTTCAAAGTGTTACAACCTTCCATACTATAAAATTTTTACTGTGATCATAAACATTTTTGCAGAAGCAAAGTCCAAATATGAATGGCCAGACAATTATGCTGTTTTTGAAACTAGAACTAACATTAAGCAAGGCACCAGGAAACATGAAGTCAACCCACAAATAGCCAAGAGGGTTTGTCCTGTATATGTAGTTCTTTTTAGTTTGCCATATGGTTTTCTATAAAATACTTGGCATATAGTCACCTGTTTTAAAGAAAAGGATGCCAAGAGACTGAACACATTCCCCTTCCTAGATCTTTACATTACATCTCAAACATTTCTGACCATTAATCTCCATGAAAGACCCACAGCTGCCCCATCACACCTGGCTGAAAAGCTGCTCCAGGCAAGTGTGTATCTTATCCTGTTTATCATGAGATATTCGGATGTTTAGAGGGAGCTCATCACCTATATCAAACAAACAAACAAAAAGATAAGCCTAAAACCTTCATATTGTTTTTAACATGCTGAAATATGATGTTATGTGATAAAATATGAGCAATTAAACATGAGCTCTTATTCCACATCAGAAAAGAAATTGGATCAGGTCTCAAAGAGCAGAAAAGTCAGTAGGACCATGGTCCTCAAACAGTCCAGGGCCACACCCCTCGTGGGAAGCATGAAGCGTAAAGCATATAGCAATCAATCTGTGTTCTCCTGCCGTCCCTCTCCCAGGTGGCTAAATATATGGTTCCCTTTGGTGTATGTGCCTTCTAAAAAGCATCCTCAGGCTGAATTGACGTCTCACACCTCCACCCAAGCATCCATGCCCAGTGCTTTTGATAAAAACTTGTTTCCAGTGTACCTGGAACGGGAGGATCAGAAGCCATTCATTAAACAAACAAACAAAAAACAAACAAACAACAACAAAAAAAAACCAACAAAACACTTTTAAATGCAGTCTTCTTATAATGGCATTCTCATGCGGATCAAGGAAATGAATCCCCTTCCTGCAGGCGCCTGTGAGGTTACTGACATCCAAGAGCAGACCGTCGAGCATGCGCACCTGAGTCCATCTCGTCACTGTGGAAGTAGGAACTGCACTGGCTGCTGCAGATACTCGTGAAGGAGGCGATGGAATTCCTGTTGCTATTGCAGTCACTACAAAAGGAAAAAACAGAGCCATGTGTTGCTTTAAAAACGGGTTTGCCCAGGTCTGTGCCCAGTGGAATGGCAAGAGTGGGCAGTGAAAGCCAAATGTGAGCGAAGCACAGGGACACAGGAGTCAAGGCCACTGCTTTGTGCGCTAATCGAAGTTACCATAAAAAGAGTACTGTGTCCTCTTGCTATTTCTCCTCACGTGAATGTACGCCATACAGAGTTATCAGTGTGTTCCATCCATATAACAATATGGGAAAAAGAAACCCGTCCAACTCAATTTTTTCCCAGTTTTTGAAAGTCCTCTTTTTAAATTCAAACATTTCAAAATTTTCTTGTCATATAATTGATTCCTACGTGAATTTGTGAAAACGTCTGGTTATAAAACTGGGGAGTCATCATCCTTTAAATAACAGGCATTAGAAAAGCTTCTGACAAGCTCTGTTTTATTACTTTTCTCTTTCATTTCTGGTCGTTCATATTACAACTTACTGGGGACACCTGGAGGCCCCCACAGCACCAGAAAGTACCAAACATGAAGAACATCTATGAAAAGAATGTTTTAGATGCTGAGTGATTGTGGGGATGATTCAGATTTTACAGATAGTGCCAGACATTTTTTTTAATCCTTTGAGAGTAAGGGAAAAGGACTTGATTTCAAATCTACATTTCAGATTCCTTTTGTAGTCAAGAAGGAGACTGTGGGGATAATTTTAACCATCTGAAAACTGGGATGTGAGGTAACAGGTATTTTTAGAAGTGTAATTTGCCACTGGAGAGAAACCACAGACTCCTACTATGGAGCAGGCTGGTACTTTCAAAGCTAAAAGTAAACAAAATAGTAAAGCTGTTCAATTCATTATGAAATCTTCAGGAATAATTCATTCCCTTTGATGGAGTTATTAAAACCCTTTTTTGGCAAATAAAAACCAGGACGGCAGACTGATTAAGCAGGAAGCCATGAAGCAAGACCCCCTGGTTGCCAAGGTGAATATCTACCCTAACACAATGGACCTATGCTCTCTCATGCATTCAATGGAGCTGCTATATCAGAATCTGCCATTCCACATGGTTTCTGGAGATTATTTTAAATTCTTCTGCTAAAACTATTCTTAAAAAAAAAAAAAAAAAACTATGCATGACTACATTGAAATAACCCTGATGAGAGTAATTTTGATTAACTGACACTTTTTCATTGAAAATACTATGAACAAAAGTGAGCATTTTTCCTTCAACTAATATAAGTGAAACCAGAGATCCTGAAGCTGGACACGCAATATATGTGGCTAGTTGCAAAAGTGCTCAAGTGAGAATTCTGGGAGACAAGGTTTGGGGGAGAAAAGTACTTCCGGTGATGGAACTCCTCAAAGGAGCCCTTGAGCAGGAAGGGGAGCTGGATGGACCATATTTCCCCAAATTCTAAGGTTGCAATCTAACACTCAGTTCCTCAAAATGTGAGAGATGGTCTTTGTAAGGTTATCAGGATGGTGTCTTAATCCAATATGGTGACTGTCCTGTAAGAAGTGGATCTATGAGAGGTCACATGAAGAGACACCATGAGAAGGTGACAATTTCCATGAGGTCAGATGCCCAGAGTACGCCCTTCCTTTACAGTCCTCAGAAGGAACCAAGACAGTCAACATCTTGGTCAGGCTTCCGGGACCCAGAAAGCTATGTGACAAATCCTGTTGTTCAAACCAGTCACTTGGGAGTACTTTATGCTATCAGTCCTGGATATCTACTACAGAAATAGTCCCTAAAGGAAACAAACACAAAGCTGGACATGGAAGTGAGAATATATATTCTCAAAAAGAACTGCTCTTTGCTAGCTAACAAACCATGAGCAGGAGGACATTTTGCACAATCACTATTGCACGGTGACACAATCAGCCTGCAGGAACAACTCTCCCATAAATAGGGCCACACTACTGGAGGGGAAAACAAAATGCTTGTTTCAAACAACCCAGATCATTAATGAGAACACTTTTAAAGACAATGCTGAACTGGTGGTTATTTTGAAACAGCAATGAACAAAAATCAACCCTCGGCATTTTTCTCAGGGCTCTTGAAGAAAACACAAAAGCTCGCTTGTGTTTGTTGCTGAAATGTGACAAGGAGCGGCTCACCTGTAAGAGTCTCTGTTGCTGACAGTATCGTGACCCGAATCCTCTTGCTCCTCTCCGGCTACGTTAAAGCAGACGCGTTTGCTATGCCTCTCTCCCTTCTCATCGTCACCGTCGGCTGGTAGCCCACACTCCGCCGTCTTACGCTCCATCTTAGGGGAGTGTGTGATGGAAGACAGAAGGCTGCAATGTGACATTTTTAAAGAACGTAAGTGCATGTTTGGAAACAAGCTCAAATGGATGACACTCCTATTTGTTACATGTGATAGGCTTACAAATATTTTCCAGAATGCTTCTGTGTTTCGTGCCAAATAACTAGTGTCTTTGTAAAGAGGGTGTCGTAGAACGTTTGGTTTTGCTGCTCAGAAGCAACAGACCAGAAGGTGTATTCAAATCCTGCCTCAGTCACCTGAGCGTTCTTCTCAGAAATGGTCATGGTGGAATGAAATAAGAAGTACCTAGTCCCCATGGCTGCTCTGGGACTAGAATGAGAGTAACGTTATGGTGCATAACACTTGTATTCCCTCTTGTCATTAGTTACTCCTAGCATTACAGTGTAGTTATTTCCTCTATTGAAATTGTCCCTTCAGGGGGACAGGAAGGCTCAGCAGGGTAAGGAAACTGAATAGATTCAGGAAAGTCTCCCAAGCTAGAAGATCACAAGGCCAGCAAAGGATGCTTGGAGAGAAGAGACATTTCAGTGGAGCTGTTTTCAAGCTGTTTGTTGAGTTCCATGGATACAGCTTTTGTGAGTCATCACCCCGTGCTAGAATGGGCCTTTCAGTGAAGCAGCTCGAGTCACCCATGCTCCTCTGAGCAACTTTCACGCACACAGCCCCCACAAGTAGCTCCAGTAAATTCATTCTTCATCCAAGCTAGACTTGAGCAGAAATCAGTCCTTTGGTCTGGCATTGGTGCCACAGTGGGGGTTTCAGATGCTGGTTCCTACCTCACCAGGAGAAGTCATGCAAGGAACAAACTCCAAACATTAGCCACACTTTAATACCTTCCCTGCCTCATCCTCCTACCATAAAGACCAAGCTACCCAATGACTTTCACCTCCAGCATTACCTATGTGACAGGGAGAATGTACACCATTAATCTCAACTCTATTCTAAGAGCCAGGACCCCTGGATGTACAAACTTAAAGGTACTAAGCAGGGTGACTGTCATTGTAAGGCTTAAAGGAGGCAGGGGCCACCAGCATAGGCAATCCAGTCAGGATAAATGCACATAGCCGTGCAATCAAAGAGTTTCCTTCAACTGAGCTCAGGGGTATAGTGCCATGAGCTGGTGTAAAACCTAAGGAAGGTTGAATAGTTACAATTCTAAGGCTGGAAGGCTGACTGTGGTGCTTCTGTTGGAACCACCTAACTCACAATTACAGAAATGTAACAGATTTAATTATCAAACAGCATGCTACAAACTTGCAAGATGGATTTAAACTATACCTGAATGAATGGTCTACAGATGACTTCTCTAGCTAATAATCACAGTCACATTTATAACACCTATGACACTCAGCTCCTGCCAGTTGCACATTATCTGTATTCATAATGATACAAACACCTCTTTTTGGGGTATTTCAAGATAACAATGCCCACTCCTCTTATGCATGTTTTATATGTGACAGCAAAACCAATGCTGTACATGGAGTAAATCCAGAGGAAGGGATTTCACTGTTTAAAATCATGGTTTGTTCCTAATACTGTAAGTGTAGTATGCAAAAAAAAAAAAAAAAAATACACAAATGCGTCTGCCTTGTTGGAGTGTCAATTTCACTGGGAGGAAGATACAAACAGCAAGCTTTGTAGCTCATCAGATGGGAACAAATGCAAAGTTCTCACAAATGAATAGCAGAAAGGAGGGAGCCGGGCTTGGGTGTGGCTAACAGTAGAGCCTGTTCATGACCCACTTGATTCAACTTCATGTAGTTTGGTTGGGGAAGTTCTCTCTGGGAGGTGCTACCAGAATAATGTGTGGCATTTAATAGTTGTTAGACACCAGCAACAACTGGAGAATTCCACAGCTCAAGACTCTGTGAACATTTTCGCTCTTAAAGACAGTTTCTCCATTTTGAAAGATAGGCCATGTAGGACAGATTGTACATCCATTCACTTCTTCTTCCCCCCCCCCCGCCACACCCACAACATGAACACATTAGACTAACTCCAATTACCCAAGCTCCTACTGCAGAGACAGATGAAACCCGCATACCAAGAGCAAAGGCATGCAGGAGTTCTCATCTCGCTGGGAGTCCTCTGAGCTTGTGGGGATTTTAAATTAGAAGTCACGGGCTGGGAGCATAAACAGCTTTCTCACAGTCATAAGAATTGTATTCACATTTTAAACAGCTGCAATGTACTTGGACTGACCCTCTGGGAATGAGAGTTTAAGTTAACAAATAAAACGAATGATAGGGGAAAATTGCTTGCATAATATTTCTAGATTCTAGGACGCAACAATAAAGCTCATATGTTTTTTGGTAATCGGCAAAAAAAAAAAAATGCTTTCTTTTGCTTTTGCTCACTGAGAACATGTATCTATCTACAAAGGTCCAATTCATTAAATTATGAGCTGAATCCTACTCCAGAAAAGTCTTCTTTGAATTAAACATTGATTGGTAACAACTTCTGTGCACACTATAACTCACCAACTGTGTTCCAAAATATCGTCATCACAGCATGTGTTGGTTCTTATAGTAAACCTGGTAAATATGGACTAGGTATTAATTCACTGAAATCTAAATTCCACCTTATAAAGTAGGTACTAACTCTATTCTAGCTGGGGGACAGGAGGTGAAAGATATACTTTCACATACATACACTCTGAAAATTAAGCAAACTTTACTGACTCTTGGGTAAATTGTTACAAACTGGAGAGGGTGGATGATCAGAGAGGGTGGATGATCAGTAGTGTACACATCAAAGTGTGAGATAACTTCCTAGTCTTCTGAGGATGGGTGTATCTATGTGAATTGCTTTAACTAATGTAAGATGACTGGATATGATCTGTGATACTTATAGTAAAATCCTATAGGCCTGTGTAAAACAACCCTTAGTCCTTTCTCTCCATGACACCAGTTGCATTCCAGTTAAAGGGGAACCTGCCTGGCCCTCTGAGTGAGGAAAACAGCCCAAGGTGGACATGAAGACTGAATAAAGAAGCCCCTGTTCCTTGAATTCTATGAGACCTTTAGCATCCCTTTGAACAACATGGGACACAACACAAAGGTGTTGTGTGGAAACCAAATGTCAGAGGAAGGCTAGAGTATCTACAGAGGAGGAGCCTCTACTTTGTCTCCATGGACCTTTCTTATCCTGACTCTTGAAAGCCCAAGTGGTTGGCTGGCCTTGCAAACCTTCTCAGAAGCAGGGTCCACCAGGCAGGGCACCCCACATAGGACTACAGTTGTCATTTTTCAGGGATAGAAAGGGAACAGTGAAGCTGGAACTCAGCGAGACATGCTTGGAACAGATGATGCAGAATCTTACAGGCTAGAAAAATGAACTTGATGCTACCGTTGCCTATCTGGATCTGTGTTTCCCATAACCACAGACTCAATCAACCAACCATGATCTAAAATATTTCTAAAACTCATTCTATCTGAATTGCATATGTGTAACTTTACCCTGTTATTATTCCCTAAACAGTACAGTATGATAACTATTTACTTAGAATTTATATTGTAGTAAATAGTATGAGGAATCTAGAAGTGATTCAACATACAAAAGGATAAGTGTGTTATACACAAATACTATGCCATTTAATGTAAGAAATGAGAGCACATTGAGATTTAGGTATCGGCTGAGAGCTTTGGGTGCAATCCCCATTGAATACCAAGTGATGAATGCAATTTAATTACAATGTAATGCTGTTTATGGTTTTAGGAGGGGACCAGACCAATTGACCACATTGGATCTCTCCAGTCCCTGCTGAATGTATAAAGTATCCAAGAGAGGCTCAGCTGGACAACTCTCTAGGGACACCAGTGAGAAATGGTGGTGATTCAGTCTAGAGTGACGGGTACTCTAATGTATAATTGATATACCTAAATTAGGTACTATAAGGGTAGAAAAAAAAGATGACACATCAGAGGTAACATCTGAATTCTGGGCTGGTGAATTGAAGAGTTGGACAACACTTTACCTAGGTAAAGTTTACCCTTGCTAGGTAAAGGGGTGAATAGGGTTTAAGTATATGAAAATTGTAATTCAGTCTTACATTTATTTAAATTAGAGGTGATTTGGAAATGTCATACCACCCAGCTACCACAGACAACAACAGTAACGAAGTATGTCAATGACTATAAAAACACAATGTCCCCTCCACAGGAGTTCTTGACATGATTTGTGGAAAGGTATACTTCTATTTGTGCATTTATCAATGAAATGCTTCACATAATTTCACCAACAACACTGCAACCCCAGGTACCAACTTCCCTGTTATATAGCAACTCAACACCCAAACTTGAGATATCTGGTATTCAAAAAAACAAGGTCTGTTCTCAAGGTTCCCATCTTTACCATGCACTGCCCATACTCACCCCATTTGCTCTATGCTGGGGAGAATACACAGATTCTCTATTCTAAACTCCCATCAAGAGTTTTGGACCACACATGAACTGTGTTCCTTCTCATTTATATCCAAATATAATTAACGACTAATAACTCAGTTAAAGGCAAAAATCGTTCAGCTTCCCAATGAGAAACCACAAAGCTCTCATCAAATCTGTAAAACGCCCTTCTGTCAGGGTTACTGCAAAGGAAATTCATCTCATGTCAATCTGTGGCTCTGAAACTAAGTAGAAGGATTAGGTGAAATGCCTATGTGATAGAAGATATTTGACTTCTAGAAGTAAACAGGTGGTAAGGTACCCAGACATCAAAGTAAGACAGCACCAATACCAGATCCTTGTGGGAATGAGTAGCTTCTAGGAAGGCTGGCTACAGGATCTTATAAGGCAATTTCTTTATTGCTATCATAGCATCTGCATCTTCACCCTGACCAAGAATAATTATTACACTGTGAGAAATGATCTGGTAACAAGCCTTTTAAATAACTTGTTGAGCTCGACTGCACAGCAGCCTCTCTGAGTTCTAAGGTCGGTGGGGAACCCGGGCATTTGGACAACTGTATTGTTTTAAAGAGATTATGCTGCAAATCAAATCACGTGGAAGATGTTTATATTTAGAATGAAATTACAGGCTGTTCATGCAGAAGACCAAATTCACTTCTCCAGCCATTTTCCATGTCTCGTTACTTTTCAAATAAGTACACAGAACTGCCAAAGGCTTTCGCAATAGCAAAATGGGGAAATCGCACTGGAAATGCATCATTTTAATTAGTTTCAGCTCATTGAAACCTAGCCATTGCTAAAACTAGTTGGTTACATATAAGGATCAAACCCAGGTGAAGCAATGCTGTAATTTACAATTCTTTTTCTTTCTTTCTTTTTTTTTTTTTTTTTTTTTTTTTTTTTTTTTTCTTGGAAATAGAGCCACTTGCACTCCGGCCGGGAAAGCAGGGAGGGTAACTGCAGACCTTCACCTCTCACTCCGCTCCTGCAAATTCAGTCTCCCCCCGGCTCTGCAGCGGCCCTGATATGACTGCTCCTCTCTGTCCAACCCCATTCCCTGCTAACTAAGCAGACCCTGGTGTTCACACTGTACTTTTCACAATTCTGCCACCACACACCTCCGCTCCCCACCCAGCCCATTTCTAAGTGTCATCTCCCAATGCACAAGCACATTTTACTTGGGCCCTCCTCCTCCAAGTGGCCACAACTATCTGCATCCCGGAAGAGCTTCCTACCTACCAGGCAACACACAGCCAGCCACCACACACTACTAAGAACCAGAGTGGAAACAGAAATCAAGGAACTAAACCCCCACCCTACAAAGACCAGATATCAATACCCAAACTTACATTCTTCCTCTTCCCAGATGCCTAGGCACCACATTAAAAACAAGACAACGGCCAGAACGATGTCTCTGCTAGATCTCAGAGAAACTACCACATCAGGCTTTGAATGTTCCAAGCTGAAGCACTAGGAAGATCTTAGAATAGCCTTTATGGATATGATAGAGGTCCCTAAAGAGAAAGATGAATGAATCCCTTAAAGAAATCTAGACGAACACAAACAGTGGAAGACAATGAATAAAAGCTCTCAAGAAAGGAAACTGAAGGGACACCCAACTGAGGTAATTCTGGAAATGAAAATTCCGAAACTCAGACAAGAACCACAGAGCAAGCTTCAACAACAGAACACGGGAGACTGAAGAAAGAATTTCAAGCATTGAAGGTGATAGAAGAAATAGATACATACAATGGTTACAGAAAATATTAAATCTAAAAATCTCATGCCACAAAACATCCAAAAGAAAAACATCTCAAACACTAGAAAAGACCAAAACTAAAAATAATATGAAAAGAGAAAGGAGATGAAATCCAAGTAAAAGAAACAAAATATTAAAAAAAAAATCATAGAAGAAAAGTTCCCTAACCTAATGAAGAGGAGATGCTCACTCAGCTACAAGAAGCTTACAGAAGAGCAAATGGACTGGACCAGAAAAGCAAGTGCCCTTGGCACATAATAATCAAATGCTAAACATACAGAACAAAGAAACAATATTAAAAAGCTACAAGGGAAAAGACCAAGTAACATATAAAGGAAGATCTATTAGAATTACATCTTACTTCTCAATGGAGACTCTAAAAGCCAGAGGGCCTAGACAGAAGTCCTAAAGACTCTAAGAGACCACAGATGCCAACCTAGACTATTATACAGAGCAAAACTTTCAACCACCATAGATGAAAAAAAGATATTCCATGATAAATACTCCATGATAAAGTCTAATTTAAACATATCTACAAATCCAGCCCTGTAGAACTCTGCTAAAAGGAAAATCCCAACCTAAAGAGACTGATTACATCCAAGAAAACATGGGGAGCACGCACACACACACACACACACACACACACACACACACACACACACACACCACTACCAATAACAACAACATCAAAAGAACAGGAAAAAAAAAAAACACTGCTAATTGATAGCTCTCAGCATCAATGGTCTCCAATTCCCCAATAAAAAGACACAGACTAACAGAATGGATTAAAAAACAGGATCCATCCTTCTGCTGCATCTAAGAAATATGCCTTAACATCAATGACAGATGTTAATCTTCATTACTACACAGCTTAAGTTCTCAAAAAAAAAAAAAAAAAAAAAAAAGTAAGCTTTCAAAGGGGCTTTATGTGCATCCCACTGAGCATGAGGAGCTGCATTGCATCCACAGGGAACCATCAAAATAAAAATGTTGCCTCTTCAAAAAAAAAAAAAAAAAAAAAAAATAGAACAGAGGAGAAAATACATCTACTTGGAAATACATGACTTGTAACTTGAAAAAGTCAACATTTTGCATATGAAGACTTTTCCATGGAAAGGGGGGATGATGAATATACACAAAGTATTTCCTTCACCTCTGCTAGCAACTGAGCAACTTCATAAAGCATACGGGAATGGGGTCTCCATATAATTCTTAGGATCATCTGCACACACTGAATAACACCCACCCCTTGAAAAACATGAGCAATCATATTTGGTACTATGTTATGCTTTCCTTATTAATTTCTACATTTTCAATGAAATTCACATTATTATACAGTTATTGTGCATGAGAAACTTATCTTTTCCAAAAGCCACTTTTCCTTTATGATACTGAACTACTAGATGGAGACATTATCACACACCAAAATGTATCATGCCTCTTTGTGGAGCATAGGCATCCCAAGTATCAAATTCTAAAGTTTTTTTTTTTTTTTTTTTAAATCAATGTGTCCAGTTACAAGGGAGATTGTGAACTGCCTCCATCTTGCCTTGGCTAAAACATTCAAATTATTGGAACAGAAAAAAAAGAATTTACCTTAAAAATACTAAGTTTTTCTTTAACTCACCTAGTACATGTCAAGTACCACTTAGGAATGTCTCTGGGAAATAAATTTCCATATTGTTTTCTGAATTGAAAAATGCAACACAAGAAAGAACCCGCCATTTACAGTTAGAACATTTCTAAATGCATCCCCCTTGGTACTCAGAATTGGACATGAAGTCTCGTGCACATAGGCAAATGTTCTCTGACTGATCTATTACCCCTCCCCAGTCCTTTCTTCAGTTTTAATTTTGAGACAGGGTCTTGCAAAGTGCCCAGGCTGTCCTTGAACTCACTCTGCAGCCTAGTTTGGCCTTGAACTTGTGATCCTTTTGCTTTGGCCTCTACAAGTAGCAGGGACTACAGACTAGTGCCGGTGGGCCCAGCTTTAACCATATTTCAATGTGAGGTTTTATAATAACAATGTTCTTCCTCTGTCATTCTTTCTTTCAAAATTAAAGGATTACTTAAAATCCTTATCCATATGGATTACCTCTTCATACAATTTGTAAGGAGAGATGGAAAAGATCTTTACAGTCAGCACAAAATCCCCATGAATAACGAACATATTTTTCAAAAACACCTTGCATAACTCTTTTATGTATGCAAAAATCTATGCATGGCATAACATACTTACTCATCTATTTGACAAACACACATCTCCATCTCCTTGAGTGCAGTCTGCAGTTTGCCGAGGAGTTTCTGGTAGATGTCTTGGGTTTCTAAGTCTTCCTCTTTCAATAAATATCGGAGTCCATGGCCATCTTTGTGTCCCAGAGACAAGCCTGAAGGGGCCGCCATGGTTGTGATTGTGTGTTGAATATAGACCATGGGGCTCAGTTTCCCTGAGGGGTTCAAGTCATTCATTCCATCATTGAACTTCTATTTACACAGTCCAGCACATTTTAGAAGCACGAGTTCATATAGAATAAAATGTCAATCCAATGCTAAATTTAATTCAGAAATTAAAATCTGTGGGCACATTGTTATTAAGATCTACAATAGAATTACTTCAGTTGTCCAATTGCAATGATTCACCGTGGCCTCCTTACTGTTCTCAAAGCATGAAGAACCTCTCACAGCAAAATGAACATATAATGAAAGCATCTCTCTTAAAGAGAAATACTCAAAGTGTCAATTGTCCTTATTCTACCTATACATCTATGAAATACTCTAAGCACAGCATGGAATCCTTTCTTTATGAAAGCAGAACACTGGGAATCTACCAAACTTTAAGATGCAGGCATGGGACTAAAGAAGCACTGGCTATTCTTCTAGAGGTCCTGAGTTCAATTCCCAGCAACCATATGGCTCACAACCATATAATGTGATCTGGTGCCCTCTTCTGGCCTGCAGGCATAATGCAGGCAGAACAGTGCATACATCATAAATTAATCAAGCTAGCATAACTAAGTAGACATTGTCTAAACTCCTATTCATGAGTTGACAAAATTTCAAAAGCTAGCATACCTGGCTCTGAAGAATTATGTTCTCTGTCGTGAAAACTATGTTTCCTACTGTCCAGCTGAACACCGAAGGCACTCCCCAGGGACGTCGATGTTTTAGGATAAGAAACTTCCATCACATTGACGTGGCAGTTGGTCGGGCAGAAATCACTGCTGTGCAGTGGGGAGATCTTAGATTTGGCCTGCTTAAAGGTGGGCCAGGCTCTGTTCTTCAGCACCCTGGAGAACTGCAAACGAAAGAATTGGGAACCAGTTGAACACAGAGGAGTGACTCAGCCGTCTCTCAGTGTTGCCTCAGCCATAGCAAACGCAAAAGGAAATCAAAGGGGCTCAACCTGAATGCTTAAAATGGTTACAGTGTTAGGAGCATCCCGATAAAGCAAATCATACAGGCCGCACGGGTGTATGGCTCGGCTGACGCTGAGACTGTAAGCTGGGGGTCAGAGAGAGTGAGCCTCGGTGACAACACACTTTCCTAGCACTGGGTCCCATGGGTTCCAGCAGCTGAAAGAGCCTCTAATAGAGGAACTAGCTGGAGCGGGCACCAGGGCAGGGAGCAGAGTTCTAAAACCAAGCAAGTGAGCAGAACACTATAGGTGCTCAAGAGTGGAAGAAGATGGGGTTATCCCAAGCCCCATCAGAAAGCCACCCAACGCATGAGCCATAAGAGCTGCTACTGACCCAGCAGCAAGCTGCGGAGGTGCTGGCCAGAGTGGCAGGACAGGCTTCTCATGTGTCCCCCCAGGTGGCTGAGCTTTGTAGCGAGGATCAGACAGAATTCAGTTGCGTACTCTTCTTCCAAGTGATCCGTCACTTCTGAGTGTGGCTACCCTGCTACCATAGATGTGCAGGGTCTAGGAAGCCAACAACAGCCTGGTTCTCACCAAATCTGCTTCCCCTTGCTTTAGAGGCCTCTCTCTCCCCTGGCTCCCTAAACTCCTTCTGGCTTGTTCCTTTCCTACACAGCTCACTCACTCTGGGCCTTTGAACAAGATGTTCAGTGTCTAAAAGTTTCTTATTCATTGCCAAACACTTTCTCTTGCACAGGTTTGGATTCCAGAAAGTTGTCAGGAGTCTTACATGACTTCTAGGCTGGTTTCCATTTCCCTGGTGACAAATTAGAGGGCACCCGTAGCCCTCCTCATTACTAGAAATAACCTATTTATCTTAGCTGGCAGAAGGAAAACTCCATGGGGTAATAGTCTTGTGCACAAGTAGACACCATATAGAGCCTAACTGGATTGTGGTTCCGAAGGCCTTTGATATCTTTTGACCCTGGTATCAAACTATCACAGGACTGAATATAATGTTGGGAAAGTCAGTATTTTATCACTCAGCAAATAGTAGATTTGAATTAAATAATCCTAAAATATCAAAGATCATATTCCAAAAGTAAAAGCTCAGTATTGGGATATAAAGCCATATATATATATATACATATATATATGTATATATATATATGCACACACACAATATACACACACACACACCCAGCAGGCAGGCCCTTGCCAGATGCTCACCAGATGTTATCTGATCTTCAGTGAGCATAGTGAGTTGAATAAGCATCTATTCCACATTAGCCACCCAGTCCGTGGTACACAGTTACAACATCACAACTTGAACTGAGGAAGACAGCCTTGGGGGAGAGGAAACAATAAGAGGATCTCTCCATCCCAGATGCCACAGTGCAGGGTGTAGGAGCAGCCAGACACCAGCTCCCTGGTTTCCATGGAAAAAAAACTTTGAGAAACAGAATCCTAAAATGAGGGGGTACAGCCAGGGAACTAACTGTAGTGCATATGCAAGAACATACTCTGTGCTGTGTGTTAGCAAACCTCAGTCTGCCAAGTGTTGTAACAACATTAAATGACACGCCAAGTTTAACTAGGAAAGGGGGAGTAACTGTTCCCAAACGGAAAATCAATCATTTTTAACAAAGACATATACTGGGTCTGAGGACAGAAAATTAGGCCTGCTACTGTGGTACAGCTCAGACAACTCATTGCCAACTTTATCCATTTGTTGATAAATCAGGGTCTGAATCTTCAGGGGGTTGATTCCAGGACACAGTAGGGATACTGAAAATCAAAGGTGTTTGACTCCTATATAAAGCGACATAGCACTTACATATGACTTGTTTTTTTAATTTTTACATTTATTTACTTGTGGGTAGCAGGGGTGTATGCATTAGGAGGTCAGAGGACATCTTGCAGGAGTCAGAACTTGCCTTCTATTGCATGGATTCCAGGCATCAAAGAAGACTAAGAGGCTTAGCAGGCATCATTTTTACCTACAGGGCCATCTCACTAGCCTTTAAACAACTTTAAAGCCATCCTTACATTGCTTCTATAATACCTCGAGCAATGTAAATGTAATATAAACATTTATTGTAAAGCATTTTAAAATTTTAGTGTTTTTTTTTTTTCAAAACGCTTTTGATCTGCAGTTGGTTGACTCTCTGGGTGTGGAACTACAGATGTGGAAAGACAGATTGTAGCTAATGAAAGGGGTTGCGATCCTGAGACAGTGAAGAGAGCAGACAGGGGACATTGCAGAGGGGTGGAATGGGGACTTTGACGAAAACCTAAGGTCTGAGATATTCATACCCTTGTGTGGAGAAGACCGGGTGGCTGAGTCACCAAAGCAGGCAGAATGAAAGGACATCGAGTCCCTGAGCCCCTGGGACTGTCAATGAGAGCTCAGAAAGGAAGGGAGGAACGAGCTCCAGGAACAGACAGAGAACAAGGCCAGCCTCACCAGGTCCTGTTGAGACACGATAAAGAAGGACAGGAAAGGGGCTTTGACAAAATACAGCCACTTCTGTGGCGTGGCAGGGACCTGAGCCCAGTTGTAGAGTTCTCAGGACTAAAAGAGAATACATGGTCCTATGAAGGAAACGGAAGACTCCTTCCAGGAAGGAGACTGAAGAACGAAACTGAGTGGAGAGGAGGCGGGGGCAAGGAAGGACATGTTTCTAATACAGGTGACAATGAAGCAGTATTTGTAAACTGACAGGAACTTCAGGCGTTTTATGCACTGGAAGATAATTCATGTTTAAGTTCTATATACTCATTTAACTAAAACATAAAAGCTAATTATTACTCTTCAGATATCTCCCATTTCAGTTAAAAGTAATATGCTTTGCAATGGAGTCAGGAAGAAGATTTCTGTATAGATTATCCTCTTAGGGGGGAAACAATGGGGGCAAATAATTTTCCAAATGCATGTGTCAGTTTGAAGATTATATGTAGTAAGTAAAGTAGAAGGAAAATTCAAAGGGAGCTTTCCAATTTATTCAGTGACTTTTCTGTGTACATGAGAACTACCTCTAGGATGCGCACAAAGAACTTCCAAGGCTCACAATAAGTCTGGTGATATGAACCAGGACAGTGACTCTATAGCATTAGGACGGGTTCTTGGTACATGCAAGGAGAGTGTTCCCAAAGCAAGGCACAACAGACAAATCACAGCCGAACCAATCTCAGTTCCGCTACACAGAATAAATTCCGGCAGGGGGCTCATTCCGGTGTCCAGGGTGTTCCAGACCTACATCACACATAGACAGAAAGACAACTGGTGGCCTGTGGAGAACCTCTTATGAGCTCAGGAGCCTGGCTATAGAAGCTACTGGAATTGATTAGTTCTTAGTTCTAAAATCTAAAATGTTTAGAGTCATAACAAATTCAGCACCCACATCAGTGGCTCACAACCTTCTGTAACTTGGGACCCAATGGCCTCTTCAGGTCTCTGCACACACTTGTAGAATATACACACACGTGCACACACACACACACACACACACACAAATAATAATTCTGTACACTATTGCACACATTGTCTTATGCCTGTAATAGACAGCCAAAACCTGCCTGGAAGGTCCTATAGAGCTCAAGGTAGCACTTTGTACAGTCAAATGTGTTCAATTCTAGCAGGTGAAAATGACATGACAATTCTCACTTCATATATTTTGATCTTTCTTTTTAATTAAATGCTAAGTGTGAGAAGGCAGGAATCCGAAAACAACTTTTCCTTGTGCCTCTATTGCCAACATGTAGTACCATGCTGGTAAGCATTTCCCTTTTCCTCCCAGCCCATCCTACAACAAATTTTCCTTTCATGTTATTATGGAACAGAGAGTCAATGAGCTATGTACTAACAGTATCTGCTACACAAAATAATCCATTCTGTTTCCCTCCATCTCTGCAGAGGTGTTTATGAACACTAGCTTGATAGTTTTTGGTGTTGCCTCTACAAAAATTGGTGTGACAACTGGTCAAAAGGAAGGGAATAAGTAACCTTAGGTACCCAGCCTCAACAGCTACGTCTACAAAGCAACTTCTACATCTCTGACTCAAGGAGCATAGCAGAAGACAGCGCCGAAGGAACAGGAAGTCTGCTGCTAGACAGAGTGTTCTAGACATGGCAAGGACATATACACTCAGGAGAGCTCAACACTTTGGTTGCTTAAACAGTATGGATGGGAGAATTTTACAAGGCCATACCCCTTGATGAAGCCCTATGGGCAATCAATGGTTGCAGACAGAGGGAGAGTTTCCTTCAAGGATAAATTCCCTGATAGATTATCCAATCCTAAAACGTCAGTGTTACGGTGGAAACTTCACCCCAGCCCCTGACATCCACACACCCAAAGAGTCTGGAATGTTATAGCGGAGGTTCCACCCAAGCTCCCCTCCCCCATCTCCCTCCAAACACTGCTGCATCCCCCAGAGATGCTCAAGACCACTCCCACAGGGTATTTAAACTGCCTCCCAGAAAACAGGCTCATAGTTTCCCAGTCTCTTCTCTGAGTGGGGGTGAGGGGGCTGGAAGGACATCAGGGAGCGTTGTATCCATTAAACGTGGGCTTTATTATTATTATTATTCAATTTGGTTTGGTCTGGTTTGGATTGCTGCATCAGCGGAGAGACTTAGCCGGGTGTAGAAACTTTTCAATCGGGCCTAAACATACAAGTAATACTAGTGAATTTTTTCCTTGGTTTTTGCTTCCTTTTCTGATTGTTTTATTGGAAATAGACTTTTTGGACAATATATTCTAATTACAGTTTCCCCTCCCAACTCCTCCTAGATCCCTGATTCCCCACCCACCCCAATCCTCAACCTTTGTCTCATTCGAAAACAAGCATGTAAAAAATAAAAAGAAAATAACTTTTAAAATGGAATAAAATAAAAAAAACAGAATAGGATGAAACAAAGGAGAAAATAAGCAAAAGAAAAAGCACAGGAAAAACAAAATGTGCAAAAGACCTTGAAGGGGAAAAAAAATTACCAAGTCTCAAGCATTTTGTTACAGCAATAGAAAACTGATCAAGAAAACGATATGACTGCTATTTTAATGAGCACATACCGACATTTAAAGACATTAGAACGTGATTTAAATGTGACTCAAACAATTAACTTCAACAACAGCATCATGTACAATTCAGCCTATTTACCTTTCTATAACTGGATATTCTGTGGCGGACATGCTCAATTCTTTCGCTGCACATGGTGCTGAATTTATTCTGAAGGTCAGTGGGTATCACTTCATTCAAAGAGCTGAGGCCAGTGCAGTTTTGTACAAAGTGATCATCACTTTTTGCTAGGGCTTCCAGAATCTGTGGCGACACACATACACAAAAGTAAAGTAACATCAAAAGGGAGCACATGCACTGTCCCTGGGTGAGCACTGTGGTTGCCAGAGCTCCTGTAAACAGCCTGTAACTGGTTTGATTTGTCTGTCAGCAGTCTCAGGTTGCCCTGGACTGGATGATAAAAGCCTGCTGGGGGAGAGACTTCAAAGGTACCCTGCTGGATAAATCATCTCACTCTGATGCAGGACATGTCTCCCGGACTTCTGTCATAAACATTCACTCAAAAGACTTCCCCCCTCAATCTGGTGGGGGAACAGCAGCAACAGCAGAGGCACCATCACCACCAACATCACCACCAACAGCAGCAACAACAAACTAAGAGAAAAAGCACTGGGATTCTTGTTACCTAGTGGGGCCACAGGGACATCTGCCTGCTGAGAGGCTGAATAAATGAAAACTTCTCACAGTGCTTTGTCTAGGCATTACAAATTGTTTTGCTTACAGACTTTTTTAATTTACTTACTACGGTTTCTGATTTTGTTTTTATAGCTTTTCTGTATTTGCAAATGTGTGTCCCAGTGTCCCTATGGGTTCCTAGAGCTTTTTCTTTGACTTTTTTTTTTTTTTTTTTTTTTTGTCTGTTTGTTTTATTTTGTCCTTTTCTGGTCATTTATTTATTTATTTTTGTAATCATTACTAATGCCTATTTGTATGTTAATAAGACAAATTAAAAAAAGGATGTGAATTTGGGTGGGTGGGGAAGCAGGGAGGATCTGGGAGAAGCAAGGGGGAGGGGAAATCTTAATCAGAATATATTGTATGAAATAAATCCACTTTGAGAAATAAACAAGAATAAAAGGGAATCAGACTAGCCTGTGAAAAGGGGAAAAAGAAAATTATCATGATAGATTATGAAGTGACTGGTACCCAATGTTTGGCCTCTGCCTGATAAAGGTTCCAGATACAAGCATCCAACAGATATTTTGTTGTTGTTGTTATGTTTTGGGTTTTTGTTTGTTTTTCAAGACAGGGTGTCTCTGTGTAGCCCTGGCTGTCCTGGAACTCACTCTGCAGACCAGGCTGGGTTTAACGCACAGGGATCCACCTGCTTCCTGAGTTTGGGGATTGAGGCATGCACCACCAGCAGCTAAATGGTGTTTTTAGCTTTTAGATTTAAAGTTCTTTCCTTCTTCTCCATGTTGCTTTCATCTAAGGGCTAAGCCTGGCCTGGGCAGGGGTCTAACACAACTCAACACTAAGCTCCTAGGATCAATAAGAGGAAGCTGGTACATAACGAATACCAGGAGGAGCTAACTGCTGTAACATGCAGGCGTCGGGAAGAACAAAGAGCAGACGGCCAGGGTGTTGGGTTGACAGCATCATACTGTCACAGAGTCACTCATACCTTGGCAGTTAGGCTGAAGAACCCTTTGGGCTCCACCATCTTCTCTACAACGTGGCACTTTGTGCCCGCTGTGCTGTCGTATTCATAGACAACCCCGTACTCAAGGTGGACATTGTCCACTGTCAGACTCACATGCTCCTTCTTGCCGTCGATAATGGCCATGGTATTGAACTTGTCAATGACCTCTGAAATACAATTTTGGTGTAGTTAATTCGTGTGTTTTCTTCCTCATCAAGTATCCTCATGAATCTCTGGAGTTGTTTTTATTATTATTATTTTTTTTATTGTTGACACAGAATCTTACTATGTTGCCTTGGCTCACCTGGAACTTACCACAAATTCCAGATTGGCCTTGAACTCAATAGACATCTGCCTCCCAAGTGCTGGGATTAAAGACATGTACCGCTAAGCCCGGAGAGTCTCCCCATATTTCTGAGTTCTTTAAAGGCTAGCTAAGTTAAACATGCTAAATGGCATATCTGTTCTTGTTAATGCTTTAAAACACAAAAATACTTTTTAAGGAAAGCAAATATTTGACAGCTTCAAATCTTGCCATTTTAATGTATCTAATCTGATTGATATATCACTTTGATCAAAGGGCCCCATGCATAGTAATTTACATCAATATAAACACTCCAGAGGCAACTGCATCTTTTTTTTTGTTTGTTTTTTGTTTTGTTTTGTTTTCATTTGAAGTGTGTGTGAGGAGCTGTAGAGAAGGCTCAGCAGTTAAGAGAACTATATGGTCCTGCAGAGGACCTAGGTTCAGTTCCCAGCATCCACATGGCTCATGACCATGTGTGTAGATCAGGCACCCTCTTCTGGCCTCCATGAGCACCAGACATGAACTTGGTGCACATATATACACATGCAGGCAAACACATATATCTATATATAAAAGATATAGGTATCAACCCTGCTAATGTAGACTAGCAGTGTGTGTGTGTGTGTGTGTGTGTGTGTGTGTGTGTGTGTGTGTGTGTCATCACAATCACAGATATTTACCTCTTCTCTTATTGCCCAGGTGGGAATATACTAAAAATTATGTGTATCAGGTATATTTTTAAAGGAGCTATAGCGTTTCTCAACACTAAGACTTCTTGTATGAACATGACCATGTGAAGAACATCTTATGAAAACAAGGATGGACCTGAGTCATCAGACCTGGCTGAGGCGGAGGAGGTGGAGACTCTGAATTTCTTCCTAGCTTTCAGGGAAGCTTACTATGGTGAGCCCCATAGGGGCAGAAATATCTAAATGACATAATTCACCTCCGGGTGGGCAATTCTGGGTTGGGTCCACCCTCCTGCCCCTGTGACTTTACTGACACACCTCCCTTGACCTAAATGGGCTCAATTTCTTCTTTCCTGATAAGAATTTCTGTTTTGACAACTAAATGAAAAAAATGGAGGAAAATCCTGCAAAGGGGGCAGCTGTAAGGGCACAACGCTCAGCTGTAATCCCATCACGTTGGAGGCAAAGGCAGACAGACCGTCACATAATCTGGTCCAGACTGGACTACACAGTAAGTGAAACCCTACCTCAAAGAGAAAGGCATCATATGTCAACCACTATCTATTACTACGTATATGCCTGCAACGACATATGAATTTAGGTATGAGCCACAGCCTGAAAATATAAGACCTCCATGCTTGGGAGCAAACACGGTTACTACGGAATAATAGTGTAAGCACATGAGGACAGGAAAGAAAGCAACCTACCTTCTACTTTGCAGTCAAAAGCATCCTCTGCCTCGTCTCCAGGGGACTTCGAGGAGCACTTCTGAAGGTCTTCATGAGCATTTTCAAGACTGTCATACACCCACTGTATGGAATCTTGCTGGAAGTGAGGGAAGGAAGAACTCTCAGAGATACTGTGTAGACAGCAAGATGCATATGAACCTCACAACGCTGCTTTACAGAGAAGCTTGACCATCTAGCTTGCTTATTTTTCTAGCTGAACAGTAATAAATTTTGAAACAGAAATTAAACATCAGAATGGACATCTAATGAGAATTCAGTGCTCTGTCTTTAGCTTAAATTACCTTCAGAAGATATACTATATATATTTATCATAAAGATGCATTCTTTAAGATGTGATATAGTTCTCAAACGTCTTCCTGAAATGACTCAAGTATATCTTCAAGTGAGTTATAAATTATACCTTAAAATATACAAATGCTAATTTGCTATACCAACTACCTATAATTATGCACACCATTTTAAGGTCCTAACACACACTGTATTTCAATACTTAATGGTATTATGACTCAAAGCTATGTGAACCTGGAAGACATCTATATCATCCTGAGTCTTCAAGTCATGTAACATCCTTTCATACAATCCATAACTCACCCTCCATTTTAACTGAAACAGCAGTTCCAATCTTATTTACAGGAACAAGACAGACAAAATGATCTCCAAATAAATGCTTCAAGGGTTACATGGCTTTAAGGTTTATAAGATGATAAATCAAATTGAATTGAATTACTGGAGAGTAGTACAATGTGTAGCACCTGTTTTTTTTTTTTTTTTTTTTTTTTTTGTTGTTTTGTTTTGTTTTTTTTGTTTTGTTTTTTTCCTGAATTGGGTCTACAACTGTGTTTAGCTAGTGTGCTGATGGAAGTCACTACAATTAGAGCTAAGGGTTATAGATGTGGTAGAACTCAGGAGTAGGAGAATGCTTAACATTCACAAGGCTCTAGGCTCAATATCTAGCAACACACAGAGACACAGACACACACACACACACATACACACACATGATAGTTGACTTGGCTACTCTTTCATCTGTGATGTATCCATGCATCTTGATACTATGCACAAAGAAGAATCTTGCAGGAGAACCCCAAGACAGGAACTCAGAAGAACAGCGTGGCACACAAATCTAGGTGTTATGAAGAAGGGACCTGGGTACCCTGTCAGGCACCTTGCAGAACATAGACACATCAGCAGCTTTAGAAGAACCACCCTCCAGTAAATTCAGAAAAAGACAGTGTCCTGGGTCACCTGGTTTTGGGGTCCTCCATTACATGGCAATGGATGAATTCACTGCTTCTCTTAATGACTTCCTGATCATGACTTTTCCAGGGAGACAGATGGGGAAAGGTGGGTAAAACTCAAATGAACCAGTTTGTTAACTTAATAAAATCCTAATAGGAGAGGAAGGCATGACCATTTCTAAAGAGTCTGGGGGTGGAGGGTACGTTCAATTATAGTTCAACAAGTGTTCACTGAACTGCCATCATTCAGGGTAACCTATAAGGCTATGCACAATTTCCAAGTTTCTATTCCAGTTCTGACCTTATTAGTAAGCAAAATAAAAAAGCTCTTTTCCCGGCGAGTCAGTGCCCTGCAGAATGTCAGCCCTAGTGCCAGTAAAAGCAGCCATTCATCCTCCCAGTGTGGGTAATCATATTCTCAAAAGCAAGAGAACTTCATTACAGAGTAAGGAAAACACATGACCCTCCCCCAGTCAGGGGTCCCTGTACCCCTAGTGGATAACCTGAGACTGCTCCCTACTAGGCCACTAGTCACTTTTTAAACACACAGAAATACAATTTGCTTGTATCAGGTCCCAATCTCATCTTCCAATGGCACATAATGGACCAAAGTTCTTTAAAAGTTCGACACTGGCAAGTATATTCTAATGTCTTCTTTAAAGCTAAATCGAGTTGCCTAAATAGCTCCATCTAAAAATTAACCTCCAACTATATAAAAGCCATACTCTGTGCTTTCCATTGAAGATTTGGTATGGAGAGTATATTTATATAATCTTCACCAGTATATATACTCTAAAGTATCTCATGGAAACATTTCATAGCCGTAGATTTAACATGGATAAACTCTTATCAGAAATGAGGGCTGAGGGAGGAACTCGGTAGCAGATACTTGTCTAGTATGCATGTGGACCAGGGTTCAACCCCAAGAAACAACGGGACTTGAAAGGGCGAGAGGGATAGAAGGAAAAAAAATCAAGTGTCTCAGAACATGTTTTTAAACGAACAATGATGCTACAAAAGCAAAATGAAATGATAAAATACAACTATTTAAGCACAGTCAATACTAGTTAGAATTAACCAATCGAATAAAGCAGTCATAATGAGATCCTCAGTGCTGTGAGGATCACACTGAAAACCAAAAGCTTTTCATGCATTAGTGTATGCCGTCCCCTGATTATTCCTGGGATGTTTCCAATTCAATCTATGCTTCTATGTACCTTCACTGGCCGCCTGTACTTCCGGCAGGCTGTAACGTGTGCAATGACACTGGCGTGTGTCTCTTTGCTGACATTAATTCCATTTACTTTGATGATACACTGCCCTGGGTGAAGGCCAGCTGCTGCAGCCACGGTACCTTTTAATATAAAATGAGGAAAATTGTCAAAAATCAAATTCAGCACAAGGTTTCACTCACCTGAATCTCATATAGAACAATGGGAGCAACTTTCAATATATCCAAGCTACCTGAAGTGTTTGTGATAAATCTGGTTTGGATAGCAATGCTCCCTGTCCGATTCTTCTCTCATGATCCAGAGCAATTAACAAACCACCCCACTGCTTCCTCAAGGATTGTTTTAAAGGAATTATTGCATATCGACCTTCACTAATTAGCCATTTCCCTTTCAAATGTCTACTCAATCTAATGTTCCAAATTTATAGTTAAAAAGGGAAAGATCAGAAGCGTAAACTTCATTTACAAAATGTAATATTACTTTATTTTTTCAACCACCAACAATTTAATGTGCATGTAAAAATAAATTCTTTAAAAATTCTACATTGTTTTGGTGTGTACACTAGAGTGCATGTTCATATGAGTGTACAAAAATGTGTGGGTATACATTCACCTATATATGTGCACGTGTGTATGTGTGTGTGTGTTTGCATGCATAGCCCAGAGGTCAACAATGAATATTTCTTTCTTTCTTTCTTTCTTTTTTATTTATTTATTTATTTATTTATTTATTTATTTATTTATTTATTTATTGAGTCAGGCTTTCCCACCTACCCTGGAGCTAACTTATTAGCTAGACTGGCTGTCTAGCAGGCCCCAGGAATCCTGATTAGGCAGAGTTGTACACTCTGCATTGGTGCTTTTATGTGGGTGCTGGATATTCAAACCCAGGTCCAGAAAATAGGGCAAGCACTTCAACTGAACCATCTCTGTATTCCTACAATTCATACGGAAAGAAACTGAGTCAGGTAGCAATTACAACTGGTTGCTTGAAGATAAATTAGAGTCTGGGAACCAAAGGACATGTGAATAATGTAATCAAGCGGTTATCAACTGTCCAGCCACTTTATGTGCATAGATACATAAACCTATACCTACATAAATGCACCTATGTAAATATGTAAGCAGTATGTCCTAACTGGTGATTTAAAAATCCCCAACCATCGATATTTGAGTGTCAGTGCAAATCAACACCAACAAATAATATTACTGAATTTTACATATTATACATACATGCACTATATCAGTGTCCATAAAACTTACCATATATTAGAAAAGAATTTCACTGGAAGCAATGAACCCATAAAGGAAACATAAACATTTTTTTTAAACTTTTATGTTTAAGAATACACCTTTTGTCTCTGTTCAGACCCCTCTAATGTTCAATCACAGCAATGGTTTTGCTGCACAGAATCAAGCCCTAGGCGAAGAGAGACATTTTGGCTGGGAGCAAGGCTCTAAGTCAGAAAATCACGTGGCCACCGGGACACACAGGCAGTTCTGTCTGTGTGCGAGCTTAGAGTTGGGGAGGGGGCTGAGTGTGAGCTAAGAACTAGGGCAGGGGGTGCAGATGAGACGGACTGGGAAAGTCACTGAGGGACCCCTTTCTCCCAGGAACCCCAGCTGCCTGCCCTGAAGACCCTGGAGTCTGGATTTTATACCAGGAGGAAGCTGAGGGACACATGTGTAGAGCCTGAGTCTGCCAGGGAGGCGACAAAAATGTGTATCTTGGGGATCAGGAGGCAAGTGTGAGAAGCAGAGAGAGCCAGTAGAGAAGGCAGATGAGACAAGATGGCTGGATACATACAGGGGCCCAGGAAGGCAAAGAAGCCGAGGCGGGAAGCGCGGGCACCATAGCTCTGAATGACTTTCATTCTGGTTTTGTTTTGTTTTCCCCAGCTATTCTGAATAAAGCACTAGGAAGGTGCTTAGATTGATCCAAGACTGAACTCTAGTGGCCTGGAAGCAGCAGTGACCTCCTCTTGTGACACAGTTATTCTGATAATAAACCACCGCCTGGGGCGGGGTGGGGCGGGGCGGGGCGGTATCTGAGAGGAGAAACATCAGAGCCCACCCCAACCCCTCCTTTCCCACTTAAGAAACAAAAGTCAGGAACAAAGGGGCAACCCACTCAGAAGACAGGGACAGTGATCACAGTTACACACATTCAGGCGTACAGTGACTGTACCCAAGCATGGGACAAACTTGTGTTAGGGTTAGTGAAAACAGAAACTTAATGTGAGATCACAGCATACTTCAGTTCTGCAGTATGGAAGGGCTATTGGAAAGGCTTTAAATGTTCATCTGACATTGTGGAAATCTAAGTGAAAAGATACTTTTTTTGAGAGAAGATTTATTTTTTTTAACCACGTGAGAGCACTGATTAATTTTGTAAAATAAAATTAATTGGCTCTGACAGCAGCATCCTTTCCAAATGTTCCTGCTTCGTGTTTGAGGGCACTGTGATGTTTTTACATTTTTCAGTGCTGCAAACAGTCACCTCTCTTTATCACATAAGTGCAAGACTGCTCAGCTCACCAAGGCCCTTCTTGCCCCGGCAGCCAGGCTACTTATTATACACAGCGCCGAGAAATCTCTACTCCCTTTGCTGGCATCAGATGAAGCAAAAATACATATCACAAGAGCTTTTGGGGTTTTTATTTGCCTTCCAAAGCAGCAAAGTAAAATAGAAAGAGGCTTTTAGTCACTACAATTATTTTATGTTTTTAGAATGAATTTCATGCTGCAATTTATTGAAGGCTCAAAGGGGGGAAAAATGAAGGAAATCCATAACAACTGGGTATCAAGCCCACAGGACTCTCTACAAAGCCTGAAAACTAACATTTTTAAAAAAATTATTGATCAAAACCCCAACATTTATTTGCTGCTAAGGAAAATATACATAAATGACCTTAAAGTCACTATTAGTTTAAACTAAAGTATACAAAAAAATCATGACTGGAGTAGTCATTCTTCAATCAAACTTGTAACAGCAACAAATATGCTTAGGAATTTGGGGGTCCTAGTTAAGTGTGTGTGTGTGTGTGTGTGTGTGTGTGTGTGTGTGTGTGTGTGTGTGTGTGTTTTCGGGCCCGAGCATTTGGAAGCCAGAGGTTAATATCAGGCTTCTTTCCTAGATCACTTCACCTTGAGTTTCTGAGCCAGGTCTCTCACTGAACCTGGGATTTGCCATTTCGCTGTACTAGACTGCCAGCAAGCTCAGGGAATTCTCCAGTCTCCATCTCTCCAGGGATGGGGATACAGGCAAATGCTGGCCTGCAAAGGTCTTTGTTGCATTTTGTTTTTAATACGTGTATTAAAGATCTGAACTCCCAACGTCATGATTGCAGGGCAAGGACTTCACCTACTGAGCCATCTCTAGCCTCTCTTTTGGCTTTTCAGCAAGGTCTCACTCTAATCCAAGGTCACCTCACATTTTCCACAACCCTCTGCCCTGGCTTTCCCGAATGTGGGAAACGCAGCTGTGAGGGACCGCACACACCGCTTGAGGTTTTGAGGTTTCATTCTTTAACACATTCTTTCCAGAATGTACTTTCACTAAGTTACTGGAGAGGGAGGAGACAGCCCTAACACTATGATGATGGACATTGTAAACACATCTCGGTTGCACGGGAACAGTCAGAGCGCAGTTGCCCACTCCAGGGGGATGCCTCACCTTTTCCCACCGCATGCACAACCGATGGGCCAAAGCCTCTGATCTGGAAACCCAGCCCGTCAGCAGAATCTGCGATTTTCACTGTCCTAAACACAACCAGAAAACAACGTGAGACAGCCATACATGCCACAACAGGTTCTCTCAACCATCAGCTCCACCTGAGCTCCTTCTAACAATGCATACATCCCGAGATCTCAGGCAAGAAGTTAACCTTATGAGATTGACCAAAAGCACCCACCCCAAGGATGCAACATAAGAAAAAACAGGTGGCAGTGGCCACTCCAGCTGAGATGACTCAGGGCCCTCCAGATGTGCCAGCTCAGGGCCCCCAAAACAGGATAGAGAGAACATTCAGTGGGAGTGGCCTACTCCAGCTAGATCAGCTGCAGAGACTTCCTCACAGGGAACATGAGCAATGCCCGTAGCCTTTCCCCTATGGGATTTTTCATCTCCCTGGGCATTAAACCTCTTACGGATACTCTTGCATCTTAGTCGTCTACTTGTATAAGATAAAATGTTGTGTGACAGGGACCTCTGAGGAAGGCCCCCTCCCTAGAAATGCCCTTGAATGGGATGGAGAATAACAGAAGAAAAATCTAAGCTGCCCCCATCCCCTTATTGCTCAGGCTCATCTTTGCTAGAATATATTGCTGCTCCCCCACTGGCTCTAACTGAACCACGCACTGCTTCATCCATTACTGTTTCCGGCTGAGTTCTTCCATTCCAGAGGCTTGAGAAGGGAGACTGCTGAGGTCAAGACCAAAGGAAACTGGAAAACTGGAGAGGGTCTGCCAGGAGAATGCTGCCACATGAGAAGCCCTTGGAGAACACACCAGCCCTTGGCCAACACAAGGTGCATACAGCAGGGTGGCCATGCAGCGTCCCCACGGAACAAATTCTTATATAGATGTATCCAAGGAAAACAACAGGCAACAGGGACAGCTCAACTCGCTCTGAGTTCTTATTCTGTACTTTGTAGCTGGGCACACTTGGGTTTGGACAAGCTCCTCAAATTCTGGTGTAAAAAGTGTCACTGTCAAACTATCACTGTCAAACCTGACTGTATAGTATGCTGATGGGGATTAAAGAGACAACAATTTCTATGCTAGCTAGTTTCTGTGGAATTAAAACAAGACTAAAAGCAAGTTAGAGGGGTATTTATTCCATCTTGCAGGTCACTGTCAATCACCAAGGGCAGCCATGGCAAAGGCTGAGGCAGGAGCTACAGAAGAGATAATAGAAGGTCCCATCTACAGGCTGCCTCCTTCCTCCCTCCTGCTCTGCTAACTTTCTTATGCAAGCCAGACCCACCCACTCAGGGGTGCCACAACTCTCAGGGGCCTGGGCCATCCTCCCTCAATTAGCAATAAAATTTCATCACCTCCCAGTAACCCAGACTATTGGGTTATTCATAACTCCTAGCTTTCTCCCAAGCCTTTCTGAGTAAGGCCTGCCCATTCAACGAAAAGCTATGTGAAGCTGACTTCCACGCTTCAAGATTACCGTGAAATATATATTTTTTCTTATTTTACATATAGATCCCAGTTCCCTCCCTCTCCCTCCCTCCCTCCCTCTCATGTTCTCTGACCCCCGCCACCACTCCCCCTATTCCATAGAGAGGGTGATGCCTTCCAGAAGGGATCATCACAATCTGTCAAGTCATTTGGAGTAGGGTCTAGGCCCTCCCTCCTGCCTCTAGGCTAAGGGAGTACCCCTCCTGGGGAATGTGCTCCCAAAGTCCTTTCATGCACCAGGGATCCATCCTGGTTCCACTGTCAGAGGTCCCTTAGACTGCCCAGGCCTTCTAACTGAGACCCACATTCAGTGGGTCTGAGTTGGTCCAATGCTGGTTTCCCAGCTATCAGTCTGGTGGGGGGGGGTACTGTGCTTTTTTAAACAGATTCTATACCCAGTACCATGAAATACATTTCAGGAAAGGAAAAAAAAAAAAAAAAAAAAAAAAAAAAACAGAAAAACAGAATTCCTGTAACTAAACATAATTAATCTAAAAGATCTTTGGATCATGTTTTTCCAGTGGGAAAATGACATTGCCTATTAAAATAATTAATAAAATTATACAAAATAAATGTTCTATTTCTGTTAGAAAATAAATATGTGGAATTAGCTACTGCAAAGCCTTTTGGAGAAATTCCTTGATGTTATCAAGTGTAAAAGAATCAAAAGAAAATTATATTGTATTTACTTCTCATATTTTTGGTTTTTTTCCCTTCTAAACAGGATACTACTTAAATTACAAAATGCTAATTTAAGAAAATGTGAGTAATCCAACCAAAGTCCCCATACAGTTCCTCCTGAAGCCTCGTATTCTCTGGGCCTGATCCAAAGATGCCCCCCCTCCCAGTGGCCTTGGATGCCTGAGTTAGGGGAAAGTCACTGCTATTTCAGACCGACTGAATGGGTTTGAGAGCATGAACAAATCCCTGCCTCCATGCCGCCTCCCATTCCTCTTTATATAATGAGAACTAGCCACTTGCTCTGGTGGGCACTACATGGCACAAGCAGCTGGAACTACTTTTCTTGAGACACTGTCTCAGAAGTTACCTGTCCCAAAAGCGCAGACAATTCCCTCACGAGAAAACCCTGTACTGTCACTGCTACACTTGAGTCAAGGGATGTAGGAAAATGTCAATACGTGGAGGAATCTCTTTGTACCCACCCCGTCCATCATGCTCTGGCCTCACACATAGAGCCAAGCAATTGTGAACTGAAACCTTTGAAACCATGGGCTGGAACAAACATTTCCTATATGGAGATGCTTACGTCAGCTATGTGTCACAGAGAGACAAGAAACATGATGAGCCTGTGCCTCATTGGGCAGGGACATGGCAGGGAACACATAATAAATAGATCATTATAGGTACTTTGTGTCAAAGCAATAAATAAATAAATAAATAAATAAATAAATAAATAAATAAAAGAATAAGCACACACACACACACCACTTCCAATTCTTTACATCCTAGAAATTTAGAATCAAGGGAAAACTAGAAATCTCTGTGCTTTAGATGCTCATTTTCAAATGGAAACGTTAAGAATGGCAGTATCTTTGTGGTATCAACTATAATGAGATGAGCATAACTGCTATTGCTTGTCAAGGCAAGCTGCTGCGGCATCTCTGAGCACACCCTGCTCCTCACAGTGGGGGAGAATTTCTACCAGCTTTTAACAAGTAGACTGGATGTGGATGCAGGACTCCCGTTCAAGTGGGGAGTCATAGAGTCTTACTTTCTAAGACATTCTCTTCAGTGGAAACCCATGTTCCTGTCTAAAGGACACACACATGCCAATTAATAAGTGTTGTGACTTACAAGATTTCCCACTCTAGCTTATCTATATTTTATCAAACATATTAATGTACTGTACTCCGTACTTTATTCCTATTCTTACTGCACATAAATGTATGTGGCTATTAATGCCATATTGTCTCTAAAATAAAAAAATCAGTTTTTTCTTTAATATATGTAAATAGTCTATAGGGCTCAATATAGAAAGAATATTAAGGGAAAATTATATATTTCAAGCACATTTACTAAACATGAATATGCAATCTTTTAAAAATTTATTAATTTATTTATTCTCTGTATATGTGTGTCTCCATGTATGCATATGTGTGTATGTGTGCATGCTGTGTGTGTGTGTGTGTGTGTGTGTGTAGCTCAAAGGACAACTTTCAGGAATCAATTCTGTCCTTCTACAATGTAGTGGCAAGTATCTTTTCATTCTAAGCCACCTGGCTAGCACAATTATGTCATCCTTTAATATTATTCTTCAGTACAATATAAAACATTCTTTTGATGCAATAAAGAAGCAATTAAATAAAATGATAAATTAGTAAGGGCATCACATAACCACACAACCGAATTCTTGCTATTATATGATACCTACAGTGAGCATCAAACTCTTCACCAAGCCTGAACAAACCAGGACATACCTGACAGCTCTGTGTCAGACAAACCTTATGCCATCTAACCAATGAGGACATGGATATCACGATAACAAGAGAGTGGTGCAAGAAAGGCTGGAACCTTGGGTTCTAGATACTGCACAGCAGCTCTTGCGGGAAGAGCTGGAAGACACAGGCCCAGAACTCTGACAACCGAGGATTTGTTCCCATCTGTTTATTCCTGATATCACTAGCTCTGCCTTTTTCCAATTACTGAAATGTCTATTTAAGCAAGCAAGTTGTTGTACAAATTAACAAAGTATCCGCATGGCTTAGACATATATTCACTAATAATTGTTCTGAATGTCCCTGTATTCCTTCCTAAGACATTTTATTCATTTTAAATTCCCTAAATATGTCAGGAGATAGGCAACTAAGATAGCCTTACCCTAGGCAGAGCTAGATAAAGAGGGAAAATAAACTGTAATTATTTGTAGAAAGAAAACACTACTGCAGTTCTATGCCGTCTTCTAGCCCATGGCTTCCTGTGGGAAACTGTATTAACAAACCACACTTATTGTTTCAGGCCACTGAGTACATGCCATTGGGAAATAAAGCATCCATGCCATTAATGACTTAGCATTGTCCCAAAGGGATGGACTGGGGAGAATCCAGCCCATAACACTGAACTTAAGACTCAAGACAAATGTATACATGATACATCTAGCTACTACTGAATGTGTGTATACTATGTAATATGTTACATATAAAAATACTTTAAAGTTAATAAGGATAACAACAATTCCCTAAATTGTTTAAACAAATTATCTTTGTTTTTTAAATGGCATCCTTCATTTGTTTTAAAATTAATGAAGTTGCTGGTAACTGCTGATACAATTTTTGAATAGTAATTCTGACATAACTCATTCACAGCTTCTGTTAAATACTCTGTATACATGTTATCTCAAACAGCTGATGCAATAGTTCATGACTAATCTGAGATCATTAGTAGAAATAAATTCAAGAAGAGAAGCCAATGAACTACACACACATACATCAAATGTTTTAACCAAAGAAGCATGGCTGTACTCTACATATGTATGGCTGTGGCATCTGTCAATACTTGAATTCTTTCAAGTAGTTCTAAAACTTGATTTCAAAACAGTAGTGAATGTTTATGTGTGATAATAGATGAAGAAAAGTGTTTTCCTCTAGAGACATTTATACTTTGATTTTTTTTCATGATAACTATTGTTATGTTTCAAATATGATGCTGTTTGCAAAAGGCTCATGTGCTTAGTGGTCTCAAGATGGCAGCATTATCTAGAGACAACTGGGTCATGAGGGCACTGGGTTCATCTTTCAGCTGACCCATGGGTGAGTTCACAGGAAGTGTGCCCACTGGGAAGAGGAGAGTCACTGGGAGTGTTCTCGTCTAGGGGGTATTCCTTGCCCCCTCTCTCTGCTTTCTGGGCATGATTGATTGGGTAATTTTACACCACCATTCCCTCCTATCAGGATGGACTGAAACTTCTGCAACCCTGAGTCAACAGAATCACCTACTCCGTTAAGTTACCTCAGCTACCCTGTCTTAATAATGAAAGATGCTCATCAACACTGGTATTTTTCTACTTACGTGGACAGATGACAGAGAGGTAGACAGGATGGGCTTGGTTTTGTTTTAAAGAGAAGAGTGTCTGATTAAGTATACACATGCATAGTATATCTTCTAGATTTGACTTTGGGCACATAAGCAGTATATTCTAGACTGTGTCTAATCACCAACCTTTCCTAGAGCCAAACACATAGCTCTTTATTCCTGGCTTTTAGATTATTTTTTACTCAGTCAGACTCAAAAAATAACCCAAGACAGCAATGTTTGTACAGTAAGAGAAAAATATCATGCTACTAACACCATGCAATTCAGGAGTGAGCACGTATCACCCAAAACAATGCGGCTTCCTTCTGCCATCTAAAGACCTGCATTCATTGTGCTGGGGAGGCCTAGATACCCTATAGCAGGGGAGCCTGAAGATCAATGCCGACCTGATAGGCAGCTTCCCGTTTTACTCATCCACGCATCTCTGTGTGACTTACTCCCTTGGCTTTGTGCTCACGAGGACGCGCAGAGGCTTCTTGCTGTTTAAGCATGACTTCAGAAAGCAATCGACTTCAGGGAAAGGTCTCAGAAAAACCGGGTCACCATTAATAGCGAAAATCTTCTTCCCAGCTTCCATGCCAGCCACCTAAGGGAGGGGGGGCAAGAAGAGGCGGGACGATAATTTAATACATGTGGTCAGCTTCCACAAGCTGAACATAGGGGGAGCCACACGTGTACAGGCTTGGGCATGGGAACACATACACAACAGCCTTATGCAAACTTCCGTAATAGAAGTACGAATGGAGTTAACAGCTACCATGGCATCATCATGGATGGGGTGGGGCAGCTTTGCTGAAATCAACCTTTCCTCACTCCCTTGTGCATACCCTCTCAGGCTCTTTCTTGGTGTTGCAGTAACAGACTGTTCTATTTAACAACAACAAACAACAAACAAACAAAAAACACAAAAACAAAAAACCTGTCCTATAACATATAAACTCTAGGTCAATTACTTTTATATTCGTTTCATACATAAATATATGCATTTATGTATACATACTGGATATAAATATGTTTATTTAACTCAGGAATGTTCAAGCCCTGAAAATATGATTATTGACCACAGACGACACGTATCTCCAGCCGACATCAGCGTGGGAAATGGAAAGGGTGGCCTGGAATCCAAGCAAGCGCCAAGGGCAGTGTTGACCCTAATGCAACATGCTGGGAACTGACAAGGACAACATTAGCTCTACAGTCAGCCCAGATGTTCTAAACCGGCAAGACTGCATATAAATTCCCTGCTGCTTTGGACTGCAGGTACTTGACGAGACAATATTTTATCTATGGCACAGCAAGATGAAGCTGTGCTCCAAGAGCAGCCTCGGAAAACTGCCTAGGAGAAGCACCTTCTCCTACAGAACCAGGGTCATTTGGTGGCCAGATCCACTAGCAGAGTAGCTGGACCAGAGGTAACCTATTTGCACTTGGAGTGCTGGATAGAGAGCTTTGCCTTACACACTCTTGTTTGCTGGTGAAATAAATATGTATCAGCATACACAAAGTACTACTGACTTTAGTAGACAGAATATAAACCATATTATGTTCTATGTCTGCACATTTTTGTTAAAGACCCGAAGTCTGTTTAGGGGTTATGTATCTTGCAAGCCAGGCAGCAAGATAAACAGTCTTAAATCCCACAGTATCAATGCGGGTCAGCACTGGAAAGTAAACTCCATGAGGATAGAGAAGAAAGCAGGGAAGGAAGGTGGGACCCCGTATTGCATGACAATAAACTGTTAACAAAAATGCTAATTTTCATTACCTCTGCATTAGATCCCTTTTCCACCAACTTTATTATTGGAACTTTATTCTTGTCCTCCAGTCCAAAGCCATAGCTGCCTTCATTGGATTTGATCTGAAATGTAAAAACGTTAACATTATTAAAAACGATCCAGGAGAGCATGACAACCCAACAGACCGATAGCATCAGTGCGCTCGCCTGCCAGTATAGGCCAGAAGGAAATGGGGTGCAGCGGCTTACCAACAGCGACTTAGCAATGACGTTCTCCACAACCTTCAAGTCATGTTTCATAAGCCTGTGTTTCATGTTTGAGCCTTCCATTTCCTCGTCAGCAAAAAAGCGGAAAAGCAGAGGCTCATCTTTGAATTCGCTTTTTTCAAGGACTGTAGAAATGGAGAGATTGAAAGAATTTCAGTAAATTGGGGTCTCGGGCTCACTTCCCACACCAGCAGGCCCTGGGGGGGGGGTTCCTGGCAACAATGAGCTCAGCTTTAGGCTCCTAGAAGAATGCTGCGACCTCAAGACACCCCTCAGCTTCCTTCGATAACCTTCCCTACCTTCCCTGTAAATTACGGGTTGCCTACAGGATTTAGCATTTTAAAATAAGTGCTATCTTTCCAATGTTGCACTTTTTAACCTTCCACTGTCCGAGTGGAAAAAAATCTAAATTTAAAGAAAAAATACAGTAACTCCTAAACCCAGGCAATCTAAACCTAAAAACTTAGAGCATCTGTTACTTTCGGAAAACATTGTAAATATGTTTAATGTCATGTATCTTCTTGGATAACTTCAAACGGTTGCATAGAATCTTTCTATGTGTGAGCAACTCCCTGTGAGGGGTCACAGTTGGTCCAACACTTCAAACTAGAAATATGTCTCCTGGGTAAAATGTGATTTTAGTTTCTATGACTTGCTAGCTCTTCTGTTTCAAAACAATATTCTCAAACAACCTTATTTGTGCAGAGGTCATTTTTTCCCTCTTTTATATGAATGTTAATATTTTCCCTTAGTCCCTAGGAATGTTGATCTATGTTTTGTTAGTCTTGTTTATACTACAGGTAGACACAGATAATAAGAATTCATTTTTAAGAAGACCTTGACAGCTGCCAAAATGCGTTTAAAAAGAAATCTGTTTGTCATTCTTTGTCATTTGTTCGTTGTAGTGTACTTGTTGGGACAAGGTGACTCACAGTAACCGGAAGGCTGTGGTCCCAGGGCACTTAGCTTTGTGATGAATCAGTCCAGGTCTGGGGCCAATGCTGAGTGTGAAAATAAGAATGTTACCTAAACTCTCTGCATTTTAGCTTTTTCAGCTGCAAAATGAGGGTGAAAGAAGACTTCATTCTGCCTTCACTAATTGAAGCACTACACGTAAATAGCTCAGCGTATGTCAAACAATCCAAAGAGGCAACTATTCTACTCCATTATTTTTACGGAGTTCTAGAAAATGATATGGAGCAGATGTGTGTTCTGTTGGGTGACCTTTGGATGGAAGAGCATCTGGTAACTTGGTAACAAATGAAGCTATCCACCACTCCATTAAAAACTAATGGGAACAACAGAAAGGAAAAACACTTTGGACTGAGTTAAGTTTTGCCTCCATGATCTAATCATTTTCCCAACGATCACATGGTATTTCCTACAACAGTCCGTCCATAGCTGGAGACTGAAGCACCAAGAAATCCAGGTAGGAGACTTTGTCACCTTAGTTTTTGTTATCACTTGGTATTTTGCAATAAATACTTACATCAAATTGCTGCCTGCCACTACTTTCCAGTTAAAAAGAAAAATAATTCAGGGGTGTCAGTCTGATTTTATAGTTTTAATTGCTTAGAACATTATAATCCCTTCCATGAATAGTTGCTCTCTGGGGACCAATATTTCTCTATCTTAACATTCATAATGATTGAGACAAAAGGACATGGGATAGAATTCTCCAAGGAGCACATGATGAGGCTGTACCAAAATGGCTGTACCTGCTGTTCTATGCCCCTTTTCATACATGTGCTGATAACTTTCTGGACACGGTTGATAAATAGATATGAATGCAAAATCAGACATATATTGAGACGCATATTGTATTAGTAATTGAAAAAAGACTGTTTGGGTGCCAAGACTTCGTAGGCATAAATAGATGGAGAAACTCTCCTTACTTTGACAGACGGAAAAATTAAAATAAAACACTAATGTTTAATGATTTGCTTGACATTATCAAACAAGAAAGAAACTTTAGTCGACTAAAAACTGCTTATTTCTAGAGATGAAGTCCTGTACAATGATTTTTAGGTATATTTTCCTAAATAAACAACAATTATTAACTAGATATGCTCTTATCTAATCATTCCACTATATACTGTCATTCAAGCAAGATTATGAGTGTAATATAAAATTAATTCAAAGCTATATGCACACAGTGTGTGTGAGAGTGAGAGAGAGAGAGATTTTCAAAAAGAAAATAAAACTTTGACATCTTAGCACGACTCTTCTGGAGTCAACACATCAAGAAATACAAGAGAGAAAATGGTAGTCCTTTGCCATAGAAATGTTGCTGTTGGCGAAATGAGTTGCAGATGCGGTGACTCGTCAGGGACCATGACCAGACCCAGACAGGTCGCCTTGACCTTAGTAGAGCAGTGAGATCCTCAATGTCCCAAGAAGACCCCAAACAATGAAATCCATATGTGAGTTTACAAGGTAGGAGTCCCTACCATGGTGCATAAATCCGTTGTCGCAGAGCCCAACAGCAAATATCATTGCCTCTTCCCTGGTACGGCAGTCACCCTGTTAACCAAAAAATAAGTCACTGTGCATGGTAACAGGAAACTGGAGGCTCTGAGGACCGGATTTACAATTTAAGGAACATTGCCCACACATTATGTAGTTTTCCCTAGTCGCTTTCGAAGCACTTAAATGCTCTACCAAATCGGCTCTCTTTTCTACCTCCTTTCTATCATCAACACTCTAATTTGTTTCTTTATCCCTTATCTAAATTCACATTTTTTTCTGGAGTCATTCTACCATAATTCAGATGTGTTAGATAGGAATGTCATGTTCTAGAAGTCTAGAGAGAGACTTTCTAATAATCAAAACAAAAAAAAAAAAAAAAAAAAAAAAAAAAAAACATCCTGTTGGGCTTTCAAGATCTTCCAACAATTCATCTACAGCTTCACTCTCCATTGTTTTGAACGGATCCACTTTCCTACAATTGCTGAACACAGTCCACGGCATCCTCATCTTCACCAGTGCAACGCCAGGGCATACAATGTCTTTTACCCACGCATGAAACAGCAGCATTGATTTCATCTCCAGCTGGGACATCTGTAACACTATTACCCACCAAAGCAAACTGCGTATGTACCTGCAAATAGACACCATACCTTCAACAACTCAGGTACTCGACAAGTTTTGTGAATTCGTTTGAAAATTCCTACTTATTCATTCCCAAATGGCACACCAAGTTCAAGATATCACATGTCAAAACTCAAATGCAAAACATTTTTCCTGCCTTCCAATAATCTGGATCTTGTGAAGGATTGAGGATTATATCATTAAAAAAAAAAAAAAAAAAAAAAAAAAAAAAAAAAAAAGGTACCTAGTTAAGTAGCATCATACAATTTAGTTAAGATTTCTTGTTTCTTGTGAGTACAATGTTCTGCCTGCATGTATCCCTGCAGGCCAGAAGAGGGCACCAGATCTCATTACAGATGGTTGTGAGTCACCATGTGGTTGCTGGGAATAGAGCTGAGGTCCTCTGGAAGGGCTCTTAACTGTTGAGCCATCTCTCCAGCCCCTAGTTAATATTCTTAATTAGCCTGATTCTCTCAGAGAACTAGATGCACAGAAAAGACCCTGAGCCTAGCTAGAGGACTCATGAATACTTCTGTGGAAGATAATGCTGAGATCTAAAAACAGCCCAACTGACCAACAACTTCTCGAAGGAAAGAACCATCCTGGACTTTTCCTGATATTTTATTTCAGTAGCTAAAGTGCTACACTTTGGCTGTTTTGATTATTTAAATGCTATATTTCCCAAATTAATACATCATTAAAAAGAATATATTCAATCTGAAAATACTATAGTGATCCTATATTAAAAAAAAAAAAAATCCTTCTGGGTCTACTCAGATCTGGAAAGCACTAAAGAAAGGAGCAAAAAAAAAAAAAAAAAAAAAAAAAAAAAGTCTGGGTAAGAAGAAAAATAAACACGGTGTGTGTAAATGAATCACATAATCACATAATATTTTAGAAATACATTAATGCACTTATTCAGTAGGAAGTTAACTTCAAGAAATGAGGTATTTGATTATAAGCCATTATAATAAAAGCATCAATCTGGTAAGTATTCAAATGAGAAAAAAGGCATAGCATTGTCTAAGACTATGAGTCACTGCAGTCATCTTCAGCATCCAAGGACTGTTGCATTGCAGCCAGCTCTAATTGATAACAATAAGCTGTCCAAACCCAGTAGGCACTGATGGATGTGCAGAATAAGTCTATTCGAGTCTGGGTGGAAAGGGAGCCTTGCTTTGTCTCTTCATCCCCCTACATTAAGCACTTTAGCTTATTCCCCTCTCTCCCATTGCTGTCTTCCTCTCCCAAGGCAGCCCATGATGCTCCACTGTGAAGTTCAGCAATAAGAGCAGAGAATGTCTGCCTTAAACACATGCATTTCACAATATCAGAATTATGAAGCTGCAGTGACTGATGGAAGGTGACATGATGTCTATTCTAGAACACTACAGTCTAGAAATGGAGTGACATGTCCAAGCTTGCCTCACTCAGTTTTAACAGAGGTGGCATCAGATACTGATTGCTTGAGACAACCTCCTGGGAGATTTCAATAGACACCACAGAAACAAAAGAAATACTTCATTTCAGCTTGCTTAAGACTTTCTGAAATGTATCCTATTTTTCCTTAATGTTTACCCTTAAAAAATTACAAATATTTCCCCCTGTAAATCTGGCAACTGACTTTCTGGGTTAGAATGTAAATGTTTATTTAACATCAGGTTTCGCTTTAGATGAATTTTCCTTTGTTTTCTTCCCTGTATTAGGTATTGTATGAGTTCGCATTAATTCTAGACCAGCAGAGTTCTAGGTGAATAATTTTACTGAACAGAGAACCCATCCAGCTGCACACATGGCCACTGATATAAAAGTGTTAGAAGGTATCATACTAGAGAGCTATTAGACATAAGGTTTAGATTATTACCAAAGCCATTATTCTGATTCATCTAAGACTTTAGCTTAGATGTAAAAGTTTATGTTCAATGAAATACAAACCTGGTGACCTTCAAAAATTTAGAAAATAACACTAAAACAATAAAAATGTCAAACTATATATATACAAAACAGGGTTTAAATGTTTTTTTAAAAGTCAACATTTTAAGATTAAGCATCTAGTTTTGTTACCTATGTATAAAAGAAAAAGATATTTTTATACAAACAAAAGAATATGGCTGCTTATAAAACTGACTCAAATATTTATGCATAATGACCGCATTTCAACCAACCAAACCCTCTGTCCCAGGCAACAAGTTCAGTTCAAGTGTTTATCAACTTTCCTTAGTATCTTGCTTCAGATCAGTAGAATATATATACAAACATTTGTTATTTGACCTATCATGAAAAAGAAAAACTAAGTACGTTTGTATTTGAGAAGTTACTGTGACAGGTGTGTTAATTTCTTCTACTTATAAGCAAATCACAAAAATTTTCTCAACACTAACTGTCAGAGACAAGATCCTGCGAGGCTGAGCAATAGTGATGACAGTATGCTCCCCACTTGGTGGACATTAAAGCTGCTATCATCCAAGCCCAGCTGGCATCAACAGAGACAATGATGTGGGGGATTAGAATCACATGAGATGACTAATGGAAAGATACTTCAAAACAAAGAAGTAGAAAAGAGCATGCAGAACAACTCAATGCCTGAACATAGCTATTCTTCACTGATACTCAAATTACGCTTGCTGGGTTTTGTTTTTTGATTACTATTTTTAAAACAGGAGCACCTTCTTTTTGAAAATCAAGCTAGCATAAAGGTTATTCAAGAACCCAGAAACCAGACTCAAATCCTAACTCAGCTCCATACTAGCTGAAGGAATGTAGTCAGGGGAGATCACAGTACGTTGCCTGAAGGCAAGTATTACATTCTTTGAAAGTTCCCAATTCACACACTCAAAGTGAAAAGGAAAAGAAGGAAGTACAGCAATATCTATTTGCCTCCTTACCTGTGCAATTAACCAGTCTATCAGTTTGTTGGCCATGACCACAGATTTGTAGGTCCTTAAATGGTAATCTTTATCTCTGCAAAGGAAGAAGAAATCAAGAGCATTAATCAAGAGATGATGTGGGCACAGGCAAATCCTTCCATTCAGTATCAGGATACAGCAAAACAATCTACTAATCATCTTGCGATCAACTAATAAATGTATAAATAAGGGAAATTAACAAAGTATATGAGATGAAAATCTATCAGTTCATAAAACAGCTCATAAAGGAGAAGACAGACCTATCAAAATAAGGCTTTTTTTTTCCTTTTTCCCAAACAAGACTATTACTGCTATCATACTTGGTGGCGATTTAACTAGAAAAATGGCATCTCATTAATGGAAGAATAAGAAAATAGAATTTCTACCCCTAAGTCATTGCTTCTAAAATTCTCCTCAAAGTGTAGAGAATAGAGCACCAGCTTCTCTGGTGTCTATATTCTCCAAGAAGACTGGGAAGTAGGCACTATAGTTATTCATAGGCTCTCTACAAAGCCCGCAAGCCTGAAATAGACACAGAATCTATGACTCAGTCTGTCTAAGCAAAGCATGGAACAATGAAACCCCCTCTCACATCACAATCCCTGCTCGGGAGACTTTCCTGACTGAGAAATCATTCAAAGCTGAAAAGCAAGCCAGTATAAAGGTTATTCAAAAACTCAGGAATCAGATTCAGATCCTAGCTTGGCGTCACGTTAGTTGTATGTAGGCTAGGGAGATCACAGTATGTCAGCTGAAGGCAATTACTAAAGTCTTTGCAAAACTGAAGGGGTCTCATGACTAGCCTTTCATCTTCTAGGCCCAGGTGAAAAAAAGAATAGAAAATTGAAGTTTTTGCAAAATGTCCAAAGGGGGGGGGGAAAAAAAAAAAACCAAGCTGCCAAAAGCTTGAGGTGATTAATGAGTACATCCTGTATTTACTGTCCTTTGTCATTGGTCAGTAATTCACGATGATATCCACATCATTGTGTCCCCTTGCCTAAGAAGCTCTCTGAAATGTGTTGAAACTTCTAGGTTCCTCAGAAATCAAGTTCACTTCCCCATATTTTGAGTATACTTCCTAATGCTTGGTTTCCATAAATGCCAATAGGAAAGAAAAGGCTGTTCTACCACCAGACCAGATGTAGTTGCCCGGTTCTTAACAGCAAGAGATTTTCCTGTATAAACCAAATTCCTATGTATTCATGAATGATATCAGATAGTACATCTGTTTTACATTTTAATCCCATACAGTTCCTCATAAAGCAAATAAATAGGTCATTTCTAGTCAAGGAAAAATTCTTTTTTATCGATTCCTAAGGACTGTAACTTTCTTGATAAAATAACCTCACAGGAAAAACAAATGTAATTTTCTGAACATATTTTCATGCACATAATATTTATAATTATGTAGATGATATGGAGAGTTAGCTATTCTTCTTTTCTATTTGTTTAGCAGAAAAAATACACAGTTGCTAAGTATTTAATATTAATTTGTCCAAAACATTTGGAAGGGATCTATAGCAGCAGTATATAACATAGTTCACACTCACTTTCCCAGCTTTACATTGTGAAGTCTGCTGCTAAAGAAGACAATATTTATGCAGGTAAGAAGACACCCAGTTCTCCTGCAGAGCCTACTCACAAGGTTTACATGGTATAACAGGCCATTCCCTTATGCAGACATGGCAACTTCTGCAAACAACTTCTATCTATCATCCATCTGTCTGTTATCTATGTATCATCCATCTATCTAGCATCCATGTATCACCTATCTACCTATTATCTATCATCCATCTGTCATCTACCTATCTATCATCATCTATCTATCATCTATCATCAATCTATCATCCATATATCTATCATCTATCTATTGATCAATCATCTATCATCTATCTATCATCTATCATTCATCTATCTATTGTCTATGTATCTCTCATCCATCATCCAATCATCCATCTATCATTTATAATCCATCTATTTATCATCTATCATATATCTACCCATTTATTTATCATCTATCCCTAACCACCTTATAAATGATGTTAAGTATGTGAAATGAAAGCACTGTATGCAAGCAAATATTTGGATTCTACAGCCATTACTGGAAAATATGTTTGTTTGTTTTTTTAAAAACTGGACTGTGTATTTGCTTTGAAAATGAGTTGGTTAACAAACTCAAAAATTATGCTTAGTACATCTAAAATAATTCTTAATCTTCAAGCAAAAATATTGTCTTGGAGGGACAAGTCTATCAAAAGGAAATATAAAACACACATACAATATTCAATCATTCAGATTCATGTAATACATACACAGATATTATGTATAAAATCTAAGTCTCCCTATCTGTGAACATTTAGAATAAATAGCATTTCTGAATAATTTCTAGGACATTTAACTATGATTTATTAAATATTAATGGAATATAATATGAAATAATAGCAAAATGAGTTCTGAAAGCATGTCAAAGGGAAAAGACACTACATTTGTGTGATGCCAGAAAAATTTAGGAATATTTGAGATAAATAATTACTTAAAATGAAATTATCCAAGTTCTAAGATTAAACATGACTGTTCCATTTATGAACCCTATGAGGGACAGACTCACCTGACCACTGGGGTAAACAGACTATGAAGTCGACAATACAGTCTTACGCCCTGTGTGAGACAAACGTAGGTCAGATGGGTAGGATCATTCAAGACACATGCTGTGGAACTTTCAGAATAACAAATCAATTCTTTTTCAGTCTCCTGGATTCATTACACAATCTCAGAAAAAAATTAAAATTCTCTCCAAATATTGAAGAACAGAATGGAATTGTACTGAGAATTTGTCATATATGTATAACGTACATGAAGGTTTACCTAAAATAATTCCTTCATATAAATGATAAGATACGCTTCAAACACAAAGTTAACACAGCAATAAATCTAAAATAAGTGGTCGTTATATTTCAGTATAAAAATTTGCCAGATGTACAATGAAAACTGGTATTAAGCTAGTCTTTATGTTTGTGTTTTTAAAATTTATACAAATGTCTGGACCAGAGGTTGCTCTACATGGTACCTTCTGAGAGAGGTTCTATTTCCATTCAGAAGCAGGGAAGAAAATAAATGGTGAACACTGGAATTTCAGAAATTTTGATAAGATCAAGATACCTCAAGTGATAACTTAAGAGTTTTCTCAATTAGAAGACATTTTCATGGATCACAGTAGCTTTTCTTTCTCCTTTAGTACAGCAACTTGAGTCCTGTTTGGACATGACTGAAGGCGCCCTTACCTTTGAAATCACATCCTGCATCTCACTTCTGGGGTAAAATGTGCCGTCGTCGTAGCGGAATCGGTACAGCATCTGCTCTGGCTTGAATTGATGCTTGTCGGTAACTGAGAACATGGAAATGTTAGAGCAGAATAGTAGCAAGTTAAATCATTAAGTGAAAACGGGTTTACTGAATACATAAGCACAATTTACAGAGCTTCTGATTTCCCAACAAAGTAATGTCAATCCAATATTTTCAACAGTAAAATCAGTAAGGTTTTGTTCTTTACTACATTGAAACCTTCCATATAATAATCCGAAGACTCAATTGGGGTTCATAATAGCCAGGCCGGTGTTGTAGCGCATGCCTATAGTCCTACAACTAGGGAAGCTGAGGCAGGAGGATTGCTGAGTCCAAGGTGAGCCTAACCTACCTAGTGAGTTTGAGGCCAGCCTGAGCTACAAAGTACGTTCTATGACAGCATGACCTACAGAGCAAGACACTGCCTCACAAAAGAAAAGAAACTTCAATTTAAAATTGTATTCAGACCTTCAGAGATGACTGAATACCTTCAATAGGTAACAGATTCCAAAGTTTTAAGAGTTCTTACACTGATAGGCGCTTATGTTTTTAAATGTCACTTGTTTTTTTTTTTTTTTTTTTTCTTTCCCTACTTCTTCTTCCTCAAGGGAAAATTAGAATGGCTAGCCTTCCCTGTCAATGACAGGATCAAATTTTCATTTCTCAAAACTTATTGGAAATGGTAGTTTCTCTAGTAGGGAACATTAACAAATGCCAAAAGAATTAATGCAAATCCTTCTCAAACTCTTAAAAAAAAAAAAATGAAAAGGAATAGTTCAAAACTCACTTTATGAAGCCAGATAAGGATACCGCAATGAAATAAAAATTACAGTTTAATATCACTAATAAACAGAGCTGCAAAAATTTTCAACAAAATGCTATAGAACTGGGAACAAGGATTCTTGGGAAGAGCTGTGCTTGACAGGCTGACTGAATCAGTGATGTGGAGAGGTTGGAATGTTGCAGGTCCAGATTCAAATTAGAGATTATCTGGAACTACTTCCTAGCCCCAAAGAGCTATTTCTTGCCTACCTCTGCATGGGAGCAAACATTCTTTGGCTAACTGATAAAAATCTTGGAATGTGTAAACAGACTCCTAGTCGCACTAACCAAAGGGCTAAAAGTGGGATCCCTAGCATAACCTCTATAGCTTGGCCATAACACATCTACCCAATATAACTACCAAGATTTTCATTACACTGTTTTCATTACCTTATCATAACATGGTATTTGGGGAGACCATTCCAGGCTACATTTACTCATATTTGGCTCCAGAATAATCTCTTATACCCTTTGAGGTGTCAGTTATAGGAGTTATTTTCCCCCTTTTGCAAATTCTCTATATTGAAAATATTTCAATTTTCTACACTTCTTATTGGTTACAAGAAACACTGTTTTTCACTGTAGCTCCTGGTCATATGCCTCAGCTTTCAACTGCCCAAGCAGCAAACTCATTGTGTTTAGTTATATTTCCATTCCTCACAGTGCTGTATGTCCTGACCAGAGGAACTAGGTAGGAAAAGAAAAAGAAGATATACAATTTGGAAAGAGAAAAATTTGTCTCTTTGTCTTCTATGCCCAAAGTCTTTTTAAAAAATGAACAACAACAACAACAAAAAATATGAACAACTTTTTTAGTAAAGGTGTAAATCAACACACAAGAACACGAAGCCAGCAGACAAAAGCCAACAGCATTTCTAGATGTTGGAAATGAACTATCCAAAAATACATTAAGAAAATCACATTCACAACAGCATTAAAAATTGTAAGACTGGGGAAGGAATTTGATCAAGGAGATAAATGCTCTGTATACTAACACTGTAAAACATTGGTTAAAAAAAAATCTAAGAGACTACAAATAAATGGAAATGTACTATGTTTTCATAAATTGGAAGGATTAATATTATTTAAATGTCCACTGTACCCAATGTGATATACAGATCAAATGCAAGCCTTATCAAAATTCCACCGGCATGTTTTACAGGAACAGAAAAAAACAAATACAAGTAAGTAAACGATAAAACCTCCATGAAACAAAAGACCCCACATAGTAGAGACAAATTTACACAAAAGAACAACGCTGCAAGCATAAACTATATATGACTTCAAAACAAACTAGATGAGCTAATAGCAATCAAGGCGTTGTGGTCCTAGCACACAAACAGATATAGCAGACTACTGGAACATGGTAGAGGACCCAGAATAATGCCATCTATTTAGAATTGATGGATATTTGCTAAGGCTGCCAGGAATGTACTATAGGGAAATGGTATTGGGGAAACTGGACACACACATGCCTAAGAATAAAAATGGAACCCCATCTCACACAATAATCAACTCAAAAATGAATCTAAAACTTCAACATAAGACTTGAAACTGCAAAACCACTAGGAGAAATAAATGGAGAAAAACTTCTTGAGACCATTCTGGCAATGAAGTTTTTTTAGACGAGATCCCCAACATGCAGATAACAAAAGCAAAAATAGAGAAATGGGGTTGCCTCAAAGGAAAAGATTCTTCATAACAAAATAATCAACCAAATCAAAGTACGAACTGTGGAACAGGAAAAATATCTGCAAACCACGTAACCCATAAGATCAATATGCAAAGTACATAAGGAAATGTGGTCAAGTCATTCTCAAAACTATAAAGAACCCAGCTGAAAAGTGGACAAAATACCTAACTGAATTACCTGAGGTAATTCACATGGTTAAGGAGGATACGGCAAAGAGCTTATGTCTATACAGACAATATAACAAGGAAGGAGACACTGCCCTGGGTAGGAAAACACTTGGTAAGAAAGCTCAGTTTATATTTAAATATTTTCTATATAGAGACTATAACAGGCAATGTGCTACAAAGAGCTATATTTCATGATTAGAACGAAAACTCTCATCTTTACACTGGGAATGTTGGAAAGAAAGAATATACTGTCAAAACTAAGTGCATTTGGAAAATCCGGGAGTACACCAAAAGGTGTATTAATAAGCACAAACACATGCATGCATGTGTACACAAACACGAAAGTCTAAGTCTTTAACCCAGCGTATGTAAACCTTGAACTGTAAGGCTGTGAAATTGAGCCAAGATTGTTATGGTGGGGGGGGGAGGATAACAACAACACAACCTTTGACATCTTATTTTCCTCTGAAGCTAATCCATAAAGAGAAAAGCATGAGTGACAAGAATGAAATTAAAAGAAATATTGTAAAATTCTGTGGCTTGCTTCAAGCCCAGTAATTGTTTCTTTTATTTAACCCACCTACATTGATTATTGTTATAATACTTTTAATAGTCGTGGAAATAAATTATTTTGCATTTCAACGAAACTGAACCCTGGTGTTTCTTGCCACAATAAAAACAAATGGCAATTTAATCTACTCAAAAGGCAGTGCTAAGCTATAAGGGACTTTAGGGTTAAATCTTCAAAAACATGGCCTAATCTGCAAATCTTTGATGTTGCCCTGAACAAACAGCAAAGTTCTGGTGTCCTCACTCAATCTACAGCAGAAAAAGGGATCCACCAACCAACCACATTCGGGTCACCTTGTTAGGAAAGATACGCAGTGAAATCTCCCAGACAACTATAACAGACGGAGGCATGTGCAGTAACCATAACATCTACACAAAGGTCGGGGCAATTGGAGAAGGCCAGCTGATGTGGTTTGCCAGTGTCTGTGGTATAAAGTTTCCTATGCTGGCCAACTTCAAGTTGCCCACTAAAGCTTACTGAACACAGGACTCTCCCATGGAGAGAACTAGGGAGCGTCCCTACTGCGCACAACCCTGCAGCAGAGGTAAGAGAAAATGGGATCAAACAATTAGGAAATGCTCAGTTTCAAGAACCCATCACCATGTGCATTATGTACCTAGTTACGTAATTTCGATGTTAATAATTATGTTTAAAACCAGTTGAGGGTGCTCTTAATTGGATTAACAGCTCTCACAGCTTCGATAGTCAACTTCAGCATGCTGCAGGATGTACTGGATGAGAGTTCTGAACTCTCTCAGGAGTATTTCCTCCTGGGAACAGTAGTCAGAGATGATGAATCTTAGCAGTGTGTAATAGAAAATGCATTTTTGGTGTCCCAACCTAGGAATCCATACAAAAGCAAGGCCAATAATACATACAATGTCAATAATAGCAACAACATGCACACACATTCTCTCTCAGACTAGATCAATAATATATGCAATGTGAATAATAACAACAACATAGTCTCTTTTTTCTAGCTGTCTTTTAAACAGATAGCTCAACTTCACCTTGGAAATTCTGTTTGTACAAAAGTGTAACTGGAAAAAAATGTACTCAATAACTAGAGCATTTAGCTCCAATCTCTTCTTTAAATGGAATTAATTTTTTATAATATGAAATTGCATACTAGGATTTTTTGTCCCCAGTTTTGGAGAATTTGAGACATTTTTAAAAGTTCCTTTTCATTAAAACGCTAGATTCCAAATATGACTTTATGGTTAATCAAATCCTGACTACAGTATAATAAGCCTGGGCCCCTGAATTCAAACAGTAACAAATGGAAGAAAACTGAGACACAGTTCTCTGAGCTATTATTTTTCAGCAAAAATAATTAAGCAGGCTATAAATACAATTGTTCCAAACAATTTTTAATTCTCCCAACTTAATTATTGGAAGAATTCTTGCATTTCAGATTTGAAAATAATTTTAATAAAAATGCACTTAATATTTGCACTTCAAGAGCCTACTACTGGGCCAGGAAAAATGGCCCAGTGGATAAAGACACTGGCTGGCAAGGCCAAAGCCCTGAGTTCAACCCCTAGAACTCACCAAGTGGAAGGAGAGAGCACTAATTGCCCAAAGTTGTCACCTAGCCTACAAGCGTGTGCCAAGGCATGCAGATACACAACAGTAACTAAATTTGAAAACTCTCTTAAAAGAGACCCTGTTGTTTACTGACGTGGTGCCTACAGCCAGGGATGGACTGGCCAGGAATGGCATATTCCCATTCTTCTGTTTGTTTTCATTTTATCTTATTTGCCAGCCTTTTTAATGTTTTCTTTTTACTGTTTGGCAATTTCAAGTATGCATATACTATATCAAATTGACCCTATTTCCCCCCTTGGTTTCTCCCCACTTCCTGTCCAGACTCCATGTGCTCTTCCTTGTTGCTGCTGTTCACTTCCTGCTGCCGGATGTTCACAGATCCAGAACCATCTACTGAAGCATTTGTACATCTCTGGGGGCTCAGCCGCCCTAGGAAGACTTACGCTCCCTGGGCAAGCAGCCAGTGATTGATTATTCATGGCATCTTAGCAAGTGCTGGGACTTGGGGAGACACTCCCCCTTGCATTCTGGGATTTGGGCTCCTGGAGGATAAACATACTCAGCAACCTCACCAGGCTATGAATAATGTGGCAGGCCCAGGAAGACACGACCACCTGTGCATGAGGGGCAAGAACTATAGAAGCAAAGTGGTTTTGTTCAGTTGGTAACACCCTATGTCTGGAAGTACAAGTCTAAATGGGAAAGGCAAAGCCATTTCCAAAGGGTAACTGACCGACCACAATTCAATGCTGCCCACTTAAGTTCAAGATAACACAAAGAAATGATTCATGCTATAGGCGGTAACAACTCTTAATTACCCTGGTTTGGTCATTACATATTATAAACATGACTCAAATTGTCACAGGATACCCTATAAATACATACAATTACTGTGTGTTGATTTAAAAGTTTAATGAATTAAACATAACAATGTAATACATATTCTTATTCCCACATGTATACTTGAGTTTGGGTTAGGGGGTATGAAAGACTAAACCATCTATATCAACATTTCTCATTGCTACTTAAAGTCGTTGTATGGTTTTAAATATGAATTGCCCCCCTCCCCCATAGACTCATTATTTGAATTCTTAGTCCCCAGAGGGAAGCACTGTTTTGGAAGGTTCTGGGAACTGGTGGGGTAAGGTAGAGGAGACTTGAGGATTTATTATCCCTGACTATGTCCACTCCGCCTGGATCCCCGCTTCCTGAGCGGCCATGAAACAAACCGGTCTCCTCTGCCACACATTCCCATCACCATAATGTTCTATTCAAATGCCTGGGGCGAAATGACCACGTGACCATCCGAATCAATGAGCCAAAGTAAAGCCATGCCTTATATTGCTTATGGTACTTCTTCTGGTCACAGGAAAAATAGCCATTACAGTGGTTACCTTTCTATTGTAGTAAATGCTAAATGCTTTAGATATTTATATTTATACTAATCGAGTATAAAATGATATAGACTATGAAAGTGTCAGCCATTTGTTAATTCTCTTATTCATCTAACATATGATTATTGAGTACCTAAATATGTTAGACATGAAAAGCACTATATATAATGTATGTATGTATGTGTGTGTGCATATATACATATATGTGTGTGTGTGTGTCTCATATATATATGAGAAAGACTGCTATGCTGATGTTGCACATATTTTGAGTAGAGGCCTGGATAGAGTAAGGGAGACAAAGAGATAATTCACAACCAAAAAAACAAAATAGCACTGTAATGTCAGACAGTGATAACAGCATGGAAATGGCTCAGTTGGTAAAAGCACTTTTTGCACAAGCATGATGACCGGCACATTGAACCAACTGCAGAAGGTTATCCTCTGGCCACAGCACAGCACACATGTGCATGCATGCATACATATTAATTACAAATTCAAAACTCAGGAAATTTTCAAATTCCCAAATGTAATAGATTAAAATGGCAGACTGGATGGAAGGACTTCTAAAAGTCAGAGGGCCATAGAAAAGATAAGACATGAATTCAGGGAACAGACATGTTTCCTCATTTTCCACGGTACTGTGTTTTTAGCACTTAGAATGTTCCTCCTGCTTTTATGAGAAACAAGCAACTATTAAATGAGACAAGTAAGAGTAAAGATCCTAAATGAGTGTTACCTTTGAGTTTGCAAAGATGTAGAAGGCTAGGGTGGACACAGTGGACCGGTCAGGTTGGCTAGCTACCAGCTTAGAGTAGAACCCAAATGTCCCACTATGCAGGATATTGCAGGCCTTTTTGAGAGACTTAAACGTAGAAAGAAACCTGGACTTGAGTTGATGAGAAGCCAGGAAAAGCAATGAAAACTGGTGCGTACCTCCATCTCGTATCTGTTATAAAGGGACCTTTAGCAAAAGTGGAAGCTGGGGAAGAAATGATGGAGGTGAGGAGGTGAGGATCCTGGGAAGGAGAGAGCCGGGTACTTAGAGTGATGATGCTCAACCTGCTGGAGGGTGGCACCAATCACAGAGGAAATGCACAGAGTGTTGGAGGAAACTCTCAAGAATTTGCTTTGTTTGTGGATCGCTGTGTACTAGGGAAGACACGACGGTAAAAATTCCACTGTCACACGGCCACAGTTTAAAATGGTTCCTTGTCTTTTTGCCCCCTAGTCCACTGCTCACATTAGAGATTCTTCAAGCTTTGTCCTTAGTCTCATCACCACGTTCTCCTTGCTTTTGGTGTTGTGAACCCAAATGACCTCTTGCCAAGTGCCCTGCTGTAGGCTCACATCTACTGCATCCCCAAGTCTTCCCCATCCGAGGCTCTCCTGAACTGACTGCTTTGGGCATGCAGAGCAGAAAGCTCAGCAGAGTCTAGTCTCCCCATCCATCACATCCAAACACTGATTACATGAGTGCTTCCAGCTCCCCCAGCTTCTCAGGTGCAACCACTCTCTTCCTCTCTGTGGACCCAGCTCCAAAGGAGCCTTGTTCTGTTTCCACCTAGGTCAAGCTCAGCCTTCTGGCAGGCCTGTGTGCTACATACAGCCTTAAACTTCACAGTGTAGACTCCCCAGGGTTGCAGTCAAGATGTGACCACACCTTCACGTGGTCATATGCATCAGCTCCCGACCTTCTGTACATGGCCTGGATGCAGATGCTAGGCGTCTTCCTACCACAAGCACCTCTCTGGACACTGATCCAGGGAGCTCACAGCGTAGCCACATGAGAGCCTATTACAGGTCCTCAAGTGGCCCCCACAAAAGTTTTGCTATTATTTCCTCAGGAGGGGTGCCCCTTCTGTTACGTTAAAGTTCTATTCATTTGCAGTGCCCATCTCTAATGCCACCACCCCCACAAAGAAGTCTCACACACTCTAGTCAGAATTAGGCAACTCTCCTTCCACAGTTTGGTACTTATTAGTATTCTGGCTTTTGCCTGTGCAGTGGCTGCTCATTCTAAAGAATGGCAGCTCTGTACCCTTAAACACATGATCCAGTGTTCTTTACATATTGAAAACACTAAAAGAAATAACCATGCTATGATATGGAAAATTGTACATGAAACAGATGTGGCACTCAAACACAGGCCATTTGTGAACACACAAAGAAAGTAAATTAATGAAATAATCACCATGGTGGATGATCCCATTTTCTAACAATGCTTGTCCCAGGTGGACGCCTTCTTCAGGCCTGTGAATCTCCCCAATTTCCAGCAGCCATGACACAAATTCACTGCAAGAGAAAGACAATGGGAATGATAAAGTCTGTGTCCTCCCGGAGAGTCTGTCTGGTCCACATATTGTGAAGCAGCTATGAAAGGAATATATAAAGCACCATTTTCAAGACATCCCACAGGCACAAAGCTCAACCACAGAAACCGCATGTGCTGAACCTCTCTGACACCACACTTATTAAATAACTCTGTGTGGGGATGTCCCTCTTCCCAAAGATAGCATTTAAACATAGATTTAATTAAAAGATGAGGCCCCTAAAAGCAAATAGTCATGGGTATCACTGAGATAAATAAGCAATAAATACAGACATTTTGCAAATAAAATGTTCTCGTGTTTATGTTTTAAAACTAATGCTTGAACATTTAGATAAACTAATGAATGTGTTTCAGAATCATTTTTGTTATCTGCACTCAGACTGGAGAACTGAAGCTATGGCCAACTGCAAACACATCATTTTCCATCGATCCCACAGATAACAAATACATTATATTAAATAAACAAGGGACACAAAATTCTCCAAGTAGGTTGTTCGCCTCCAGAAATACATACTGAGGCAGGAAAGTGGGTAAGGGACTTTCTATTGTTTCATTAAATAAGAAAAACAAAACATAAGAGAAAGAATAGGAGAAACAAAATAATTTCAGACAATAAAAGAGAAAGAGGTTTAAGAATGTACAATACTATTTACATGGGTCTTGCAATGTAGTCTTGCAATGTAACACTCTAGATTCAAACCCTGTTTCTTCATCCACTGGCTATGTGACCTCTCTCTCATGCTGGATGATTTTATCAATAACAAAGGGATTGGGAACATCATTGTCTTCATGTTACTACAGGATTGCTTGGGATGAGGTACACCAGCCCAGAGCCTGACACATAATGGGCTCTTACAAGGTCAGAGGGTTGAACTGGTTATTATGAAGCCAAAGCATGATTCTTCATTCTGATTTCCCCTTCTTCATTAAATGCCAAACTTAGATGAGAAACAGCTGATTTACGCACGGATGCGAAGTGGTGGTATTTTTTTTAACATGGGAGAGAAGTCAGGAAGGAAATTCACAAGAGGCGCTATCAATGACAAAAAGAATCACCTATAGGTATATTGCATGCATGCCAATAAAAGCCGCTGAGAAGCCAAAACTTAGAGCAACTCTTTTGCACGTAGATATATCATGGGGCCCTAAAGTTACACCCACGGGCTTTGCAAACTAAGCCATCCTTGTGGTACATGAGGGTTCTTCCATGTCAGATCTGCTTTTCTTCATACCAGCTCCCACCTGAAGTATGTAGACCGAGCAGACGTGCAGATCCTTCCTGCCCTGATAATGAGATTGACGACTACCTTATCTGCCATCCTAGAGCCTTCGTCTAGTAGCTGACGGAAGCAGAAGCAGACACCCACAGCTAAACACTGAGCCGAACTCCTGGAATCCAGTTGCACAGAGGGAGGAGTGATGAGCAAAGGGGACAAGAGCAGGCTGGAGAAACCCACAGAATCAGCTGACCTGAATAAGGCAGAGATCATGGACTCCAGGCTTCTGATAGCTGGGAAACCAGCATAGGACTGATCCAGACTCTCTAAATGTGGCGTTATTTGGGAGTACTCAGTGGTCTATGGGGCCTCTGGTAGTGGATCAGTATGCATCCCTGGTATACAAATGGACTTTGGGAGTCCATCCCACATAGAGGGATACTCTCTCAGCCTGGACAAATTGGGGAGGGCTTAGACCCTGCTCCAAATATGACAGTCTTTGAAGATTCCCCATTAAAGGCCTCACCTTCCCTGGGGAGCATAAAGGGAATGAGATGCAGGTTGGTGGGGGTAACAGGGGAGGACGGGAGGGTGGGGGGACTGGAATTGACATGTAAAACAAGCTTGTTTCAAATTTAAATTTAAAAAATTAAAGAAGTGTAGATCCTTGATCGTAACTTCAGGCACTGTGATCCACCACCATCCCTGCCCCCAGCTACCCATAAGGAACCTCCCTCTTAATAAGAGAGCCAATTCTTGCCTGTATTGTTGTGGGATATTTGTACACTAAATGAAGATGTATTGCTGCAATTGATGTAATAAAAAGCTGAACAGCCAATAGCTAGGCAGGGGGGTATAGGAGGGACTTCTGGGCAGAGAAAGAACTCCAAGAAGACAAAAGGTGGATTTGCCAACAAAACACAGAGAGGAAATACGAGGTGCAAGATGGAAGATAGGTAATGCCACGTGGCAGAGAGTGGATTAATAGAAATAGGTTAATTTAAGTTATAAGAGCTAGTTGACACAAACCTAAGCTAAAGGCCAAGCTTTCATAATTAACAATAATTTCCTGTTTCATTAGTTCAGGGCTGGCGATCCAATGAGAGTCCAATAAGAAAGCTTACTACACTTCAGTCTGAAGTTTCCTTAGCTAAGTTTAGATGTAGCTATACTCTGTCTCCTGATAGGTAGTTAAAGGATACCATGGATCCATCAACTCCATGCAGCAAAGAGAAATAGAAACTTAACTGTCCCAAGCCATTATACTAACCAATGCTTGATTAGAGTCTGATCTTCAATATAACTCCAGGAAACTCTTAGAGACCAATTTCAGCATTCTCTACCTGTATGAATGTGTCATGCTCTCTAATTCACAGTTTATGCTTCTTTAAATTAACTACAGAAGCATTAAACCCCTGAGTAAGAATGACTGAATTCAAAGTTGCTTAACAGAAAGGAGCAAGGCTGGAGCCTGGCCTAAGACAAGCTGAAGCAGCTACCCCCCTCCTTCAGAGAACCTCATAGACCCAAATGACACATAGTTTCTGGTTCCAGGCCCCTCACATAACAATCTATTAGACTCTGTACCCTTTAGCTCTGACTCCAACTGTATGAATTATGACTAAGCTGGAGTTTAGATCATCTTCTCTCTGTTCTTTAATATCCCTTCACTTTATGGATTCATGCCAAATTCTGAATCTCAGACCCTGTGTGCTCCCATAGCATGTCCATCATCCTGACCCCAACAGGCACACAGCCTGCCTGGCTCTCCTTGCCTGACCACAAGCTCGAATTCCACCTGAAAACACAAGCAATTTTGGAGGTCAAAGATGATGAATGGATGATCCAAGGGGCCATCCATGACTCTGCACCTTTGTCCATTACCTTAAATCCCTAGTGTCCAGAAAATGCTAATTATGAGTAAGAACTCAAAAATGCTTAGGGTAACATTTTTAAAACACAAATCATATAAAATAGATGACACACCCAGGACACCAAGCTTACCTTCCAAGGAAGCACTTGGGGAATGTAGTCAGTTTCCTTTTCCGGTCTTTGATCAGATTTCCCTGTTGGCACATCATTTTATACAATTTCTCACCCTGCTCAGAGATCATTACCCAGGTGTCTTGCTCCATTCCTAATTTTAAGCCTATCAAAAATGAAATAATAGACATCATGTTGACTACAAGCTTTCTTCTATTCACTCACACCTTCATTAGCCAAGTCCTTACTGATATAACTATGATCAGCTAGACTCATAGGGGTCCTCAACCTTCCTAATGCTACCGCCCTTTAATATAGTTCCTCATAGTGTGGTGACTCCCAACCATAAAATGATTTTTTGTTGCTACTTCAAAACAGCTACTGTTTTGAACTGTCATGTAATCTTATGATGGTCCTAGACCACCCCTGTAAAAGGGTAGTTTGACTCCCAAAGGGTTGTGACTCATGGATTGATAACTACTGATCTAGAGGTTGTGGGTGTGTGCACCATAGAACTGGGATCAGTTTTTTAAAAATCCAAAGAATCCTAGTGAGACTGGCCAGGCTACATTCCCAGTGTGTGAGACACCCCTGGGAGGTTGTGCCCAAGGGCACATGGTTCTGTCAGTGGAGGAGAGGCAGATGAGATCACCACAAGTATGCTTGGGGTCCATCCTGGAGGAGAACCCATATTGCTGTAGTGGAGGCTCATTCCGCATATCTCACCTCTGTTTGAGAAATGCCACAAAAGTGTTCACAAGAAGATGGCGTTGGAATGCATAATTATGAATCCTTACTTCTAAGAAAGAATTTTTTACAAGAGCCACTAAAGCTGAGCAATCCCAGGCACAGAGTCCTGAGGGTTAGATGAGAATTCAGGTGCTCTGGCAGGTTTGGCAGCATTTTGGTAGGGTTAAATCACTTAGGTTCTTAGGTACTGTGGATACACAGCGCTTTAAGAGCCAGTGAAAAGGCAGGTATTATGGGAAATACCTGCCTTTGTGTGTAGCTTAGAGGACCAGAGTGGGTATGGAACACAGCAGTGGCTATTCACAGCTAGGGAGGATAGGGGAAGTCAGATGCTTTCCAGGTTTCAAAGGAAAGGGGAAGTGAGAATGGGAAGTGAGGATGGATGCTTTCCAGGCAAACTGCCAAGCCGCAGAAGTCCACTGCTTACTGACAGCCTCAAAGGTCAAGGGAAGTCTGAGGGTCAGCATAGGGAGTAGGAAACCCAGGAGGGAAGACACGGCCAGGCACAAACAAGTACCCAAGTAAAGGTGTAGAAGTCCCATGAGTGAGAACCGATAAGCAGAATACAGTTAAAGGTCAAAGCTAAAATCCCGGGACAGTTCACGGTCGGCGGGTGGGACAAGGGGAGAAGCTGCAGAAGAAGAGACGTTTGAGAATTGCATTTTAGTCTTCGAAGCTGCAAATATTTATTTTAAAATTGTGCTTTTTACAATGTAAAAACTACGAACGTTTATCACTAAAAATGAATAATTAGGTAAGAAGACAGCCTGATAAAGACAAATAATATCATGAGAAGTTTTATAGAATATGATTTTCTTTTTTAATCTTGGGCAGATCATAGCCACTTGGGGTGAGGAGGGGTCACCCTGAGGAAAAATTCTGTTTGCCATTTAAGGAAACTATTTTCACAAAGGACAATAATCTCTACTTTCTTGCACCCACCTTTCCGACGTTCTCTTTCTTTCATGATAGCTTCAAACCATTCATGCTTTTCTTCAGGGCTTTTCGCCATGCACACAAACCATTTATTTTTTGCTGTGTTATGTATCTTCCACCCATTGACAACAATGTGCCCACTGCTGTGAAAATCGGCTGAGAAAAAGTGAAGAGCAGTAACTAAAGGACAATCTGAATTACATCAGCATGACCATCCAATTCATGAGAGGGCCAAAGCCAGGAAATTAAAAACACAGCATGGAAATATGCACGATACTCATATAAGATACATATAAAAATCAAGGAAATACATGTTTGGTACAGTTAGAACTCACTAATCAGGTATATCTAACTCACACTGCTGATATAGTACATGTAATTAAATACTACAAATTAACATTCATTGAAACTATGTCCAAATATATTTCTAAACTTTTCATTAATGCCAAACCACCCCATTATCTTTGGTTAAGTGACTGATTCCTAAAATGTATTCCTATCCTGAACACATCTGATTCAGTCAAATTAGATCAGGTATCAGTCTGTATTTTAGATATGCACAGTAAAACTATGCAAAGCAATTTTTGATCATTCAGACTCTCAATATTTTGAGGTTTATTTATTTTTTTCTATTTGTTTTGAAAAACAGGGTTTCTCTGTGTAAAAGTCCTGGCTGTCCTGGAACTCACTCTGTAGACCAGGTAAGCCTTGAACTCAAGAGATCCATGCCTCTGCCTCCTGATTGCTGGGATTAAAGGTGTGTGCCACCACCATTCAACTGGGGAAATCTCAAAAATTTAAAAAACTTTTGGGTTTTCTCACTTTTATATACTTAGGTTCGTATTCACTTAAGAAGGAGCAGAGCCTCACAATCCAAGGAAGATTATGGATTAGATAGCTTTCAAGAGAATATAAAAATGACTTCATAATTACATTTTTTACTGTGAATTTTTAATGGACTAGTGAAAATAAAACCAAAGCAAAATTTTCTCTTAAAAATATCTGCCACTTCTCCTGGATATTTGTCACCTGACAAGATCTTTACACATGAACCTTGCTCTGTTGCTTGAAATATCCCAGGTTCCCACCTGCCCTGTCTCTCCTATAATCACGCTCCAGTGAAAGAAGTCTACAATGGGCATGCTCAGGCTACAAGAGAAACACTGGGCCCACTTTAAAATGAGCACAGCCTATGCTTCTCATAGTTCATACTAAAATCAGCTAATACTGTCTGTTTCTAAAGCCTGAATGAGTCAATCTGCCCCAATAACACAACAATTGCTCCACACGTAACACCTGGAAAAGTAAGACGGTACCAAAGGATTTTAAAGAAATTAGTTTGTGTGGGCATGCAGGAACCCACATGAATATATGAGTGCCTGCTAAGACCAGAAGAGGGAGCTGAATAGATCCCCGGGGGCTGGGGTAGTTACTTCATTACATGGGTATCTATGCTCATCTTTTCAATTAACTCTTACAACACTACTGAAAACTATGGTGATGAGGAAAAAAAAAAAAAAAAGATGACTAACGTTAATACTTCTATTTAAATGAAAAAAAAAATGCATGACCATCTCTCCAGCCTCATGTCATATGATTTCCATGTCATATGGGAGAATAATGACACTCCATTTAAAGTTCGGATGATAATTGTTTGCATCACATTTTTCAAATATCCTTCGTAATTTTAAACTTATATGCGGGTCTTGCATGCATGCATGTATGGAGCCTCACAAGTGAGTACAAGTATATCATAATATAATTAGCATATATTTTATAAAATGAGCAGTCTCTTCTCGTTTGCTTTAAAATACAATGCTATTGAGTACCTATATAACCACAGCACATTGTTCGAAATATTCACATTAAGAAACTTATCCATAAAGATCATCCTCACCAAGACCAAGGAAAGGTCAATGGTGCTTACTCCTTAGAGAGTTTTGTTTGGTTTTGATTTGTTCTGTTGCTAGGGATCCAACCCAAGGCCTCTCATGTGCTAAGCATGCATTCTGTTGCTGGGATATACCCCAAGGCTCTTTGTCCCATTTACTATTAAAAAAAAAAAAAATCTTCAAATGAAGTTAACAAGTAGGTGATTGTCACAGAATTTAATAAGGTTCAATAGACCTAAAAATATTAATTTTATAAAAGATGTCCAAAAGAGAATGGAATTTAAACTCCCACTCATTAAATGTAGAATGCTCAAGTTCCAAAATCCAATGTATCTGATTTCTTATAAAACCAGAAATGCTCAAAGGTCAAACCCAAACAAGTCATTAATGACTTTGAAGCCATGTGATCTGAGAATTCCTTCCATTAGTTCAGCACATTTCCACTGAAGGAGATGGTGTTCTTCCAAACTGACCCGTAATAAACCCCAGTGAACACAGTGATAGCCACTTAATACCATTGCATTTCAGTAAGCGACACAATATCCGAGTACTGTACATACACGCTATGAAATGAGGGAATCGCCAAAACATTTTTTCAAATCATCTAATATTAATAATGTTATCTCCATAATGCATTCAGCCCTCGCTCTGATGGTCAAGAGTAAATGTATCAATTCTAAGGGAAAAAAATTAAAATTGCAACCCATTCATTCATGTTAATGTTTAACATGAAGAAAATTAGTTTTGAAACAAATGTTTGATTCTATCAAATAATTTAAGAAAGAATTCTGATATTTAACATAATACAGAACATTACTTAGGACAAGAATGAGGAAAAAAACCTCATATATCCCTTAAAGCTATAAAAAGTTGCTCATCTCTAAACTGTTTTTGAATGCTCAAATTTCCTTTGATAACATGAAAACAATTTAAGTGTATCAGAAATTATTATGCATTTGAACTCTAGCTGACATAGTAAACTTGTTAAGTTTTCATGAAGAATGTATCCGAGGCCACTGAGAATGTTCAGAAGGTAAAGTGTTTGCTACACAAGCCTGACTTCCCGAGTTCAAACTCCAGAACCGAAAGAAGAGACGAGCTCACTTTTGAAGGTTATTCTCTGAACTCCACATGCATACCCTACTCACAGGTATATACATGATATAAAAATAATCACACGTACAAAGTTACATTGGATAATCTATTCAATTAGCTCTTACAAAACTACTGAAAACTATGTGCATTTGATGACGAGGAAGAAAAAAAGATAACTAACTTTAATACTTCTATTTAAATGAAAAAGAGCTTTTATTTTTTAGCATCTTAAAAAAATTCATGAAAGAAAACAAAACATTACAGCAATTATTCAATACCTTAAGCTGGTTCTAAATATTTATGTAGAAACAATGGCTGCAAAAAATAAAAAAAAAGGCTATCAGACTTTAAAAAAATATCCAAGGCAAAACAGAGCAGTAATGCTATGCTTGCCCAACCTACATTGGGAACTAGGTTTGACACCCACCACAGTATAAAACAAAACAAATGGGAAAACTATAAGAATAAAAATTTCCAGTCTTATCATACTCAAATTTGACCTCTATATTAAAACATGTCCTTTGCCCAATACACTAGATCCACACTTTTACAAAGTCAACAGCCTTCCTTCGTTGTTTCTGTCAAACCACACAAATAGTACAAATAGTTTGGTTATTTTTTAAGATTTATTTCTTTATTATGTAAAGTCTAGGGCTTTTACTCATAGGATCACAACATGTGCACCATGAATAAACTGACTTCTTCCTCTCTAATCTGTATTATCTTTCAATCCTTGAATTTTCTATTTGCTTATCAAAGATTTTGAGTACCATATTGAATGAGTAGAAATAACTGGACCTCCTGTCTCCCATATTTTAGGAAGGATTGTCTCAGCTTTCCCCCATGTATTATAATATTAGCTACAGATCTGTCATGTCATATGTAATATTTACCATGTTGAGCTTTGTTGCTTCCATTCCCAGTTATCTCAGGGTTTTTATCATGAAGAGATGCTAAACACTGTTAAAAGCTTTCTCTGCATCAACGGAGGCAACAATATGGTTTCTGTCCTTGAATCTATTTGTGTTCTTTATTACACTTACTAATTTGCATATGTTGCACACTCACCCTACACCCTTGTGATGAGACCTGCTTGACAGCATTGTTGTATCCAGTTTTCCAGAATTTTATTGAAAATTTTGTATCTATGTTTATCAGAAACATTCATCTATAGTTTCTCTCTCTCCCTCTCTTCCCCCCCTCCTCTAGTTTTGGTATCAGGAAAACATTTAGCAGCTACTAATCTATTTTAAATAATCTTACAGTTTTTCCTATCACAAGTTTGAAAATATAATGACAATCAGAGAAAAATGTGATTCAATTAAAAATACCTTCATTTAAAAAATAGCCTTTTTTCAAATGGAATAAGTAAAAAATACTTTAACTTTGATTTAGTTAATGGTTGTGAGTAATCATACTTTCATGAGCATGTTTGTAAGGGCCAAATTAAAAAAAAAAAAACAAAAACAAAAACAAAAAACTTTACTGCCATTTAGTAATGAGGAGTTTTAATTGAGCACTTGGAATCCCAAAGACAACAGTTTCCCTCTGTGAGTCAACAGACAACAGAGCTACATGTAAGTAACCACTGTGAGCCTGAAGCACGCCTACCATAGTTTACATTCGATGGTGAAATGTTACAGAACAAAATTACTATTCAGATAAAACATTACTTAAAGAGAATCAATTCATTCAGGAGACATTTCTCCACGTATGTTTTATGATCCCAAATATAAATTTGCTAATGTCCCATGGTATTAAAGCAAAGTAGACTTACTCAGAGCATAGCAGAAATCGTTTTCAAGAGTTTTTCTTTTAAAATGGTATTTGTCAGCCAACACCATTTACAAGCTAAACAAGGACCCTGCAGGCCTCCATCTCACCCTGTCTCCATCCTCAACCCACTATTACACCCAAAGAAACATGGCTAAGTGCTGATGCACTGGAGTCAGAATCCTACCTTACTAAGTGCCCTTACCTGTGCCGTCATCCACATTTTCCACCTCCATCACCTCGGTATTGATCCGACCTCGAAAAATATACCGATGTCCATCTGTGGATGCCTTGCTATTCTTCAGCCGTCTGAAACAAATGAAACCACAAAGCGTTTGTTACTAAACTTAATATAAGACACTGTTTTCTAAAACTCTTTGAAAAATGTCTCCAGTTGGTCAGTATCATAAAAAGATGGAGACGGTTGATTTTACTCAGTCTTCTCATGCACGATGGCTGGTGGCTTGCTATGCAGGATGGGAGCAAGGCAATTACTGAAGTAGCATCTCATGAATCCTAAGCAAACCTAAAATAAGCTATATAGTAGAGGGTGACCTTGAAATTCTGACCCCCCTGCCTCCATTTCCCAATTGCTAGAACTAGAACTACAGGTGTGTTCGACCATAGCCTGTTTATTTGATGCTGGGGCTCTAACACTGGCTTCCTGTTTCCTATATAAGTACCCTACCAAGTGAGCTATACCACCATCCCCTACTATAAATACAGAGAGAGAGAGAGAGAGAGAGAGAGAGAGAGAGAGAGAGAGAGCACATTGGGCTAAAGATTTATAGCAGCAGTGGTGTAATTACACATATTTCCTCAAAATAAGACTTCAGTACTGTCAAACCTGACAAGACAGAAGTTGGTGGCTTTACTGCCACACTTGAGATCTCACTCTCCTGACTCTTGGTTTTCAGTAGCTGAGAATGTCCAGCTTTTTCAAGACCTGGCAAGCAAACTCAAATAGTCCTTCTGATTCCTTTTCAGAACTTCTAACAAGAGCAAGTGGGAGGTACCCTTGAAGGAATTGGTACAGCAGGTCACTTAATGAACATAACTACACTAGCACAGACATTGAGATGGACAATTAGTAAATGGGACCTCCTGAAAGGCAAAGGACACAGTCAACAGACAAAATGGCAGCACACAGCATGGGAAAAGATCCTCACCAACCCCATAGCTGACAGAGGGCTGATCTCTAAAATATACAAAGACTCAAGAAGCTAGTCACCAAAACACCAAACAATCCAATCAAAAAATGGTGAACAGAACTAGAGAATTCTCAATAGAGGAATCTAAAATGGCTGAAAGACACTTAAGAAAGAGTTCAACATCCATAGCTATCAGGGAAATGCAAATCAAAACAACTCTGAGACACCATCTTGCACCAGTCAGAATGGCTAAAAACAAAACAAAGCAAAAAAATCAACAACACTCTATGCTGGAGAGGATGTGGAGAAAGGGGAACACTCCTTCACTGCTAGTGGGAGTGCAAACTCCTACAGCCACTTTGGTGGTTTCTCAGGAAAATGGGAATCAGTCTACCTCAAGATCCAACAGTTCCACTCTTGAACATATACCCAAAGGATACACATTCATACAAAAAGGACATCTGTTCAACTATGTTCATAGCAGGGTTGTTTGTAATAGCCAGAACCTGGAAGCAACCTAGATGCCCCTCAACCGAAGAATGGATGGAGTGGTACATCTATACAATGGAGTATTACTCAGTGGAAAAAAACAAAAGCAAAAACAAACAAACAAAGCAAAACAAACAAAAAAAAATGAAATCTTGAAATTCTCAGGCAAATGGATGGAACTTGAAAAAACTACCTTGAGTGTCACAAAAAGACAAATGTGGTATGTACTCATTCATATATGGATTTCAGACGTAGAGCGAAGGACTACCAGCCAAAAATCCAAACCACCAGAGAAACTAGGAAAGAAGAAAGACCCTAAGAGAGAAACACATGGTCCCCTGAAGAAGGAGAAACAGGGTGGACAAAGAATGAAGGTAGGAAAAAGAGAAGGGGAAAGAGGAGGTAGGAGGAGAACAAGACGGATCGGGAAGACTGAGTCAGAGGGGGAATAGAGGAGAGCAAGAAAAGAGATCCCTTAATAGAGGGAGCCAGTATGGGTTTAAAGAGAAATCTTGCCCTAGGGAAATGTTCAGAGATCCACAAGGATGACCCCAACTAAGAATCCTTTCCCGTATAATGAGAATGATGACCACCCTAATTGTCATCCTAGAGCCTTCATCTAGTAGCTGATGGAAGCAGAAGCTATGAATCATAATGTAAGTTTCTGATTGCAGGATATCTTTTATGCAACCCCGGCAAAGGGGTTGAGACCCACAGGTTAAGAACCGCTGATCTGGTTATTTCCATCTCTAATAACTGTGCAGTCCACACTGTGCGCATCCATTAAGGGTAGCTGTTATACACGTGGCGGGATTTTAGTTCAGGAAAACTTCTCAGTTAATTTATGTATGACTATAAGATCACATGACATCAGCATTTTGTACACTGACATCAGTTTTGCAAAAGCTCGAGCATAGTGGGAATTCGTTTCCACCAATGGTTTCGGTGTGCATAAATGATCACTTAAAAGGAAGAGGATGGTGCTCTCTCTGTCCTCTCTGTCCTCTCTCTCTCCTCTCTCTGTCCTCTCCCTCTCTCTTCCTCCCCCCCTCTTTCTGTGACAGTCTAAGACCTGACCATCATCCTGCATTGCAGCATCCTGTACACCCAAGGACAGAAGACTGTGAAGGCTATTCACCTTCATTGTGAGTGTTTATACCAAATAAATTCCTGTTATTTTTTTATTCAGACATTCGTGGACTTCCTTAATCCACCCACACTCTGGAATTGATGGCAGATATGTTTTCACGTTTGGGTGACTAAAACAGAGGCTCAAATTTCATAGCTGTTGGTGCAAACAAACTCTGGGTACAGGCGTAGGACTGATGGCTCTAGTGTCACAGGGAAGGGAATGTGGGCCCAAAATTCTCAATATGTCATCCACACGAATTTTGAAAACACAACAGATACTGGACAAGAGGAGACTGGAAAGTGATCGGAGCTGAAGCCAAGATGCTGAGACTCCTGTGGATACAGGAGGAAACGGCTCAGATGCAGAACTAGGAAAGAGAGAAACACACCAACACCTCCCTCAGGAGAGGGCTGAGGGAGGAGGTTTCACAGGAGAGTGACACCCAGGTCAGGCACATGGAGCAGGTAGAGAAAGCAGGCGAGGCAGGCTGGGTGAAATGGGTTATAGGTAGGATGAGCTCTGGGATTCCTGCAGGAATGGGGAGCCTGTGAGATGGAGGAAAATATTTCCAAAGTGTGACTTTGCTGTGAGCTTACCTGTGTTTCCTTTTGCAGTACACCAACAGGTTATCAAAAAGAAAAAACACCCGTTCTTGGATATTTCCAGATGAGATTTTCATCAAGACCCCACACATCAGCATCTCTGTGCAGGTGTCAGTAATGCTGGATCCCTGGGCGAGGAAAAGAAAAGACGCAGGGTCTGAACACCTGATTTCAATCGCCCTCGAGCTGGAGATCAGATGAAGCACAGCAGAACGCTAGAGGATCACGCTGTCACGATGCCACAACCAAAGCCCTGATTGAAATTTTGTATGCAATTATTCTCTTTTAAATTCCACTTGTTTTTATGAAGAGCGATGTGTGCACAGGACAAAGTGTATACAGTGAAAAGGACTGAATGGCATCTCCTTCCCATGGGCCCTCGGGTCAGTCTGCAGAGAGACTCTAGGTCTACCTAAGACAACCGAAGGTACAAGGGCAGATATGCTAGAACAGAAACTGGAGGAGCCCGGGAGACCTAAACCCTACCCAAAGACAGCTAAAAAGAGCTAGGGGTGTGGGAGCTGGGAGCAGGAAATAGTCTTCCCTAGTTAAGAGCACAGTAATTGGTCATCTAGTATCAAAGAGTCAGCCGGGAAAACACAGGTGTATCGGGAGGAAAATACACACACGTACACACATGCTCTCTCCTCTCTCTCTCTCTCTCTCTCTCTCTCTCTCTCTCTCTCTCTCTCTCTCTCTCGTATCTGGCTTCTTTTAATCTAAAGGTAAATTGCTGGTTCTTGTTTAAATTGATGTTCCTATCTTTGGTTTTGATGTTTAATATTCAGAACACTAACTGTAGTTTCATATTTGCACAATAATTACAAAAAAGGTTGTACAGTTGACTAAAAAAAAACTAGAGTTAATTGAAAATTCGAATCTATAATAAGTAAATTCTACACAGGAAATTAATGCAAAGAATGTGGTTTTATGTTCACTTGTTTATCCATGTTACAAACATACATGAAATTTTAGGAAGCCTCTTCTTTAAGTTTCTATTCACCCTGACCGTTTATATATGTATACAAACCTTTACACAGTTTGTCCACTCTCGTATGTTCGCTGAGCCCAAATTATCATGAACGACCCCAGTAGCGTGATTTCTAACTGCTTACATATAATTAGTAGTATCCTTATCTTAGAATAGTCTGAGTAAAATTAGCATGTAACAAAAGGATACTTATCAAGTTGCATATAAATGTTACCCTCAAAATATTACAGGAAGGGATTTTCCTATCAGAAACTTCACAAAGCATTCAGAATACATTCCCAATAAGCTACCTTTAATGTGAGTAATACACACTGACCCAGTCAGTACAAAGGGTCATTCCATGTTTAACCTACCTGGAATGTTAAATAAATATCCCAAGTAGTAATCCAATTTCCATATTCAGACACTAGTAAATATTCCTACATGACATAAAGCCTAAAACTACATTACCTGATCTGTTGCTTCTAAAATAATTACAAGGATTTTTATATAAAACTGACCTAACAAGTGATTCAGAGTATTCTATGGTAGCAAAGCCACCAGGCACTTGCCTTCTTTCTGGACCTATAGTAGTCTATCTTTCAAACTGCTTTCTTATACCACTGAGTATTCTTTTAATAATGCAGAACATCTCTTTGCCCGCCTTGTATTTTACCTGTATTTTGACAATTAAGGACAATATTTAATTCTAAACTACCTATTCCCTACCAAATATGTGTCTAATAAATAAAAAACTGTGATTAGATACTTTATCAAGAAAAGGAACATCAGGTTTTGAACATCTCTGCATGTCAAGCAATGGGCTACACATTTTCTCCTGGAATAGATTTCTATAAAGATGCTCTTCCTGTGATATGAAACTATGAATTAGTTAATTGACTCCCACTAAAATTAAGCTCTGCTATCAGCCCTCTCTTCTTGCTGCATGGCAATCACAAGATTAAAGAGAAAATAAAATCTCAGAGAACATGGACGAGGACAAAAGGTCCCCAAAACTCCCCCAAACACATGCAATGCCTTGGCCAAGATCTAGCAGGGATGGTCCCACTGAACCGTCATGAAGAAACTGACTAAGCTGGCAAGATCAAGATGGCAGCTTGGAACCAGGCACTTCATGAACCCTCTGAACACTCCTACAGAGGAAAAACCTCTTTAAAATATGAAATGGAGTACAACCTGGAAAATGCCAGCGTTATCATCTACATTTGCTAGAAGATATATATGACACACAAAAGATACACCCGCTTCACCCTTCTGGAGTTTCAAATTGTTAGCTCAAATTATAACTTCAGTAGTTTAATGCAAGGTTAAATATAATGAATAATACATTCATTTTATCCGGAAAAAGGTCTCCAAATACCCCCCTCCCCCCGCCTCCCCCACTGAATGAAATTTTACATGGATTCATTTTCAGTATTGCTTTTCCAAAAACACTATCCCTCAAATAACGGGAACCATGCATTACACAGTTCTACCTCAAGGTAGAAGATGCTCTATTCCCCAAGATTTTCCTAGAGGGGAAACAGAACAATCTCATCAGCAGCTTCTGGAAGATTTAAACTCAAGAAATGATACAAGAACATAGCTTGAATCAATCGCAAGCTAAATCAAATGTAAGCAGCAACCAGAGTCTCCCCTCAACAAGGACTTATTTAAAAATGGCCCAGTGAGCTGGAAACATGTCAGTGATATTAGGAGTCAAATCTGAATGGTCATTAATAACCCTGGTCTACATAATAATTTCCAAAATAGCGAGGACGACACTATGAGATTCTATGTCAACAACAACAACAAAACGTAAAATTGTATTTCCCCGGGTGTAAAGAAATCCAGAAGTGTCCTATTTCCCTTCTGTTTCTTTCCTTTTATAAAATATAATAACAACCTTCATCATTTGCCCCAAATCTTTCCATGTTAATGATTCTCTTGCATTTTATTGGGATTTTTCTGACATGTGAGAATCTACTTTCAGATAGACATGTCAAGGACTTTAAGGTGGACTTGGTAAACAATGTCATACTATTGCTATCTTTTCATGAAAATATTGCAGTGGGGATGCACAACCTACAGCTAAAACCATATAACTGACCCACCAAATGCAGACCGAAACTAGTCTGATCCTATGCAGTGAATCGACAGCTCTGATTAAGCTTCTCATGAATTTCTTGTCCAAAGTGTATTAACTGTTGGCATATGGGTTCAGTAAGTCTGGTAGAGTGCTCTGAAACCCTCAAGTTCATAGCTGCCTCTCATTTACTCATTATCAAAATACAGTGGACACTGCCATTCTCCTGGGAAATGGTGTAACAAATTGTACTGATAAGAGGTATAACTTCAAAGAAAAACAATTAAAACGTGGCACCTCCTTGGCCATAGTCACACATAAATGCTGAGAAAAACCCCAATCTCTTTAATGAACTTACTGTTAAACGGCAGGCAGGAAACAAAGTTCCTTCTAAAAATCAGCTCTACTTTTCTTACTTACCACTTTGCAGGCCTAACCTTCATCAACTTATTGTTTTGAGAAACTGGGTAAGTGAAATTGTCCTAACTTATGAGTCAAAAAAAAAAGGGAATAAGAACTCAGAAAATATGGAGACTCACAGCCACAGTTGGGGTATGGTTAACCCCCTCCTCGAGGCTCATGTTCTAGAGACTTGTCAATGTTGAGCATTTAGGGGAAGGAGGCTGACCTCAAAAATATTAAAGCAGATCTTCGGGGACTGGGTTAGTTCCCATGAGAATGAATTGGTAAAAGGGAACCATGTACTTCCCCTTTATAGGTGTTAACTCCTTCTCACATACTCCCAGCATGCTTTGCCATCTAGTCCAAAGCTCTCACACACCTGAGCAGATACCTCTGATGTACTTCTGATTCTCCCAGACCATGAGCTACGTGACCAAGCTTAGGCATTCCCTTCAATCACATTTGCAGCTCAGTATTTCCCTGATGCTTGGGAAATAAGATTACTGCTGTCTCAGATGTCTAAATTAAGTTTTGAAGGGAGTGCTAAAAGGTCTGAAGAGATTACAGCCTATTCACTTTAGCTAGAACTTGATGAGACTTTCATTTTCAAGTCTGACACTGTCACACTGTCCCTTTTCTATTGTCCATCTGTCCTGTACAATTTCTGTAAAGTTAACTTTAGTTTGAAAAATCCATGGCTGTTCTACATATAGTTACTATTGTTATGATGAAACACCACAACCCAACACAAGTTGGGAAGGAAAGGGTTTATTCAGGGCAAGAACTCAAGAAGGGCAGGAACCTGGAGGCAGGAGCTGATGTAGAAGCCATGGAGGGGCGTTGCTTGCTGGCTTGATCACAACGGCTTGTTCTTATAGAACCCAGGATCACCAGCCCAGGGATGGCACCCACCATGAGCTGAGCCCTCCCCATCAATCATTAATTAAAATAATGCCCTATAGGCTTGCCTGCTTATAGCCTGGTCTTCTGAAGACATTTTCTCAAGTGTGGTTCCTTCCTCTCAATGAGTAAGCTTGTGTCAAGCTGATAGCAAACTACCCAGCACAATGGCTTAGATTCATACAACCTTAAGTCATCGTGATGTTTAATCTGCATTGTCAACTTGAGTGGATTTGAGACGACACCTCCAATATGTCTGTGAAGGTATTTCCTGAGGTGTAACTGGGAAGGAGAGGCTCTTGACTGTGGGAGCAGCATCTCGTGGGCTGAGGTCTTGAACTCCATGCAAAAGAGGAACACAGCTGACCACTGGCACGTGCATCTCTCCCTGCTTCCTCTGGGGACACAATGTAACTAGTCACCCGAGCCTCCTGCCACCATGCCTTCCTTGCCATAATGCCCTTCCTTTAAGTGGCTTCACCACTTAAGAAAAGTATTTAATACAGTAATGTAGCAGCTGTCACCAGCTGAGTTCATATACTATGAAAATAGGAAATTCTTAGGAATAAAATCTGACTGATGAAGCAAAACTCCAAATTACTGCACCATATTTGCAGGACTCTCAAAGCATTCAAAACACTGTCACTCACTTCATTGGATCCTTGAAATCGTTCGTGCTATCTACAAATGAAGCCTACCGTATTGCCATGGGGAGTGGGCAACTCATGGGAGCCCAGATTAAGCACCAAGTCTCCTCAAAACCTATGCTTTTTTTCCCCATTGTTTCATATGATTTGGGAACAAGAAATTTCAACTGTTTATGCAAATTCCATATACACGTATACACGATCATTTATTACCACAAAGTTCTATGTGGGCAAATTATTTGTGAGAATTTATTATAAAACCAAAACCTTCTTCAGGGCAATATGGTGATGCCTTTACTTCCAGTACTTAGGAGGTGGAAGTACAGGCAGGTGGGTCTCTGAACTGGACCCAGCCTTGTCTACAGAGTTCCAGGACAGCCACGGATACACAGAACAACCCTGTCTCAAAAGCAAAAGCAAAACCTTTCTGATCCTAGGTAACTGAATGAGAAGAATTTCCACCCAAAGCTGAAAATAGTGCGATCCCATCACTTGTAAGATGTAGTTCAGAGCAGCAGATTCCACAGTTCCCAGACTCTGAACTTCTTGTTGCAGCAAAAGGCCTGGTGGATTATACAGAGAAACCCTGCAATTTTAAGAGAGTTGGTTTTTTCTTGCAGTGTTTGACTGACAGCAAAGCTGCAAAAGCAAAGTTGGCTCCATTTCTCTCATCCCAGCAGGACAACTGCTCTGCAGGAATGGAGTTATCCCGATGAATCCACTGTCAAATACACACCCATTCTCCCGGCCTGAAAGGGGTCGCATTCATGCTGCAGGAGGGTCACCCTGAACACTCACAAAGGAAGAGTATAGACACAGTGGAAGCTAAGCCAGACCCCAGTCAGCACTTTTAATGATTCAGAGCAGGGGATGACCAAATAGGAAGATTTTCCAGGTTAGCGCTGACATTTCTTTGCATATCTGGCTGAATATAATTTTAGGTCTAAATAAAACCCAACATATTTAAGATAATGATCTAGTTAGTTAATTTAGTTAGTGACAACTCCCTGAGGATAAAAGCAATTTCTGGATTTATGTGAGTTGTGCTTGGCTGTACATTTTCATTTCTGTTTCTGTACTTTTCATAATCTTGATTCTTACTTTATCACATGAAAAACTTTGCTAGCCCAAAGTTCATATTCATTTAATTGATTTAATTAATTTTAAACCAGAATTTGAGCTTATTTTTATAGCAGGACTGCAGGATTTCATTCTTGCGAATTACTGAGACTCAGTATCACCAGTCACCATAGCTAGAAACATCTGATTCTCAACTAGGAGCTTTACTTGCTTTTTTGTTTTGTTTTGTTTTTATCTTAAAAAAATAAACAAAGAGCATATTTTAATGACTCCTAAAACTCACACGTTTCATTTTGCTAGACAAATGGCACCAAATCATAGAGCTTCCCTTCGGTTTGGAAACGAAGAAATCAAAGCTCAGAGTGATTAGGTAGACTAAAAAGGAAATTCAACACACAGTCCCCAATTTAAGAGTCTAAAGATGACATCACAGGGCACGCAATCCTTCATTGTCAGGTTAGACACTTGTTGACCCAAACCAGAACAGCAAAAGGGGTACCCCAAATTCTGAAGTACCAAAGCCTGGGGGCACACGGTATTTATTGGCTCAATCACAAATCTCTCTGGCCAAGATGACCCCCCATCTCACACGAGTGTGAGAGTAACATGAAAAATATTGTCAGAGCCGACTGTGGGTCCTTGGTGGTCACTAGCAGTTCCACGCACTGGAAAGAAATCGCTGCAAGCGACTTCAAAGCTCTACGAAGCTGAAAGTTTGAGCGAAGCGCACGTACCTCCCAGCCTTCAATGTGCGACTGCCACTCTTCCAAAACTTCCAGCTTCTCCATCTGTCTCTTGGCCTCGTTTATGTTGGAGCAGACGGCTTTCATGGCCTGGAGGGCTTCCATCACTGCAGAGTAGTCTCCGTGTTTCCGCGGAGTCCGCTTCAGTAATTCCTGTTCACACACAAGAGCAAACCACCCATGGATTCCCACTTCTGTGGTCCAGAAGGCTTGGACTGACCAGGAAATAAAAACGACGGAGACTGTGACAGCCACGCTGCTAGGTGACATCACAGACGCCACTAAGATACAGATCAAAAGCAAAAGGTCAAAGGTCAAATCAATGAGTAAGCATTACTTTAATGCTTTTTTTTTTTTTTTTTTTTTTTTTTTTTGCAGTCGCTGTAATTTCCCCTCAGACTTACCTGTATTTGAGAAGTGGAGCAAGGTTTCTTCTCTCTCTCAAATCATCCAGATATCACACCTGACTGACTACCACAGTTTTTATAAATCTGACTCTTATTGTAACAGGAGCATATCAGTATATGTTAACTTCCTTTTCTTAGAGTCTTTAACAGATCTTCAAATAAATATGCACCACAGTTTCTAACCTGAATTAAATTCCTATTTCTAATATCCTTAGAAAAACAACTATACAGATATGCCATGAGAAAAGCAACTCTTGTATACATTTTATACTCTGGCAAAAGTGAATTAATTGACCAGCATCACACCATCCCATCATCAAGGGGGCAGGACACGCCTTCTCCATCAATCGCTCTTGCTCCTTCTTAGTAAGCAGCATTGTTCCATCCACGTGGAAGCTTCCTCATTTAATTCTCAGTTTCTGCTTTGGGGATGGAACTTTTATTTACGTTTTTCTTTTCATTTCAGATTTTAAAGCAGAATAATCTGTAATCTTTTAAGAGTATTAAATGGTCTTCTTAGCTGTTGTTTGGAAGCGCAAAATTAAACATCTTCACCCACTGTCTAGACAGCTGTGACCACACTGCTTCCTAATTAGTCATTTGATTCTTTGCAGTAGTTGCCATCATCATGGCACTAACACAGTTACAGAAACCCCGAGGCATAACTTCTGGTCAACATGCAATGCAAAAGCAGGCAATTCTTAGTTGTTTTCCTGTTGAATACTTTGAAATAAATTTTGAACCTTGTGTTTGATATGATCTAACACCAAAGGGATACACGTCACATTATTCCCAAGATGAAGATGAAATTTTTATTCTGGACCCCAATCCTTAAGAGAGACATCTTAGCTCAGAAGTAAAGCCTTTTTTAAATTATGTAAAATCCGGACATCAACCTCCAGGAAAGGATGTGGATGCTTGGAATGGTACCCAACACTAATCTGAGGAATTGAAACATGAATTAGCTAATGTGACATGAACAAAAACAAAAGACAAGTCATAATTCTATGGTCACTCGCCCTCAGATTCTCACAGTTCTTCACCATGTGACACGGTGTATTTAGTACTTTTCCCTGAATAAATACAAACACTCAAAAAGAATCCAAGTCTAATCATTCAATATTAGACTATCTGTATACATAAGCAAACAGTGAGATCTATCTGTATACATAATTCTTTTTCTTTTTTATGAATGAAAATAATCTTCCCCAAAGGGCAAGGAGGCCACCTCTGCTTCATGTGTCTCAACTACTCTCTTTCGTGTGAGACAAGAATGTATCTTTGATGCCCTTATTTATTTTTATTTATTTATTTATTGTTTAGAATTAAATTCAAACACTTGTGGTCAACCCCAAGCAGCCATGAGTATTTTAACACAACCACCTGTTTATGATCTATTCTTAACCGTCCCTTCTGGTCCTTACAATAAAGGAAATATCTAGGATTCCAACAAGGGGTCAGAGATAAGGACACCTATGGGTGCATAAGCACACTGTGTCCCTTAGCTGGAGATGTGCAGGGATGCTCAGAGCATCAGAACCTACAGAGCCATGCTGGTATTAATGCTGTGTGGTACAGACTGTGCCAAAACCTTACAGCTGGAGGTTCCTGCATTTGTGTAAGCCTTTTCACGGCTTCGCCAAGCAACTTGAGACACGCTTTGATATAAGAAATCATTCTTTTAAAGAAAATAGGCTACAGAGGTGGCTCCATCCATGAAGTGACTGCTGCCTAAGCATGAGGACCAGAATTCCGATCCCCAGAATCTGTGTCAAACGCTGGGTGTGGTGGTCTGCATGAGACTCCCTAACACTCTCAATCATCCAGCCTAGCCAAGTTGATAAGCTTTAGACTCCGTGAGAGACCTTGCTTCAAAAAAATGAAAGTAAAGGGCAATTAAGGAAAGATACCCTGAAGGTACATAAGCACCCTGACTGGCAGACAGCCAGTACAGGTAAACAGCCAGATGGTGAACTTCTGCATTCTTCACCCAGAACACACACACACACACACACACACACACACACACACACACACACACACACACACACACACACACACACAGAGCCCCATGCATACCCAAACATTCCCAAGGCTGGTCCTGGATAAGTGTCAGTTCCCATGAAGCTGTGGGCCTAGCAACTCCCTCTTCCTTGTTGAAACTGACCGTCCCAAAATAAAGGGAAGGGCCCCTGGTCATACCACCAAAACACTTAAATTCCAAGCCCTCCCTGGGGTTCAGGTTTCGGGATCCCCTCTGCGCTTCTTGGGAGTCTCCTGTGAGTGAGTGGGTGGGTGGGTTACTTCTTCACTTTTAACCAAGTTTGATGCCTGCTGGGTTTACGATTCTCCCCGCCTAGATGGTAGCATTTTTGAAAGATTTGCCTGGGAGTCTTTCTGAGGATCACTTAAATACTAAGGTCAGAATAAACTGAGCCAAACTATGAAAGCATGGCATTGGGTAAGCACTGAGTTTGCCGAGTTTCCCCATCCTGGGACAGGAACACCGCCACTGTTAAGGTATGGTGGAAATTGTAGGCTGGTAATGTTATTTTTCCCATTTCTTTGATAGGGAGGATTGACTTTCAAATTTAGTCCTACTGCCTTTGTTTCAGAGAACAAGAGAATTCTTTCAGCTCGCTCTGGCTGAGGGTGTCATGGCTTGCACCCACTCCTCGAACTCTTAGAGTTAGTCAGGCAGTTAGCTCCAAAGAGAGTTCCTGAACTTTAATGACATTGAATTTTTTTTTTTACCTTTATCCTGACAATCACAGTCTTCTCTGACTAGGCAGTGTCTTGTTAGGGTCTTATCTAGTCTTCTCTGACTGGGTTGGGTCTTGTTAGGGCATTATTTTGTCTGACTTCCAACATTCTTTCCTTGGGGTCTTAGTTCCCCTCTCCTAAGTCGGGAGAAAAGGAACCAGAGCAGTTAAAATCTACTGGGCTGGTAGGTGATATAGAAGTTATGTCTCACCTTCCCAGTGTTGTAAGTAGAAGCCAGCTAGCCCTTCCTACGGTTATATGTCTGAAATAATGGGGGGGGGGGGTCTATAAACTAAAATCTGAGAACTACATTTGAGGGGCCGAATCTGAAGACTACCTTCATAGGACATAAATCATTCTACAAAGACCTGGTCAGGGGGCAACTTAACTAGGGTTCATACTGATTGATCCACCGGTAGCCAAGAAGGGTCTCTGTTATACTTTCTGACTGCTCTCACATTAAAGATGACAACACATGGGTGAACTATGGCTAAAACTCTAGCCTAGGGAGAGATGATGTGGAAGAGATTAGAAGAAAAACCTTAACCTAAGAAAACCCTAGTAGTCAATGAAAATCCCCCAAGGATCTATCCTGAATTCTGGGAAGCCCAAGGCCCACAGTAGCCCACATATCTTCACCACAAGCAAAGGCTGTATCCTTGCCCTCTCCCAACACCCAAAAGGGCTTGCTTCCTCTCAGGTAAGAGTCAGGAGAGAGCGGGGTTATGTTTGTCCAGGCCTCCTTTACCCTGGCAAAACCGAATGACATGGAGTAAGAACAGAGAAGTTATGGATAATCCAGACCAGTGTGATTAATCCTATGAACACCAAAACCAGATACATGAAGTATGGCGCAAAGGTGGGGTGATGGTATTAAAACAAACACCAACCCTTTGGAAAAGAGGGGAGTGTTAGATCATGTTCTTCGAGCAGGAGTGACTCCCTCACTGCCCACAGGACCAAAGTGGATAAGGCTAAGCCCTCTCAGAAGTCCCTGTGAAATGCATATGACCACATGAAGAAGGAAAATGACATTTGCTTTACTGTGTTGTAGGCTAAGGTCAAAACTCTTTATTAGTCCCTGTTATACACTACAAGGAGATGAGGGGGAAAATATATCCATGAGCTGTGAATCACTGAAGGATGCAATCCTGAAAGCCACGCTCTTAACTCATCCAGCTCAGACATTCGTAAAAAGCCCCAGACACTAGTGGCTGTACCAGACAAAACACTAGCAGGCTTTTCTAATTTGTCCATGTCACAAACTCAGTCTTTTTATGCTAGAACCATGAAAAGAAAGAAACAAGGACCAGCATCATGGGCAGTTAGTGGTCACTACAAGAGCCGACCAGATAGATGCTCCTCCACACCTCCCCCATACAATTCTAAGCCTAGGGCCTGCTTCCTCTGTGTACAAGAAGGTCACTTCCTGTTGGGAATGCCCTCAGAGACTTCTTGGACCCTGTCCCGTCTGTAAGGGAAATCTCTGGCAGCAGCAATGCCTTCCAGCCCAGGTGGGCTTCCTGTCATCAGCTTTCCATAATGACAAGCCTGGTGGGGAAGGGGATTCCCATACTGGCTCCCATCATGTTCAGCAATCTTGAGGAGACCTGGGAATTTGTGACTGACTGTAGGAAACAAAGGATTAGATTCATGACCAACTAAAGAGTGACTCAGCACTGATCCTTTCCCCTGGTTCCTGGCCCTGAAGGGTTACACCAATTCAGGGTATATTAGGCCAACCCCTGGAATGATATCTCATAACCCCACATCTGTCATTTATTTTCAATGGTCCCCCATACCCTGACTCCTCTGTTGAGAAGACACTTTTTGTCTAGACTCAAGGTCAAGTGCTTCCCCCTCCAGGGCAGAACACTATTGCTTGCTTGTTGGAGAGCAATGTCTAGGCTTCAGTGTGGACAGATGGAGGTAGGACACTATAGAGAAGGCGAAAATGGCCACTCCTTTAGTCATGCATCATCTTAAGTACCCTGCCTATTTTCTTCATAAGAAACTATGTCTCCTGAAGCTAGAAGTCAGAGGGGATTCATCTCCACAATTAAAACGCTAATGAAATAAGGATGCTTGGTTGAACGTTCCATACCTGGTGTTAGCACAGGCACTAACAAACAGAAGGCAGTCCACAATCTCTGTATGGTCAATGACAGAGTGGCTCCAATCCATTCAGTAGTTCCTAATTCTCACACTGTTCTCACCAGATTCCCCTAATAAGACTCTTTAGTCAGTGTGCTAGATCCTTTTGATTTGTTTGCGTTTCCAGACAGGGTTTCTCTGTGTAGCCTTGGCTGCCCTATAACTCATTTTATAGATCAGGCTGGCTTCACACTCAGAGATCTGCTTGCCTCTGCTATTGCTGCCCCTACCGACTGGCAAGTGCTGGATCATGAAAACACTTTCATACGTATCTCACTCCACCTCATACTCACTATACAAAGCAGAAGTTGTCTGCTTGGCCATTGCCTTTCCAAATGGGCCCAGCGCTTTAGGACCAGAATGGCTCTGACCTATCTTGCCCTCCCTGCTCTCTCAAGCAAGTTTCCCTAAACCCTCAACCAGGCCTTCCAGGGAGCTTTTGGATATTGTAGAATGTAGATCCCTGGTTACACAGTGCTGGTTACACTTCTAAATCAGGCTCTCAAAGAGACACAATCTCAAGAATTCTCCAGAGTCGAATTGCTGAGTGTCTCAGCAAGCCTTCTAGAGACTTGAAAAGTCATTAACCAAAACTCCTGCCTTAGGCTTGCCTAGTGAGCCTAAGTTTTCACCTGTGTATAGCTGTGAGACAGGGAACAGCTCCGGGCGGTAGTTACCCAGCGTGTTGCACTTCCTCAACTCATACTGAGAGCTAAGGAGTTACATCAGGTAGGAAGGCACTGCTCGGGATACCTGTGAGCAGTTGCCAGATTCCTGGGTCTCAAGAGATTCCCTGGGACTCGCGCTCACAGATCATGTGTGTCATCACACTGGGTCATTCTAAGTAATAAGAGAAAGCTACCTCTCAGTGCTTCTCAACCTTTCTAATGCTATTGTTCTTCATGTTGTGGTGACCTCCAATCATAAGACTACTTTCATTGCTACTTCCTAGCTGTATTTGCTATTGTTATGAATCATAATATAAGTATTTCCCCATGGTCTAGGCAACCCCTGTGAAAGGGTCATTGGATCCCCAAAAGGGGTTGTGACTTATAGATTAAGAACTACTGCAAATCTAATTCACAAAAGGTTTCTTCAATACTAGACCCTCATACTGGAATGACCTGAAATTACTCTCAAGACCTGTCCAAGCCTGAACCTGGCAATCAATCTTTCAAAAAAGGAAGGGGATCTGTCAGGAGGTCCTAACATACAACAGTGTAGCACACCCTGGTCTCTCAGATCAACCCCGATTCGTCCTCTATACAGAGGGAATTTCCTTTGCTGAAGACTCTGACACACAGGCTATGCAATAATCACTGCTTTTGAAGTTCTTGAATCAGGACCAATATCCCCAAACTCTACTGCTCAATTAGCCAAGCTGAAAGCACATATTCGGCTCTGGAACTTTCCTAGGGAAAAGAGTAAATATTTACTTACACAGATTCCAAATATGGCTTTCTCATCCTCCATGCCACACAACCTCATGGAAGGAGGTGGCATCCTCCTAACAAATAAAGTATTCCCAAGAAAATCTTAGGCTCCTGCATGCCATCCTTCTGATCACTCAAGTGCCTACAAACCACTGTCCTGGACATCAGTAGCAAGAGGAGAAGGGTGGCTGATTGACAGGAGTACACAGAATGCCCCATTCTCTAGAAGGGATCTCTGCTGCCTTGTCAAAGAGCCAAAAAGTGTCCCTAAGAAACCAGCTTTAGTTTTTCAGAGATGCTCTTCTGCACTGGCCAGGACCCCCATTAGGACCACCTCATTCAAACTCTTCCACAATACATGTTTTGAAGACAACAGCCACAGACCCTTTCTGATTGCCATCACTATGATAGATGCCACCTGACTGTAATTGTCTTCTCCAACCAGAAGTAACCAGATATTTGGTTCAAAGACCCAAATATGTAAAAATAACTACAATACAGAATAGAACAACCAACCAAACAAAATCCCTCACCCTGTACCTGCAGGTTAACCATGGAATTTCCCAATGGACATTCCCAGTTACAAGGCTCACACCCTCCAAAATCACCTTTACTATTCATGCTGAACAAAAGTGGTGCTCAAAAGCGTTACTGGGCAAGCTAACCAAACCAGATCCAGGGAGACTATATTGACTCCTAAATAGAGAGGGGACTCTGGCTGTGTTCAACACAAGAGGAAACAATGACTTCATTCACACTTGGCCCTTGGCGTCTGCCCTCAGCACAAATAAATCCTGGTACACTACAAGCACACCTGTTGTTGAAAGGGCAAGACCAAGGGGATGGTTGCTCTCACTGACTTCTCCTGGAAGGCGTCTGCCCATCAACTCCCCAGTACGATGATCTGCTGCACTAATTCACCATTATACTAGACCTTAACTACGTACCCAAAACCTATGTAATAACAGTGTGAAGAAATTCTCTTCACTGACCTTGTCCCTTGATGTTCTGCATGCGTTTGAAATGGGAGAAACCCACTGGCCAGCTGATGCTTTGAAACTGACTGATTGAAAGCACCTCAATCTCTTGAGGCAAACCAATGGCATTCTTGGCAAAGCACAGGTAGTGCTAGATCAAGGTGGCAGAGACACCATCGTCTGATCAGTGCCTATGGGCAGGCATGGAAACAGGTGTTCCCACATGTTCTCCTCTTTCAACTAGTGTGTCCATGCACCAACTATCACGCCAATCATACCCTCACTAGACCTTACAACTGTGCTAGCGGCCTCTCCATATGTTATAGAAACCTAAGAGGGAGGAAATTAAAGAGTGATAAATACTTTGACGAGCAGACAGATAGGCAAAAAGTACATTGATAAACAGCACAATAGCAAGCTTGCAGCTTCTTCCTCCAAACAAAGCCTTGGTAAGCTTACCTTCCAATCCCTTCTAGCTGACCTGCCTAGTCATGGCCAAAGCCGGTCCAAAACATGTCCCAGCTTGCATGAATCTGTGGGCACATCAGATCGATAGATTCCCTCATCTGTAACCCTGTACAGTATTGTATCATCATAATAAAAACCCTGGTTACCTTCATACATACAGCGATTAGTGTGGTAATTGCTGCCTGTAACAGGGGTGCTTCTCACTCTGGATTCTACCATTTCTTGCTCCAAACGGCCCATGCAACACCTTTACAATAATCCTTTAAAAGGCAAGTGTGTAGTTAAGGTTCTATTGTAATGATATACAGCATGGCCCATGAAAGGGTTTGTTTCAGCTTACAGTCCAAGCCAGAGATCTGGAAGCAGAGGCAGCGAGGAACGCTGTGTACTGGCATGTTCCCATGCTTGCTTAGCTTGCTTTTTTATACAACTCAGATCCATCCTCCCAGGGGTGGTACCACCCACAGTGGGCTGAGCCCTCCCACATCGATTGTTAATCAAGAAAATGGCCCCCAGACTTGCCCACAAAGCCAAACTGATGGAGGCATTTTCTCAACAGACATCCCCTTCTCCCAGATGGCTGGAACTAGTGTTGAGTTGACAAAAAAAAAAAAAAAAAAAAAAAAAACAACTCACCAGCACACTAAGCTTTGAAATTGTGTAATTGCACCTTAACTTCATTAGCATCAAGTCACCAAAGTATGGAGAAACCAAAAATAGAACAACAGTGGGATTATTTAAAGTTCTCTATAGCTAAAGTGCTATGTAAACCAGTCATAATGGATTTAATGGGGTCTCTTCTAAGCTAATGCATCTACTCTAAATGAAACTCAAACAAGTATGTGTATTTCAAAGAGCACTAAAAGCTCCCTTTAATGACCTTTCTACTAAAGCTCCATACAAGAATTTATGACAAAATAGCCATTTTTTCCAGTAATTATGGTGTACTCTTTTTAGAATATTGGCATGTTTAAAAGATTTTTTTAATCAACAAAACAGTAAGGCACGAATGCACACTGAAACATTAAATACCTTCAAAAGGAGAGGGTACTTGCATATTCTTTGTATTGGTGTCACCAAGTACCCTTCCAGGGGGACATCTGTGTTCTTCCGTCCTCCAAGCAGCATGCAGTTCTGTGGTAAAAAATAAGCATTTGACAAATAAGTACATGTTCCGACCCAAGGTTGTGAGACTGTGCCATCAAAATTTTATGTGAAAACATGTGTCCATGTCACATGGACAGTCAAGACCCTGTCTTCCATGTTGGTTACAGAGCCCAAAGTGAACCTGTAACTTGGAATATTATGCACATGTATTCTTCTGAGCATGAAGGAAAAGGTTTAAATAGAGAAAGGGACAGAGAGAGAAGAAACAAAGAAACAGGAAAAATGGATATGTTTTGTTTATAGGAGGTGCATGGTTGAGAGGGTTGGGAAGAAGGCTTGGTACTTAGTTGAGAACACTTGCTGTCCTAGCAATGGGGCCAGGTTTGGCTGCCAGATGTGTTTACTGGGCAGCTAATAACTGCCTGCAACTTGAATTCCAAATGATGGGATAGTCCCTTCCAGCCTCTACAGGCACATGCACACACACCGAACACATACAGATGAGCAGGTCCATATAAAGAAACAAAGTATAAACTAATTTTTAAGTGCATCCTGTTGTAGAAAATCAGGCACCAAGACACTGAGTTCCGATGTGGAAGTCGGGCTTTGCTGCCGGTTAGTGACACAATTAACTGGAACTCATTTGAGAATTTTCCTCTCTGTCATACTGGAATGCTCTAACCTGGTGATTAGCTGTTGTCATGTGATCACTCTTAAGGAAATAAGCTGTAGCAGTTTCTCTCCACATTGGCAATCCCAGGGGTGGGCATGAAGCAGCTTCAGCTCACCATATAGTGATAGTGAAGAGAAAACCCATTGAGCAGACAGCCTTCGGGCTTCCAGAAAATTCTACACAGAGAAAGACTTGTGGGACTTTTGTTTCCACATGGACTGCCAGAGGATTTGATGCATCAGGCTGGAAGCAGAAGACTTTTAAGTGGCTACACGGGGAAGTCAGCATACTCCCTGTCACTATTGTGTAATAATGTTCTATTCCCAGTCACTATTTTAGCATAATAATATAATGAATTTCGAGGAGGGCCTAAGAGCTGAGAGGAAAACCTTCAAAAGACACACCACTGATACCGAGTCCTCCCTGCATGGGACAGCAATCTCAGCATCCATATGTTTAACTAGATAGAGGATGGGCATTTCACCGAGTCATCACTGAAGACATGGCAGCCAATATTCCTTCACAGGGGTTTCTCCTCCCCAGGAGAAATGCATGGACACAATTACTTATATCTTACAATATTCATGAATGTTTCAGAGTTTCCAGTTCCAACATGAGCTTTTTCATAGCTCTGGGCTGAAGGGCACTGAAAAGTCCTAGGTTTACTAAGAACAGAACACAGCAACAGGGAGAAAAAAACAAACACAAACAAAAAACCAGCAGCCAATCTCAGAGAGGAAGCACAGATTCCAGAGTTGCTATTACGTTATTTAAAATGTCAAGTTGTTTTTTAATTTTAAAATTATGAGACACATAAAGAAATAGGAATACTTGACTCAGTCATAGTCAATTAAAACTCTTTAGTATACCCAGATATTGAATTTAACATAGACTTCAACATAGCTATTACAAGTATATTCAAAGAATTTAAGCACCTCTTAAATAACCAAAGGACACTGATGGCAAGGACGGAAATAGAACCCTCAACAGCGAAGCTAAATCAAATAGACACGAGATGAAAAAAAAAATTACTTCACTGAGTTATAGGTGAGTTAATATTAATCACCTGATATAAAGAACAGCAAATAACAAATTATAGAAAAATAAATAATTACAAGGAATCAAGAGGAAACATGGATGTGGTGGCCATAGAGATGGCAGCATTTAAGGGCACTGGCTACTCTTCCAGAGGACCTGAGTTTAATCCCCCAACATTGCACAGTATCTCACAAACATCTGTATCTCCAGTACCAAGAGTACCAACACCCTCTTCTGACTTCCAAAAGCACTCCATACTATGCACAAACATACAATCATGCATACATGCAAAAAAATAAAATCAGTATTATTTTCACTTAATGTATGTATAAGGGTAATTAAAGAAAAGGAAAACGATATAGTAAATACGTTAATAACACCTACAAATTCACAATTTACGTTTTGTTTTGCTTTATTTTAAGATGGAAGCTTGAAGCCCTACCATGTTTCCCAGACCAGTCTTCAACTCCTAGGCTGAAAAGACTCTTCCACCTCATCCTCATGGGAAGGTAGGCTCATAGCCATATTCCATTTGGGCCAAGCTCAAACGCCTCAATATTTATTTTTTTTTTAAAAGGCTTACGTAACAAATCGAAAGAAAAGTTAGGACCCTCACCTACTACACGGTAATTGAACTCCTGAAAGACAAAGTATCAAGAGTGGCAAGAGGAAACTGAAGGAATACATAAACAATAGAAGCAATCCAAACAACAGGCTCATTGTCAGGAGAAACAATGGAAGCTCCATAGCAGTGGAGCCCATTATGAAAAGGTAAGACACAATCAAGAGTTCTAGCAGCACAACTGTCCTTCAGAGATGGAGACAGACATTCCAAGAGGAACTCGTGGAAATGACTTAGAAGAAATAGTGGGGTTGTTCCAAGAGGAACTCGTGGAAATGACTTAGAAGAAATAGTGGGGTTGTTCTTCACAAGGAAGTGTGAAGAGCCACTTCTACAGGAAGGAAGACCAGTTGAGATGGTAGTCTGTAGCAAATAGAAAGCGCTGTAAAAAACTCCAGAATACCACACTACAGGAGTATTGCAGGCTCAACCCAGACCCTGGTGCAGCTGGGAGGAAGTGCTCAATAAAGGGGAGAAAAGACGGCACTTTGCATTTCCCTCTAGAAAGCGCTAAAGCATGGCTGGGGAAGAAAGTTCTGGCTGTGTGCTGTCTACCGGAACATTTAAAATGGATTATGTAGTCACAAAAAAGAGTTAAAGACAGAATTCCAAACACTAAGAGACCTACCATAGCTATGAGGAAAGTAGACTTTATCAAAAAAAAAAAAAAAAAACACCCTTTAAGACAAAAGCAGTATTTTATAATAAAAAGAAATATGAATTTAACAATCATGAATATCTAATAACAAAGCTCCAAAACATGTAAAGTAAAAGTGGACAAAATTGAGGGCTATAAGAGATAATTATACTTGGATCTAGTACTCCCATTTTAAATGAGTAAGTGAATGATATAATTCACAACTTCATTATTATATACAAGTGATAATCACATATTATACGTTATAGTTCATCTATGTGAAAAGAGTCACAGCTTTCAATATTTAAAAAATAAGAGCTAAAGATGTACGTAGGTTAATGAGAGCCGGGAATGTTGTTTAGTGACAAACGCTTGCCCAGAATGAAGCCTTGACTTCAATGCCAGTGATGAGAAAGACAGACAGAAAACAAAAAGGAAGTCAGTCAGTCAGTGAGGAAGAGAGGGAGGGAGGGAGGGAGGGAGGGAGGGAGGGAGGGAGGAGGGAAGTCGGGGAGAAGGAAGGGAAGGAGGGACACAGGAAAGGTGATAATGAAAACTCTCAAAACCAGGAATGTAATAAGAACTTAAGAAAGACCAATCATGTGAATAATCCATAGCTTAGGAAGATATCCCCCGAAGACCAACAATAAGCTGCCTCTATTCAGCATCTATTCAGCAGAAGGTTCTAATGGAGATAATGTGATAAGGAAAATAGAACTGCCTTAAATCGGGGAACAAGATGCTGCCAACAGAACACCCTAAGACTCTGCAAAGAACTACTGGACCCAAATGATACTGATATAACTCCAACTCCAACAGTACCAACAGAATGGGCATCAAAGAAAAATGGTAAAGTAAGTGTAACACAGAGGGTACAGACTTCTTAAATGTGACAAGAACAACATAGTCATAATGGAAAATATCCAAAATTAAAGATTATATTTCATCAAATTTTAAAACTTGAATTTTCAAAAGGCAGTACATTTAAAATCTGGAAAAAAACAAAAAGGGCTGGGAAGCAATACTGGAAAGTAATATATTTGATACAGAAATTGCTTCCAAAACCAGGAATGCTCACAAGTCTCCATAATGTAAAGACTTCAATTTCAGTACACAAAAGACTTGAATCAATATATCACCAATGAAGACAGATGCATGGTTAGTGATGCTAAGTTTTGAACCAATACTGCACACCCACTAGCACAGCTATAACCAGTGCTAGCAAGACACAGAGAAGCCAGAGGCTCCACACGGTCTCGTGGAGTTGGCTCATGGAAAACAGACCCACAGTCTTTTAGTTAAATTCACCATATGATCCACCAATTTCACTCTAAGTTTCTACTCAAGAGAAGGAAATTTTGCAAAGACCTGTGCATGTATCCCCATAACGCCCATAATTTACGACAAACACTATAAACAGGAGTCAGATCCCATGACCAGTAACTGATAAAACAGGTGAATCGAATATGGCAAACACACACATGGAAAACAATTCAGCAATAATGAATGTAAAATGAATGCATGCCATAAAGCTGGGCATTAAAAAACCTACAAAATAACAGAAGGTGGGCCCAATAGAGTACGTGGCCTGTTTCTATTTGTATAAAACCTGTAGGTTTTATCTTATCACTAATCTCTCAACACTTAAGGGGCAGACGGGGGGTGCTTCAAATTTGAGGCTAGCCAGGACTACATAATAAGGCTCTATACTAAAGAAAAAAAAAATTCTAAAACAGATCACTCTACACAGAAAGCAAGCATTGTAGCCCAGAGCAAATGGTGAAGGGAAAATGGGCTATCAGCAGACAGGAGGCTGTTCAAGTTTATGGAGTGTTCTAACCCGAGACTTTGGGGGACAGCCTAACAACTACTCTCAATTCATCAGGCACTTTCCATGGCAGCCCACAGCTGCCAAAACATGCCTTTATGTATATTGTCTTTTGTTTGTTTGTGTTTTAGAGACAGGGTTTCTCTGTGTAGCAGCCCTGGCCATCCTAGAACACACTCTGTAGACCAGAATGGCCTCTAAATCACTGGTGCCTGGCTATGTCTATTATCTTAAAGGGATTTAACATTGAAGCCTGCTGGTTTTATGAAAATGGAGTATGAAATGTGTATGGGAGAGCAGCCAGTTTTCACACTTGCTTCCTTCCTGTGACTGTTCTATTTCCTGTCCTCTGAGGAGTAAACAGATCCCCAGGGAGCTGGGAATGCAGGGCAAAGGTGAACTCTGACTTAAGTTCTTTGCTTGACTAATGAGATCACAGAGGCAACTCTCTTGTCAACCACCAGGAGAGGGCATTAGCAGCATTTCTCACACACAAGCTCATGCCAGATCTGGGTGCTCACATTGTCCACGGACTATCTTCCAAGTCTTCATGTGCTCAGAGGTAACCAGGAACAAACTGTCAAATGCATTCACACAGATAGGAACCTGAAGTAATGCCAGCACATGGTTACAGATGAATTTCCACTTACTAAGAGAAACGCCCGGATTGTTCTTATTTTGTTCAGTTCAAGAAGCAATTTCTGTGCCTTTTCATGGTTGCTGCAGTATTCATCATAGATACGAAACTTGTCTTTCTGTGAATTAAAGACAGAATAAAAGAGAACCGCCATATATTACTTTGCAATTTTAACCCAGGTGGTATGCATAAATAAACTCCCCCAAAGGTACAGAATCTCAAGAGATATATTATATGCATATAAATTTTATTCACAAGTATAGCCTAGAAAAGATTTGATAAATTTACCCCAACAAGAATGCAATAATAGGAGTGAGCCAAATGGTTGCAAAGTTCAGAGAATAAAGTGTATTTTTAACCTTTGAAACAAGAATTCAGACACAGCTTTTTTTGTTTGTTTTGTTTTTTTTTTTTTTTTGTTTTTTTTTTGTTTGTTTGTTTGTTTTGTTTTTCCAGTTCTTACTTCTGAGCTAGGTAGAGTGTAACAAGTGGAGAGACAAAGTCATCTTAGACAGAGGGAAGAGGCATGCGATACATCACACAGGAATCATGAAAGACAGATCCTGAATTTCATATTAAACCAATTCTGGCAGTTGCATTTAAGAGGAACATGGACAACACACAAGTAACTAAGCTAATGGCAGGCCCTGAAGACACAACATCCCAGCGATTGCTTCTCAGAGAGATGGTTAAGATGGCAAGGTCAAAACACAGTATTGCGGCTACTTTCAAACAGCCTTTATTCTGTAAGAAAGGAACAAGTCTATAGAGCTCCAAAACAGGACTGTTCAGTGGAAATGGCAGGGCCAGTGATGGACAGAGGTAGGATCAGTCAAGATCTAATGATTTATGCTACCAGGAAACAACACAAATGGTCTTCAGGGCTACTGGGGAATCTTTCCAAAACGGAAGGATTTTGCTATCATGCTCTCTGGCCTCCCTACCATCTGTAAGCCTACTCTCAAAGAGGCTACAATTAATAGCTATCAAAGGAGCCCAGTGAGAAACACACATAATGTATTGATCAAGTTATCAGAACAGAAGGCTGCCCTTTGTAACTTCCAAGGCACACACTCAGAAACAGTCAGCAGAGCATGGGTTGAATTACTTGCCTCAAGAGATGGTATGAGCAGAAGAAGAGGAAAGTTCAGAAATAGCTGAGTGACATTTATGGATGGCAGATTCATAACGTGTTACTAAGGAAATGGCTGTCAGGGTGCAGAGTTCCCACGAGCATCCCTGGCCTGAGGTAACAGCTCCTCTATCAGGCAGGGGAGTCTGACTCTTCTGTGAAAGGAAACAGGCTTGAGGAAGCGGATATGAACACCACAGCTTCCAGCCACAACCAAGAAATGCACAGTTTAATCCACCCAGACCTCAAGAGTATCACTCTGTGGTAGAATGGTCATTATGAAATAGAGATTACAAAAGAACCTGTTTGTCACGTATAGATCAAAAAACTGCAGGATAAATGACTAAGTGGAAACATATGCCAAGCTTCATTCCCGCCTAGCTGTGTAAGTGGCGGAATCATTGAGTAGCTACTTCATTCACAGAGGCATTCTGAAAATCAGCATCAATGGAAAGGGATTGAAAAATCAATAAAAAGCTGTGGGTTTTTTTTGTTTGTTTGTTTGTTTCTGTTTTGTTTTTTTACTTGTAGTATGGATGTCCTTTAATCCCTAAAAACAATGTTCACTAGTTAGGTGGCTTCTTACTTTGCAAAGCAATGACACAATCCCGGGTGTCCTGTATGCATACATGAGGCTGGTGGCAAGGCAAGGCAAAGGGTGGGTGTTCCAGGCCACTGAGCCCTTATCCCTCATTCTTCCCGACAGCACTCCAAACTCTGAGAAGCCACCCTGGAGTGGGAAGCAACGGGCTGTTCATCTCCAGGGTTGTCACAAGCCAATTAACAAGGGAACGGTCTGGCCAATAAATAAAGGGCTTGCAGCGCCATTATAAGAGTGAGAATTTCCTGCCTCAAAAGAAAAATGTTCTATGTTTGAGTGAAACATAAAAATCCATTCATTATGAAACAGGCTGAATATTCATTAGAATTCAAAGCTACAGAGGATGCGAAGAACTAGCTTGTCAGGAAAAAGAAAAGGCTGCTTATTCTTTGGGTGAAATGGATGATGAGAGACTCCCTCCCTTTTCCTGGCTCCTAGGGCAAGATTTCACTGGCCTTAAAAGACCCCAAACTTCTGGTGTCCAGCTTCACTTCTCATGCTGAATTCACACACACTCCTCTGCCAAGATGTACTAATCAAGAGAGAACGAGTCAGAAAGTAAACGGGGGAAGAAAAAAATCATCCTACAAAGTGAAGGAAGCAGGTTCCCACTTCCTGCTGGGCATTGGGTTCGGGGTGTAAGCACTCTTCCACAACTTTCAGGAACTCCTTATGGACAGCGAGGATCTCCTCAATATTGGAGAACAACATCTGGAAGAAAAGCACAGAAGCAAAAACTGTAAGGGCAACTGTGAAGCAAATTTGAAAAATTCAATGAAGAGGCCCACGAGAACACAGCACCCTCAGCAGACAGCCACTCTACATCACCTCGGCCTCCCACCCGGCAAGCAGAAGCCAGTTTCATCTGGTGTTTCCTATTCCCACAGAACTCTGGGATGGAGGCTCCGTGCAGAAACTTAGGAAAAAGGCCTGGGGGGGGGGGGGTGGAGGGGGTGGGGGGAGGCAGATCCCGGCCCGCCAGCCCCACCCTCTTCCATGAATGCCTGTAAGTAAACGTGTGGGGGATGTGCTGACAGGCTTTGGGGGAACTCCTTGACACCATGAAAGGTACCCGGAACGGGCCCGCCTTCCTCCTGGCAGATCCATGCATGTAGAAGCCAAATGCAAGTCACGGCTGCACCCACGTGGCTGCGTTAGATGAAGACCTAGCAACACGTTGCCCTCCTAGAAACACTGGCACAGATGTTTTCATCCACCTCGGGTGCCTGTGAGTGAAAGTGTCCAAGTCCATTTGGATCACAGGTTGCTTTTCTTTGTGACCCAAAGCTTGCTAACTAAAGTTTCCAGTGGTAGAAAAGTCTGTAGGTGACATATGCAACCCATAAGGGAACAGAGAGGGAAGAATCTAAAAACCCTTGACTTTTTTTCATTAATAAAGTAACAGCATAATCTCTATGCACCCTCTGCCCCCTAGGTGGCGTTTCTCAGTTCCCATCATGCCTGCTGTAACCATCCCAGAATATGCTACCACTAAGCCACGTCCCAGGACCCCTTCCCTACATTTTACAAGGTAGGGAAATGCTTATGGATTTATTTTTTGTTTGTGATATTACACTTTTCTGTATGACACTGATGATCCAAATTTTGCTCATGAGAGATCAGAGACTGGAACTCCCACTTTCGCAGATCATGCCTTCTTGAATCACTCTGGAAACCGTGTGTTACCTCGCCCAGCCTTCTTCTCAGAGACAATGAAGTCTTGAGTTGAACTTCTGAAGCTTATTTTTCAACTTTTCAAATGGTTACACAATCTTGTTAAACACAAGAATTCTCTACAACATGTAAGCTGTTTCTCTCCCCAGACTCTCTTCCCTCTTCCAAATTATCAACACCGGTCACCGCTACAGGAACTCAAAGTGGGGCGGATGATAAACTAAGGGGCCCTGAAGGGAACACTCAATGTCCCTATCACCTTCAGGGTACCTGAGCTTGGCTGAGGGGCTAAAGCTGCCTGCTCACCTTCACCGTTTCCTCCGTCACATTTTTGTCAACCTTTGCGGCTGCACACTGGTTCATTCGATGCAAGAAGGCCTGTGTGAAACAAGAGAAGATGTTATGAGAGCAGAGCCAGCGTTATAAACTGACTGGGCACTGATCAGAATGAGACACAGAGCGGTACAAAAGACCAAAGCTTACCAGCGGGCACGGCAATGCACACCACTAACCACCAACCCTAGTGCTTGGGAGGCAGGAGGATGACTGCCTAAAGGTCAAGATTAGCCTGACCTCTATAAGGACTTATAGGCCAGGCAAGGCTATGTGGTGAGACCTTGTCTCAAATGAACAAAGAAAACTGAACTTTTTAAATTCTAGTAACTGAATAGTCTTGCAGTAATGTATGAGACTTTTGTATACTGTTGCTCCTACCCAAAACTTTCACTATTATACTTAGACAGAGACAAAAAAATAATCAAGTCTGTATGAATTAAATTCCTCCACCTGGTCCTCGGAGTTGGGTGCTTCCTAAAGTTTAAGTGTTACAAAGTTCAGAAAGATCAAAATATGATGCAAATATGGCATTTCAACTGAAAAGGTAGGGCCTGAAATTCTATAGTGACTCTTAGTACTATGAGATGGATGGATGGATGGATGGATGGGATAAAGGGATGATGGACAGACGAATGGATGGACGGGCGGGTCATTGGGTGGATAGATGGATGGATGGAAGGGAGAAGGGATGGATGGATGGATGGATGGATGGACTAACAGATGAAAGGATGGATGGATGGATAGACAGACAGAAGGACAGATAGACGGACAGGGGTGGGAGAAAAGAGATAGGTCCATCAGCACACTCAGACACACCTGCTAGTAACTGCTACTTTCAGGAACAATCCTTCACCACCCACTTCTATGGCAGGCAATTCTATGCCACCCACTTCTATGTCACACAATTCTATGCCACCCACTTCTATGACATGCAATGCTATGTCACCATACTCATACTGAATAAGAAGCCAAAAAATAGATTTCAGGGTTTGTCAGTTCTCCATTGCCCTATGGTATACCTAAGTCTTTCAAGACTGTGACACAAGCTAAGGGAGTTGCCCAGAAGTAAAACAATTGCCCAGCAGGCACAAGGCCCTGGGTTTGATGCCCATCATCAGGGAAAGAGAGGGAGGGATGGGGGGTGTTGTTAAGACTATTTACCAGGAACTTCTTAACGACAGTTAAGCTTTCACTAAAGACTAAATACAGAAGAATGCTTGACATATAGTGAGCCTTAAAGTCAAAAGTTTACAAAGAAAAGGAATACCCACCTAGCAAACTTAGTTTATATCCTCAAGACATTATCCATAAATTACTCAGTAGCCACACAAGATCATTTCAAGGACTCAACTGCAGATGATATATTAGGAGACCTAGACCAATTAATTCTCCAGCACCAAAAGAAGTTAGAAAAAGTAAATCACTGCTTTTTTTGCCTGTCTTGAGAACTCTACCACTACCAACCAGGTGAAGGTATGCAACTTCCCAGGGCACACAGAAGTTCAGGGTGAGTGTCTCTGGCTGTGGCATTTAAAAATAAAAATTACAATTATAATCATACATTTGACATGTTATATTTATACATTTCAGGCATTAACAAAATATGATAATGACCACGAGATTATTCATAATATCATCTCCAAATTATCACCCTTAAGTCATGGCTGACAAAAATAATAATTGGGACAAGAGTACTGAAGCCAACTTGAGAGCATACGTCAGACTTGAATGGGCTTTCCTTTAACTAAATAATTCTATTTGTAGCAATCTGTCCTAGGAATATATTCTGACAAAGAGACTCATTGGTTATAAAAAGAACCTAAAGGTGCACCCATAAAGAAATTGCAAAATACACTGTGGTACATTCATAGTGCAGAATTTGATGGCAAAAGCAGAGTCCACATGAATGTACAAAAAACTATACCCATGTATATGTGTATATATGTACACATTTACATGTATACATGATAGATGCTCATGAAAAGCTGTCTGATAAAAATAATCCACAAAGTGGAATACTTGATATCCAAATACATATGCCCACACACATACCCATGAACATATACATACAAGTATACATCTAGATAATATATCAGTGAAAAAAAATGTTCACAATACTCCAAAACTGCCAATAGTAGCTCCTTCTTCCTAGAGGCCTAAGGAGATTCTGGCCACTAATTCCTTTTTGACTGTTTGGCTATGAGCACATTATCACTTTTGCTTTAAAAACAGAATCAGACAAGAAAGCCCCCAGATTATACCCACTATTAGATTCAGCACTCTATTCCTGCTTCATCCTGTTCCAACCTCAGATCCCCTAACTATGAGCCAAAGCAAGATAATAGCCTGGCCTCTCCTACACACATTGAATTATATAAAACAAGTACAAAAGTATTGGGTAGAACCTTATTAAAAATGATATAGTTTCTGAGCCATTTTATAAAGCTATAAAGAGTTAGCCATAGGGAGGTGTCATGCGGACCTCGGAGTTTTGAGTACCCATTTTAATTAGGATTACTTTGTATAATTTTTAATCTCAGATTTGTTTTTCTTGAATACTTTCCAAATACTCATCCCATCGTGATCCTCCGCTTTTTCCATTTAGCTTTATGACAACACGAATGTCTGACTGGCCTAGTTTACATTTCACATTTACTACACAGTAAACAGGTAATGTCTCGTGCAAGCAAACCTTAAACTTCACCGCTGCAATTATAAACTTTCTTCATAAACAGGACCAGGCACATTCTTCAACCCCTAAATGACATCCTGGAAGCAGTAAAATGGAATCAAAATAAGAGTTGGAAGGGAGAATACAAACTAATCCTGTACATGTCCTAGTTCTCCAACATGGGCATCTTCTCCATCCCCATGATGCCATGGGTCATGTGTTTGAACTACATAGGAAAAGACCCTAGTCCTCCCTGCCATGTCTGACCAAAGAGTCATTCCCCCAAGTTCCTTGTTTTATACACAGGAAAAGCAGACTTTAGAAGGCTTCCTGGGAATGCACAATCCTGAGAACTCTGGTATTTTAAAAAAATGTTAAGCCTCCTTCCTGAGGATAAACATAAATACATGTTTTGAGAATCATTTTAAACAGACTACATCTTTGGTTTCCTTGGAGTTTAACAACTGTATTTAAACCTTCTAGCACCAAGGAAACATCAGCAAGCCTGTCACAAAGACACGAGGGGGGATTCACTCACTATTCTATGCATTCATTCATTCACCCAAGTCCACAATGTCACTGGAATCAAGTCCTTTCGGCCATGGCACAAATATATTTGAAAATAAGCCCCAGAAAACAGCTTTCAATGCTCATGGTTCACATGCATCCTGATGTTTTAGATTTGGAAAGACTCCTAACTCTTCCTGACATCCTGCAAAAGAGCTTGGTTTGGTTTCGCTTGGAGCAAGACTCCTAGGTGACTCCGATAAAGCAGGTCCAGAGCCCACTTTCTGATCGATGTTGGTTTGTTGGTCTTTCCAACAGCTGCGGGTAACAGAGTTGGAGAAACCAACAAGAGAATTGCACTGGGGAAACAGATTCACTTATTTCACCTTTTCTGCAGACTCAACATCAAAAAATGACCTACATTATCAGCCTCACCCAGCCACTCGGGAGTCTCAGGTACCCTGCCAGGAGATGACTCTCCCATGACAGTCACAATCTAGGTTTCATAAACTGTCTACAAGCCACATTTACAGAAGGTGAAGCTTCCAATGCTTCTCCAAGGACCGGACCTTACAGCTCACATGTGTGTCTGTATATGTTCACATGTTCACAGGAAACACCCCCTTAACAATGCCTCCACATGACATGTTCTGAGACACCAGTAATATGGGCTATCTTCCCCTGCTGTGAGTAAATTTCCTCTTCATCTTTTCCCATGTTGCTTTCCTCTGACTGTATGTTGGATTAAAAGCTTATGTTAACTGTCAAATGCTAACTGAAGTTTAATAACACTAAAATGCAGATTTGTAACCAAGAGAAGGAAGAAAGTCTTTAAATAGAAGAGAAAGATAAAAGAATCTCTTCTCTGTTTGCTCAACCTCCCAAATAACAAGGCAAGCCCACAAAGCTTCATTCTTGACGAGTGTTTGTATTTGAACCTTTCAAGGCTCTAATGCATCTCCTTCAGCTCAGTTTTGCCATTCCTATTATTTCCATCAATTACATAGATCTCTCTCTCTCTCTTTCTTTCTCAATGGTCCCACCATTTTTTTTTTTTTTTGATTTTACACTAAATTCTAGCCACTTGACATTAACCTGAATTTCACAGAATCATGTAAGTATTAACCTTGAATTAATCTTGGTACTCCCATCAATATTACACATACTGAAATAATATCAGCATCATCGGATCAGCTTGAATATGCATCTATGAAGAATGAGGGATGAATTTGCATACAAAAATGAAAAGATCAAATTTCAAGAGGGTTTGTACTGTTGCAGGGAAAAATGTAATCATTCTATGCAAATAGATGTGAAAATCATTCTATGCAAATAGACATTAAGGATAGATGTTTTCCTTTTGCCTTTTAAACTTGAAAAATTATCACATCGCAATTCTTTGGGGTATCAATAACATTTGTCTTGTTTTCCTGAGAGCATTAACGAAATCTTGCTAAATGAGACAAGCCTATCTGAGTTTGCCTTGAACATCTGGCTAACAGTGATGGCATTTTAAGGGAATGGGGTAAAGAGGAAAAGGGGAATTTGAGGGTGGGAGAATCTGCTTGTTGGGGCCATGTGGAGTTTGAAATAGCTACTGGACAGCAAGATAGAGACCCACAACAAGAAGGTGGCATTCCATTTGAGGTTCTGGAGAGGCACCACGGTTGAAGGAGTCTCCTGCACTCTCTCACGTGAGATCAGCACTCTGTGAGACTAGCATGAAGATGTAACTTAGAAGAGGGTGGAGAGAGAGACCTCTAGCTTCAGTCAGTAAATAAAGTTCTCAGAAGATGGCAAAAGGACAGAATCCAGTCCTCTCCAACATTCAGGGTGTGGCAGGAAAAAAAAAAAAGAGATAAGAATTCCAATAAGAGGAGAGAGAAGCTGTGGAGAACAGTCACAAACAACAGGACAGGAGAAAGACAGAGAGGGGGCCAACGGCTCTAGAGCATCAAGCAACCAAGCAAGACTGAGCAGAAACAGTTGGTCCTGGTGAGCCTGCCCAGTGGGGTGGGCAGAGAGGAGGTAGGGGAATGGAGACAGTCAACAGAAAAGTTCTAGAGTTTTGCCAAATACAAAAGACAATTTGGGAGGTGGATTAAAAACCTACTGCCGCCAATCATCCTTCCAGCTTTACACAATCAGGTCATCTCATATGAAGTGCTGGCTTGGAAGTGGAAGTTCTTCACACAGGGGAGCTTTCCCAGATTTTTAAAAAAATATTTGTATTTATTACAAATATTATATGTATTCGTATGGGTGATACATGGGTGACATATCCAAACATGAAATTGGTTTGTTCAACTGCATGCATAGCCTGAAGATAACCTTGTACGTTTTTAACAATTTTGTGCATGAAGTAAATTATGAGATTTTCCACTACTGTGTCATGTTAATGTTAGAAAACTTTTGACTTTGCTCCATTTCCAATTTGGGAATTTCAGAACAGGCATGCTCACCTGGCCATGGATTTCATGAACATAGGTTCTATGAATATCTCCTGTCCTCACTAGGCTCCCTTTCCTGAACACTTACTGATTCCCAAACTCTTGAATGGATGTGGCTTCCTTTACATATATTTTCATATATTAATATCTACAGTCTAAAAGATACTCGAAAAATGAATTGCTCAGAAAAAGCTGGTGCCAGTCACTGTTCCTGGCAGTTATTTAGTCTCAAGACTTCTTCATACTTATGAAAACTATGGTGAATCCTAAAGGGTCTTTCTTTTGTATGCACTTATCAATATCTAAGATATGATAAATTAAATCAGAACCGTGTAACATTTATTTAGTAGAATCATTTATTTTTAAATAACTAATAACAAACCCATTATATATTAGTATATATAACATTTTTGTTTTAAAAATATAATCATTTTTCCCAAAATAATTGCTGTGAGAAGTGTAGTACTTGGAGCTCCAGAAATGATGGTCCAGCAGTTGAGAGGATGGATATTCAGATCCCAGGACCCAGTCAGGGCAACTCACAGATATCTATAACTGCAGGTCCATAACATCTGACATAATGTTGAAGAAAATCACATGTGAATATCAGTATCTAGTTCATCAGAAAATTCTTCAAGTCTTAGGAAGCTGCCAACCTCACAGAGATAGGACACACATTTCCTAAAACTCAATGCTCACTTGAAAGTATGACTTCCATCGCTGTCAACAAATATTATCAGCTGTTTTCCTTTTATTGAGCAAATGTCTGCCAAATACACAAATACTCTAAAAACAGAAAGCATAGTTTGTCCTGAAGTCACTATTTCAAGTAAATATCATGTTTCCCAGCAACTGCAATGCACCAGAAGTTCTTTTCCTGGAGACAAACACAGCAGTGGGTCAGGCACCCAAAAAAATCCTTGCATATATGAAGAAATTTTTCAATGTTTTATCAAGAGTATTCTTCAGAGGTTAGAGAGATGATCTAGCAGTGTGTAGCATTTGTTGCTCTTGCAGAGGACCCAGATTTGATTCCCAATAACCACATGGTGGCTCAAAACCATCTATAGTCCCATTTCTAGGGGCTCCAATGCCCTCTTCTGGCTTCCAGGAGAACAAGGCACATATTAGTATAAAGACATACATGCAGGCAAAACATTCATACATAGGAAATAAAATAAATATTCTCCCCCCCCAAAAAAAAAGAAGTCTAAAGGAAAGAACATTCTTCAACGCCACTGTCATCTTCCTCTTGACACCTGTGAGTAGATGACATAAATAACCATTTGTGGCCGCAGCTGTGAATCTAACTACAGCATGAGTGAGTTTATAGAGTATGGCTCTCGTATCATCAGCACACATGACAATACAGTAAAAGCGAAGCAGTTTACCATTACTGTGAAAATAGTTTGAGCCTCTTATATCTCCTGAAAAGTTTTCACAAAGCCCCAGATTCTAGGCACGTGAAATAAATAAGCCCAGTTAACAAAAGTATCTGCGTCTACACTAGTGGGAGGAGGCAATCTACAATAAAAAGAAGACAGTACTTCTAGATGAGGAGGTAAGGGAGCTGGGGTGTACCTGAGCAGCAGAGCACTTGTCTGGTATCTCACAGGCCCTGAATTCTATGCCCAGCACTACAGGGGAAGAAAAGAAAAATAGAAAATAACTACACTAAGTGAAAAACTTTAATAACTTTTGAAAGTCATAAAATATCTGAAAAACCATGGGACACCTTGCAATAATCCCAAGGACTGTCCATTGACCAATGACCAAGACTCATTACTACAGATTGATAGTACAAAACACTATTATTTCATTAAAGGTGACCTTACTCTTATTACATCCCGAGCATCCTTGTACTAATGGACCTCACTTGCCTTCCTCCCTCCTGTATGCATCTTCCCTAGTCTGGCACCGACTCCACACATAAGACAGGATGGGATACACCAGGCCCCGCTATTTAAAACCCCAAAGAAAAAGGCACACACATTGCCTCAATTTAATTTTACTGCCAAGCACTTGGAATACAACAAGGTAATAAAATAACAAAAAAAAAAAAAAAAAAAAAAAAGAAAGAAAGAAAGAAAGAAAACAAACAAAAAAAACATACAAAAAAGAAAAAAAAACAAAAACAAAGGAAATGATCAGCTCTAAATACTGTTACAATTATCTTACCATAATAGTACTAATCAAGAATTACAGGCCCATTATTGGGTCCTAGCCTTTATTCTTGGCTCCCTAAAATCCAACCATGCAGCTGACAAAATGACTATTTTAAAATGTAGCTCAGACTAAACCTATTGGGCTAAAAAAATCTCTGAAGGATCTGCTTTCCGCGCAAGTACAACCCACACACCTTGCCCCACTCCACAAGGCTGCTCCATTGCACCTTGGGATGGATAACCAGAGCTTGACAGTCTAAGGGTAAGACACCAGTAGACTATCTGTAAAGTCTTAAATATTTCACCCTCTTCATGCATCACATGGTGAGAGACACCTCCAGTAAGTAAACTGTGTGTTGGGGGGGTGCACTAATGTGTGTGTGTGTACAGGTGTGCTTACCCATATTGTGTACACAAAGACACCAGGAGATGATATAATTGAGTTCACTATTGGTTGCCTCCTTATTTTTTCTGAGTCTTTCACCACACCCTACCTATGGAGCCTACCACATCCTAGCTATGGAATCCACCACACCCTACCTATGGAGCCCGCCACTCCTCAGAGCTCCAGTGAAGTTTGTGTACTCTCTATAACCCACATCATAATGGGAGGTCCAAAAGATGAAGTTGCCTTGACTGCTTCACTGATGTTTGCCCAACATCTATAGCAATGCTCAGCATGTAAGTATTCAATTAGGGTGGGTATAGTGGCACAAGTTTTAATCCCAGCTCTTGGGAAACAAAAACAGGTGGATCTCTGTGAGTTCAAGGCCAGCCTGGTGTACACAGTGAGTTTCAGTACAGCCAGAGCAATGTAGTAAGAGCTTGTCTCAAAAACATAAAAAATAAAATACTCAACGAGCTTGTGGAACAAAGAGACAATCTGTTCTTCAGTAGATGACAGTCTACTGGAAGAACACAGACTGTGACCTATAAATTTCCCTAGTGTGTTTTGTCTTCCTAAACACAGAAAAGCAATGTGGACTGCAGGCTATGACAATCTTCTTGTCCATCTGTGGGTGGAAGGGTTTCTCAATCCTGGTGACATTTGGAGCTGAGTAATCCTTGTGTTGTGGGGAGATGTGTTTTCCAGTCTAAGGTGTTTAGTGATGTGTTTTTTTTTTCCTAATGCCTTGAGCCATAAGGATAAAAAAACACTGGTTGTATGTCTTTACCCTCTGAACTGCACCAATCTAATGAATATAAGCTGCATCTTTTCATCTTTGAAAGAGATGATCATTTGTCCCTCAGCTACCATGGCAACATTCCATCGAGACAAAACTACAAAATCTTAGAAATACTAAACCACGTTGAGTACTTCAGTACCATTTAAGGCTCATTCTCAAGGGCATTTATCAATCTAAAAGTCATTCAAAGAGAATATAAAACACCTGGATTACTCAGATGAAAGCCTAAATCACGGCGAAATCAAAACAATAGGAGTGCCCACTGCCCCAGTGAAAGCCATTTCTGTTTCTGCATGGGCAGGACAACAGCATTAACAGACTTTCTCCATGTGTGCAACTTCCCATTACAAGATCTATTATTCCTTTTTCAGAGTAACTATTAATCTATTAATTCTAACCTCATGATTGTCTTAGAATGGCAAATAATTGTAATCATACTCTTGAGATTTGAACATAATTAAGGTGCTGTACAGATGGCCTAGCAATTGGCTGCTCTTTGAGATGATGTTGACTCATAACTGTCTATAATGCCCCTTCCAGGGATCCAACACCCTCTTCTGGCCTCCAAGGGCACCATGAACACACATGGTACACAGACATACATGTGGTCAAAACAACCATACACAGATCATAATGAAAAGAAAAAAAAAAAAAAGTTGATGGATATAATTAAAACGATTGACTGTTCTCTACTTGATTCCTGTAAGTGAAAACCTGTATACAAACAAGAAGTATTTTCTTGGAAGTCTTCATCACTTGTGACTGAAACACTATGCACCAAACACAGGACTTTGGAGATGTTCGGCAATACCGAAGGTGAACAGAAAAGAACACTAACAAGAATGTTACCAGGAGACTTACAGCTTTGCATTCAAGTATTAAAAGCAAAATGAAAGTCTTTTTTTTTTTCCCCTCTCTCTTTTGTACCTGTCATTTTCCACTGTTCAAGCTTTCTTTCTGAAATTCTGATCCCTACAAATCCATGCCTTAACTCAGTCAGTAGAAGTTTGTTTATGCTAATTGTTCTATTGCAGGGGGAAGAACACTGACAGGGTTGGCTTTGAACATAGGACAATACAATTAAAACATTTGCTTGAGGCTGGGGAGGTGACTCAGTTGGGGAGGTGCCTACCACACAAGCATGAAGACCCGAGTTCAGATCCCCCAGCATTCACACAAAAAGCTGGGGGGTAGTAGCATGTACCTATGATCCTAGCACTGGAAAGGTAGAGGCAAGAGGACCCAACAGCCAGCAAGCCCTATGGAATCAGTGAGCTCCAAGTTAGGAGACACACCCTGTCTCAAAACAATACAAAATGTAACGGTAAAAAGTAATAGAGGAAGTTTCCAATGTCAAACTCCAAGAAAAGCAGATCAGGAACTTCCTCAAGGGTGCCACCAGCCTGGACCTAAGGGACCCACATACTCACTGTGTTTTGTCACAAGCATGGGTCTTCTCTATTTTGCTTTTCACTGCAGCTGAGTGTTGGCTGCTGTCTAGTCCACAGCAATTGTTTAAGCTGAAGTCTGTTTTGCTCATTTATGCAAATTAGTCTCCATAGCCACTGCAGTTTCCAGTGACAAGGTTAGGGTTTTGCCAAAGTACTCTTGACTCTCACAAACATTTAGTGCTGATCATTCAAGAGTGGTGAGGTTGAGAAGGCCATCTGACTTTAAAGTGTTTAAATCCAATACTACTTTCAGGAGAAAATAAAAGGGAGACTATGAAACAGGAGTAAAACTGAACGCATTGTGAGGTATGTTACTTAACTCTTGGTTTCTCCAGAGTCTAATGTTGAGGTACTAACTCTTAGATGAGAAACTAACAACAGCTCAGGCACCTGTGAACACATACACTGAAAAATGTCATTTTCTTTATTTTCACCTAGCAGTTTCAATGGGTGGTTTTTATCAATACACTCTTCTTAACATATTTATCCCAAGAAGCATCTGCTTCTTGAAGATCCTGCTTTCCTTGTATTGTTTGTAGGGACTGTCTTTCAAGAGCAGATAGATATACAAGGCAATTCTAGGAAGAGGTCAATTAAGGAAATCAAGGAAGATTAGAAAAGGTGTGATGTTGTAGTGGACTGTTTAGAAGCCTTTCAAAATTTACCCTCCAGGTTATCTCCTCCGGCAGCCCCAAAAATACCCACTCAAATCAGGTACCACCACAGAACGCTAATGGGGGTGGAGTTGAGCTCTGTAAGCTCTTATGAGAGGCCAGAGATTTCAAGTATCAGTTCCCTCATCTACTAACCAAGCTAACGACAAATCGCTCATTTCCCGGAATGATGGACTGGACTGCATGGAAACAATTCTAGCTGATACTTTGTGTAGCACAGTGAAGGTCCAATAAGTATCAGCTAAATGTTTCTGCTGCTGCCACCATTGCCACTGTCACTAACCGCCATTGGTAACCACTCCCATCGCTTGTAATTATTACTCCTATGGTCTGGGTGTGAAATGTGTCGGAACACTTGATCTTCAACTGGCAGTGCTGACTTGAGATTCGGAGCTGAGCTGGCAGACAGGAGCCAGGCTGGAGGGTCATTAAGGCCCAGTCTATACAGAGTGCTCAATTTCATGGTCAGCCACCATAGTATGAGCAAACCACCTCACACTCTCACAGGCAAGGATGTGGCCGATTCTCACTGCCAGGAACACTGCCAGGCCTTTCGTACCCTGAAACTGTGCTACAGAAAAACTTCCTTCCTCCCATTTGGTTCTGGCAAGTGGGCTGTCCACACAACCAGAAGAGTAACTAACATCATGACCAACAGTAGAGAGAACAGAGCTAAAAGCAAGACTGCTGCCTTTTCCTCTCTTCGGCTCTATTAACAGCGATTCTGCCAGCTCCTGGAGAACCCCGTAGTAATAAGACAAACAGGATAATCTGGACCTTGTAAGCGAAATTCTACTGTTTACACACGCTACCTGTTGGGTGAAATGATACATTAACGAATCTACTATACACTGAAAATATCGTAAGTCAAAACTGGATAGAATGAACTGAATCTAAAGGGCTGTGCAGGTCAGCAACAGTCAACTGTGGATTGTCAGATGTTTCCTCTCATGACCATGTGGCCCATGGAAGCATGTCTCCTTGTCCTTGCCCATAATGAAGAGATAGTACTATCCTGCACATTGCTAGCCCAAGACTTGACTCAAATTCAAAATTCAAAGTAGGGTTTCCAAAGAATGTGACTTTGGAGGCAAGAATTGGAGCCAGATACATTGGAGTCACTGTATTTTTAAATGCTATTATCTTCAAATGTTGGGTCCTTGTGTTAAAGATGTCAGCCTACCCTGACCTGAAACCCAGATATTGCGTGTATTTGTCAATTTTTCTACACATGTATTTACTTTCTGAATATTCCAGAAATGTATAAACTTACCAAAAATAGAAGGTAGGAGCTGCAGAGATCAGTCAGGCAGTAAAGCACTTGCTGTGTAAGCATGAGACCCAAGTTCAGGTCCCTGGCACCCACAGAAACGCCAGAGTCAGTGGCTCAAGTCTATAACCCCAGCACCGGGAAAGCAGACAGGGTCAGCTCCCTGAAGCTCACTGGCCAGCCAGTTTATGCAATCAGCAAGTGTCAGTGAGAGACCCTGTCTCTAAAGCAAAGCAGAGAGGGGTTGAGGGTGACACCCAGCATCTACCTACCTCTGGCCTCCACATGCCATACACATGCTAACACACAAACATACATACAGTACACACAACAACCACAATTCAGGAGAGGGACTAGAAAGCAGAAAGAATTCATTCAAATCAAGTTACAGATCTAGCAGTTTTCTGTCTGATTACCTCAAAGCTTACAAGACTTTTATCATACAAGGTGTAATAAAAATCTATGTGAAGTAGGGCCAGAGCCAGTCTTTGACTCAGATCTGATCAAGATGAGACTCACAAAGATAGGAGAAAAGGACGAAAAGATGTTTCAAATGGCCCATCATTTTTTCTGGTGATATTATTCATGAAAGTGTGTTAAAAATTCCAAGGGAATGTGACACTTTCCTCTGGAATCTGCAGGCACTGAGCATGCATGTGGTACACAGACACACATGAGAGAAAATATCCATACACAGAAAGAGTGTGTGTGTGTCTATCTGTATGGTATGTTGTGTGTCTCTCTCTGTCTCCTGTGTATGTGTGTGTGTGTGTGTGTGTGTGTGTGTGTGGTATGTGTCGATCTGTATGGTACGTTGTGTCTCTGTCTTTTGTGTGCATGTGTGTGTGTGTGTGTATGTGTGTGTGTGTGGTATGTGTCTATCTGTATGGTATGTTGTGTGTCTCTCTTTGTCTCGTGTGTGTGTGTGTGTGTGTGTGTGTGTGTGTGTGCCATTTGTATACAGGTGTCTGTGGGAACATCAGAGATCCTGATGCTGTAATTAAAAACATCTGTGAGGCAGCTGGCACAACGCTGGGAATGAAACCCAGGTCCTCTGCAAAAGGCAGCAAACACTGTTAACTACTGAGCCCTCTCTCCAGCCTCTCCAGTCCCAGAAATGAATTTCTAAAAGCAACTCATATGCTAACATGAATGTCTTTATGAATTTTTCCTCAATAAGGCATTGTCTAAATTGCTTTATTTTTAATATTATACAAATATTTACACTGAGATGTCAGTAGACTATTGTGCCTTTGATATAATATTTCATATTGTGCTGGTCAGGAATTTACATTGATAGCAGATAACTTAAATAGCACAACACAATGAAAGAAAGGGCCAAGCAGGAAACACAATATAGATAATATTTTCAAGCACAGCTTTTTCTCTGGCACAGGAAACTGGTCATTTCCCGAATTTAAAGTGCAGAGCACTATTCCTGTTCAAGTCCTTACTCAAGACTCCAGTTCCCATGGACAGGAAATGTTAGCAGCAGGGGAAGGAAAACAACCCAAGGAAAGGTACCAAGCCGAAGCTCCGCCCCCTCCTGGCACCCATACCCTCTCTTTTCTCACCCTGGGATCTAACTCTGCGCCCAGTCTCGTGAAGGACAGGAGAAAAAAAATTATCTTTACAGGAGACATTTTGATCAATTAATCTTGAGATTTATGTACCTGGCCCACAGGTTTTATATCTGAGAAATACAGGGGCCATCATGGCCCCTTCCATCAACAGAGCAGCTGCTCCCCAGTTTACAGTGGTATCTGCTTTCCTTCCTCCTCGCTCCCTGAAAGCAACTGATCTGTCATAATCAAAATGGCTAAGGGCAGACCAGTTTATTGACAGACATTCACAGAACAGAGATGAGCAGAAAACAGCCAAACCATTTAAAAAGCTTGTATCCAAAAGAAGCATTTCTAATCATCAGGGGAAGAATGCCAGGTGTTGGGCCAACAGGCTGTCACTGCCCGGTTCAAATCAGACTCTCCCAATCACCAGATAAGAAACTGCACCATCTGAGACAGAGTTCTGTATTTGTGGATGAAACTCATAACAGTTACTGTAACTTTGGGCTTGTTTTGGATATATATATATATATATATATATATATATATAGAGAGAGAGAGAGAGAGAGAGAGAGAGAGAGAGAGAGTTGTGTGTAGCAGTCATATCCAACACAACTATTTGTATTTTCTGTTACGTTTTGTATTTTATTTTTTATTACCAAACACACTTATCAGGTATGACAGTCATTCTTTTTGTTAATAATAACAGTGTCTGAAGGAGAACCTTCCAGAAGGAAAGTGTATGGAGACACAGGCCTACAATCCCAGCACTTGAGAGTGGAACATCAAAAGGTCAAATCATTCCCGGCTGCATATAGTGAGGCTAAGGTCAGCCTGAGTTACCTGAGACCATGTCTCAAAAAGCAAAACAGGACAAGCAAATGTAAAGAGGAGGAGCGGGGAGGAGAAGGAAAGGAAAAAGGAACATCAGAATCATCGGGTCACCGTGACAACCACCTACAGTGCCAGCATTGAGAGGTGGAGGCAGAAACAGGGCAAGTTGCAGGCCAGTTTGAGCCGCACAGTGAGGAGGGGTGGTATACAATGTCCACACTACGCTACAATCTGCAGCATCAATAGTCAGCCACGAAAAACAAGTGTGGTGTGTACACATAAATACTTAAAACTTTTCCAAGACACTCACTACCTTTCTCCATAGTTTGTTTTGTAAACCCATTTGGATGAACCATCCTAGGGCATTTGCTTGGACATCTTTTTAAAAATGAGAAAGAGGCTACATAAAACCTGGAAATTCGGGGGGATAAGTATCACCAGCAATCCCTCTGCTTCAAAAATCAGGAAGATAAAATGTGAACTGCCAGAAATACTCCTGCATATCTTATGAATAAAACAGGAGCAGGAATATGTTGCTAATGAGCTCATTCCCATGGATATTGGCTTGCAGCCCTGTCAACAACTGAATATTCATGGGGCAAGTCAGGCATGGGTAAACAAGACCACTCTTCTGGTGAGGAAAACAACCTATGAAAACTAAAAAAATATGCCGTGTGTTTAGGGGTTTGGGTCTTTATTTTATACAATAGCAAACTAACAAAAAAATCTAATGTGTGTTTGTACTCTATCCACGAATTTCATTAATAACTATAAAGCTACGACAGGCTTGCACAGTGACTATGAAAGTGCAAACACTTCCCAGCATGCCTATCATCTTGCCTGCTACCAAAACAGCAAGGCTGAGAGGCCTTGAGGAGAAAGGGGTGGGCCTGACAAGGACCAGCGGACAGAGGCACCAGCCACTGGGCTGGATGATAGTATGGGCATTCGAAGACACAGAGCAAGGGCAGCCAGCGCATAAGAGACTCACACTTCCTAGAGTCAGCAGACCGCAGGAGGAGGTTGAAACAGAATCCAAATGAAGCTTAGTTTCTAAATCTGATTCAACAATGTCAACATCCCCACCCTTACCTTAGAAAGAACCCTAGAGGGCCATTATTTTCCTAGATTATAGCCAACATGACTAGCTATACTGACTTCCCTCCTCTCTAAATGAAAGTCATAGAACTTGAACAACTTTATATTTCTGTAACAGAATATTGCTTATAGAAGAAAATCTTCCAGAAGCCCCTCCCTCTCACCTTAATTACAGCAGGTAAGTTAGGACAACCATATTACAGAACCCAGTAGTACCACACACCCACTTCAGTTAATGAGTTAGAGCTGTTGCAGCTCTAACTACCTCTGGGTCCACCCAGGTGCTTCATCCCATCTCAATCATCTTTGGCCACCTTAGGAATTTAGACACTTAAAGGAGTCACACTGTAGTTGTCAGAAGTTTCCAAACTGAGAAACTATTGTACATACAAATGCATGGGCTTATACAGTAAGGATGAAAGCCACACCTTGCAAAAAAAAAAAAAAAAGTTTTAAAAAATCTTAACAATTTGACTTAGGTAAAAATGGCATAAAACCACCTTCTCACTGGATTTAATGCTTGCTCTGGAGAAGAACCTACGCTTATTCTGGGAATTGGACATGGCCTCCTAAAATCATATCACCTTGCCTCCTAAACACTTCTATTTACAGCCAGAAGTTAGTCCATCCAGCACTCAGCAGACAAGCTCCTTTCTGTCTCTGATTAGTACAGACACACGCAACAGATAACACGAAGAGAGTAAGGGATGGCGCTGTAGGCGCCCCTAAATGGAACAGTGGGGAACTGCTGTGAAACAATAAGGCCATCGCAAAATTGACTCTTGCACACACAAGACCTGGACAGGACCAAGACAGCCAAAGACCCCAGCACAGATGGAAGAAGTAACCACAGAAGTCCATCATCGCTAAGGAGCTATTGGAACCGGCGGCTGCTAGGGCAAGGACAGTCAGGAACACAGACACTGGTTTACTGCTGATGCTCCAATGGGCGGCCTTACTTACACCCATGGGCACACTGGAAGACTAAGTGGACTAGTGGATTTTAAATAGACCACATGATATGGGAAATGACTAGTGATGAAAGAGTTACAGGAAGGAGGTCTGAGGAGGAGCCAGGATCGCTCTCTTGCTGGTGGGACTCGGACAGGAGAGCATCCGGTGGAACTTGCTGGTGTTAATCTGTCTAGGTTGTAAGTTATTTCTCCCTGAATACACATCTATTCGGCCTATTTGTTTATCCTGATCCTTATTTAACTGCAATAGGAGTGGGAAAAGGAAGGGGTAGGCAAAGGACATGTGTAACAGGTCAGTCAAAAGGAGGTTACAGGGGGGAAGAGGAGGGTAGAGGGATGGCGAGAGGGTGCAGGGAGAATGATCAATGAAGTATGGACACACAAACGATAACCTGATGCCCTGTATACAGAGAAGACTGCTGGTCCAAAGAGAGCTGGGTGCAGGACCAAGGCACTAGACAGCAAGCTGATTACAGGGCAGCAGGCGAGAGTCCTGTGCTGCAAGACACAAGAGGTACTCCCGGCAGCAGCTCCATCTCAACCTCAGCAGATAGGTCCTACCACATCCCCAACACATTCAGCACCCACAGCTAACAATACAGCAGAGGACACAGCTTTCAAAGGCACCATTAATAAAGACTAATTAAACTGTTGGAATTAAGGAAAATAAGGAAAGAATAAAATGTCTCCACAAGAAAGAATAAAAACAGGTCAGAATCACAGACAAGGTGTAAATAAACAGAGAGGGAAAACCATGCTAGTGAACTAGAAAGTTTGGTTTTTTTTTTTTTTTTTTTTTTAGTTGACAGTTCTCTCAGTGTTGATTGATAGATTTACTACAAACCCAGACAAAATACCAATAGTGTTTTTTGTAAGAAACTGAGAAGTGGTTTGTAAGTTTTATACAAAAAAAAAAAAAAAAGGATCTAGAATGAAACATATTCTTTAATTTCAAGGACTATTCTAAAGCCACAGCAATTGAAACAAGGAGAGTATAACTATAGAATATGAAAATAAGTCTATGGATGGGGATAGAGATAAATCTTCATAACAAGATATCTGTCACATATAAATAAGATTATTCCTACATTGAACTAATGTAAGTTTGCTTCTCTTGTATGCTATTAAATAGTAGTAAATATTCATGTAAGATACCATAATAATTTAACATATAATAATAATAATAATGAGAAAACTGAATCAGCAGAGAAACAGATTCAGACATAAAGAGAAAGTCCTTACCTTGAAAAATATAGTCATAAAATATAGGCAAAGCGAGGGTTTAATGTGAAATTATTTTAATGTTTTATTTGATATGATTAATGTGGGATTAATTTGAAGAATGGTTTAGAATTCTTAGCTAGAACAACCACCTTGAGATGATTATAAATCTAGAATCTCTTTAAATCATTGTTTCTTTAGCACTAAAAACAATGAAAACATTCTGAAGTTTGATTCTAAGGATAATGAAGGGATGATGCCAAATGCTTCAATCTCTGAGGGAAAGCTCACAATCTTCAAGAACATTTATTTTTTTAAGTGAACTCCAATTTTGAACACTTGAATTTCCAACTGAACCTTGGGCAGCTGAAATTTGCCCCAGGAGGGAACTACATGATGGCACGTTCCCTGTTTTGGTCCAGTGCCAGGCTTCCTCACCAGCCCCACCACCACCACCTCCCATAGCTTGAGAAGAATAGAGTCTGATTGCTCCAACAAGAAGACAGCTCCTATTACACTCAGATAAAGAGCCCACTAAAGGGATCTGCACCATGGAGAGTGCAGTCTGATCCCAAGTCAAAATGCCAGCACTCAGATCCTACAGCTAGGCAACCATTCACAACACAGCCCAATGAGGGACACCGAGCTGTTGGATAAGAATGCCGAACCCATTCCAGCCTGTGTTAAACATCTGAAAGAGACCCATGGCCCACCAGTTGATGTTACCACTCCTCGGGAAGAAATGGTTTTGTAAAAGGACGGATATCTAATCAAGTCAGATGTTAAGCAATTCCTCATGGAATCATAACATGCTGTTTCTCCCAGTTTGGAAATGCTTCTCAGACCAGTGAGTATTAAATAAGTCCTAAGCGCCCTTAACTGTGCTTCCCAGCTGAGGCTCATGCACACAAAAACTGACCCATGAACGGAGATCGCCAATCCCGCCAATGGCAGACATGTTGTCCACAGATCCTATCTGAACAACTGTGGTTGACATCATCTGTTATCCTCATGGCTGGAGCACACCAGCACAGCAAGAGAACTGTGCAAACACCCTGTATCCAACCTGCAGACCAGCACATCACACAACACTCTCACATTACCATCCCCCCAATCCCCCCTCAAAACAAAGCGAAGGCACCACTCCATGCAAGCCCTAGAGAAGGTAGAATAAAGAGCAATGAAGGACAAGACAGTCGCTTTGTCTATGGCCTATGGCCAAGCGCAGTCCCTCTTTGTCTATGGCCTATGGCCAAGCACAGTCCTTCTTGCGAACCCGTGTTTGCCTGTGGGCTCTCTCAGTGTCTCTGCCTTGCACAGGGCTCTCTTCAAAGAGAGGAAAAACAACGTGTCTGCAATACAGGCTACGTGGCTCTCTTGCTTTAAAAGATGCATGTTTCACACTTCAAACTTGTTAGTTTATACCTTAGAACACCGGGGGTCCTGGCTTTATCCGTTATTCCACTCCCACCGAGGAAGAACGTCTAAAGTTTGGCGCCAATGGCCAGACCCTAATACTCAAGAGCAGCTTTGCTCAATGCTGCTCTCTGCCTGGGGGCATGGGTCTCTTGCAGCATTGGAACACAGCTATCAGACACGTTTGGTTTAAATGCTATGAGCCCCTTATCTGTGGCTGCTTTGTAAGGTTGTTGGGAAAAATAAGCATGGGTCTAATACCTAGCAAAAAGCCAATCTCCTCCAGAAATACACCTAGAGCAAGAGAGTATTTTTTTAAGTAATTAGATGCCATTGCCTTTACTGGCTGGAACTGAGGGAAAACTGCAGTCTGGGGCCAAGGCCTTGGGTCACAGCAGATTCTCCTCTAAAACCAGCAGTGACTGTTATCACTGGCTGAACATTAAAACCACCCTGCAGAGGTTTGGTTTAAAGTCTAAACAGTGCCCAGGTTAGAATCTATTGGCTTGGATGCTGCTTACTCTCTGTTGTTTGGTTTGTTGTTGCTGTGTGTTTTGTGCACCTACAGAGATTCTATCACCTAGGCTGGAGAGCCACTCAGACACGCAGGCAGGGGGCGCCAGCAGCAATATGAGTGTTCTACAGATTCACTGCAGAACTTCAACTTTTTCTTTACTTTTTTGCAGATAAGCAGCTCGGGAAGCTTTAAATCCTAGAATTTATAGTCCAGCCACCAGAACATATTCCATGTGTAAACATGCCTGCATTTTGATCATATCAGCTGCACATGTAGGAAACATGGAGAAGCTTGTTTATGGAATGTGGTATTTCTTTAAGTGGGTCCCCACAAAAGCCACTGGGGTGACTTCCATCACTTGAGGTACAGAAAGTTTAAATCCAAGGATGTCCTGACTTTGGCCATGCTCAATGGGGTGACGAGGCAACAACAGGTAAAGCAATTTGTACTGAATGCTGAGGGGCAGCTTTACACCACCCCTACCAAAAGCAGAGCCGCGCTATTTTAAAAGCCCTAATATGTGCTGCTCTGCTTCCTGTACTAACCCAACTAACCCTCTCTAGTTCTTAGCAAGCAACTGGCTCTCCCGAATGCTTGGAGCAAAAGCACACATCATCCAAATGGTTTTAAGCTTAATAAGACAAAACATTATCATTTTTTAATAATCTGGTATTTCCTTCCCCTGGGTATGATTTTTTATGTCTTAAGATATTTTTGAGACACCAGCTATTTTAAGGAAATGCAGTACTCTTTCTGAACACTAAGTTAGGACTCATTGTACTTACATGTAAATGTAGATGTACTCTACCTATCTTGCCCACGTCTGGTCTTAATTAGCCTTTTCTTGTTGTTGTTTGTTTGTTTTTTTCCCATATATTCTCCTAAATCAGAAGTTGTATAATCATCTGTCTCTGGGGCAGGCAGATCAAATAAGCAAAGTTTTGTTTCTGAGCAAAAGGAACAAAATGATGGCTGATGAACCTGATTCGGGGACATACTTGGCTGGCTTGCTCTTAAAATATTGGAAAACTCAAGTACAAACTCTGAATTCCACCTAATTTTGAAAAAAGAAGGATTTGGGGACACTGGGCCCATGCCTTTTGGTAATTGCTAGATGGCGCTCAACCTCCCAGCACAGAGAAGTCAGAAAAGTGGCCAGAACATGTACAGGAAAGCAACCCCATGGCACAGTCCTGCTGTGTCTCTCAAGCGGGTAATGTCAGGCCGCACTCCACTGGCTCAGAACTCCAGTTACCATTCATGAGAGAGAACAACGGTGTTACCTCTCAGGGTCCACAGGTACTAAGATAATTTAAAACAATGCACCACACACTCTCTGCCTTGCAAACCACAGCATTTCCCCCTGCATGACCTGACCTGACACCCAACACAGGTGCAGAAAAACACGGGCCTAGTTAGGGTCCCGTCACCGTCACGAAGGTGGCCAACTTTGGGAGGAAAGGGTTTATTTCACCTTACACTTCACGGTCCATTTCTGAGAGGAGCTAGAAAGCAACTAGAGGCAGGAACATGGAGACAGAAACTGTGGACTAGGCCCTCCCTCATCAATCACTGATCAAAAAAGAAAAAAGAGAAAAAAAAAAAAAAAAAAAACTACTCCCTGATATACCCACAGGCCAATCTGATGAAGGTAATTGCTCAACTCAGAGTCCTATTTCCCAGCTCTATGCAGGTTAGTGCCAAGTTGACAAAAACTAACTGGCCTTTCCCCCAATTTTCCTGTCTCAAACCAAAAGAAACATTATGAAAATGAACTTTTCCTTCAAAACTTTTTGCCAACCAAATGCAATTAACCTTGAACTTTCATCTGCCAAGAGGTATCTGGCCTGAGATCTGTCTACCACTAAGCATGCTTCATCTCCACAAAGCTTCCTAAAGGCCTCCTTTTGAGCTGTGTGCCTACTGGAAACCTCATGGTAAAAACAAAGCAACACTTTAAACATACATAACAATAAAAATACATTACATTAAAATTTTTAAAGATTCCTAAAGGAAGAAGAATTACATCTGAAAATCTGTTTGGCTATCCAGAGATTTACATCTCTTTTCACCTCCCAAACTCAATACCTCTGTGGAGAGTCCTCACCCTGGTTTTCAGATTCACCGCTGCCCTTCTAATAGTGAACACTTGTAGTGACAATGGGCATTTTCTATCTTGAACGATGAAAACGGTAAATAAACCAGGCTTCCATGTCAGTGCTCAAGTTCACCTACACACAGATTAACTGCCCTGCTGCGGACACGTACATCCAAAGACAACCACCTACCTGTTCAATAAGCAATCAGATTTTTAAAAAAGAAAACTTGGGTAGGATCTAGTAGATTAGCATCAATAATAAGTATAATCTAAAAATATCCTGACTTAAAGTTCAATCTTGGCCAGTACAGTGGACTGAGATAACAATCACAAAATTAGAAATACGCCTTAAATAAGGGGAAAAAAATCAAAATTTCCAAAGATACTTCTTGAGCAAAAGTATTTTCTTTTCATCCTTCTAAATTGCACTATTAATTAGCTTGACAGGAAAGCTTCCCAAATGCTGGTGAGTGTTTACAATGCTATTGTGTTTGGCTTTGAAAACAGGTCACAATTAGGAAATCAACATGGGAAGCATGCTTCAAACACCCAAAAGCATCTGCTCTGCCTAGCAACTGGGGGGAACTCAGTGTGTTTTGTCTGCTTCTATGTGGTGTGGCTCTAGTCGCTGGAACAATGTGGTCACTGCAAAAGGAAATGCCTCTGTATTTCTGCACAACCCAAAAGTCTATGCGGGGACCTGTGTCACTGAGTTTCTGTCTCATTTCACTCACTGGGCAGGGCAAAGGCGCGAGAACCTCCCTCCTCCCTCCCACTCCCCAAGTGTTTCCTCTCCCTTCACCCCACGTGGCAGCTAGGGACCTTCAGCATTTCCTCTTTGGGGAAGGCTGAGAATTGGCTGCTTTATGAAATGAACATGACCCAGAAAAGCATTCAGCGTGCTCTTGAAAGCGTCCTCAGCTGGACTTCCCATCATACACTGTTTGTGCGCCTGTTTGCGAAAGCACAGCAGACACACAGCCGTCCAAGCTAACAGTAACAGATCTTTGGCACCAAATTACCACAACTCTGGCTTGTACTTCTCCATAGGAAGTCTGAGAAAACCATGTTCTATAAACTATCAGAAGTCCTTGAATAAATGGATGATTCCCAGTTGAAATGTATTTAATCAGACACATCCTGATCATCTCTCTCTCTCTTTCCCTCTCTCTCTCTCTCTCTCTCTCTCTCTCTCTCTCTCTCACACACACACACACAGAGAGAGAGAGAGAAAGAGAAAAAGAGAGAGAGAGAGATGAATGTCAAGAAACAGTTAATTGCTCTGGGTTTGAACCCTAGCACTAAAGAACTGCACTTTAAGTCCCAAGAACTTTATAGTTCAAGAAAATTACTGTTCAACAATTATTTATCTGGTATTACATACCAGACATTAATCTAGTTTCCAAGGATGAAAATGAAGAATAAATGACAGCCTTTGTGCACGTGAATTTATTAATCAATAGATGCTGACACAAACAGAAACCCTGGCATTGAAATGTGTTAGAGTGCATTTCTTCTCGAGGTCAGAAGCAGGACACAAAACGGAATGATCTGAGTATGAAACAGGTAATATGGGAAAGCTTTCCGAAGCAGCCAGTGCTTCTGAAAAGCAGAAATTTAAGTTACCAGGGAAGCAGTGCACTCAACGGGGAGAACACAGGAGGAAAGTGAGCGCACACGCCCAGAGCAGCTTGCAATGCCGGTGGGCGCCTAAACTGTGCCAAGTGCTGGCCTCTGCTCTCTCCTGGTACCCAGTCAATCTTCACCCACGCCATCCCTATCTTATAGATGCGAACATTGAAGGAAGTATGGAGTAGGAATCTCTTTGAGGATTGATCCTGGTCACCTGGATCCAGAGCTCATGTCACAAATCAGAAGGTGCTCACCAAAAAAAGTGAGTAAACCAAAGAAGAGCCTAAGCAAACTGTCTGGATTACAAGGGCAATGAGTCTGGCTTAAGGAAGAGGGAAGATGCTGTCAGAAACTAAAGAGAAACTAAAGAGAGGCGGTGGAGGACCCTCAGGGCAGAGTGAGGCACTTCCCTGAGTTAAGAATGCATCGAAGTGGCCAGGCTATAGTTTAGACAGAGTGCTCACCTACCCATGAGCCCTGGGCTGAACCTCCAGCACTGAGAAAAAATACAGTACAGGAGGGAACCTCAAGTATGGGCTACAACGAGGTAAGAATCTCGGAGCGCTCAGTGACATAGAAACTGGAGAGATGCTAGAAATTAAAACGCACTGGCATATCATCCACCAGAGACAGCACACAGGTGAGCAACGTAGTCGAGAGCCCACACCTGCTCCTCTATGAAGCTGGGCCCACTACAGGGAGCACTGGATAATTGAATCTGTCCATGACAGGTCTATGTGGAAGGACCAGAATGCAGCCAATCATCAATCAAAGATTCAGAGTCTGTTTTCATCAAACACAGAGTTTGCTTTTGAGATGTGTAAAATTGAAGCGTGCAGCATCTCTGTTTAGAAGACCTATGCATAGTCAATATCCTTCAGGTACCTTTCAACACTCTCTGAAGGGATTAGGGAGAAAGGATAAAAATTAAAGTTTAATAACATGGTTTGATTCAAGCGAATAAAGTTTGTGGGTTCCAGCTTACCTAAGCATAGTCATTCCAAAAAATTCTACCAAGAGCACTGAGAGAAGGCAGTGTCCTGACTAAATTGAGTTTCAGGTCCATTTGATAAGACTTGTAAATACCCAGTAATACAAATTAAGGTGATGGAAGACCGCAAATAAGGTGTTATCAGTAAGAACAGTCTGTGATTTTAGGGAAAACCAGTCTATTCCATTCTAAGTGTGAGGATAAAAAGATGCATTGAGTAAGTGGCATTTTAAGTTGGCTTAGAGAGGATGTGTGCAGGAGGAGCTTCCACGTCAAAGTGTAAGATTACCCATGTGCTTTTCGGGTCCAAGGTGTTTCTACCAAATTCCCAAAGGCAGCGAACACCTTTTAAAATGTAAAGAGTAAAGGGTAAAGGTTCTAATATTTATCAATACTGTTTTAGTATTGATAAATACTATGTTCTCTCTTTCACTACCTGTGGGAAGGCATGGTGTTGTGGTAGAAGCAAAATGATTTGTGAAGCCATTATTAAAAGTTCAAATATGGCATCAGGTTTAATGAAGCCTCCACTCCATGGCAAACACACTTAAAAGCCATGGCAATGGCTGGTGAGATTTGCAGCCGCTAAGAGAACTTTTTGGTCTTTCTGAGGACCAGAGTTTAGTCCCTGCCACTAACAGTGGGGGACTCACACTCACAACCAGCCAACTCCAGCTCCAGGGAGATCCAATGCCTAGGGCCTCCATGGGCACTCTTACGAACCTACCCACACACATACACACGGATAAGAAAAATAAGTTTGAAAAAAACAAATAGTAAGTGGTAAGCACTTACTATTACTCATATTCTAACTGGGGAGACGAAAGATGGAGACATTATTTAACCTTCCCTAAGTTACTCAGCAAGCAAATGCCTTAGCTTATCTCAAGTCATTTAACCTCTCCTCATTCACTGGTAAAGAGATCACAACGACCTTGCCCTCCCCCTCCTACCAGTCATATTAACCAAAATCACTGAAGTATCGGCTGTGCACGGAGTGTACAGCTGAGCACCAGGCAAGAACAAAGCAAGCAATCATTCTCTAGTAGCTGATGTTGTTACAGAAGCACAGAGGTCAGCATCACTCCTTGCCCATAAAACCCCCAATAAAACCTCTTAGCGCATGGCCCTACTCATCATGCCCAGGGATTCCTGGCTTCAGCAACTCCTACATGCATGCAAGTGAGGCCAGCTGCTTCCTACAGATGGTAAGGAGCGAGACTACGATTGACACTTCCAGACAACTAGAGACATGAGGGCGAGTGTGGGAGAGACCCGCATGGCTGACAGCACCTCTGAAGATGGCCTCTGTCCTCCACTGTGACTGACTCTTAGTCACAGGGAATTCATCGCAAAAGCATCTGAACGGGATGCTTCTGTCCTCATCTTAGAAGAAAGCCTCCCTCTGTAGACTTGTAGTTTATTTAGTGGTGGTTTTTCTCCCACAGACAACTGTTGTCCCAGCCACTTGTCTGGCTGCTGTAACTAAATTAAAGCATAAAAAGTCTCTGTTCAATTATGTTTTGCCTGCAATATTGTTCCCAGACCTTTTAAGTGTCCCAGATACCTACCGCTGACTGTTAGGAGCCGACATCCAGAACTAAATGAAGTGCCTTGGCTGGAGGTGGAGAAGCCCTGCCATCTCCCTCTGTACAGGGCTCCTGGTGAGATGTCTATGACCAACTGAAAACCCTGTCCCCCTATTTTAGGCACAAGTATCATTCCATGTCTTTTTCACAGGGACTTTGAAATAGAGATTCTGGACTTGCACCATCAAATTTCTCTGTCTTTCTGTCTTCATTCCTTCCCCCGTTCCTTCCATACTTCTCCCGTTCCTCCTCCCCTCGCTACCTCCCCCTCCTCCCTCTCCCTCTTCCTGGGCAGAAATGGCCGTGATTTAAAGTACCACTTTAAATCATCATTCACTGGAAACTCACTTCATAGACCAGGCTAGCCCCATGCTTGTGGCCATCTTCCTGGCTCTGCCTCCTGAGTGCTAGGCATGTAGGCATGCTCCACGCCTATTTGGCTTACTTGATTTGTCAAGCTGTCCTTTCTTCCTCATCAAAACAACATTTGCTTTTAACACTGTGACTTGGCATTTTAGCCGTTTGTACATCGGTCTGTCCTTTATGATCGCACCCAGATCGTGAATAGAGACAAACAGGTGAAGAAAGCCAGGTCCAATGAGCCTGTGAAATTCCACAGAAGTGTCTTCCCAGTTTCTGCTCTCACTGCATCCAGAGCAGAGCCCTGTCGGGGCACTCACCGACCTGACGTCTTTTCAGATTTACTCACTTTACCTGAGTGTTTTGCCTACATGTATGTATGTGCACCACACATATGCCCAATGTCCATGGAGGTCAAAAGAGGGTATAAGATCCCCGGAACTGGAGTTAGCAATGGCTGAGAATCACCACATGGCTTCTAAAAGCGGAACCCAAGTCTTCTCCAAGAACAACTGCCCTCAACCATCAGTCTCACTGCTCTGGAAACATGCTGGGTTTTGGTTTTTGTTTGGCTTGGGATCTTTGGTTTTGTTGTTATTGTTTGTTTTATGGTCTGGTTGTTTAGTTGTTTTGTTCCTATCCCTCTCTTTCTTAGAATATCTAACTTCATTCATTATTGCTACTCCAACGTTTACCTTTCCTTCAGTTCTTGCCAATTCCATAAAAGAGTTGAAGTCTCTATCTCAGCATAATCCTCCAAATGAAAAGAGATCCCTGACCCTAGGGCAATGCTGAATTTTCAATCCTTCCAGTGAGAATGCTCACCGACATTACTGTCTCTTTTCTTTATCCTAATCTCCACCTTACTCGAGCCAAAAGGAACTCATCTCTGTTCTGACCAGGTAAAGCCTTCTCAGCAAAGCCTCTGGGCCTGGCATCTAGTGACACTCACAGTGATCCCAATGATACTGTCGCCGTGAAGTCTCTCCGACAAGTCAGCCTCCGTTCCCAGATGTGTCTCACGCTCCTTAAAATTGCTACACTTACTTCAGATCTCAGCCCAAACATACTGGGTTCTCATCGGCAGAATAAGCTGCCCTGACCCTACAAGAATTACATCTAGAAGAAAACACAGTAAGTGCCTGCCAGGTCTGTGATATATATATATATATATATATATATATATATATATATATATATATATATATTTTTTTTTTTTTTTTTTTTTTTTTTTTTTTGCAGACTGCAGTTCCTTCCATGAAAATCCACTGTCCAGGATGGTGTTCATCCCATAGAAAATGCTCAATAACCATACTGGGTAAATACGTGAATGGGAAAATGCATGCCATCTCATAGTACCATTTTTAAAAGCATACCAACAACTGAAGGGGATCAGGCCGCACAGAACATTCATGGCATTTGTTTGTTTGTAAACAGATATATTTTAAGCTTGGCTTTTGGAAAGAACTCTTCATCTTTTTATATATCCTGATTCTTCCCAGTTAATGATCACAAAGCCATGGGCTTTGAAGACATCCGCTATCGATTTAAATCTCCTTGTCATTCACTTCTTGGATATCAGAACTACACACTACCAAAAATGAAAAGAAGGAAAATGTGGGCAAGGTGGAGTCAAGCTTTTCCATATGTCACTGGCATGTACGTATGTACACCAGGACTGAAGACAATCAAACCTGGCTCATTTACTACAGTTATGTCATCGTAACGATTTTTAGAAGAGCTAGTCCAAACTTTACACAAAAGAAGCGAAAATCAAAAGGATCCCTTATGTTGGTTTGCTATGAAGATACAGATGCAATGTTAGTCGCCATTAATTTTCCTTTCACTAGTATGAGGTAACTGTAACCCAACCTCATCCAAGTCCGGAGTATGTGCCCCAGACTGTTCTGTTACACACACCCGTGTGCTTTATTTGTTGTAGCCTAAGGGGACTCACTGAAGCTTAACATGTTCTGCTATGTTCATTTACATAGAAACGTCAATGGGTTATTAGGGCCCTTTCTTTTACCATTAGAGGAAACAAAATGATTTTTCTTTCTCACGCTATTTGCAAAACAAAAGCTTTTTTGAAAAAAAAAATACAATAGCTCTGAGGAGATGAAATACTTTAAATAAGCTGTTACTAATTTAGAAAGAATGCCTAATTAAAAGGGCATTTCCCCCTTTTTTTTCTGGGTTTAAACACTGAAGCCTAAATCCCACAATTAATTCAGAACTTTGGAAGGAGCCTCCGCTTAGGACTTCTAAAGGATCAATCAAAATCTACTTCTTAGATAGCCGCTTCACACTGTGCAATTTGCTAATTGGGCAGCTGATGAGAAAGAGAACATATACAAATTAGAGACCAGACTGTGCGCCAATGTATAGGCTTCTTACAGAAATAAAACGTAACAAGTGCAGAGCAGCGGTAGGACTGTTCAACGTGCTCAGAGGAAGGTGTGCAAGTGTTTTCCAAAACACTAAGAATGTTAGTTAGCAGCAAAACAGAAAACAGTCAAGAGCTTAGTCAAATGGCCACCAGCATTCATACAGGTGACAATGTGTAGCCATACGGGTGTTTTGTCTAGCTACATTCAATACTGTGAGGAAATCTTAGAGGATGAGTGACAAATGTTTAATGTCTGCAAGTACAGCTCACTTGCAAAATGTTCACTCAGCATGTGCAAACCCTGAAGCTGGGAAAGAGAGGGCTACAGACCAGGAAAGTCTACAGAAATCTCCCAGCCCGATGGTACGACACTGCTGTGCAGAGGTAAAGCCACGTGACTGCTAACGCTGGAGAAAGCTATCGCCATCCCAGGACATGAGCATGGCTTGTGGGATACTAGCCACACTCTTGTCTTTGCCCTGGGCTCTGCATCTATCTGTGCAATATATGAAATTCACTGGTGGTTTCTGCATGGGATGTGAGTCACCCAGTGCTGTCTTTTTTGTCTTCCCTAACAGACCGCCTCACACCGGGCAGCTTCATTTTCATAGTTCTGGAAGCTGCAAGTCCAGAATCAGGTCAGAGTGGTCTGGCTCTACTGAGGGCCCTCCAGCAAGCTAAGGGTGACCCGCTTCTGCTTGTAGCCTCACATAGTAGAAAGTGCATGAGAACTTTCGAGGGTCCCTTCTAAGGTGCCAAACCTATTCCTAAGGCCTCGAACTCAAAACCTGAATGGTGGAAGCACACAAAGTCACAAAACAGTACAACACACCATTCCTGACGTTTATTTTGCTCCTGGTGTGCTACCCTGGGAATCTGAGCGCTGGATTATACATTTTCGTCCTCCTAAGTGTGACGTCAGTTGGGTGACTGGAGAATCCACTCCTCAGCTGGCTTTACATCGGCATCACTTCCCTGTCTGCCCCTTTCACATTCCCAGTCTCCACCCCCTTCCAGACAGCTCCACACACACCCAGTGGGTCTCACACCTCAAGCTCCCACACCTCACCGCGCGGTGATCACGCTGCTTAGAGGTGGCTGCCTTCAAAATGGAGGCTTCCAGAAGTAATGTTTCTGAGACCCGGTAGAGCCACAAGGACTCTTGTGATGACTCTCAGAAATCTTTGGACTCCTGTCAGTTACTCACATAAGGACAGCATGTCCACTAGGAAGACAAACCTGGGGGTCAGGAGAAGCAGTGTAGTATAATGTAATCAAAAGCTTAGATAAAAGGATGGGCTGCCGTTGTGTTGCTTAGTAGAAGAGAGCTTGCCTGACATGCCAAGGCCCCAGGCTTGTAGGAAATCCCCAGGGCTACAAAGAAAGTTACAAATATGCGAGAAAACTGCTTAATCAAGTACCTGTTGCCGAATTCCTAACAGATATCAAACATGCAAAACAAAAGTGATATAGTTATAAAGATATAATTGCATGGTAAAATGTAATATACATAAGCACTCTCTCCCTTCACAGTAACCACTGGTGGTAACACCCCGCGTAACGGCTGACTCTATGACTCTCATTTGCTGCTTGGCTTATAAAGAGATCCCTATGCTCTTTGAAAGGTAGGAGACAGGAGAGTAACTGCTATCCATTTCACCTTTAAAACAAGCCTTCAGTCCCCAGCCGCACTGCAGTAGGGATTCATTATAGGCAATAAGAATGAGAAAGTCCACATAGCTCCTGCCTACAGGTCCTTGTGGAAAAATCACAGTGAGTAAATCACAGGCACAGAAATGAATATACAGGCCATACACTACACAGGGAGCAGCAACCAGACCTACTGGCTCTCTTGTCCGGATGTCTCTAGGACATGGGGGAGTTTTGGTGAGAAAAGGCTGCGCTGGTCATGGGAACCGTGTCAACGCCTGCAGAAAGGTGGGGATAAAGCAAAGGTTGCCTGCTTCTTAGAAAAACTCGCATCTTTGCAAATCAGGAAGGCTGGAGGCATGGACAGGAAGCCAGAGCTATCTATGAGTTCTTCAGAGAGACACACAGACGGGAAAAGAGGGACAAGAAGCAGACAGCTCAGAGAGCTCGGGGGCTGGTTCCTTTTCAGAAGACAAGGTAATGCAGCAGACAGGAAAGAAAGGGACAAGTCTCCCCGTGTCCCTGCGTAGTTCTCACAACTAAACACCAAATTGCTTCTGTCCTGGCAGGAAAAACTACAAAAATGAAAGCAGTCGATGAACCTAAAATACAATTTTAGAAATGAAATCCTGCATCATGTCCAGGTCAGAAGAGCCACCCGCATGACCACACACAGCAGAAAGAGTTAAGTAACTTCTTCTCAGTATGACTTCTGCATAGTCCGTTCCAAAGATTCTCAGAATCTGCACGATAAATAATGGGAAGTTTTCTCATACTCACATTTGGCCAAACCACACTAGTGGGATCTAAAAAGAAACAATAAAGATGCCCACCCTCTTTTACTCATTCTATTGTTAGACCTTCTATGGGAAAATTAACTCTAAAATTCAGCAAGCTAGGATAGTTCTGGGCAGCATTTTAGCAAAATGCTAATCCTGTGTCATTAAGTCAGTGTAATACCTTCTGAAATTTATTTCCAGAGCAAAAAATGTTGACAAGATGTTAGATTTAGAATCGGTCTCTGGAAAATGATTTTCGGAATGCCACAGAGGTATACAGTTCAGCGACAGATCACTAAGCCAACACACTTAAGGCCCTAGGCTGATCCTTAGCATCAAAACCCAGTTCAAGATAAACCACCACACACACACACCATATGCCATCAACAACAACAAAAACAAATAAAATACAACAACAACAAGGGAGAAAAACAAACCCTAGAGTTTGGAATACACAGATAAAGCCCAGGCCTGAGGTGAACCCCTAAACTGCCAGGAAAGAAGGAAGAAAAAGAAGATTCTGCATTAACTTCTCCCTCCCCGCCACCCTTCCTCCTGCCCCCCCCCCCAACTTCCTTCCTTTTCTTTTGTTTGCAACCTTAATCAAAATACTGGGGACACTGCATTTTATCAGTTAGTCCACATAGTGTCATCAAAGCAGCTGCAGGAGGGCATTTCAGATACCAGACGACCGCGATTTCAAACCATCTGCAGAAAATGTTTTCGCAGCACAACAGGCTAACTTCTGGTCGTAATTCACTATTGCCACCAATGCTCAGCACCTTCTAAAAGTACTGAAACGTGCTGAGACACTATATGCTTAATTAGTTAAAGCATCTACTACTCTAAATGCTACACACTGTCAATAAAATCCTCCACATAATCACCAACAAAAGAAGCGCCATGTCTTATGGGAAATACAATACCAGCAGCAGGTGTGAACTAAGTATCACAACAAGGGAAAGAAGCTTGGCAGTTCAACCATTGAAACAGCACTGCCTTAATAAAGACAACCTCCAACTTCTGTTTCCACATCCGACTCCATAACTATGAATTCTAATTACAACTGTTTCAGCTCTAGAATGTTTGGCCGGCTTTGTTAGGCACGGATGTGACCCTGCTTTGTAAGTCGGGACGTGTCCCGCAGATTATCATCACAAACCCCATTCAATAAATCAGTCCCAATAAAATTCTAAACTGTGTACTGCTAACAATGAAACATACAGGAAGCGGCAGGGGGCGAGCATGGCATGGGGGAATCTAGCAAGGGAATATCGGGAAAGACAATACTGGAGTTGGATCACGAAAGGTGTGTGGGATATGGATAGTATGAGGAAGGAAAGGTTATCTGGCAGATGACCAGCTCAAACTGAGGCAGAAATAGCAGTGAGGTATTTCACAGGCTTGCAGGAGAACCAAATTAACTTTCCAGACAGGATTCCTCCAGGGTCCATGCAGTCACAGTTGTGGAAAGGCCGTTGCGAGCCTTGTCATAAAGGTCCGCATTGCCAGGTTGAAACCCGGGATGTTTGAGCGTCAAGGAGGTGAAGGCCATAACAAAACTCTACAAAACCCTACCAGGCTAAATTCAACCAAATGGAAATTTTTAAAGAAATGAAATCTTTATTGAATGTGTACAAACTGTTTTTTGTTGGTTTTGTTCGTTTGTTTTGTTTTTGTGGTCATTTCTCCCCCAGAAGATACAATATAGTATCCGTTTACATGGTATTTATACTACATTGGGTATCTGAAGTATGTAGAAATGACTGAGAGCATAGAGGATGGTATCCACGTTCCACACGGTCTACTCGATCTTGTACAAAGGACTTGGAGCTTCTGTGAAGTCCTGGGAGCTGTGCCCAGTGAACACAGATGGATGCTTCTATGCTGTATCTCCTCCTCTGAGCCCAGTAGCCTCTGCTACCCAGTACGGCAGAGATCAATTGTCCTACTTTGATTTGTGCCCCACTTCTATAACCATGCTCACGTTTTGGGATATTGTTAGATGAAGTTTATGTGAACACATGCATTGCAATACTGTGACAGGCATGTGATGACTGATTGACAGCAAACACAACACAGATGTGCTGGACACACAGGGTAACATACTGAAGAGCCTGGAGTTGAAGAGCGGAGGTTTCATCACCCACCCAAGACAGTAGTCACTGTAAAAGCTAAGGTCTGCTTTCTACAGTTTCTGAGTTACTATTTTCAGGAAGCACACAGTAGGTGGCAAGGGGTGAAAACCGAGGAAACAAAGCCTTGAGGAAAAGGCAATGACAAAGAGATGAACCCTGGTGTGTGTCAGGGATGCGCATCACTCCTCTGCCAGGCTCCTTCACAGGGTAAAGACTGGAGGTGGGGGAGCTAAATCTAGAAATGTTTAGAAACAGAGTCAATAGGACAAATGTCCTGCTGGGAGTGGGAAGAAAAATAAAAAGGCAGTCATGACAGCATGCTTCCCAGTCTGCTGCTGCCGAGACCTAATAGAGTTGAGGGAAGGGAGAAAGGGGGCTGGAGAGATGGCTCAGAGGTTAAGAGTGCTTAATCCTCATCAAAAATCAAAAAGATCCAAGTTCACTTCCCAGCACCCACATGGGCATCCGTGAGCACAGCTCCAGGGAACCCAGTTCCCTTTTCTGGCCTCTACAGGTACACACACACACACACACACACACACACACACACACACACACACACACACACACAGAGGCCTCAACATGGTGTGTGTGTGTGTGTGTGTGTGCCATGTGGTACATGCATGTAGACAGAACACTCATAAACATGAACTAAAATCAGTTTAACCAAAGAAAAAAGAGGGGAAGGTAAGGAGCAAGAGGTTGAATGTCTAAGGCATGAGGGGTGGGTTTAGTTTTCCATACTCCTAGAGTAAACAAAAAAACTAAACTCGCAATGCCTCATCCTACATGGAGAAGGGATGGGCCTCAAGGTCTTCGCTGGGATGGTAGGGCTGAATTTCAGTTGGACACGATACCTGCAGAGTCACTGTATTGATTGACACAGGAGAAGGAATTAAAGTTATGTGAAAAAAGGACTCTACGAGCTAGAGAGTGCCATCAATGGATATAAGGGAATTCCTACAGAGACCCTGAAGAACAAGCCGAACCCCAGGAAAGCGAAAAGGAGGGAAGGGTAGAACCAAAGATGGTTGCAGGAGCCCCAGAGTCCTTCTTTCAAAAGAGGAAGGTCAGGTCGGGAAGCCAGATAGGGAGAGGGGGGAGGGGAAGCCATATACAAGCCTTGTGGGTAAGGAGTCAGACAGCTAGGGGGAGGAGAACCCCCCCACACACAGCAGCAAGCCAGACACTCAGACGTGGCTTTAGTCACATGCGTCAACATGACACACCTGCTGGCATAATGTGAATGAAACCACAATTATATTTGTGTACCTCGTTCGCGTATAAAAGAGTATGTGACAGGGAGAATATGGTGGCATCAAGACAAGGCCCATGACACACACATCCAAATAAAAGCATCTGAACCTCTCCCAGCAGGGAGCTTGAATTAAACATCTGAATATGAGAGGTGAGCCCCAAACAACATGGAACTATTAAGGACATGGAATCTAGCAAGGAGTTTGGCACAACTCAGTGTCTTGCATTTGAAATCTCCTTTGTTATGCATATGCATGATTACAAATTGACGTTCAAAAATAAATAAATAAACAAATAACTTCCACATCCATCAGAACAAAGAACTTAGGAAAACACATCTGTCCCTCATGGGAAGCCTTGGGGTGATTTCAGACATTAATTTCCCTAATTTCCCAAAGAAGCTTACTTAACAGGGGTGCTCCTCACTAGCTCCTGCCCTGCTGCGTGAAGCCATTAGTGACTGATTAAACTGTACCCACAACTTAGCAATATCTTCCCTACTACCAGAACTGTTCATTAGTACTGCAAAGTATACTCCTGTGTGGCCACAGGGTTCAAAATTTCCTTCAAAACGTGATCTTCGAACTAAGGTCATTTCTCTTTAACTTCTTCCCGATGTTTATTTACATTGAAATTCTACATGACCTTTTTATCAATGTATGCCTGATCATTCAATTACCAATATCATATACTTCATATTCATCGATTTGACACAAGTTTATGGTCTTTTATTAAACCTCCAACTCATTTCCTATATGAGTATTCCAGACTTTTTCCAAGCAAGGGGGGTTTCTTTTTGTTTTGGTTTTTTTTTTTGTTTGTTTTTTTTTTTTTGTTTTGTTTTTTTTTTTTTTTGTATTCCCCTTACTGTTGTAAGATACTGAATACACTCATGTCAAATCATGTGTGAGATTGCAATTGGCCCCCTAAGCTCCTAGGGAGTGGCACTATTAGGAAGTGTGGCTTTGAAGTAGGTGTGGCCTTGTTGGAGGAAGTGTGTTACTGTGAGGGCAGACTTTGAGGTCTTCTATGCTCAAGATACAGCCCAGTATCTCAATTTACTTCCTGTTGCCCTCTGTAAGATATAGAGGTCTCAGCTGTCTCTCTATCACTATGTTTGCCCACACACGACCACTGTGCCCCACCATGATGATAATGGACTAAACCTTTGAACTGTAAGCTGCCAAAGTAAATGTTTCATTTATAAAAGTTGCTGTGGTCACGGTGTCTCCTCACAGCAGTAGAAACCATAACTCAACATCATGCAAGCTTTATTGCATACCTGTTAGGTTTCAGCAGAAAGCAACCAAACATGAATCCCTTCCCTGGTGAGCTTATGGTCTAGTAGGGAAACAGAAAGATACAAAGAAACAAAATGATTCAGTTCAGCCTTATGTCAGCAAGTGTATAGTGACATTTGGGATGGAAAGAAGGGTGGCTGTAATTGGAATGAAGTGGCCTGAGAAGGCCTCCCTGAGAGGTGACATCTTTAGCAAGGCCTAAAGGAAGCTCTCGATGTGGACATAAAGAGACTAAGAGACCAGTCCAAGCCAGGGGAACAGTTGTACAAAGGCCTTGAGGCATCAGATTACCATCAGGAGAAGGAAGTGAGCTCAGGAAGGTTGGGAGCAGAGGTCCAGGGCTCATGGCCTCACGGTTCACCAGAAGGATGCTGGCTTTTACTGTGCAGAACTGAGACTAGTCAGTCCTCCCCATCCAAGGGTTCTGCGTGCTGATTCAACCAACGGCACAGTTAAAACACTCAAAAGAATGCATACATCTGGACAGAACACACACAGACTATTTTCGTCATTCCCTAAGTGACACAGTATAAGGGCATTTACACAGCATTTTCACTGTGCTGAGCATTAAAGGAGCCCAGATTTGACTGAAAGTATGTTGGAAGATGTACTTAAGCTATGTGCAAATGTGTTGCTGTGTTAGGAGACTTGCACATCTGGATTCCGCATCTGTGGGAGATCCTGAAGCCAATTCCCTATGCATGCCAAGGGACAACTGTACTGGGAACCTGAAATGGTCTGAAAAGAAGATATTCAAGCAGCTACCCAAAACTGTAGCAACAAGAATGTGAGAAAGGAGACAAGAAACCAGGTGGCTGTGAGTTAGAGGCTAGTCTGAGCTCTGCAGTGAGTTAGTTATATGACAGCCTGAAACCCTCAAAATATTTTTTTCTATGCAACTGAATGAATAACCATGGATAGAAATGGTGAAAGCGGTAAAAGTGTGGGTAGTTTTTAATGGTACAGCTAGATGCACTTGTTAGTGTTAGATACGAGAAATGAGAAAAAGATCAAGCGCTTACTGGCCAGCTGAGGCAAGATGTCAGAAGTGGCTTGGCAGGAGCAAAGCAGGATGGGGGAGGAAAGTCCTGAGTTAGTCTTGACCTTGGGAAGTCTAAACTACCCATTAAGCTTCCAGGGGAGAGGCTAACAGACCAGAGGGAATCTCAAGATGGCTACCAAGTCAGTGTAGGTAGAAGACCGACTTCCAGGGCTCCCCAACACTACCCAGCATGAGAGGATCTGCCTGAGTGGAAACTAAAGGTAGAGAACCTGCAGGACAAGAGCTGCAGGGGTCTTGTCCTGAAGGAAGAGACTGAGGCCATACAGTCAGTCAGTCAGTCATTCATTAGGGCCAAATCAATAAGGATTGGGTAACGTTTAATAACCTTAAGGCCCCTGCTGATGTTGGCAAGTCAAGTCAAGCGCTATTGTGCTATTTTTTTTTTTTTTTTTTGAAGAGTAACAGGCTGAAACTTGGAACTTGGAAGAGAATGTGAGGAGAGCAAAGGTTATTGGCTTTCTTCTTTGTCTCTTGCCTTGGACGCTCGCTGAGTGCACCACCCACCTGGATTTTCTCCACAATCACTACTAATGAGAATACATTAGTTTGTCGCACGCCCTTCATGTCTGTCTCCATCGCTTCTCGGCCACACTGAGGCAAGCTTTAGAGCAAGAACAGATGTATGCTGTCTTTGAGTCCCCATTTATTTCTTTAACTATTGGAAAGTTAGTTCCTACAGCACAAGAAGCTGCATACCATACTCTCTCTCCTTCCCTGGGAAGTACTGGCAGAACTAGAAGTCACATTTTACCGTCCCAGGCGCCATGCTTTTCCTTAAGAAGGACACCTAGGGCTGGGGAGACAGCTCGTTTGCTTCTCAAACATGGCTACCCCAGTTTGGAAGGCCAGAACTCACATAAAAAGCAAGGCATGGCAATACATATCTGTAATCCCACCACCAAGGGCAGAGATGGGCAGAACTCATGGGATCAGTGGCCAGTCTAGCCAAACATGGTTAAATGGCAGCTCTAGATTCAGTGAGAGAGCCTGTCTTCAAACACAAAGGAGAAAGCAACAGAGAAAGACAGTCGAAGTGAACCTCTGGCTTCTACATGCACATGTGAAGGCAAACACACACACACACACACACACACACACACACACATGCACACACGTGCACGCACACACACACACACACACACACACAGAGATAGAGAGAGAGAGAGGTTGATTAAAGGAGAAAAGACCCTCTTTCATAGATTTGTGTATCTGTGGAACTGGGCTGCTCTAGGGAAGGAGAGGATGACAAAGCTGGTCAGCATTTTCCGCTGCAAGGGAGGGCTCCCTGGCCTGACTGGGGTGACTTTGCTCCATCTCTGGTTATTCTGGCTGGCCAACAGCAACTCTCTTCCTGGCTAGTGGTTATGTTTAAAGTATTCCATAAACATACCCCAATTCTAAGCTCCATCTTACTCTTTGCCATCAAAGAGCCCTATGCCTTTTCAAGGAAGCAGGGATGCAGGCAGAACCATCTGAGCAGCTTTCGAAGCCATGGGGATCCTGGTCTGCTTCATTCTTCATTGACACAGATGTGAATTCTGTGCCATTCCTCCTCTGTATCTCACAACACTACCTACAAATTAAAATCATCTGGGGTTATTTTGAAACAACCGAATTTTCTCATTTGTGTGTGTGTGTGTGTGTATAGATATATATGTATATATACATACATACATATACTTATTTATTTAAAAAGGCCATAAAAATAAGAGTTAATGGATAAAAGATAAGTTTCATAGGAGGACTATGTCCTAGTGTCCTACTGTAAAATAAAGTGTACAAGGTTAACAAAAATCTGTTGAATATTTCAAACAGCTAGAGAAAGAGATCCTGAATATGATATCATAACAAACTGATAAACTTGTGAGGTGACAATTATCTTGATTTGGCCACTACAGATGTATATGTATCAAAATATCACAAGATGTTCCATGAATATGAACAACTGTGTCAAGTAAAATAATTTAATAATTTAAATATCTATTATCCCTCTCTCTCAATTCTCATGGGAAAGATCCATAAAGGCCCACACCTCTTCCTGTCCCTGGATGGGTGAGTCCGGCTGACTTGTACAAAGCCTCAATGGGCTACCTTTCTCACTTCCCAACTGGGGCCAACAGAGCCATTCTAGACCTTGTTCCAGAAAGCCTCACTACCAAAAGGCTCAGTAAGGTCCAAAACCTTACTTCATTCAGCATCCCTTGTGGTCCACAGTCTAGTCCCAGGATAGGTTAGGTAGTCATTGTTCTCCTCTACCAGTCTTCAACCAGGCTATTGTAATCAAAGCACTATAATAACAAACCCTTCAGATGAGGCCCGGAAAGAAGCTGTATCCAAAAAGACCCATTGATAGATCAGAACTGCAGTGATATGGAGGGGGTGGAATATTGCTGGTCCAGAGCCTAATCACCTCACCTCTGGCTAGCTTGAGGCCCCCTAAACAGTCATTGCTTGCCCACTTGTGTATCAGAGCTAACAAGCTGTAACTAGTAAATTAAATATATCTACGCACGGACTGGTAATTAGTGCAAAAAGAAGCTGTGAATTGTAAGGGGAGCAGGAAGGGGTATATGGGAAGTTTGGAGGGAGGACAAGAAGGGAGAAATACTTAAATTATAATCTCAAAAAAAAAATGTAAGCATAGAAATCTATTATCTTAACAGACCACTAGCTTCCACCAACCCAAAAGCTAAGAACGTGTCAGACAGCACCTGAGACCTGTATGGAAGTTTCCCCATTTTGATTTAAGCCCCCCTTTGGCGGATCCACCAATGAACTTCAAAATGCACCTTAAATTTCAATAAAATCATATATAGGAAAATTTGACGTTAACTTTCTTTGTTCTGCAAAACTATTAAACTTCTTTCAAGTTGGAACATGGAATTTGCGGGTATCCTAAATCTATATTCCCAGGCCAGAGTCATTCAAATTTACCTCTAGAATATGGTGAGGGTTGTGGGAGGTTTGGGTGTTTTTTCTTTGTTTGAGGGAGGGCTTTTTTGGTTTGGTTCAGTTGCTTTTGTTATTTAATACCAAAAGTACAATCTCCTCAAAAATCGTAGGCTTTACTTTGTTAGTGAAGGTTGCAATGGGTGAGTGAAGATAAGAGTAATTGCAAGATAGCTTCTTCAAAGAGTGTCAGCCCATCTGTGCCCACAGGTGATATCCAGCACCCTTTCTATCTGAACACCCTGGCAGCTACGTATAATTGCAGCAGGATTCCAACAATCCCGGGGAATGATTTATTTCACATGGCTTACTCCTAAGTCAAAATGTACATTTGGACCAAGAAGCCAGTGTTATCAAACTCGGGGGTCACAACCTGTGCCCTAAGTTAGGCTTGGCCAGCTGTCTTCAGAAAGTCAACTAAAAGATCGAAACTAAAGTGAAAAGCAGGGGAAAGGAGATGCATTCATTGTGGCTGAATTGGGAAAGGAAACAAAGAGATCCAGAGAGCTCCCGAAGACTGACTTTGGGGTTCTAAACTGCGTTTAAATTTAAATAGAGGGGCAAAAATTATGCTGCTAAGCAGTACAAGTCAAAGTGTGGTTCCGCCCACCACTGCCCCTCCACTCTCTGGGTTTACAGTGGCCTGAGGAGTTGTTAGAACCCTGGGAAATGACTTTCCTAGAGAGGAGTTCCCCTTCTGGCTGAGGCCTTTTACCCCCCCCCCCCACCCCCCAGCATGAGATGCCTGGGGGAACCCCCACACTGAGAGACAGACTCCTATCTCTTCAGAAAATCTCCATTTCTGCCAGCCCCGTTACAACAAAAGTTGGTGGTATTACTGTGAGAGCTCAAGCTCCAAGAATGTTGGGTAGGTTTTCTCAAACTAGTAGCCCAGCCCCATCTCTGTAGGAGGTGGGTGGGGCTGAGAACTGCGGAGCAAAATATCAGCCTTTATGTGTAAATTGGTTCCACCAGAGCCACGACAGTAGATTAGGGGTATTGTTATTTTTGCTAGGATAATGAATCCCACATTGGTGAAAGGCTGATGGTCATCACAGTATTTCTTTCTATGAATTGGAAAAGCTTTCTTTTGAGGTTTGGAGCTTGGGGTTTTCTATTCATTTCTGGTTTGGGATGTGGGGTGGAAATTTGATGACTAAACTGCATATGTGTCTAAGAATGCTTTCCATGAAATTTAGAGGCTTCGGGAAACAAGCATTAACCTCAAGGGCAGCAACTGTTACTCAAATCTACCCATCAGGTTAATTAGTAAGGCAGCCCATTTTGAACTTTGATCTTCTAAAATGAGGATAATTGATTTCCCTCATGTTCTTGTATTCCATATTTTCAGAATGACTAGATAAATCCTAGCAACAATATAGCTAATCAAAGAAGCAAATATTCAATGTGCTGAAATGTGAACAAATCAACTGACAAGAGATTTTAATCACAGAGTATGACTAGAACTTGGCTCAAGGCACAGGCAAGAGATTCTCTGTGAGTTCCTTTTGTTTGGAGCCTACTTCCCTTGTGCACACCCAGATACACGCATGAGCTGGAGGAAGAACCTTCCCAAACATACACAGTGGGTCAAACAGACCTGCTGACCAAAATAATCAACAGCCTTCAAGCAAACTGTCGGCTTCCCAAGCCTTACTTAATGGCCTCATCTCCAGATGGGACCAGATTTGATTTATTAAGGGAGGTCCCTGTGGGTGGTAAATATTCCTCTAAATTACTCAATAATCATAAAACATTAATAAGCCTTCCTGGGTGAAAAATGGCCTAGGAAAAGTAACTAGAAGCAGACGGTTCAAATAATTACTTTACTCTGCCTCAAAAGTAAGTTTAACAGAAGCAGTCAAAACGCATCTCCACGTGGGTTGCAGTTATTAATGCTGAGCCTTATCTTCAGGAGACAGTCTGCCCTTGACTTATCACAAAGCCTAAAGTCCAACTCCAAGCTACCCAGGTAGTCCAGGAAAATGGCGTCTGGCCGTGCTCCACAAAGGAAAAAGGGGGGGGGGTTTGGGGGAGGAGATAAGCAAGGAGGTGGTAAGCAAGTCAGAATAGGCCTCCAAGGGCGGGGCAAAAGGAAGTACTTATGCTATCTCTAAAAGGTGGCAAAGTTCCTACAAATCTGATGCTTTGTCTGCTCAGTCCTAGACCACAGACCTCAACTAAGTTAACCACCAACTCCTGTTCCTTTCAAGACTCCCAGTCCAGAACACATTGTTTTAGAATCTAATACTTAAACCAAACCCTCAGCACAATCTATCTTCCCGGTGAGAACGCTGGCCACACCCTCTGTGTGTTCATCCCTGAGTGCCAATGGCTTGTTAGCACTCAGGATCCCAGCCTTTGGCAAGAGTGACCCCAATACCATCACAGTCCAAACGGCCCAGATGAGCATGAGGGAAAGAGAGAGGAGCAAAGCAGACGATCGGGAACCCTCCATCACAGAGCTACACGTGGGATTCGACATTTTCTTAAAGAACCAAGTGATGCTGTGTTTGAGATTTCCGAGCAGCCAGTGTTTCAGTAGGCAAATACCGCCTTTAAAGCCCACCAGCATATACTAGCTTGCCATCTGGGTTGAGTTTGGCACACTGGCTGTTGGCAGTCAGGCTGACTTGTAGCCCCCATGTTATCAGGTTCACATACAGTCAAATCGGTTTCCCTGATAAAGTGTAGATAAGAAACCCAAGTTTTTCCTTACTCTGGAACAATCAGGCAGACTAGTCATAAATAGCACAAAAGAGAAGGGTCTGGAAAGGACTGCGACTTTCTGGGCTAATTGTGTTTGCACTTCCTTTTAACTTGCATGATGTATGAGCCATTAGAAAAGTCTCCTCAGAGAAAAAAAACTGGAGAGGAAGGCACAAAGCCTTATCAAAAAACCTCAGACAGCAAAATCCCTTCCCTCCGGTGAAACATTTAAAACCCGTTATCAGTATAATCATTCACCAATTCCTATTCTCAAGTTGGTAATGATAATTTTAATAAACCTATTTCCATCCCTTTGTGCGAACTGCACGGAGCTCGACAAAGACATTTCCAGAGCTCACCCCGTAAGCACTTCAGCTCCAGCACCCAGGCTTCCAAACTCTGAGCACTAAGCAGGAATCAAGTCCCAGGACGATGAGAAGAAAGGGGATGCTTTCCACATTACCTAAGTGGCCTTTCCCTCTGCTCAGCCCTCGGCAGCTGATCCTAGTGACACTTTATAGGACCCTAATGGCTGCCGTACAGCTCTGCCTATCATCCCAAGGGAGTGGCTTCCATAGGGCCATCAGCAGACTACACTATGGGTCAGGGCTTGCCAACACTCCCTTTCTCTTCCCCATCAGGGAAAATCCCCAACTAGGAAAAAGGAGTGAAAGAATTTCACATATTGGTTTTGGACTCGGTGTCGGGAGCGATCCCATGTAATGGTCATAAAAGTGCCTTCTGGTTCTGCTGCTAGTTCAAGACCAGCCTCCACCCTCATCCCATATATTCAAGGCTGAGATCCCTGCTTTGCTGCAGACTACCCTTCCCCTCAAGCCTGTCAACTAACCAAGCATGTGTGAAGATATAACCACCCACTGGGGATTTGAACAGTGGCTTCGGGCCCCACTAGACACTGAGCTGCTAGGGTAGGAAAACGGACAAGCAAAACCATTCACAAAATAGGGTCCTTGCCAGGAGTGGTGGAGCACATGCCCCAGACTCAGGAGGCAGAGAGGCAGAGGCAAGCAGATCTCTATGAGTTCAAGGCCAGCCTGGTCTACATAGTGAGTTTCAAGCCAGACAAGGCTACATAACCAGACCCTGTGTTAAACAAACAAACAAACAAACAAACAAAAATGCTCCTTGATGGTATACACATATAGCAAAGTAAAGATACATATTTATAGTTTGCAACTCCAAAAACTACGTATCTGCCTGTTACACTGAAGTCAATCTATTGCCAAAAAACAGTTAATGAATTAACCTCATGCATCCCTAAAGCTCAGAGGAAACAGGCTTTTCCTAGACAGACCTATTAACTGTATATCATGTACCTGCCTCTGCCTCATATCATACTGAGAGGCTCAAGTAGCATCCTCAAGATTACTGCCTGTTACAGTTAACAGGCGAAAGAAAAGTTACTCTCAGATATTTATAGAAATTGACAGAAAAGAGTCAATGTGTACCTTCTTACATAAAACATACACACATGCACACACTTACATATACACACTCACACCCACTCACATACACTCTTACACACACACTTACATACACACTCATATACACACACTCACACACTCACACACACACACTCACACACACATACTCACACACTCATACATACACACACTCATATACACACACTCACACACACACAACACTCACACACACTCATTCCCACACATACACTCACACACATCTCTATTGCTTTTCTCTGCTTCCATGTACTCTTGCGGGCACTTAGCCTATCTAAACACACCACATATATTACTTACTCATCTTGCATCTCCGGAAATAGACCAGCGCTCCATTATAGTTAATATTTTTGGCTAGTATACAAAGTAATGAGTAAAGGGAAAACTTTTACTTCTTGACAATCTTATGTTCACGTCTACAGCAATAACTGTAGTATTGATGTGCTCAATGAATACGTTCTAGAACATTAAGAATCAGGACTCAGCTAGGTGATATAGGCCAAACCTGTAATCCCAGCACTTGGGAGGCTGCAGCATGAAAATCATGAGTGATTGAGGACTTTGTGTCTTGAGATTTACTGTTTCATCATTTTATGTGCATGGGTGTTTTATCTGTGCACCACACCCTTGCCCTGCTGACAGAGACTGGACAAGGCCAAGAACTGGAGTTACAGACAGACGTGAGCCTCCGTGTTGGGGCTGTAAAACAAAATCCCAGTTCTCTGGAAGAATACTCGTGCCCTTAACTGTGGCAACATCTCTCCAGCTCCAAAATGTGTTTAAGGCTGGCTGGAGCTATGTTGATTAATCTATTTTTAAGAAAGAAAGAAGGAAAGGAAGAAGAAGAAAGAAAAGGAAAATAGGACCTATGATTTTAAAAACAGTTCTTAAAACAAGGAAGTCATACTATGAACATATTAGTGACATATCAGTTGCCTTAACTATAAACCATGAATTACTAAAACTAAGATTTCTTTTCCTCCCATAATCCAATAGAATTGGTTTGACAAGAACAATAACAGCAACAACAACAAAAAATTTACTCTTGTTACATTTTGTGACTTTTCTAACAGAATTTTGAAGTTCAATATTGTTTATTTTTAAAATTATTGTAGGGAAGATATAGATTACAAAACAGGAAGTAGGCATGCATGTTTTTCTTTAAATCCAGTAAGCAGGCTTTTTTTTTTTTTTTTTTTTTTGAAGAAAAAACAAACATATATACTAGCCAACTTTCTACATCTCTCAGTAAAGATTGGCTTAAATTTCTACAAATGCCAGGAAACCTTAATCTCACACAAATACCCAACTACATAAATGCATGTTCTAAACTGAGTTTAAGCATTGAAGTACTAAATTCTGAAATGTTTCCTGTCCCAATGACCGTGTCCCTTACACCTGCACCAACCCCATGAACAACCTAAAATTCAAAAGCCTTAAATCCCATGGCTAAGGGACAGAGCTCTTGCCTGGCGGGGATCTACTTCTAGCACCATTTAAAAGACTCCTAAATCTCTATGTGGGAAATTTGAATGAGATGATCCCATAGGCCCATATAGTTATTAATGTCAGGTTCCCAACTAGTGGACTGCTTAGGAATGACTGGAGGGTGTGGCCTTGTTAGAGGAGGTGTGGCCTTGTTGATGGAGGCGTGTCACTAAGGGTGGGCTTTGAGGTTTCAAAAGCCCTCTCTACCTGTAACTTGGGGATAAGACTCTCAGCTACCACTCCAGTGTCCTGTCTGCCTACCTGTCTGTCATGATGTAGCATGAACTCACCCTCTGAAACTATAAGTCCTCACCCAATTAAATGTTTTCTTTTATAAGTTGTCTTGGTCATGGTTTTTTTTATTTTTGTTTTTGTTTTTTCACAACAGTCATAATGTAACTAGGACAATCTACTACCTTCAAAGATGTTCAGTACACTGAGTTGATGAGATGGTCCTTGTCACCAAGCACAAGCTAGGTAGAAGGAGAGAACCTCCCCCCCAATGCTATCCTTTGACCTACACATATATCCCATGGCATGAGCATTCTGACATACATACATACATAACCCTCCAGATATTTTCATTTCACCATACAGACCCTGTTCACATACAGAGGAAGCCTCAGTTGAGGCTCCTGTTACAATTAGAAGCTATGTTCACCCATTCTATGCCACCTTCCAGACATTCTGAGCATACTAGCATGCTACTTTTGACTAGAACCTAAAGAAATGTCCTTAGCTGACCTGCTTATCAAGCTTCCTTCCATGGCTACAAAGCCAGTTACTCCTCCCTTGTACAGCCTTTCAACAGATGAAGACCCACCTAGAAGAGAGAACGTTCAGGCATGATGGTCCTTTAACAATGGACTTACCTGTGTTTAAATTGCCCTTTTGATTTCTGCTAAAGCAGTGAGCGCAATATCCACCAAATGTAGACAATGGGCACACGTTTGGGCTCGAGGGAGTATGCATCCTAATTTTACTTTATGACTTAATTATATGTAGGCTAAACACATGAGCTATATTTAAACCTAACCAAAGACTAAACCCCATCAGGAAACACTAAGTACACAGAGATCCAAAATCGACCCCAGAAGAATTAAACGGAAATCACTAACCTTAATGATGCATATTAAGAGACATTCAACAGGAGAATCAAGGTCATCTATTTTTAAAAGGTTCACTGAGTCTTCTAACTCCCAAGAGGGAGGCACATGCTGACTCCTGGGTCATGACTGGGTGGCTGGCCTGGACAGTCTCAGGCCAGCCAGCAGCTGCTTCCACTCTCTTGCTCCTGCGGGTTTGCCTGGGATGAACCTCTGTTCCTTCCTATTTCTATCATCTCTGAACTTCCCAAGCCAACAAGTTCTGTCCACATGCCGACATCTGTCTTGGTTTTCCTCATGCTAATCACACCTTTCCCACAAATAAAAACCTGGAGATCATGGGCAACGCCTTCAGGAACAGCCACAGAGAAGATCTATTTGGAATTCTCTTTTGGCCCCTAAAAATTCTTCGATGTTAAGTCTTGGATTCCTATGCTCTAAAAATGTACTGTGAAGTTTTAAATAGTTCTTTCCTTTGCGCCTACATGGACTTCCGTCGATAATTATTAGCATTTATGCAGGATGTGTGTTGCAATACAGGCCTACACAGGGTTAACACAACAAACACAACATACCTGATCATGACTATCCTAGGACATATTCTCTGGAGATACCAGAACACTTTAAGAATTACATAAAATCTCCAAACCCATGAAAGCCTCTAGTTGGTTTGTGTTGCTATGATAAATGCCTTGACCAAGAATGAATATGGCTTATGGGTTCCAATCCATAAAGAACCCAAAGCAGGAGCTGAAAGCAGAAACCAGGGAGCAATATTTCTAACAGGTTCTCTCCTTCTGCTTGGCTCAGCTTGCTTTTTATTAGAGCCTGGGCCAAACTGCCCAGGGCTTGGTCTTCCTATATTAATTAGCAATCATGAAAATGCCCCAGACATGCCCACAGGTCAGTTCCTCATACTGGTTCCCTCTCCCCATGTGCATCATGTTGATAATCAACACTGGCCAGCACATAATGCAAACTGATGCAGACTAAAAGGAGGTACCCTTCTTATGTAAGAGACCGGTACACGCACGTCTATGTGGGTGGAAGATGGGAGAGAAATGATTATATTTTCAAGTGAATTGTTAAGAGGGTAGGGATCCAAGATTAAAATTAATCATTTTCTGAGAGTATGAGACTACATTGCCAGTGAGCACCAAATGCTCCCCTCTCTCTCTCTCTCTCTCTCTCTCTCTCTCTCTCTCCCTCTCTGGTGCAGAGTCTCCCAGACTCTAGCAGGGTACACAGCTGTCTGACTAATCAGCACATTTTTCTGTTTTCTTTATAGCTGCCTTGGTCACCTTACAAAGACATCTGGCCACAAAGATGACAGTCAAGTTGACATGTGTAATTTCTGGGTCACATCCGTACAGGATGTATGTGCCCTCCACTTTGTCTCCCACCTTCCATCCCCTGAGGGTCAGAACGAAAGGGAATCCTGGCAAATAAGATGACTTCCAACAGTGCAAACAACACCAAAATCCAAACTTCAGTGCCCTGCTTCCCCATCGTTACCTTACAGTGGAACTACTCAGGGGGAATATCCATCTCATCCCCACTCCTCCCTCTCCAAGCCCCGCCCTCCTAGAAAGACCACCAAAAATCTAGTTCCACCATGAGGCTGCCAGCTCCTCAGGTCTCCATCCAAAACTTATGATTGGGCACAAACCCAGCTTGTGGAGGGCATATCACCGCCGCTCACCTACAGGGCATTTAAGGCCCCTTCTTTATGGCCATGTGATTTCTCTTACTGCCTTCCCTGCCTCATCTCTGGGGGCTAAAAGACTCCCGTGGGAGTGCATTTCTCAAACAAACCAGTTCCTTTACTCTTAATTGAGCTTGATCCGGCTATTATCAAGGCACAGAAACCTATCAGAAACCACCTGGAGAGACTGTGTGAACAGAGAGCTAGGTTCACTCCCCACGCAGATGTCCTTGGTGACTAACAGAGCAGTAGACGGACGGAACCAAGATCTCTGAGTAACTTGATAAAGCTGAGCATCTGATGCTCCTGGACCGCCATTAGGCAAGGGTGTCAAAATATTAACTACATCCAAAAGGAGGATGCAGAAAAAGTCATGGTGACTACATATGGCTTTTCCATTCACCAACAGCCTCACATTGCTTAACCTGATGTTATTTGGTCTGCATCAGAGCAGCTGAAAAAATATCCTTACAAATCCACACAATAAACACAACATCCTGGTAGTCTGAGAAAAAGAATGTGTACATACAGACTTTTAAAAAATAATCAAGCACTATTCTTTTTCTGAAGAAAACCCCTAAAGTACATCTGTGGAAAAACATTTAAACATTCAGTTTGGGTATGATCCATGGAAAGCAAGGCTGAACTAAGTAAGATTGGTGAAGTTAAAAATAAACTAAAAATATTATGATAGAAACATTCAGTTTTGCCACGTTCAGTTGGTATCACTGGGAGGTGGGCTCTTTTCTAAGAGGAGGAGTGGATCTGGAGAGAGGGGAGGGGCTGGGAGAAGGAGGGGGAGGGAAGGGTTCAGTGAGCATGTACTGCTTGATAGAATTTTTAAAATTTGAAAAGGATTGGAAAATACATTAAGTTGGCCAGTTCACTGATGATGCGAATAACTCACTGAAAACTCAGAATCAATGTGTGACGATTTCTCAGCAGTTTAACGTCATGCTGAAGCATTTCTCTGGACACAGGTGAGCCTGCCCTGAAATGGGCATCTTCCATGTTCTTGCTCTGTCATTCCCAACATGTGTCTTACATCTCCTGGTCCAAAGTAGCTGCCGTGATTGATGGCTGCCATGCCATCCTCATACCAGCCAACAAAAAAGTAGAAAGAAAAGGTAAAAAAGACGATTCCCCACATATCATTATATATAGAGAAGCTACCTGTTCTCTGTTCACCTTTCCCTGACACAAACTAAAACTATCCCTCACCTTATCTACAAGGGAATCTGCAAAATGAGGTATGGCCTATGGATGTTTAAGTCTTACAAAGTGGTAAAAAGTATTCATCACTGTAGAAGAAAACAGTGATGAGTGTTTAGGTAGTTGGAAGGCTTTTCCAGGGATTTTGTTAGTAAGAGGTACAAGAAAATGGATGGACCTGTGTCTATATAATCAAAATAAACTGTGTGAAAGCACAAAAATAGATAGGTTGCTACAAAATATATAAACATACATTAAGGTCATACACAAAATGAAGGCCCTCCTCACCCTCAGAATTGACATCTGGGGCGATGGTGAATGCATACAATAGCCTTAGAACGTGGGTAAAGTGATGTAGTATGATACCGCCTTTCCATGGGCCTCCGCTTTGTGATTCAAGAGGAGGCATCATTTCAGGAATCTCAAGAACCCCTTCTTTGGGGCAACAGCCACAACTAAGAAAGAGCTGAAATTCCAAGGAAGCATGGAAACACAGCCAACTTGAAGCATCGCAAGGCATTAAAGGAAACGTCAACATTTCTTGCACAATCTCTGAAAATGTGTCGCCATCTACAAAGCCTCTGGTTCTGGCAAGAAGACAACTTACAGAGATAACTCAAACAGCCACATTGGCAGCTAAGCCAGATCCTGGACCCCGCTGGACTCGGGGAGATAACGTTGATAAAGAATAAAAATGCATGTCATCAGCATTCTATGTCCATAAACTTCTGCTATAAACCCAGAGAATATTTTATATCCATATTCTAAATTTAACCCCGCTGGAATCCTCTCATAAGTATTGTACAACTGAACCTTTTCAAATGAAGGGATTGCCTTTTCATGGAAACTATGCATTTCCCATTAATGAGGAAACACAATGTCCTTGGCATAAGACATTCTCCTTCAAAACGGACCCCTTTTGTGCACTACGATGAGCTCCATGGGTGAGAGAGGAGAAACGACAAACTTACCCAAGGAAGTCAGTTTTCCTAGCATCCCCGCCACTGAACTGCTGGGTAGAAACTGTCCACAGGACTGAGAGGGGAGTAAGGAAAGGCCGTCCAATTAGGCGTCTCAGGATTCAAGTGTGAGGCTCAGTGCCGGTAAACGTGGATTGCCAGCACTGTGACGCAGTAAAAACACTCCTGACGCTATTTTCCTGGGATTAGCATGACGTTATCATTCAGAGATAGCAATTTTCATACAGCACATACAGTTCTAGTTCCATAGAAATTTTTGTGAATCAGTAAACCTCTTGGGAAATAATAAAAATCCATCTATTATCAAAATTTAACACATAATAAATGTAAGATCTGATGCCCACCATAACAAGTTTTATGTCAAAACACAGACGCATGATTTTACTTGCTATTAATACTAAGTATATGGTTAAAGAACCATGCACAAGGTAGAAAGTACTGAAAAACAATGTAATCACACTAGTTGTGAGATCACTCATTTGGAAAAAAAAAATTGTATGTACATATATTTTGTGTGTGTGTGTGTGTGTGTGTGTGTGTCTGTGTGTCTGTGTGTGTGTGTTAGATTTCTGTTGGCATGAAAAGATACCATGGCCAAGGCAACTTATAAAAGAACACATCTATTGGGCCTCATGGTTCCATTGCATTATAGTCCATGATCACCATGACAGGGAGCATGGCAGCAGGGAGGCAGGCAGGCATGGCATGGCATGCCAGAGCAGTCGCTGAGAGCTTACATTGGGTCCACGAGCATGAAGCAGAGAAAAAACAGCTAATTGGGAATGGCGGGAGCTTTTGAAGTGTCAAAGCCCAAGACCAGCAACGCACCTTCTCCAACAACACTACACCTTCTGATCCTTCCCAAGCAGCCAAACACCATCTAGGGACCACACATTTAAACATAAGAGTCTACGGAGGTCGTTCTCATTTAAATCACCACAGCGTGTGTACACATGTTCATGTGTGCAGAGGTGGGCAAATATGTGCTAGGGCTTATGTGTGGACGTCATAGGTCATCCATGGGTACCGGTCCTCTCCTTCCATCTTGTTTGAGAATAGTTTTCTTTGCTAGCTCTCACTGCATAAACCAGGCTAGCTGGCCGTCGAGTTTCTGGGGCTTCTCCTGTGTCGTGGTCCCATCTCCGCAGGGGAGCTCTGGGGCTGGATTCACCTTCATTATCTGGCTCTGAAGACTCAAACTCAGTTCTCACACTTGTACCATCTCAAAAGCACAAATGTTGCTCTTCATATGGTATCTAGAATTATCCAACAGATACAAAACAGAAGTCCCATTCGATCTCTACTAAGGTTCAAAAAGAAAAACAAAAACCATAAAATGATTATCATTCGTTCCAAACGTTCAACCTAGTCACAATACACCTCATTACTCAGAAAGGCTAAGTTCTTTCCTTTGACTTCTAATGCCCACATGTTGCATTTTTTTTAAAGTCACATGTGAAGGGACAACTCTACAGACAGTCATATATACCCAAGCTCAAATGGCCAAGTTGAGTTTGCTTTCCTACTCCTGAATGTCCATGTTCAGAATCTTTACTTACTGTTCTCTCCAGGGCAACTCACTCCCAGCAAGAGAGCCAACAACCCAAACAGAGACAAACAGAAAACCAGTGTTAACTTCACAGGGAAGAGAGACTACCAGATAGAAACCTTCAATGCCCACCACTGCCCCCCCATCCACCCACTGCCACAGCCACCCACCCCACCCTCAACCTCCACTAACTTCCTTCTTCCAATTCCTTCCTAGAACAAGCCATCCTCTAGCCTCCTAGAAGGCCCCAGCCATATCAGGACATGGTTTGTTAAGTTTCTATACCAGGATTTACATCCTGGTCATTGGACTCCCTGGGCCCTGCTCTGGGCATGCACTCCATAGTGCTGTGTATCAGCCAGGCCTCTGATGCTAACTCAGGCTGCTCAACTCCAGCTGTAGACAGAGAAAATTATTACACACTCAAGAGACAGCCTACTCATTGTGAGCATTTAAAATAGGTATGGTCTGTGGCAGGAAGGCTTCTAATATTTTGTTAAATGTCAGCTTCATCTTCCAATGCTGCAGAGGCCCTCGCCATGGCTCTCCTGCAGATATCTTTGTTTGTTGGCTTCCTTCTCCTTCATTCAACTTCCTTAAACATCTCTGGACCAAATCGTCTTACAGCACCACTGTGCTTTGAGTGCAAACCTCCACAGGCTCAGGAATCTGAACACTTGGTCCCCAGCTGGTGGCACTTCATTAGACGGCTGTGGAACCTTCAGGAGCCGCAGAGAAGGAAATGGATGCCTGGGACATGCCTTGGAGCTTTGTCATTCCTCTTCCTGTCCTCTGCTTTCAGACTGCCAATGCAATGCAACCAGTAGCCTCATGCCGCTGGCTCCATGCGCTCTCCCCACGCTGCATTCCCTCACGCTGAAGGCAGGAATGAATGAGCCCTCTGTCCCTTACGGTGGGTACTAACAGATTTTTTTGGCTCCATGACAAAAAAGGAACTAACCATTTCTCTCCTATTTGCCACCAGAACCTTGAAACGTTTCCGCAGGTGCCATTACAACTTGTATCCCCATGTACACCTTCTTTCTGACGCTTTATGTCTACCCCTGTCCCTGTTTCTACCCTTACCCTGACCCTGACCCATATCCCTATCCCCCCTTCCCACCTCCTCACACTCACCCTGTGGGGTCTTTGCTTCAATCTTCAATGACCAAAGCCAATGATGCACCCTACACTTCCTTCTCTGTACCAGCCCTAGCTGTCCTGGAACTCACTCTGTAGACCAAGCTGCCCTTGAACCCACAGAGATCTGCCTGCCTCTGCCTCCCGAGTGATGGGATGAATGGAGTCCATAACTACTGTCCTAATGAATGCTTGGGGTTTTTGTGGGCATATCTGCAAGTTTTCTACTGTTTTGCAGTTGCTGTATGTTTCTTAATATCTCTGTTCCTTCCATTTTACCTCAGACTCTGTATATTTCTTACTAAGGCCAACACAATGACAAAAACTGCTAATGTATAGCCCCTTGTTTGTCAGATTCTCTTTCTAAGAAACACATCTGAACCCAACAGATATTATACCAATAGCATCACACTATGCTACGATACATTTAGATGAGACCAACAGTCTAAAGGAACAAGCTCTACACAAAACATAGTCTTTGACTTGTCAATGTTGGAGAGCCACCCATGCTTCCCTACACACTGTTAGGAGAATCAGAAGTACTCAAGGTCCCAGGGGTGAGTTAGGAGTCTCAGCCAGGGAGGTCAAAGGGGAACTGTGGCAAAGTTCGGGAGCCAAACAGGGCTGGTACGCAGACCCCGACAGCGGACCCACCTCAGAGAGACCCCCAACTCTCTGCCTTGAGCACCCTAGACAATGCTGATGTGTTGTGTGCCCTCTGTGGTTACTGAGCAGTGCTCTGGCTCAGCAAACAGGACCAACCTAGCTCAACGCCCAACCAGTGTCAGAGTACAAGGATAAGGAGGATCCTCCTTAAGAGGCTTTGAGAGGAACACACTGGGCGAAGCAGGAATCAAATCTGCAAGGGAAACCCTGCCCCCCTCCCCAGTGCCTTGGCCTTCTCTGGACTGCATATCCAGTGTCCCCTTCACAGCTGATCCCTGATGCCTAGAGTCAAAAGCAGGAACCCTCGAGAATGGAACTTTTCCTCACACTGGGCTGCATATCTAGTGTCCCCTTCACAGCTGATCCCTGATGCCTAGAGTCAAAAGCAGGAACCCTCGAGAATGGAACTTTTCCTCACACTGGGGCCAACTTATTTCATCTCCACCAATACCCAAAAAGCATGCGAGGCTTTCTCTCACTCGAGGGACAGGAAAGTTGCAGCATTGCTAGGGTGCCAAGTTCTGCCACACCAAGGCCACAACACGATGCTGCTCCTGGGAGACAAACAGTTCTCCCCCTAATCTAGTACAGTTCTTCTCATCCTTCAGGGGCCAGCTCTGTTACCACTAGCACGAAACCACACTCACTCCCAGACTGAGTGTGTCCCTTGGTGCCTCTATGAGACTTAGCATATGGCTCTAATATTAGGGTTCCAACACACAACTGTAATCATCTGTGCATTTCTTTTCTTTTTCCTCAAATAAAGTATGTGTAACTTCTGTTTATAGCTCCAGTACCTAACATAAACAACGCTTGTCTTCTCAGGCTGTTGCAGGGAGCAGAGGAAACTCTGAATATGTATTTTGACATGGGAAGACCATGTCAAGGACTCGAAGAACAATTGGCCTATGGGAAATTGGCAGAGCCACTGTCCATGTGGCCAAGCTTAAGAGAAATGGCAAAGCTTTTCTAGAGTTCCAGTATGAATGTTCACAAAGGGATGGATCAGTACAGGCAAGACTAGCAATTATGGCGTCTCCTCCTGGTCTGTACTGAGACTTCTCTCCTCCAGAAACCTCCCACTAATAAGAGCTAACCTCTCCAGGTCTCAGTGGCGGTGGGGGGGCACTAGTGGGTAGAGAACCCCACCTGATCACAGCCTCACTGGATGGTTGTTCTTTCTTCATTCCCCCAGTCCCCAGTGATCCAGGACCCAAGCTACACAGGACCAGGGAGGCTGTCCAAACGAAATAGCACATTGATAGCTTAAACCAAAAAATATTGCCTCACATTTCTGAATGTAAAAAGTTCTGGGTCAGAACCTCTCGTTGGTTGGCAAATGGCCACCTTCTCTCCGTGTCCTCCCTTGGCCTCTGTACATACACATGCATCCTGGCATCTCTGTGTGTGCTCAAGTCACTTCTTTTAAGTCCCATGGTCACACTGATCAGAGCCTTCCTAACAGCCTCATTTTAACTTATTTCCATCTTTTACAGATGCTATCTGTAAATTCACCTGATTTGTAACACAGGGTTAAGACTTCAACATAGGTATCTAGGGGAGGAAGGATTAGGAACGATGTGTCCAATCAATACACGTTTGCCCAGAAGAGCCAGTCAGGACTAGAAAGGACTGTTTTCAGGGGCACTCTCTTTCTACTTTGCTAGCTTGGTCTGTTTGTTTCCATGAGCTTCTGTAACTGACAAAGCTCATGTAGGAAGTAAAGCAATGCTCTAGGTTCTTTGTGAATGGGTCATCTGGGTAAAAAGGGCTCCTCTAAACTGCTTTTGCAAAGATACAAATATAAACACCGGGAGAAACCAAGGTAGTGAGTCTGGGGCCATAAAACTGAGCTTCCCCTCCCCCCCTCTAATCCTGAGGGCTCCAGAGGATACCAATGGAAGAAGCTAAGAGATGAGATTGGGTACAGGAAATGCAAATGTTTAGTGAGAACTGTAAGGCACAATATAAAAGATGGCGGCTAGTACATGAACTACAAAGTTTTTTCTCGGCTTCTTAAAGTTAACTGGGCATAAAGAATATCGTGAATAAGGCCACTGATGAGATAGCCCAGCAGGCAAAGGCTCGGACTGCTAAGCCTTGATGCCTTGAGACAGCAGAATTGGATGCACAAAACCCACAAGGTAAAGATAACCGACTCCCTCAAACTTGTCCCTGACCCTCCACAAGAGGGCTTAGCAATGGATAACATACACATACACACAAAAACAGATAGATAAATGTAATTTTAAAAAAAACATACCAGAAGACCCAATAACACAGAAAAAAGTATAGAAGAATAAGAGAATGAAATGTTTAAATCTGATGATGACCTATCTGCCTGGCTCTTTGCATTTTTTAAAGGTTTATTTATTTACATAGTTAATGTATATGGGTATCTTGTCTGCATGTAAATCCGCACACCAGAACGGGGCATGGAATCCCATGGGATTATGGTTACAGATGGTTGTGAGCCACCATGTGGGTGCTGGGAATTGAACTCAGAACCTCTGGAAAAACAGCCAGTGCTCTTAACTACTGAGTGCCCCCCCCAACTCTTTGTAACATCAGCAGAAGTAAAATAACCCACTTAACAAAGTCCTCACCTAAGCCAGACCATACCTACATCTAATACACTCTGTCTCCTCAATACAATGCCCTTGAGAAAGGATTTTATTTCACTTATTTAAATATATACTAGTGAGGGAAAAAGGAGCCTGAGAAAATTAGGAATGACTGAACTTACACATAGGGAACTCACATTTTAGGATATCAAGCCTAAAGAGGCAACAGATAGCAAAGCCACTGATTTCTGTAAAATTTGAAGCCCTAAGTCTTTGCCTGGTAAGCCCAGAAGGAGGCACAGCTGTGCCTGCTGACAACTTGCCAGGAACAATTCCAGTGCACATCTGCTTCCTACTGTGACTAGAAATGACAGTCCTCATGGCCCTGACAAGTGTCCAGGTTTACACAATAAATTACACGGTCACCTTGCCTCACTAACACAAGCCCACTGAGAAACAGCCATAAAACTTTCCAGGACCAGTGAGAAATAAAATAGTGAGACCCCCTTGTTCAAAAAACAGGGAGGCAAAGGCTAGCAAAGGTACAGAGATGCAAGGCTGCATTTCTCCCCTGCATGTTCTAGGGTGTTGCTCTAGTGCCCCACCCAACACCATTTGAAAAAACCAAGTTGAAAGGTAAAATTGGTAAGAATTTCAGGATGGCAGAGGTTAGGCATTAAACCAAGTTGGGACCTGTTTAAGCCACAGGGATACACACACACACACACACACACACACACACACACACACACACACAGGACACATACCTCCAAGGGCCCTGTGTCTCCCATCACAATCCACTCTGTCTACAATCCTGTACCCTGTCATGGACTGAAAACAGGAAGCAAGCCACAACCAACTACTGTCCAGACTAGAACATTAAAAACTGGTTATTAGTTCTATGGAACCATTTATCTAGAAATGTTCTCCAGTATTTCTAATGAAGCACACAACTTCATTTCCCAGGCAGAAAACCAAGAAGGGGAGTGCAAGGTCACTCTCTATGATCTATACAGAATTACATCTTCTCTTTTTATTTCCTTTAAATGCTTTCCTAAATGTGCCAGCGACATCTTGACAAAGTAGTCATCAAGTGACAATATTTTGTCATATTCTACCACAAGAGCCCTTACAAAACCTCAACCTGCCATAACAATTATATAAAGCAGGCAGCAGATTTATTCTTTTATTATAATTTTTTTTAAATGTGTAGTCCTGTCGCTCCTGAAACTTTCTCTGTAGACCAGGCTCGCCGTCTCTGCCTCCCAAGTGCTGGGGATTGAAGACCTGTACCACTATGCCGGGTGAAAACTGACCGGTTAAATAATGATCAACAAGTTAGCTTTTGAGAAAGGGCCGAATTCTTGTCTATTTCTGCAACTTGGCATTGGAAGTCTCCCTTCTCATCTATTTTCAGAAAGACTGCCTCTAAGAAATGACTCACACTTCAGATCCAAAGACTTAGTGCCCAATGAAGTTTCATGAAAGTCAAATCTGAAGCCATTAAGTCTCCTTAAAAACATGCTCTTGTCTGTAATTGCTACTTGATCAGATACACTGACCCTACCCATCACCAATTACCAGGGTATTCTATAACATGTGTACCTTCTCAAAGAATGTGGGCCCCAGGGCTTGCACAAAGTGAATTTGAGAAGCCAACCTGTATGTTTTGCATCTCCTGAGACACTGTTCTTTCCTCCCTGACACAGCCAAGTGAATTTCTACACGGTGACTGCAAGTACAAACTTTGCAGACTGAACGAATCTCAGGAGGAAGTTCAGTATTTGAAACGTTTCCCTTCGGTGGGGGGGGAGTGGGGGGTGCAGTGGTAAGGAACACAGTGATGCCCTTCCTGAGAGGATGCAGTCTCCCGTTATCAGGGGCAACAGGACTGACTGTAAATTCTGTCTTAATCCCAGTTAGCGAGGAAAATACTGCCTTTGGGAGGCATCTCAGGAATTCATTTACCCACAGTTTCTCCTCTCCTGTCTGAAACCGAATGAAATGCTTTTGGAACAGAAATACAGTGAGTCAAGCTGGGATCTGGAAAGGCTCCTGCCCAGTCTACAAAAATCCCAAATTGTCAGACGCAAAGCCAGTTTTATGACATAGCTCTTAAGGGGGTCGGTAGGCACAGGGTACCGGGAACCAAGTGGAGGCAGATTTAAACTAGGAGAAATGAGATTGTAGGACTGAGAGGGAGGGAGGGCTCGCACATGTGGCTTTAATATGCAACAGCTGCCAGGGATGGTGACCCTGCTGCTCTTTCTCCTCCTCCTCCGTCCCCCCACCCTCAGAATTCTGTGTTTCAATGATTACACCTAAAGGGACTTCTCTGCTGATGATCTCTAATCACCGAGTAGGCTACACCACATTCAAGGACTTTTTAAACACCGCATATACCTGAACGTAGCAAATTTAAGCAGGAAACCAAAGCATTTAAACAAAATATGAACGGAGAGAAAGGGGATGAAGAAAGTGGCACCATGAAATTAGCCCTGGGAGATGCATCAAAAAAAAAAAAAAAAAAAAAAAAAAAAAACTGGGCGCAGACGGGACAGGCAGAAGGGCCGCAGGTTAACTTCTCTCACGCGAGTTCTTGAAGGCCCTGGCCACTCTGCATGTTCAGCCACGAGCCCATCCCCGGGCTCCCCGCGCCACCGGTACTGGGTGCCGGGTGCTGGCGCAGACAATGCTCCGGACCCAGTGCCCTGCGCGGGGCCGGTCACTCACCGACACCAGGAACTCCAGGGTCCCCACGTAGTCGCGCTCGGTCTTCTGCAGCTCACTGAGCACGCACACGCGCAGACGAAGCTGCTTGTCCGCGTCCTTGGCGCTCTCGTCGCTCATGGTGGCCGGCCGGGCGCGGGGCTGGAGGCGAGTGCTAAGCCCCGCGCCTGCTGCCGCCCCTGCCGCCCTCAAAGTTGCCGCCTCCTCGGAGCCCGAGCCGGACCCAGCAGCTTCACATGCTGGCCCGAGGCCGGGGCGTGGGCAGAGGAGGCTGCTCGGGCTGTGGCACGCGCGCGGGAGGCGTGGGACTCGGAGCAGGACACTCCCGGGAGAGCGGGATCCCGGCCCGACCCGCCACTCCGGCCTCACGCGGCCCCAACCCAAGGGGAGGCGGCTCCGGCAGGCAGCCACAGCGGTGACTTGGACATCAATCAAATGCTTTCAATCCATGTGACTCCGACCCTTTACCCTTAGCCAAATCTCAGGAAAAAGGAAACACAACCCTGGGGAAGTGTATCGTGCCAGCTAACCAAACATCACACACACACACACACACACACACACACACACACACACACACTCAAGAATGGAACTAATGCAAGGTTCCCAAACCTAAGAGGACACTTGTGAGACAGCTCCTGGGAATCCCGCCCATTGTTTAGCTTTAATGTGTTTTGCACCAAGTCTGAAAGCAAAGAAACAAGTCCCCGAGGTTACATAACAGCTTGGGAACAAAAACAACCACAGCATTGACCCTCCCGCGTTTGACAAGGAACACATTGATTTTGGGTTTTAGTCTAGTACAAAACAGGTTTGATTAAAAGAACAAGAAGGAAAAAAAAAAAAAAAGCAAGCAATATTATTTCACTGGGCAGACAGCCTTCTGCCAAAGCTTGAAATGTCAATTAAAGTGATCAGTGAGGAAACTAGACGAAAGTGACAGCCCTTATACATACACTGTCGCCACACTGAATAAGCATCAAGCTGGTTAAGAACTTTTTGGTACCGTTCATGTCTCTACTTTATTTCTGTGTCAGTATAGTATAAATCAATGTCAGTATCAATTCTACGAGGGGCACGGGTATTTGTTATCAGCTGTTTCCAAGAATTGTGATTCTAAAGATGAAAATGTCGAATGGTCATCAGAAAACAGACAGATGGCAGGAAGATATATGGTGATGATACATAGTAGGTGATTGACAGCTGATGCCTAAAAGATGATAGATGATTGACAGATGGTATACAGAAGAAAGATACTTTATAATCTTTGGTTCTGGAAGTGGAAAGACCTACGCATTTGATTTAATGTTCAAGTTTATCCATTTCTCTCCTGAGATCAGAACCAAGACCTGTAAATTTAACAAACCATTTGCATTTCTACCTAGATATCATCCACACATACTTTCAGAACCATTCGTTTGACTTAAAACGTATTTCCACAGCTTACAGCTAATGACATTTAAATAGATGGAATGAAGACTTGTGATGTAATGGAGAGAGAGGCAGCAGCCTGAGATAAACTAAAGATGCTTTCCTCAATTTTCACACGAAAATAATTTCCAGTCTGCCCCAGTCTTTTCAAGGTGTGATTGGGACTCTGGTAAAACAGAGAGGAATCGTGTATTCTTCTTGTGTTAGAGATTCCATAGTTGAATGACTGCAGTGATGTTGGTGGAAAAGGTTGCTTTCCTGTTTCTTTTGCATCTGGCTATTTAGAGGCAGCCAGGAGCAAAGGGCAAATAATGTGGCAGCTTCACACTGGCAGGAGAACAAAGGACAAAGCACATTAAAGACAGACCTCACAGCACCTGGTAAACAATAAACAAAAGAAGCCAGAAGGCACAGGAAATACATCCAGTAGTTAGTGGGAAGTTCAAACAGGACCTAACCTCTCCATGCTCTACAGTTAGTGGTGAATAAATGCATTTCTTCCCACAGGTGAAAAAATTAAGTACACAAAACAGATTTCCATTCAGTTCTCTGAATAAGATGTTTTTTTTCTTGCCAGTTGTTCCCAGATAGAAAATCACATTGTAGATTCTTTTTATCAAGACATTTAGTCTACCTCCAGCCCACTAGAGTGGGCAGTTGAAAGAGAGCAAAACACTTGAATCTGAATCATCTCTGAGATTGTGCCCATCCAAGGCATCCGCCTCTGTTCTACAAACATGCCTGGAAGACCCTATGAAAACTATGCTGTGCTAGGAGCTCAGGACCATGATGACTGTGAGCGCTGAGAAGATATTTCTGAATGTCACAGCCATTGCAGGACAGTCACTTGAGGGTCTGTTAAAATCAACATTCCTGAGTCTACCCTCCATTTTTTTTTAATTGCCTCAGACATTACACCTTATATTCTTTCAATGAGGTTCTCAGATTCTAAGACCCACTAACATTTGAAATCCACCTTATAAAGACTTACAATGGAGTCAGGGAGGCGGTCGGGCACTTAATTCCATTAAAAAGACAAGTTTCAGTAATTGCTTGGTGAACTGAAGCCAGCAGAAAGATACTCATTGTCGTTGTGTGGACTTCGTATTTCTCTCAGAAGTGCCCTGCACCAATGACTATGCCGTTTGTGTTTTCCCCTCTGCCTATACCTCAGTATCATTTGTAACTAATGAACAACTCCAGGACACCTTGTAGTACACTCTGCCCGCTCTCTTCTGGGAGGACTCTCAGAGACCTCCACATCCCTGGCGGGAGTCCTTAATTCCTCATCAAAGACTCAAGAGCATAAGAAAACAGGGCTAGAGTATCTGGAGACTTTCACTTTGATGGTAAATAAGGTCTTTCACAGGCTCTGAATATGTTGTGTCCCTTCCCACTTCCTCTATTGAAACTTCAGGCTGTGCCTGCCAGGAAAAGAGAAGCAACAAGCAAGATGATGGGCAAGATCCAGTTTTTTTGTTTTTTTGGTTTTTTCCCTTAAAATACTAATGAGGTTAAAGTCTTCAATAAAAAAGAGATGGGAGGGGGGAGCATAGAAGTGGCTGAGTTCTGGAGTAGTTCAGCCATTAAATTTATTTCATATGCATGAACTTGGGGCAGTTTATAATCTATTGAAAGGTTCAAAGAGCCCAAGAGTTGAGCACAGTGAGCCTCTTTTGGTCATGCCCAGAGAAGGACTGCTCTGGCCTACAAAGCTGAAAAGTGCAAGGTTGCCTCTTTGCAAGAAGAGAGCTCTGCAGACGAAATTCAGAGAGAGGTCATATTTGTCTCGTAGACATTTTAATACTATTGTGTGTTCAGGGAAAAGTCATAGATCAACTCTGACAGCGCTTCAGTAAAAGAATTGTCAACAAAAGGAAAGATTGCTTTACACATGACTATCTTTCTTAATAGAAACTGGGCTTTGGTATTTCCTTAAAGGTGGTCTCTGGTTGATGACTCCATGCCATTTTAATAGACAAAAGTAGGTAGATACCCAGCTGGTGGGGCCATAGTACGGAGCTTGGCAGAGGGTGTCGGGATTGAAACACTTAACAGACCACCACAAGAAGTGAGCTGCCCTTTATTACAGAGAGTAATGGGCTTATATACCCAAGCCAGGGGATGGGCTAAGCATAGGAGAAAATCATGTACCATCCACACTTGGGGTCAAGGCACAGGCACTGCATGCCAGAAAGTTATGAGAACAGCCTTGTTTGATCAACCTTGAGAGCACGGGAGTTCTACAGCTGGGTGGGGAGGAAGAGAGCTGTAGGGGACAAGGACTTAAACTTCCCAACAGGTAGATATGATGAAAGTACTTTAGATGTCCACCTAGCAGTCTTGAACAAGAGCTGATTTCTAATACTATGTATAAAATTTGGTTCCAGATCATGCTAAATCCCTCCATTGCTTGCACCTGAGCTTGTTGACAACTTGGTCAGATCAAATGTAGCCTGCTCTGAAGCATATGATCAATTAGTTCTGTCTTACTCACAAGAGGGATTGAGAAGGTGAATGGCTTAAATGACAAAATGTAGTACTCATAATTCATAGCTTAATTTCTGATGTAATATTGTGGGGTACAGAGAACAAAACAGATCTTTAAATGGTGTACATTGGCAAGATTCTGGAGTTCTCTCCAAATGAACTTGATTAAGAACCAGCCACCCTCTTAGCCCTAATCTCACATGTCATGAGAAATCATGTTCTCGTTATGAAAATTTAACCTATTAACATCCCAGTCAAATAAACAACCAGTGAGTCTATTATTCATCTCGGAACAACAGTATCCTTGCAGTGTCTATCTCCCTGCAGAGCTGCTTGATCACTTCCTAAATATAGATCTCTGTGTCCTTACAGATTTTCCAATTACTCTGTATGTCTCTCCTCTCTGGAAAAAAATGTCTGAAGAGTTCTCCACATTGTCTTCAGTTGAGAAACTAGTACTGCTCAACACAAATATACCCACGTCCACATGTCCATAACTGAGACTGTTACTTTTCAAGACGAAGGCCATTGTGCACAGGTATGATCGGTGTGAAGCAATGAATGCTTCTCTTGAATTATAAGCCATCGGGGAAGCAATCTAACCTAAGAACATCACGTTTGTTTGTTTGTTTGTTTGTTTTGAAACAACCTTGCTATATAGTCCCTTGTTGGAGGAAGTGTGGCCTTGTGGGGGGAAGTATGTCACTGGTAGTGGGCTTTGAGATTTCAAAATTCCAATCCAGGCCCAGGGCTCTTTTCCTGCTGCCCGAGGATGTAGAACTCTCAGTTCCTTCTCCAGTATCTTGTCTAATGCACACCATTGTATTCCCACCATGCTGATAATGGTCTAGACTGCTGAAACTGTAAGCCAGTCCCAATTAAATGCTTTCCTTTATGAGTTGCCCTGGTCATGATGTCTTTTCACAGCAATAGAACACTACCTAATAGACTCTGCTTTCTGTGGCCATATCATTGTTCCAGCTTCCCTTTGATCTTCTGGCCCATCCATGCCAAATTCTCCATGGCTCACTTCTAAAAGTTGATATTCTCTAGAATTTGGTTCAAGGCCTCTCTCTTATTATTCTCACATGGCCATTCAATTCATTATCTTCTTTACAAGGGTTTCTCCACCAAGAATTAATTAGCCTTGTGTTTTCATATTTCACACGTGTAACTGCTGAGTCGTTTTCCCAGACAAGATCTGAGCCAGAGAGCCAGGAAAAGGATGGTCACTTCAACTGTTTCCATACCAAGCTGATCTAAACACATATAGAACGAGTTCTATGGTAGCCAGATGTGACAAAATATGACATTTCCCATAGAATAGAATGGAATTGAATAGAATGACCTTTCTTCACTATTTCCAAGTTAAAGGTCAGCAATAGACCCACCCATCTCTGGCTACACCTTGAGTCACTCCTGAATGGGATGTGTATCCAAGTCAGACAGGAATTCCAAGCTAAAACCCAGAGCTTCCCAGTTAAATAGAGCTCTTCTCTCTCATGGAATTGATAACTCTACTATCATTGCAGATCCACTGACTAGACAAAATAGAGACTTTGTCAAAGTGATCTTTAGGCTATCCAGAACCTGGCCTGTAATTGCAATTTGACAAATATTTGCCCCCCCACAGATATGCAATAGCATGGATGGGAAATGAGCATTCATGGGTACTGCTCTGGTCTCCCAGAGCTTCATCACTGCAATTCTAAATGTGTCCAACTTTGCTTTCTGCTTCTCCTTTATCAATTCTTCAATAGGAGAAACAAATACTAATGCTATTTATTTTCCTTGGGGGAGGGAAGTGTTGTGTATGTAAACCACCTTATTACAGGTTGTGAGCCTGCTTAAGGAGAAAGAATAAATAAAAAATGTACATATTTCACTGTTTTATCAAAGAAGTGTTATTCAAATGGCTTATTCAAACCCATTTATTCTGTTCTCAAGCCAACAATAAAACACAAGGAATACCTCATGATAATTAGGAAAGAAATTACAGCTACCAAAGCAAAAAGATAATTTCACTGAAACAGGTATTTAATGAGCTAGACATACATTAGACATGGAATCTTCCAGAATGCTTCAGGAATCATAACATCATAAAATAAAATACATTAAACAATTTCTCATGCTGTCTATGAAAAAAGTATTGGATTATAATCTTTTCTCTCATATATTACATCCTGACCACAATTTCCCCTCCCTTCCCTCCTCAAAGTCCCCCCCACACACACACATGTTCCTTCCTCAGATCCACTCCTCCTCCTTTCTCTACAAAAACAAAAAATAGCAGGCTTCCCAAAGACAGCAAACAAGCAAGGTAGATCAAGTTATAGGAACCCAGGCATATCCCCTCATATTAAGGCTGGACAAGGCAACCCAGTAGGAAGAAAAGGGTCCCAAAAGCAGGCAAAAGAATCAGAGACAGGTCCCTCTCTCAATGTTAGTAGTACCACAGGAACTACTATAACCATAACATATATGCAGAGGACATAGGTCAGTACCACAGGAACCACAAGCTACACAACTATAACATATATGCAGAGGACATAGGTCAGTATCACAGGGACTAAGAGCTACACAATTCTAACATATATGTAGAGGACATAGGTCAGAGCCACACAAGCTCTCTGATGATCAGTTCAATCTCTGTAAGCCACTCTGGGCACTGGTTAATTGACACTGTGGGCCATTTTCTTGTGGTGTCTTGACCACTCTGGCTCCCATAACCCTGCCTTGCCCTCTTCTCCACCATTCCCTCCACCTCCATTGTGGCTCTCTGTGTCTGCTTCTGTCAGTTGCTGGATAAAGCTTTCTGATGACGGTTATGCTAGGCACCAGTTTGGTTTCATTTGATGGCCATTCATATTCCATATAACCCATCACTAGAAGTCATTGACAGGCTCATCCTCATAGATTCCTGGGAGTTTCTACCTCACCCTTAAATGCCCCCAAATTCCAGTCATCTCTCCCAGTACTCGGGCTCCACCCACCCCTCAACTCATCCCTCCCACTCCCATCTGTACCTCTGCCCAGTTCACTCGCAAACAAAAGACTATTCTAGCTCCCCTTCCCAGGGAGGTCCATGTGCACCCCCTTGAACCCTTCAAAGTGGCTATACAAGTCTGCACTCCCACCAACAACGGAGGAGTGTTCCCCTTGCCCGACATCCTCTCCAGCATGAGCTGTAGCTTGTGTTTTAAAACTTAGCCATTCCAACAGGTGTAAGATGGAATCTCAGAGTCATCTTGATTTGCATTTCTCTGATGGCTAAGGATGTTGAACATTTCTGGAAGAGCTTCCGGGTGTGCTGTTAACTGGCTAGTAGGAGATCTGTCCAATTTCTTTATGAAGGCACTTAGTGCCTTACTTTTCTCTTAGCACTTGCTTTCATTGTGTTCCATAAGGTTTGGTACACCGTGCATTCATTTTCATTGACTTCTAGAAAGTCTTCAGTTTCTTTAACCTGTCTTGACAAAATACTCATTCAGGAGAGAGTTTTTCAGTTTCCATGAGTATTTGTGCGTTCTGTTGTTTTCCTTGTTGAAATCCAGCTTTAATCCATGGTGGTCTGATAGGATGCAGGGTTTTTTCTTAATTTTCATGCATCAGTTGAGACTTGCTTTGTGACTGAGTATGTGGACAGTTTTAGAGAATTTTCTGTGAAGTACTGAAAAGAAGGGGTATTCCTTTGTGTTTGGGTGAAATGTTCTGTAGATATCTGTTAAGTCCATTTGGTTCACTACATCTGTTAGCTCTGTATTTCTCTGTTTAGTTTTTCTCTGGATGATGTCCATTTATGAGAGTGGGGAATTGAAGTCTCCCATCATCAATTTGTGAGGCTTGATGTGTGATTTAAGCTTTAGTAATGTTTCCTTCACAAAAGTGGGTGCTCTTGTGTTTGGGATATAGATGTGAAGAACTGAAAAATCATGTTAGTTGATTTTTCCTTTGATGGGTATGATGTGTCTTTCTTTTTCTCTTTTGATTAATTTTTGGTTTGAAGTGCATTTTGTTAGAAATTAGAATGGCTATACCGCTTGTTTCTCAGGTCCATTTGCTTGGGAAATCTTTTCCAACCTTTTACTCTGAGGAAATGTCTATCTTTAATGTTGAGATATGTTTCCACGTTGCAACAGAAGGATAGAGCCTGCTTTCCCATCCATTCTGTTAGTCTGTTGCTGTTTTTTAATTGGAGAATTGAGTGCATTGATATTGAGAGATATCAATGATCAATGATTGTTATTTCCTATTATGTTGTTTTGTTGGTGGTAATGGTAGTGTGTGTGTGTGTGTGTGTGTGTGTGTGTGTGTGTTCCCCTTCCTAGGATTTTGCTGGTGTGAGATTATTTATTGCTTGTATTTTCATGGGTGTAGTTAGCCTTCTTGAGTTTGAGTATTCTTTCTACTACCTTCTGTAAGCCTGGATTTGTGGATAGATATTGTTTAAATTTGACTTTATCATAGAATATCTTGTTTTCTCCATCTATGGTGATTAAAAGTTTTGATGGGTATTATAATATAGACTGGAATCTGTGTTCTCTTAGAGTCTGCAGAGCATCTCTCCAGGATCTTCTGGCTTTTAGAGTCTCTATTGAGAAGTTAAGTATAATTCTAATAGGTTTGCTTTTATACATCACTTGGCCTTTTACTATTGTAGCTTTTAATATTTTTTTCTTTGCTCTGTATGTGTAGTATTTTGATTATTATGTGTCAGGGACACTAATCTTTTCTGATCCAATTTATTTGGTGTTCTGTAAGTGTCTTGTACTTTTATAAACAAGTCTTTCTTTGGAGTAAGGAAATTTTCTTCTATGTTTTGTTGAAAATAGGCCTTTCAGATGGGATCCTTCTCCTTCTTTTATTTCCTGATATTCTTAGTTTTGGTCTTTTCATGGTGCCCAGATTTCCTGGATGTTTTGTGTGCAGGATTTTTTAGATTTAAAGTTTTCTTTGACCCATGTATCTGTTTCTTCTATTATATCTTCAATGCCTGCGGTTCTTTCTTCCATCCTTGTATTCTCTTGCTGATACTTGCCTCTGTGGTTATTGTTTGCTTACCTAGATTTTCCATTTCCTGAACTCCCTGTTTGAGTTTTCTTCTTGTTTCTATTTCCCTTTTCAGGCCTTGAACAGTTTCATTCATTTCCTTCAATTGTTTGTTTGTTTCTTGGCTTTCTTGGGCTTTTAAAAAGGAATTTATTCATTTCCTCTTAAAGACCTCTATCATCTTTATAAAGTTAATTTAAGGTCATTTTCTTGTGCTTCCGCTGTATTGAAATAGTCAGAGCTTACTGTAGTAGGATGGTTAAGCTTGGGTAGTGACATACTTCCCTGGCTGTTGTTGATTGTGTTCTTAATATTGGCATTTAGGCATCTAACTTTGGGGTGATTTAGGTCTAGGTGTCAATTTCTGAATTTGTCTTTGTTGGATGTTTTGTTCCTTGGTTTCTGTCTTCTCTCTGATGTTCTTTCAGGAGTGGCCTGTGGTTGGGTAGAGTCTCCAGCTGAGTTGGAGGCTGAACTTCTGACAGCCTGGATAGCCTCCAGTCAAGCAGGGGATTTCTGCCTGAGTTGAGTGCTAGGGTTCTGACAGCAGGAGGGGACTCTGATCTAGCCAGGGGTCCTCCAGGGATCTGGGTGCTGGCATGGCCTTCTGCTGGAGGTGCCTAGATTTTATTTTTGAACTATTTACACACCAACCAAATGGAAAACAGAATCTCCACATATCCTCTCCTTAGGACCCATTACTAACATGCTGCATTTAACATGATAACTGCCAGTTTTGTGTTACTATAACAAAATACCCGAGGAGAGCTAGTTTTGAATGCTTGTTCCCCACCCTCGGGTTTGAAGTTTGGAAACCCAAAAGCATGGTGCATGCTCCTGTGAGGGGGCATTTGGCTACCCTCCCTTCCTCCCTCCCTCCCTCCAAAGCCACCAGGGTTCACCTAAGGACCTAGACTAATCTTCTCCCACAGGCCTGCCTCTATGCATCATGGTTGAATCATCCACGTTCTTAGCACCATCAGCTTGCGATTTTGGGTGGGAAACTACTGAGTGACTGTGGGGAGATAAGATAAGCTTAAAGCAGGACGATGATTCAGTACTGATGCCGGTTATGCACTAACATCACGGTTTATATCAGGATCCACTCTGTGTAACGACATACACCTGTCAGTGTATAGGATGCTCGTGTGTTCCCCCTGCCCAGGGTCCCCAGCCTCCCTTGCTCCACACTCCTGGAAAAGTCTGATCTTTGTTATCTTCTCCCTGGCTCTGCCTTCTGCATAGTGTCACACAGTAGGACTCATACACTGAGCACCTACTTCATCTGTGAAAGGCACGCCTGCCTCTGCTTTGGCCTCTAATACGGTCTCTCCTCAAATCTACATATACAGCATTGCAACTCCATTCATTTCTTGGTTATACGTCGGTGGGTTTGTTTCTAGCTCTCTGCTCTGTCTCACTGATCTAGTGTGTCCTCTGGGGACATCACACTGGCTTGCTTCGTGTGTGTCTTCATAATAAGCCCTGTGGTAAGTACTGAACGCAGCAACGCCGGCACTCTTACTTTGTGCTTCTTCAGGGTTTTGATATAAGAAGTCTGGGAATGACAAGTGTCCCCACGATTCCTCTCCATCTACAAGGGCTGCTTACCAGCTCACCTCCTCTATGACTCTTTCCTTAGAGTTCCACATGCTTTCCCAAGTGGTGATTTTGTATTTATCTTTCTGGATTGATACCCAAAGAAATCTTTCTTTTCCTTCCATGTCCGTGCGCATATATTCTAGTCCTAATCACTTGCTGGCAATGTAGAAGAAAGCTGTTTATCTTTCTGTAGTGTTTACCTTCCTGCAAGTTTCAGGGGTAGGGACTTGTGTTGTTGATTCTTTTGGAGTTCATATGTGGATAATTACGTCATTTTTCTCCTTCTCCAGCATACATTTCTTTTTCTTTCTCTATTTACATAATAAGGGCCTCCAGTAAAAGCTGAATAGACTCTGAGACAGCAAGGACAGCTGCCACACGCCTTCTTTTCCTGGGAACCCAACTTGTTTCTCCCTGTTAGGTAAGTCCTAGATGGAACCGTCTCACAAATGCTCCTTGGCAAGTTGTGGAGGGCTGGACCATTTTCTACAATTAAAATGGTAATTATTACACTGATAAATTTGAACTAGATATACAACTCAAGCTCTTATTTCTTATTTTTGAAGAGTTAGATACTTTTATTTTTTTCTGGACTACTGTATGGGCTCAGTGAGAATATCAAAATTCCACTCTGCTTTCTCTTCTCACCTCTTAAAACATCTAACTTGTGAGCTTAGTTATATATCATAAGGTTTGCCAGGCATATAGTGACACACACCTTCAATCCCAGCATTCAGCAGAAGCAGATGGATCTCTGTGAGTTCTAGGCCACTCAGGATTACACACTACAACACTGTCTCAATATATCTATACCTACAACTGTATCTATATAATCATCTACATGCATATTCTTTTATCTCTCAAATACTCTATTATTTTGTTTTTCTTGGTTGTTAACTTTTGTTTCAATCAACATCTTTGCCACTCTTTTCCCAATTACATTGTGAGAGACTCAGATTATATTCCAAACTTTCTGCCACTTTTCCTGTGTTTAACGGTGTGGGTAACAGTCTGGAATGTTCCCACATAGGCTCAGCAGTTTTACCTTGTCCTGTGCCCTACCACAGTGTGCTGTTCGCTGAAAGCCTGAAACCAGCAAGGCTCAGGGTCACAAGCTGAAGCCTCCAAAGCAGGGAGCCAGAGAAGTGCTTTCATCTTCTGAGTCTGTTTATCTCTGATGTTTGCGGTAGAGATAGAAGCTGACTAACGCAACAGTGGCTGTTCCTTCCCATAGATGCTGCTCCTGTACTTCGGGAACGAGGCACTCAACAATCTTTGACGTGTCTTTGTTCTTGTTTTGTTTTTTTTCAACAATTGTTTTTTTTTTTCTTTTTGAAACTTTCTTTTTACTTTATCTGTTTTTCTTATCATGCATCACCATCCCATTTGTTTCCCATCACTGAATATCTGCCTTCTGCTCTTCCAGCCCCATCCCACCAGATAAAATATAAGGGGAAAATAAAAGAAGCACAGGGGAGGAGAAATCTCATCCTAGAAGCTGGAGTGTCATATAGAAATCTCACCCTAGAAGCTACAGTGTGGTATAGAAATCTCATCCTAGAAGCTATAGTGTGGTATAGAAATCTCATCCTAGAAGCTGGAGTGTCATATAGAAATCTCACCCTAGAAGCTGGAGTGTGACACAGTGAGTCACGCAGTAAACACTTTTGTCCATATATCTTCACTTGCAAGTGTTCTCTGCAGCCATTGGTCGTTCAAGGCCTCTGGTGTCTGCTACACTGAGGATGCTGGGCCCTCACGGGGACGCCTCTTGGTTGTCCTGCTATCGTACGGTGTTGTGGCGATCCTGCAGCTTTGGGTCTGCAGAACAGGCCCCTTCACATGCTCCAGCAGATCACAGATAGGGTGGATTCTGGGGGTGGGCCATCCCATAACCCTGCTTCAGGGCCAGCTCTCCTGTGTTGGCATTTATCTCACACAGGCCCAGAGACTTGGACCCAAGCGACCATGACCAAAACCTAAACACATCTTCCTTCCTTTGAAGTATTTAACGCAGATATCTCTTCCAAGAAAACATGGGCTCCTATGCTGTTGTATGTGAGTCTGTTTTCCTGTTTGATCTCTCTCATTACTAGGAACGCAGTAATGTTTGCATCTGGGTGGGCTCAAAGCCTATAGAGAAAGTAGATGGAGAAAGATTTCTTAGCTGGTGCAACTAAAGGAGAGCACAAGGGTTACATGAAAAGCAGTGGCCTCAGCAGACGAATAATGCATGCATTTTGTTTGTCTGCTCAGGTTTTTTTCTATTGAGGAGCCTCTATATTTTATGTAGGAAAGCATTTATGGGATGGACACATTTTGAATGTTCTCAGTTTAGGATCATAGATCACACGTCTCAGAAGTAGAGACAAATACTCCTGAGCATATTCAATTCGCTACTACAATGCCCGGTTTAGTCTATGTCACCTGTGTGAGGTATTTTTCTCATTGTTGGTAAAGAACACCAGATAAGAGCAACTTAAGGGGGGAAGGATTCATCTCAGCTCACAGTTTCATGGCTGCGTTCAGGATGGCAGGAGTGGACCCTGCCCGCGGCAGCAGGGATATGAAGCAACTTCCCCATTTCATAAGCAGCTGAGCTGGCAGCAGAGAGAGAACTTAGAGGGGGTATTAACACATTCATTACGCCCACCCCAAACAACCCAATTCCTCCAACAAGGCCCCACCTCTTAAAGATCCCACAACTTTGGGAAACGGTATCTTGAAATATAAATGTTCAGATACAGGAGCCTCTAGAGGGCATTTTACATTCAAACCATAATATCACCGAAAATAATTACTCAATGATCTTGGCTATGCCTTGTAAATTTCCCCATAGAGTTTTGGTTGGAACAACAACAACAACAACTACAAAAATAAATAAATAAATAAAAATTTTGAGATACAAAATAGTCAATTCAAAAGACAGCAGCATTTTTAAAGATTTATTTTGTGTGTGAGTTTTTTGCCTACATGTATGTATGTGTACCGATGCACTGCTATTGAATACATTGGAACTTATATATCTTACGTATCTTATGTATCTGTTGGGCTTATATATGGGTATGATCCATCAAGTGCACTCTGAGAATAGAATCTAGGTCCTTGGCAGGAATGTGTGTTAATCACTGCATCATCCCTCCAGACCAATGGCACCTTTCTTACAGTGTGGATTAGGCCCGTACAGGTACCTGCCTCACCTAGCAGCTGGGAGGAAAGCTAATGGAGCCTTGATGAATATTTTCAAGGCTACTCTAAAAGAAGGAGGAGGACCAGTGAAGGAGGGGGCCACGTGTCACAATTGGGGAGCCTCTCTCTGCGTGCTGGCACCTGTGCATCATGTAAATATTCCATCTAGAGTTTGGTGAGAATTCTGTAGGTGTTTTTCAGAGGCTGGGGCTTCATTCCTACATCTATCATCAGGAAACAGACAAAGGAGGCAAAGAAACGGGCATGCCTGGAAGCTCTGTGTTGTCCGGCAGAAAAATTGCTACTCTGGCCACTTCAACATCTCGACTCTCCCCTGCTGAAGCCTCCCTCCTTCCCTCGCGCTAGTGAACCAGTTCCCTGTCTCTCTCCTTTGCTGAAAATCAACTATTCTCTTCTTGCCTTGAAAAAATGTGTTGCCGTCAAAGTTCATTTTCTTCGTGACAGTGGTATTGATTTTGTTTCTTGTATCACACCGCGAAGTATCTCAAGATTAAGGAAAACACAGGTCCTCAGCCAACCAACTTCAAGTATCTTTAACTAGAAGTTTCTGGTGTGTTTCAGTACAGCTTCCAGTAGAACATTTACATGGCAGCAGTTTTGACAACAGGAAAGCATTGGAACCAGCAGTGCCTTCCCATCCTGGTTACTGATGTGTGTACATTTAGACATACGTACAGAAACACAGACATGCTAGAAGACAATGCCAGGTCTAAAATACGATGTTACGAATACTGAAAAACATATGCTAACATCTGGAGATAATAAAAGAGCATGGATTAAGCAACATCTATTTTTCAATTTGCATAAATTGCCTGAACCATTATAGACACTAACTTTCAAATATTATGGCTTCTTAATGGCTTCACAGTTTGCAACTTGGTATATCAGTTGTTCCTATTAAGAAGAGGTGAGATTTGTTTTCCCTTCCCTAACTCTTAGCTGGCCTTGCTAATTGTCTTTACTAACAGCACATAATGGGGATGTTTCAAAGAAAACACCTGAAAAGAAAGTGTAACTTCCTCTCTTCCTCTCCTGGATACCTGAGGCATGCTTGGCTGAAGTCCCATGTAGCCACCACAGGAGGAACATCCCTGTATTGTCACTGCACTCTAACCAAGTTTATATCAATACAGAACATGGGAATAAAGCCAGATGAGACCCCATACTCCTTTTGCAGTGGTCAAACGACTACACCTGCGTGAGTAGCCTCTAGTTGCATCATCAGAAGAACCTTACCCTCTGCCAGTTCACAAAAGCACAGACAGGCTTCTTTCCACTCCCCGCCCCCTCCTCACATTTTAAAGTCATCTGTTTGAGTTGTATTTTCCTTTTAAACTCTGGCCCCAACCCGATGACTTTGCTACTTTGATAACATATTACACTTGCACATGTAAGACGAGTAAATGCAGAGTGTTCTGTGCATTCTTTCAAATGTGGTGACAGGTCCCGGATGCCACTAGCTCTCATGAGTGCTTCCACACCCTCTGTGGGTCCCTTCACTCTGTCTACACCACCGAAAGCAATCCCTCTACAGTGCATTTCTCCTTGGAAACTCCAGCGGATGGCGTCATCTGCTATATCCCCGGGCCTTTACGGAAAGGCTTACTGTGCAAACATTGTTCTGGTGCGATCTGGGGATTTGTAAAGTAGAAACCCCATTTCCATTTCAAAGTCTGGTTCATATGGTAACACTGACTGTCACCTTGGCGGGGTGAAGACTCACCAAGAAGATGATGATCACTGGCAGGCACACATGTGAGAGATGATCACTAGCAGGCACACATGCCAGGGATGATCCAGTGTAGGTTAGCTGAGAAAGACCTGCTGTGATTGGGCAGCACAATTCCAAGGAATAGGGTGCCAGACTTCAAAACAAAGGAGAGAGTTAGCTGGGCACAAGCATCCATCTGCCTGGGATCCCTGACTGTGGGGGCCACCAACAACTGCTCACACTCTGGCTGCCCTGCCATGACTCCCCCACCGCAATGGACTGTGTTCCCTCAAACTGAGCCAAAAATCAACTTCTCCTCCCTTAAGCTGGCTCCTTTTTAGTTATTCTGTCACAGCAATGTGACAAGTAACCACCATTACTTGCATGCCCCCAATTCCTAATTCAGATATGGAATCCGGCCCCCAGGTGACGCCACCGAGAGTTAGGGTGTTTAGAGGATGATTGGGCCTCATGAGTAGAGTGACTTCTGTGATAAAAGAAGGCTAGTTGGGCTTGTCTGGCTCTAACATGTGAGCGCACAGTATGAAGGTTCCATCTGGGCAGGTGATGCTACCAGGCTCCCAAACTACCAGTCCTTTGATCTTAAATTGCGCTATCTCCAGAAGTATGAGAAATAAATGTGCGTTCTTTTAAATTAGTCTAAGGTGTTTTGTTACACTAATGTCAAATGGTTAGGACAGACAAGCCAATAAATACTGAGCATGAAGAAAAGAATTAGATTGTTTTGCTGTATAATTATATTCTATCATTAAGGAGACTTGTTTACTTTTTAAAAAGATAAGCATGCAAAAAGTGCTTGGTCATATGCTAGAAATAAGCAAGAAATCAAGACAGAAAATGTATTCTAGTTTAATGTGGTTGAAAATTATAGCATGTATTATTTAAGTAAAGTATTAATGAATTAAACTATAAATATAAGCTGTTCTTAGGTGTCATAAAGAAAAAGCTAAAACAGGGGAAATCTTTATGGGCAGAAACATACCCGATAGCCCTCAAACCTCATGAAAAGAAGAAAGCCAGATACAGTGTGAGTTCAACCCTGGGTAAGCAGAGGCAGAAGGTTTGTGAATGTCTTGCCCTTCACTGGTCCAGGGATAGCTCATGGGAGAGCTATCCATCCTGCACTTGGGGGAAATGGCCCCACCCCTCACCACAGGCATGAGAGAGTTGTCCCCTAAGCATGGGCTTAGGAGAGCTGCATCCATACCTGTGGCTATCCCAGTGGCCCAGACTGACCAGTTCAGCTGCCACCCAGACCCACCATCCTGGGCTTTGCTTGGGTTGGTCTACCCCAACATCCACCCCACCTATGACCTGCTGGAGTACATGAAGGGAATGGTCCTGTAGAACTATAGCCACAGGATCTCCATGACTCAAAACAGCAGCAGGATGTCCGAGAAGAGTTTCAGGGAGGGCCCAGTGATGATGGTGTGCCAGTGGCCTTGAACCAGACCAAAGACGAATTCCAATGGACATTTACTGGCGGGGCTGATGGGACATAAGGGTATACTGTGTGACACACCACAGCTCCCAAAGATGAATGAAGAGGAGTTGGAGAAATGGGAAAGAAGGAGGAGCTAGGTGGATATTTTGTTGCTGTTGTTGTTGTTATTGTTTGTTTTGTTCTCTTTTCAATTATTAACCTTTGGAGGGGGTTTTCTTTTGGGAGAGGGATGCTACAGTGATGAGGGGCAGATGTGGAAGGATGGGAGGATGAGCAGGATTGGGGTACATGATGTGAAATTTCCCAAGAAGCAATACAGAATTATGCTAGTAAAAATGGGGGCAGGATAGAGTAAGGGAACCGTTGTTTAGCAGTGGAGGAATGAGCCCTGCATGCAACACCCAATACCACATGCAAAGAAAGGACAAGGGAAAGGTGGGAAGGAAAGGGAAGGAGAAAGGAAAGGACAGAGAAAACTAAAGACCTGGTAAATACACCAGAGTATTCAGAACTGGCTTACAGGCAGCTTGCAACAACCATTCCTGAGACAGGGAAACCAGCAAGATAAAGACCAGTAAGGCTCAGGATAAGCCAGAGGTGAGTCCCCTAAATGGTTATCCGACCCCAAGGGATCGGCCCTAGAAGGTATACATAGAAGCAACACTCTGTGTGTGCTCTCTCTCTCTCTCTCTCTCTCTCTCTCTCTCTCTCTCTCTCTCTCTCTCTCTCTGTCTCACACACAGGGATAAAGTGAGGAATCTAACAATTCAGATGTGTAACAATTTGGCATAGCTTAGGTCTTGATGAATAGGGCCCAAGGAGGGATCTGAGTGTTGCTACTTCTGTGGGGGGGGGGGGGATGATCAAGTCAGTACTATGCACACACCTGATAGACATCCCACCTAGGATGTGGAGGATATCAAAGGAGGCTTCATGAAAGACATAGCTGAGTGATGAAAAGGTTTAAAGAAGGAGTAGGAATGGAAGGGGAAAACAGCCTGGCCAGAGGCAACATTAAAAAAAAAAAAAATGGCCGAAGGGGCTGGTGTATGGATAAAACGGCTTTCAATAACTAGGTACCAGAACTCAATTAAGCAGAATAAATAAGCTCTGATGTTCTGTTGCTTTGTGGGATGACGACAGAGACCTGGAAGAAAGGAGCTCAAAGACTCCCAGACAAAGAAATGATAAGAAGTAAGAAATGCTAATTATCCTGATTTGATCTGGTACACATGTTAAAATATGACAGAGGCAGTGAATATGCATTAATCTACTAAAACAGAGCTGAAGACAGCTGAATGGTTGGATGTTTGCCTGGCATGAATGAGGTCCTGTTCCACCCTCACACCAGAAAATAAAGAAACAATAATTTAGAAACAATGTATACAACTATAATGCCCCAAATTATTTTCAGCAATTTGAGTGCAAAACATGGGTACTTTTTTTTTTAAACCTACTTAGCACCCAACAACAAACTCTTGACTAAAAAAGTAAAAAAGCAGCTGCTTTGTATATTCAAACTAAAAATAAAGTTGGTATCCAGGTACAGTGGCATGTGACTATCACAGGCACTTGGGACACTCACAGGAAAACCAGAAATTCAAGGCCAGCCTGGATTGCATGAGATGCTGTCTCAAAAGACAAAACAAAGAGTGAAGTATGGTATAGGTGGACAGAGAGAATTAGAGGAGATGGAAGGCACAGGAGACAGAAAGCCCCGTAGAAAGCTTGCTGAGCAGGAATGAGGCCAGAGCGCCAAACCCCAGATGGAGGATTGGCAGACTCTAAACGCGAGCACATTTTCTGCGGTAACAGGAGAAAGCACCAAGTGGGTTGGACATGCATGAGTGAGGAAGGATTTCTCCCGGTGCCTGTTTTATCTGTGAAGTAGGATGCGAATTCACTTGTTTTGTTACAGAGTCAGAGACTGAAAAGGACCAGGAGGGCTTGGAACGTGCGGCTTCTCCGCTATGATTTGTGTGGTCTCTTCCAGAATGCTCTGTTGAGACCCAGAGTGCATGAAACCGGACACGACATCGGGAGGTCTAAATACCTGAGTGCCTCCTTTGTTTCTTTCTTTTCTTAGAACAGCTCCTCTCATCGTGTAGCCTCAAACTTGAAAAGGTCCGCAACTCCAGAGGGCTGGGACTACAAACGTGGGCTACCACATCCAGTTAAAAATTCTCAGAGAAGAAGCCATAAAGAGTCCATGTCTTTATTGCTGCTCTCAAATCAGAACTGATGAAACAAGAAAGAATATCAAAGAAACCAATTTGTCCTCTGTGCAACTGTGAAAACTCCTGGAGTTCTGAGCCACCATGTGGATGCTGAGAATTGAACTCAGGTCCTCTGCAAGAGCAGCCAGTGCTGGTAACCACTGAGCCATATCTTCAGCCCCCAATTTATGTTGATCTTAATCCCAAAACTTCGTGAGTACAGAAAAGGATAGTTTACTTTAAATTGCTTTTCTGAATTTCAAAATAATCTTTTCAGAAGGCAAGGACTACTTTTTATGTGATTGATCAGGTCTAGCCTTTGAAATTTTAAGTTTTATGCGATACATTTTTTTTTTTTTACTGTAAAGGAGAACTGCCAGCCAAGCTGAGAAAAGTTTATTAAAAATGCATGTGCTTATGTATTCATGGGATTGCATGTATTACAGGGTTTTTTGGGGGGGGAGATTGTTAATGGTAGGATTGCTTGTGGCATTTATAGAGCTGAGTCTCAGAGGATGCATCTGTAAAACACTCCCAATCCTACTGCAGAAGAGTGGGCAGCAGGGTTGTAAGAGCCAGAGGATCAAGGAGTTTGCTGTGTGCTGTGAGATTGTGTCTCCTAGTAACATTAGAAGGTGCCCACATAGCATCTTGTCAGCATGAGCCCAAACATGGGCTCAACAAGGACAACACCAACTAGGACAGGGAACGCCCATGAGACCTCAACCCTACAAAAAGAACCACAGGCAACTGAGAATTGCTTTGAGCATTGATCGTCCAATGCCAAATGGTCAGCCCCGAAAATACACATCGAAATAGCATTCGTTATATGAACGAAACAGGTTGTATTTATGTATGTTATGTCCATAACAACGAGTGAACCGAAGAGATCCTGAATTTGAAGGAGAGTGAGGAAAGAAATATGGAAAGGATTGGAGGGAGAAAAGGCAAAGAAGAAATGTTGTAGTCTTAAAAACTAAAATTAAACACATCACGATGAGACAGGTGGGGGAAGGGATGTAAAGGACCAGGGCCTGGTTCAGTGAGTCAAAGCACCGGCCTCCAAGGCCAATGACTGGAGTCCCATCCCGGCACCCGCCTCCAAGGCCAATGACTGGAGTCCCATCCCGGCTCCACATGGGAGAAGGAAAGAGATGATTCCCGAGTTTCCTCTGACACCCACAGGTACCAGCCCTGCCATTCTCATGCTTCAAACCCCTACAAATGAGTAAGATAAATGTAAGGCTTTGAAGGGGAGGAAGAGAACATGTGGGACCAGGAAGGTTGAGTCAGCGGACACCAAGATGAGAGCAGAGAGAGAGGGAGGGAGAGAGAGAGTGAGAGAGAGAGAGATACCATAATAGAGGGAGCTATTACAGGTTTGAGGAGAAAACTAACTTTAGAGAAATGTCCACAGACCTACAAGGATGACCCCAACTTACTGTCTGAGCAACAGTGGAGAGGCTACCTTAAATGCCCTTTCCTGATAATGAGATTGATTGATGACTATCTTATATGCCATCATAAAGCCCTCATCTAGTAGCTGATGGAAACAGAAGCAGACGCCCACAGCTGAACACTGAGCTGAACTCCTGGAATCCAGTTGCAGAGAGGGAGGAGTGATAAGAAAAGGGGTCAAGACCAGGCTACAGAAACCCACAGAGACAGCTGACCTGAAAAGGGGGAGCTCATGGACCCAGACTAATAGCTGAGAAACCAGCATTATATAGACTCAGAACCCCTGAAGGTGGGTCTCAGAAAGCCTGGGCAATCTCAGAAACTCTGACAGTGGAACCAGGATGTATCCCTAGTGCACGAAAGGACTTTAGGAGCACATTCCCCATGGAGGGGTACTCCTTAGCGGGGGCGGGTTGGGGGCTAGACCCTACTCCAAAGGACTTGACAGATTTTGATGATCCCTCATGGAAGGCATCGCCCTCCCTGTGGTGTGGGGGGGGGGAATGGGAGGGAGGAGTGGTAGGGGGTAAGGAAGGGAGGGAGGAAGGGAGAGAGAACTGAGGTCAATCTGTAAAATAATAATAAATATAAAAAAACAAAGAGGACATATGTGTAATTAAAAAAATCAGTCTGAAAGCATTAAAGAATATATCTGGAAGCTTATTTTAAGAAGTGTTTGAGAAATAACCAAGACTTTACACATACTTTGTTTCTCCTAGAAATTTTGAACAAACCATAGTCAAATCAGGTGCCATAGGAAATTGTTCTTCCTATATGTATTTATTTTAGATGAGCTGGCTTGAAACTCACTGTATAGACCAGACTGGCTTCAAACTCATAGTGATCCACCTGCCTCTGTCTCTGCTCCCCATTTGCTGGCTTAATCTTGACTGGAAGTTTCTAGCATACAGGTTTCTGTGGAAAGATTTTCAAATAAACCTTTGAAAGGAGACACTGTTTTCCATGGTCTGTAAGGAAACTGTTGGCTGGACCATGAGTAGGGCTTTCTTGTATGCTTGTTTGCCTTTAACCAAAAGCACAGATGACTTCCAAGGCTGCTCTAGGCCTTTTCCTGTGTTTCTCACTAAGACAGAGATAAAAGCCCACTTGGGGAGTCCAGATGCTTCTCATTTCACAACAATGAGTAGCTTGGCATGAATGTCTCTTAGCTAAGAAAATAACAAGGCTCTTGATGCTCAAATTTGCCCTTGTATATCTACCCGACTCTGTGTGATTCTCAGAATAATCACAATGTCTGTCATCTACAACAGCCCCCCCTAACACACATCTACTTCTCTGGTCCTTGTTGCTGATTTTTTTTCCTCAATTTTATAACATAACAAATAGTCACAGTTTCAAGTCAGGTCCCCAAATTTTTCTCTATCAGTCCTATTCACTCTCTGTAAGTGTTCTTTGATGTCAGAAGCAAGACACTCACTTCACCTGACACTCATACTTCTCATCCTTTGGGACAAAGAAAATCTTTTCGGTTGCTTGGAGGTTTCAATCACAGACATATAGAGAAGATAGAACAGTATCTTCTCCCAAAGCCAAACAAAATACATTAATGGCAATAACGATACCACGAAAGGCAACTGAACAAAACAAATACCTGAGAACCTGACATGTCACTCAAATCCTGAAAGACTTTGGGGCCTAAATCCTAGTAATATGTCTATATGAACTGTATTAATATAGTTAATAATGGGAACTACTTCATTCAGGTAGGTCAATCATGTCAACATATCCATTTAAAAAATAGTAACTGTGCTTTAGATACAATGAACTCATTTCAGAACTGTAGCTAAATCACAAGCATGCTGTTCTCTAGTGAGTCTAGTTTTATTTGGGATTCCATAGATTGTGTATAATCTATGTGTATAAGTGGAGATCTATGTTTATGAGTTATATTTAAAATTCAAAGGTACAAAATAGGTTTCTAAGTTATAACATACATGCTACTTAGGTTTTTGGAACTAGGTAAAATAACCTTTACCTTCTAATATGTGCATAATGAAGGATTTGTGGCAATACATACACACACATACACATTCACACAAGGGGGGGTTGCATAGGGCAACCTCTGGTATTGTCTTATGGGTGTTATTCACCTTCTTCAAGATTGGGTCTCTTACTGGTCTGGAACTCAAATGGGTTAGGTCAGAGAGCTCAAGGGCCCACCTGTCCTGGTCTCTCCACTAATGGCGATACAGGGGTTCTTCTTTGGTTTTTGAGACAGGATTTTTCTGTGTAGCCCTGGCTGTCCTGGAACCCAGGAAGATGCTCCTGCCACTGCCTGTGTGTCCGTGCCTCGCTGATGTTGCTTTGAATCCCTTCTGCTTCTCCCCTTTTGTCTTAATTATTTTAGTTAGATCCTGGGCATGGAAATCAAAAATCCAAGCCTTCAGGCCTTCGCGCTTTCAAGCTACGCATTTCCCCAACTGAGTTACCATCCCCACCATCCTGGCATTTCCCCTTTCTTAAACTTTGAACAGTGTCTCTCTTGTCATAAATAATAACAAATCCATCACTCCTATTGCATAACATTTGCATAATAGTGAAGTCTCCATGTTAACATGAGCCTAGTTTCTTCAGACTCAAGTGAAGGGGGTTCATTAGGAAGCTGAATTTAGACAGCCTTCAATCCTCCAGACCAAGGACTTCATATCCAGAATCTAGCCTAGTGGGAGGGAATTCTCAAACTCCTCAAGCAGAGAAGGCCTCCGCAGAGAAAGCAAGAGGGTAAACCCCCCATCTCTCTCATGGTAACATAGGAAACCATTTGTTTTATCCAATCAGACTCTGTAATTGCTTTTCTGGAACAATGAGTGTTAGGAATAAAAACATTTGTACAGAACAGTTCAAGGCAAGCAGCCTAATGTGCAGAATGGGACAAATAGGACAAGCATAAAATTGTATCTTCATGGGTGCCTACGATGGCAGGGAAATGAACGTATTAAAATTATAACATCATTTTGTGGAAATGACTTTCTCTGAACCAGCGAGTTCAAAGGAAATATTCCAAAGTCATTTTTCCTATGTGATTAAGATTCTTTGCAATTAAAAACTCCTGTCTTAAAATAGCATTCAACTTCAAAGGCATTACTGGCCAGGAAATGACTCCGAAGTCCTTGGTGACACTTCACATTCATTCTGTAGTCATAAGAAATCACAATACCAAAAACACTACAGAGCCCACACATTTGTGAGCCCCCTTACTGAACTGAGGCGAGATGCACCCCTTGGAACATGGGGAAGGGACAGGAGCAAAGGAAAGTGACAGCAGTCTGAAGCAGAATCTGGAGGCGAAATTGAAGGTAGCAAGAGAGAAAAGAGAAGCAGCTATTTACTTTACAACGAGCACATTTATGAGTGCGTGTCTTTGTATCCGTGTATTTTGTCTGAGCACAAAGGCACTCAAATGGCTGGCCAATTATTGTTTTGCAAAATAATCATTCCTCATAAGGGACAGAATTGAAAGAAGTCATTTGTCATTCAAAGAACAGCTTTCCTATGTATGTAATCAGAATGGAAACAAGATCTATTTATTTACCTATTTATTTATTTGTGTGCTCAATGCACATGCAGATATAAATGCAATGAGGTGTGCAACACTCAGTACCTTCATCACCAAACACTCTGAATAGCATCAACAGTCTTGATTTGTTCAATACACATTTTCCACCCACTGTGACAACTGCTTGCAGGGAATCTAGCAATAATCTCACTATTAGTTATTACTCCACAGGGTCTATCACTCTATTTTATGTGTCAAAAACTTAAGGTGGAGGCTGGGAGATGGTGCAGTGGATAAAGTACTTGTTATGCAAGCATAAAGATGAGTTCAGATCCCCAGCACACATGTGAAAGCCAGTTGTGCATGGTTGGCCGCCTATAATCCTAGCCCTAGTGAAACAGAGATGGGTGATCTCCAGGGCAAGCTGGCTGGCTACACTGGCTGGAATTGGCAAGCTCTGTGTTCAACAAGAGTCTTTGTCTTAATAAGTAAAATGGCGAGTGGTTGAGAAAGACATTTGGCATCAACTTCATCCCTTCACACGCACACCCTCTAGTACACACAGGAACATGTACCCACACCTGTGAACGTGCACACCCCCCCACACAGACCCTCCTTCCAAATAAAAACATATAAATGAAGGTGGTACAGCAGGTCCCACTGGGATCTGGTAGTAGAACTAGTTTTTATTCTAATAGTTTACTTACATTTTAAAAAGGAGAGAGATTAAATCTGTATATATGTCAAAATTAAATTTGAATGTTTAGGATCTTTTATACTACAAAATGAAACAGAAAATTGAAAGGGCAAGTTAATAACATAACTCTGAAATTGGAACTACATTTATTCTACTGCTCAACCAACTTAACCCTTGATTTACATTTCTTAACAAAGGACATTAGTTTATAAGTAGATGGTTGGGGTTTTGTAGGTTGACTATAATCAACTAGTTACTATATACAGGCAAGTGCTCAAACATTCCTTAAATGTACTTATATATTTAATTTAAAATAGACATTTTTATATGACATACAAAAATAACTGTGGTGGTGGTGCACACCTTTAATCCCAGCACTCAGGAGACAGAGGCAGGTGGATTTCTGTGAGTCTGAGGCCAGCGTCGTCTACAGAGTGAGTTTCAGGACAGCCAGGGCTATTACACAGAGAAACCCTGTCTCAAAAACCAAACCAAACCAAAACAAAAATACCTGTTCCCAGGTTAATTACACAGAAAGAGTTAGGTCCACCTACTTAAAACAGTACAACTTTTAAAAAAATCATGGAATTCATCTAAGCCAAGGAAAGCATTCCGTGTCTTTGCCTTGCATAGGTAATATGGATTCACCCTAAACAGCATAAACTTTTCCCTGTGAGGAAATGATACTGGTAGGAGCCACTCCACGAATGCAGTGACGCTGTGTTTCTCTCCCTTTATGCACCTACCACTCAACAAATCCAGAAATGGCCTGTTTCCGTTTCTTCCCTCTCTGTAGGGGAAACTTTATCTCATTTCCCTTCCATCTTTTAAGGCTCTCTTTTTTTCTGGTGTTTCAGATGCAGGTCAGCTGGGTCACTCGCTGGGCAGGAGCAAGGCCTTGGCTTTAACCCCAGGTACCATTTTCTAAAATGCAATGTCACTGTCACGGTCCTTCCATGGCTTCTGCCAAGAAGTCCTCTGTACATCTTCAACATTCCTCCAAGGATGACCCTTGGGTTGCTTCTGTCTTTTCTTTCGTTGCTTTTGGTCTTCAGCACTCTGAATGACTGTCTTCTGTTCTGTTTCGAATCGTTTTGTTTCTCCGTTATTCTTTGTGTTCTCGGAGCATCTTAGATCTGCAGCTGGATGCCTGTGACTGATTCCGAACATGGATCCCAGCCCCCATTGCTTGTGCCCTTTACTTCGTCCTTGTCCTCTGGGATTCTGATTCTGCCTGCGCTCCAACACTTTCCACGGTCTGCCCAAGGGGGGAAATATAGGGGATTTGCAAATGCATATGTCTTTCCTTCTGCCTGGCTTTTAGGTTGTGATCGGTTTTGGTCTAATCAGAAACTGGGCTGTACTGGGAGCCTGCTGTGGTTGGGATTATCTCCAGAGACCTAGAACTTCAGTTCCCACAGTGCCATGCTCTTCGGATCCCTGGCCAATGAGTTTTTATTTTAACACCTGTGCCTTGCTCGGCATTGTCTCCTTTATTGTACTTATTTGTCACAGTTGCTCTATCATTTGTTCTCAACATCTGGAGTGGTTGGACTGATAGAATTCATTTCAGGCATCCACTAAGCCTCCATCATAAACATGGACTTGAGCACAGAGATGATCTGACACAAATCTCTGCCTTCCCCATGAAGAAACGCCCCTTCCCCCAGCTATGACAAGCTTCCCCCAATACTCTCAATCTAGTATCTGTTGCTATTTTCCCTAAAGTTTGAGGCCTTTCTCCCCCCCCCATGCATATCTTAGCAGATCTGCTGTAGTAGGTGACGTTATGGACCCTACAGGCTGCCTTGGGAGACTTTTTTCTCAGGCTTCCACATGGCCTTCCCAGCAAAAAGCACCTGCTAGCATGGGTACAGGGAATGATACAGTCCCTTGCATGGCAGGTAGCTGGAACCACTGGCTCCTCCAAAAAGACATAGAGACATATTAATTATCAAAGTTCAGCTGATAGCTTAGGTTTATTTGTAATTAGCTCTTATAACTTAACCCATTTCTATCGACTGCCTTTTTACCTTGTGGCTTTATTACCTCAGCTGCATAGTACCGATCCTGCTTGCTCTGTGTCTCTTGCTGTCTTTGCCACCTTCTTTCCAGCATCCTCTTGGTCTGGAAAACCCTGCCTAGATATTGGTCTTTCGGCTTTGTATTAAACCAATCAGAACGGCTTATCTTCATGGTGTACAAAAGGATTACTCAACAGCACTACAGCCTACAACTTGATTTGTACGCTCACTCTGGCCCATACTTGACCATTAGAGGTTAGGTTTTTTTAAATTTGCCAACTGACACTTCTTATTACTCCATGAGGTGTTTGGTCATGAGTGTCTCCAGAAGCAAATTCTCAGGTTAGATATTGTCTTACAGGTGCTTATTTCTTTCCAGGCTTCAAATATTTATTTGCCTTGAGACATTGGTTCCTTTTAGAATTTACAAAATGCCACTGGCTTTCATCTTGTCATGCACTGTCTAATAAGTGTGGAAGAGATGTTTTTATCTAGCTTGCTAAGATGAAATATTTCTTTCCCGATTTTAAAACCATTTAAAAGTGACCTGATCAGGTGACTATCTGTGACCAGTAGAGCACAGTGGAAGTGATATCCTGAGACATCTTTTCAGCCAGAATTAAAGGAGAACAGCACCTCAATTCTACCTCTTAGAGTTTGGAGCCATAGTAGAAGGAGTTTAGCAGTATCAGGGAGCCCAAATGTGCATAGTAGGTCCACGAAGAAGCCATCTTTCTCGGCACAGTCTCATCAGCCACTAGACTGCAGCTTCAAACAATGCCAACAGAGCAACCACTGAACTGAGCCCAGCCTAAGAAACTATTGAGATCATTATTCAGAGACACTAGTTATTTTCTGTGACTTGAGAATCAGCAACAGACCACTAAGTCAATGGTCAGTAAATATGGGCGAACAAAATGCCTCATCAGTTAACGGTGATTGCTGCCAAGATTGAGAACCTGGGTTCAATCCCTGAAGCCTATATTGTGGAAAGAGAAACCAGCTTCCATAAGTTGTCCCATGACCTCCACATGTATATATGTGCCCAGGCAGAAGAGCTAGTTAGCTAGATGACAGATAAATAAAACATAAAAATAAATAATAATATTTTGATTAATGGAAATGTTGAGCGTGTTACCAAATCTGTAGTTCGTGGAAAAGTATAACTTTCTTCTTCCAAGAGGGTTAGGCAGACAAGAATACAAGAAATATAGGGAGCCAGTGACCCAGAAGATAACATGGAAACAGCTGTCATTTCCCCCATTAGATCCACGGGGCTCTGTAGAGTGAGTACAGAAGCAGAAGAGTAAGAATGTCATCTTGATGAAAGCGCGTGTGTGAAGACATTGTCACACAAAATTCAAATTAGTTTGCGTGAAACATGAAAGCTACTCTACTTGAATATGATAGAATAAAAACAAAAGCCAATCTTCACAGATCGTGATTAAAATGATTTCTAAATAACTTATTGTTATTCCAAAGGAAGTACCCTAAAAAGTGAGTGCAATAGTCAAGAGATATTGCCATGCTTGACCCAATTGTGGAATTACTTAATTGACTTTTTAAAAACTTTCAGTTTTAACCCTTCAGAAGACAATCAAATAATGAGTAAAAGTGACCAAAAAACACAAACATTTTTATCAACTCAGGAAACAAATTATACAACACTGTAATCCATGCTGTTCCCTAACCATGGCCTCTTTTAGAATGTATTAAGGTTTAACAATGGCAGTCTAGAGAGATAAATGAGTCAACAGCTGCCCAACCCAAAACAAGAATAAATTCTAGGAATTTAGATAAATAGCACAAATTCACAATTGGGATAAATTTAGAAATCCCTTTATAACATTGTCCCCTTATCAAGATTTCCTTAAAACAATTCTGCTTTCAAACATTCTAATAATACTGATGATAAGGAAAAATATAGCTATAATGCTATTATTAATTTTGTAAGATGACACTCTGTAGGCTCCAGGCCTGATTGAAATTAAGGAAGAGTGCCTTCTAACAAGGACTTACTGGTTTCTGGGTCCATGCATGAAAAAAAATCATTTCAGATTTAAATTCCTAAATTTAATCTCTGAGCTCCCAGTTTCCCTAAGCAAAGGCAAACTTACAGTAGAGCAAATATCATGGTTGCCATCTTGGCGTGTAGGGACAGAGCTGTGCTTTAAGGAGGGGAAAAACAAAACAAAAACCCATGCTAGAATATACACTTCTGTCTGAGCCACAGCTAGAACAATGGTCAGAGCACAGATAACAAGAGGACAGATGCAGCAGTGACAATATGGGCTTGGAATTCCCTATGATGGTGTGATGGGTTTTTCTTTTCTTTCCCTTTCCTTCTGTTCTCCTTCCTTTGTGATAGGATTCCATGACTAAGACTGTACATGAGCCACAGTATTTCCTCCATAGGTGCAGCTAGGAATTCAGACCAGAATCTAGAGAGAAAAATGACCCTCCAGTCTGTCTTCTTGTTAAGGATGTTGTGTTGTGGCTGTGACTTTGAATTCTGTCTCTAAAGACCAATTCCAATGCAAGTTGGATCATATAAATCATCTTGGGGCTAGAGGTGATTTTTAAAATGTAAGGAACAATAGCACAGAGTATTTACTGAAGCTCTACTACCTGCTGGCCACCATGGATCATTTAACTTCCAAATCTCTCGTAAATCTCTCAAATAACCATGTTGCTCCATGTAAAGAAGTAAAACCCTGACACTCAGAAGTGAATTTATGTAAGCCTCTAGAACAAAAATTGTCAGCAAAATTATAATAAGGTATTGGTAACTTTTAGCTCATGTTTCATCCTGGGATGTAGTGGGCAAAAGGGAGCCTCCCATAACTCATTTGTTCATCCATTCACATAATACACACATACTGAGTGCATGTCTACTATGTCTTAGGCACTTTAAAAAGCTGGGAGTAGGCAGTAGAGAATTGATAAGACTAGCTCTGCAGACCAGGCTGGTCTCGAACTCACAGAAATCATCTGCCTCTGCCTCCCGAGTGCTGGGATTAAAGGCGTGTGCCACCACCACCCAGCACAAAGACTTGCTTTTTTCCTTACGGATCTCCAATTCTATAATTTGTGAAGCTTAATCCTCATTCCTTCATTCACTCCACAAAAATATAAAGCAGGCAACATTCCATTTAAACCATTCATAGGCAGAAAATAAAGCAAATTAAAAAGTTACACCTGCGTCGTCATAACTCACAAGGTAGCAGGGAAAGCAATCAACAAGATGAAAGGTGAAAGGCGTAGCATATTATTTAACAATATTACTGAAGGGAAATAAATGGAGGGAGAAGAAAAGAAATGGGAAGACTGTAACAACAAAAAGTAGAGGCAAGGTTGCAGGGGAAGGGCTGACAGCGGTGTGTAGGGCAGACTGTGTGTAAGGAAGACAGGAAGGGAAGCATGAAGACATCCAGCAAAGACGAACCCCTGGCAAGAGTAGAGCCCCAGGGTAGACATAAGGGGAGGAAGAGCCACGGTGAGCTGGGGCGGGGAGCAAGGCTGAGTCTTGGGGACCAGGGAGACCTGGAGTGAGATGGGATGCCCTTGGGAGGAGGCTGAAGTTGTAGACCGCCCCCATCTGACTTGCATTGCCTATTGACTCAATAGCATACCCCGGCCTAAGGGCCGCCACAAAGACAATATATCCCTTCTCACCGGAGGCCCAGCCGATGCAGCTTGATAGGAAAAGCTTCAAGAATGATTTCAATTTAGCACAGATGGCGCTGCCCAAAGAAAAGATAAATGGACCCATCTGGAATAAGGTATTTCCTGTGTTGTTTTCAGTGTGCCTGTGGCAAGCTGGAGGCTTTGGGCCAAGGGATTCAACCCCAAGTACCACTTTTGAGAGCTGCCTTAAGGACTGTACGTGGAACTATGAAGCAAGTGTTTTACAAACTTTGTAAAAAATGTAGCCTTCCATCACGAGCCGGTCTCCCCGGTAGCCTGTTTTTTAAAATAACGAATCACTCAAAGAATAATACCCAGTCATTGATGTTTAATAAGGATCAGGAGAAACAAATAGAACGAATAGATGTTTATTCAGGGAGGAATAACTCACAACATAGACAGACGGACACCAGCAGGTTCCTGGTCCCAAGGATGCCTCCGGAAGTCCTCCTGTCCCCGTGCTGCAAGCCAGAGAGTTCTCCGAGTCCCTTCCTCAGTCTTAGTTCCCCCAGGTCACTTCCGGCCCTGTCTCCACCCCCCAATGGGCGTGGTCTATGCTACAGGTACAGACTACACCCAGTGACATGTTCACCCACATTAACAAAAATTCATAAAAAGCACCCGCTCGAAGACCCCCACCCCCATGCTTTTGTGTGCTTCCGGGCGCAATTTGCTGTCACTCCAAGAAACGCCTTTAAATGAAATTCAACAGAAAAGAACGGCTCTTTTTTTCCCATTGGAAAATAGGGCCTGGGAATATAGCCTAGTGGTAGACTATGCTTAACATGCATGGGGGTGGGCGGTGGGCAGAGACTGGGTTCAACATTTCCATACTCAGCACCGTGAGAAACTCTCCCATGGCACTCCTCCATACTCTCCTTCAAATCCGTGGCCTCTTTGTTGTTTTTGCACGTATGTATGTATGTATGTATGTATGTATGTATGTATGTATATGTATATGTACATATATATGTACTCCTAAATATAACCTGCTCTGTTTGCATAATGCTGCTTGTTTGTATGTTTTCAGGGCTGGCACTGCACATTCAACCAAGATGATTTTCTCTTATTTTCTCACAGAGTCAGAATGCTGACCAGTACATCAATTATTCATTCCAGTGAACAATTCGAGGCTGATATTCAAAATGGGCAGCCTTTACTCAACAAATATTTATTTCAGACTTACTGGCCAGTTTTGCTCCAGGCATTTGTTGAGATAGAAGAGATGTAGTGAAATATTGAATATTGGACTGTTCTCAAACTATTTACAATCACGGGGGAAAGAGTGAGTGAGTGAGTGAGTGAGTGAGTGAGTGAGTGAGTGAGTGAGTGAGTGACGTAATCGTGGGCCCGTTAAGGAAAAACAGAGATGGCAAGAAGACACAGAGATGGGATGCCAGACCTAGTTTTAGAGTTTACAGAAGACTAGCAAACACAAGAAGCAGATTAAGATGGTAAAATGGACCAGGGGAATAGGTGCCCTGGAAATGAAGACACACCTGTGTGTTTGGGTGGCTCTAATGCGTGATCTCAGTTTAGAATCTTCCTTCTAATCCATGGAAGGTTTGTTAAAATGCAGGTTGTCGGATTCCTTTTTCTGTTTCCAGATCATGTCTGGGGGATCAAAATCAGAGCAATCTGCAAAACTGAGTGCTGAAGTCTAGGGCTGGACTATAACTGCATCTCCGAGCCATTCCAAGAATAAAGGGCTTCAGACGGCAGAGGGCATGGCTGGACCCATGAGGATCCGAACGGCAGATGAGGAGATGGTACTGTTTGGGCACCGTGAGAATCTGTCTGCTGCTGATTGGTAGAGTTCCAAATAGAGGAAAACATCCCAAGGTTAACAAGGAAACCAAGAGAAAGCAAAATGAAAAGCTGGCCACACTGGTGTCTTTTTTACCCCCATGCCCTCAAGGATATTGTATGGTTAGAGTACTCCGTTCAAATTCTGACCCAGTCATTACAAGGGCTGTTAGTGTTCTGTTTTATATGCAGTTGGAACATTTACCCCAAATTTGGTAACAAAGTGACTAAGAGGATATAGTTATTAGGCATGTCAAGGAACTGCCACTCTCATTAATCAAGCTAAAATAATTAAAGGCTCTAAAAAAGAAACAATGGCCAAAGGTCCTTTCCATTTAAAGAATTACTAGTAGGTAGAGGAAATGTGCTTTGTCATTCTGGATTGCTTTACAAACAAGGACAACTGCAATTTATTTTAAAATAATCCTGACTCTGTAACAGAATCAGGAAAACATCAGACACACACACACACACACACACACACACATACACACATTCATACACATGCATACACACACATACACTCATACACACACACACACACACACTCACACACTCACACACACCCTCAAACGTATCTACATTGAAAGAATTTGCTGGAAATTTAATTTTTTCTTTTTAATTTTTTTGTTTATTCCTTCTCGAGAGTTTCACATGTGAGTACAATATTTATACCATTTCCTCCCTTTTTTTCTCCCTCCGGTTCCTCTTGTTACCATTTCCCACTCTGTTCCCTTTTAAATTCATGGCCTCTTTTTCTTTATTATTATTATTGCTATGCATATATTATGTAAGATAATAATAAATAAATAGATAAATATAACAGATGAAAATAACCTGTCCTGTCCATTTAGTATTATTCACACACACACACACACACACATATATATTCATATGCACATGTATATATGAATGTGTGTGTATGTGTGTGTGTATGTGTATGTGTTTGTTTGTGTTTAAACCTGACCACTTGGTATTGGATAACCAATTAGGGGGGTCATCCCTGGGGACAACTGAGTCTCCCCTGCTCGGTAGTTGTTATCTGTCTGTGGTCCTTCACCTAGGAATGTAGACTCTGGAGATTTCCCCATCCATGCCAGCTTGGTTTAGGCCTTGTTTTGGCAACTGTATTATTGAGAACTCATGGGTGCTGCTTCCCTCTGTAAATTTTTTCTCAATGAAGGGAAATTTAAGCACTCTATTAAAGGGTTTTGTTGTTGTTTTCATGAGACTGGATCTCAAGTATGGCACACACAAGTGTGGCACACTGACCTGAACTCATAACCTTGAAAGCAAATGATGAGATTGTAGGCCAGTACCACCAGATCGTATTGGGTGAGGCTTTATACAGTGCTGGGGATCAAATCCAGAATGATATGCATGGCAGGCAAGCATGCTACCAACTGAGCTACACTTCCAGCCAAAGACATGAAATTCCCATGACATTTCTCTTCATTTCTTTACTCTCATTTTGAACTAGTTGACCCATACAAAGACACACACAGAGAGAGGAGCAGGCACTAACAGCACATTTTACAGTCACTTAATGGTTAAAGATGAAGACGTTTTTGAAGACATCAAAAGAAAATATGTTTTCCAAAAGAGACAGTTGACAAACTTGGAGAAGATCCATGCACAGCTAAATGTTATCGGGAAGAGCATTCTCATAGGAAAATACAAACACACCAGTGGCTATAAGCTATGCTCTGCCAACCTGCTGATCATGGTGAGAAGCAAACGCAATTTTATAAGTCCTCAATACTGAAAACAACAGCAACCACCAAATAATGCAGCATCCAAACAAGCTTCACACCCCATTTGCCATTTCCTCTTCCTTTTTGGGTTCCCGTGGTTTCTTCCTGGCAACAAGACTCTTCTGGCCAGCAGCAGGCATCTCTGTTGGTGGGAGAGCCCTTCAGTCCCCTATGCTCTCCCTGTGATGCCTGTTCGCATCTAGCTCAGTTCTGTAACATTCTGTAACATTCTGTTTGTCTGCAACACCAACAGCCAGTGTGTGAGCGATGTGGAAATGATAGCAAATCCTGCACAGGCTCCCTTGCCCTGCAAGGGCTGGAATCGTGCCTAATTCAGAGAAAACTGTCAGCCTTCAAGGACTCTGGGGCACACATGACCTGGATTGGAGAAACAAAGGAAAACATTTTCCTTGCAAGAAATTCTTAATGAGTTTATTCGAGCAGATAGCTGTTTATAAATTAAGTGGAGAATCAGACCACAAGCGGTCCACGGCTTCGCTGAGAGGAGAAGCCATAGAAAGGTTGTTAGGTGTTGGCAAAAGCAAGACAAGGAAAATGTGTTTCCCTGGTTCAAGGGGTCAGTTACTATTACTGACGACGGATTCATTTTACTCTTCAAGCTGAGTTGGGCTTAGTATGTAGGAGCCTGAGATAATGGCACCATCTCAGCCTTCCAGTCCCCACAGATTCTTTTGTCTCTTTTTCTTTGCAACAGGGTCTTATTCTGGGGCCCAGGCTGACCTCCAACTTGCTATCCTCCTGCCTCAGCCTCCCAAGTGAGTGCTGAGATTACAAATGCCTTCAATGCTCAGCCTCATGCCTGGCCCTCACCTTCTTTGGAAGCAGGGTCGCATAAGTTGCCTCCATTGACCTGGAAATTCTGATTTCCCTGCCTCGGGCTCCTGGGTGTCCGGGATGTGCTCCTGCTACCAGGCTTGGCTGGAAATACAGTAATTCTTTTCTATAAATTTATACATCACACTGCCCAAGGTACAGACCCCTCCTTACCCTGATTCCCACTCTCAGAACACAGGAAAGAAGTGTTTTGTATGTATAAATGGCTACTTTTGGATATCTTTGAATAGACTGCATCTATTTCATTCACAAGATTAATAAAGTAAGTAATATGTTGACATGTGATCATTTATATTTGTGTAAAATTGTTCCTTTATCTTTAAAGCAATTTCTGATAGAACACTTTGACACTCCAAGTTTTCTCTTCTTTCTTTCTTTATTTCTTTCTCTCTCTCTCTCTCTCTCTCTCTCTCTCTCTCTCTCTCTCTCTCTTAACAGACCGAGTCTTTCTTTGTAGCCTTGGCTATCCTAGAAATCTACACAGACTAAGGTGGCATCATCTGCCTCTGCCTCCTGAGTGCTAGAATTAAAGGTGTGTACTACTATTCCACATTTCTATTAAAAACTAATTTCAGATTGAAGGAACTGAAACTAAGCCTTGTATTTTCTTGATTATTGTGTTATTTTCTTCATATTGCAATAGTCTGTTTCAAAACAATAAATGTCTAACTGGCAAAACAATTTTAACTTTATCTCATGTATGCTCTTATATTGTTCTATGGTGAAAAAAGTTTAAATCACTGGATGTTGGTGGCACATTTCTTTAATCCCACCACTTTGGAGGCAGGCAAAGGCAGGCAGATCAATACAGAAACCCTGTCTCCACAAAAAAAAAAAAAATGTTTAAAGCTCCACTAAGGAGATTAGTGAGAAACTGAACACAAGTGTGTATGTATAAGTGTGTGTGTATGTGTTGGTGTGTTGAAGCTAAAAAGAGAGAAAATATATTGCAATGATTCAAATTTCAAGATCACCTAAAGTACCAGAAAATCTGACTTAGTTGAAAACATTATTCATCATGACAGAGACTGTAAAGGTTGCTTTGTTAACTCAAAAGAATCTATTTCCAACTTTATTCCAGATGATTTAGCACTGTGTGTTCCAGCTTCATTTTGTATTGTGAGCAGGTTTAATACTTAATCAGTTTGAGCAGCACAGATAAGTAAAGGAGTACTGGGCATCTACCACAGTAATTGCTGGAGTAGACAAACTTGTTCATTTGACAAACAGAAGTGTGTTGTGTGTCAGGCATCATGCTTTTTGCTGATCTGAGATTCCTTTCAGTCTCCATATGCCGGGCAGTCTCCTGGACGGTTAGTTACGGCCAGACCCTGCTCTATGCTCAGTTACCCTTATGCTAGTGAGCTTGGCAAGAGCATCAAGTACTTACCAAGATCATGTCTTATCCAAAACAGGGGACTGTCCTTGTTAATGCAGTGCTGAGTGGGCCCTACTTGACAAATTGGGCCAAGTGCATTCAGAGGCCTTCTTCCTGGGTTCCAGCTCTTTGAAAGACACAATAACCACCAATTACTGTGTGCGCACGTATGTCAGATACTGCCCTAGGGTTCTTTTAGTTAATGCTAGAAATAATTTGATTTTGAATCTAATGCCATCATATATATGTGCATATATATGCACTTGCCTTATGTCGGGGCTGAGCCATGGCTCAGTGATAAAGAGCAGATTAAGAGCCTTTACTGCTCTTGCAGAGAAGCTGAGTGCTGGACTCACATGGTGGCTTGCCACCATTTGCAATTCCACTTCCAAGGGATCCCACACCCTCTTCTCGCCTCAGTCACCTGAGTTGGCACTAAACACACATGCATCTATGCTGGCAAGCACCCACATACGTAACTACTTTCAGGAAGCCTTAATTACCATTCTTTCTATCTTCAATCATAACCACAACTCGCTTCTCCTACATTTTTTTCTTTTTGTTTTTTGTTTTGCTTGTGGGTCTAGATCTACATTACCAAAAAACAAACAAACAAACAAACAAACAAAAAGTCTGTACCATACCAGGACAGCTTCTGGGGTTGGTACAATAATATCACCACAATTGTTCAATAAAGGCCTAAATTACTTAATCCATTTTCTACATGACTTCTAGAATGATCTTTAAAACTCTAAATTACATCACACCCCATCTTCTCACTCTTCCTAGTGCTCAGAATGAAACTGCAAACCTGTAGTTTGACCTAAGATTGGATTCCTGCCTGGATTAGAACCACCCTCCTGCTGTCCTATCCATTTCTTAAATAAGCTGACTCCATTTTACACTAATTTTTATTCCTTTAAACTTGGCCCCATTTCCTGGTCACTTGGCCCCTCTTCTTCTTTGAAAACCTTTCTTAACCCTGATCACAAATACTAATACCTTGTGAATTTGCTTTTCCATGAGGAAAGAGACATTTCTTTATGCACTGTTAGTCTTTCCCAGTATCTAGAAGTCTCTTGGACCATGATGAAACAGGCCTGTTCTAGCTTCCTCTCTATTGCTGTGAAATGACACTCTGACCAAAAACAACTTAGGGAAGAGAAGAGTTTATTTGGCTTATGTTCCCAGGCCCCAGTTGATCACTGTAGGAGTCGGGGCAGGAACTTGAAATCATGGAAGGACATGTGCTTGCTGGCTTGCTCTCTGGGTGTCACCATATCACTCAGACCTCTCTAGGTTATGTCAAGTTGACAATTAAAGCTAAGACAGGGACTTAAAGAATCCAAGAGAAGTCCACGAATCCAATATGAATGATTCGTTGTAGGACTGGCATCTTAGGGTACTCCATAGACGCAGATATAGTGTATGTGCATGCATCATGCATACAAAAAGAGACTTATTTTGAAGAATCGACTCTTGTAATTGTGGAAGCTTCAGGGTTCCATGATTCACAGTTGGCAAGCTGCGGGCCCAGAAGAATGATGATGTAGTTCCAGACCAAAATCCATCTTCTTCAAAATGCAAGAAGAGATGCTGTTTCAGTTCTGTTTCAAAGGCAGGCGAAGATTAAAGTCTCAGCTCACATAGGTAGGCAGGAGGCATGGGACCTTACAGGAGGGTATACTGTTTTCTTCTGCTTGTGTCCCAATTCGAAAGCCCACCTCCTCGGAAAACAGCCTCACTGAAACACTTGAAATAATAATAATATCCGACTAAGTTTCCAGCTCCCCATAGCCCAGCCAAATTGACAAAGCTGACCATCATAGCTTGTTAATTAAAAATTGCCAGGCTAGTTAGATAATCATGAAGCAGAGACCTGAAACCTTTTTTGTAACTATAAAAACATGTAAGTGTATTTTCTTTTACCAATCTTTGTCATGGATTCACAACTTTTTCTTTGAGGGTGAATCTGGTGATTGAAGTTCCAGATGGTTTCCCCCACAGAGCTGTGCTCATAATTCCTCTTCTACATCTCCCAGGGTCTGTTTCCCGAGTGAGAAAGAACTCAGACACAAGGAGATGACAATTAAGAGCAATTTTTCTCCTAGCTTTTTATAGTCCCTAATTTTTTTTATAAATTGTTCTGATGTTGTGTTTTACAATCAATTTGCTGTTCCAAAGTATTTTGTTTTCACAGCGACAATATTCTCTTTTGTCGCATCATTTTTCCACTATTATAATGACGAGACCTAGGTTTAAATATGATCGAGTCCAGGATATCACACAACTCAGCTGGCAGGATCATGGTGTCCACACAGAGCAGGAAGCTGGGGCACCACAGAGAACATTCGATTTATGGTGGATTGAAGAGTGTGGTTTACAACAAGATGCAACATCAGGAGAATCAGTTCAGGGAACCCTGCTTAGAAAGTGACTCCCAAAATAACTGTGTTAATGGACATTAAACACTAACATCTGTCTACATCAAAAATAATTCCCAAAGGATACATATGATCACGAGCATAAAAATAAACAAGAAGAGGAAGAGGAGTAGTTTCCGGAATTTTCTAGAATCCCTTTGTTTATGTTTGTCACTTCCTATTCTCATGATTTCCAATAGATATGTAATTAAAAAATTAGTTCTCTCACTGAGGTGTCTCTGAGATATGCTCTGTGGCAGCCCATAAACTAAATCATATATTGCTTTATCACACATCTCATTTTTAATCCCATAGTCTTTTTAAAAGAGAAAAATACTGCTGTATTCAAGCTAGATCAGTGGTTCTCAACCTACGGGGTCTCAACTGACCTTTTCACAGGGGTTACATATTAGACATTCTGCATATCACATTTACATTATGATTCACAACAGTAGCAAAAGTACAGTTAAGAAGTAGCAATAAAAGTAATTTTATGGTTGGGGGGGTCACCACAACAGGAGCAACTGTATTAAAGGGTCATGGCATTAAGAAGGTTGCAAACCACTGTCCTAGATCAAGATAGCCAATTGGCAATGTGCCCTTTAGACAATGACAGAACACCAGGGAAGTGGCAATTTTCATTCTCTGTAATGCTAAAATGATAAAATGTACTTTAGTTAGCATGCTTATGTAATGAGACAATGCCATAAAGGAGTTTTATTACTTCTGTTAATTACCTCTTTAACATATTTGTAAATGTAGGTGATGAAAGACTAGAAGGTTATTTCCATAGATGTGTAACAATTTTTAGATCTAATTATTTATTCATTTTACTTTGGATAGATCTGCTTCCCAAGTCATCAGAGATTTCATTAAAATCTCTGGCGACCGAAACAGTGTCATATTCTTTTCAAGTCATAATCAACAGAATCAAAGCAGTACACAGTTTATGAGAGGCTCGGGTCCACTCCTCCCATCTCCATGAAAGGAAACAGTTAGTGGAATTCTTGTTGACACTGGACCCTTAAAAATACCACCGTAGTATTTCATTTATAAGGTGTTTGAATGTGTGGCCTGTAGGAAGAGGCACTCTTATGGACTTTTGGAGTAGGTGTGTCCTTGTTTGAGGAAGCATGTCACTGTGGGGACAGGCTTTCTGGTCTCATATATGCTCAAGCTACAGTACAGAGTCTGCCTGCAGATCAAGAGGTAGAACCCTCAGCTCCTTCTCCAACACCACGTCTGCCTATAACCTGCCATGCTTCTCACCATGACGATAATGGACCAAACCTTTGAAACTAATAAGAAGCTAATTAAATATCACTTAGATGCTTTCCTTTATAAGAGTTGCTGTGGTCATGGTGTCTCTTCCCAGCAATAGAATCCCAAACTAACATAATCTGTTTGTTATTTAACCAAGAGATGGTGTGCACTACTTTGACCATGAATTAGTAGCATCTTGGAGAGGGAAGGGCAAAGCTGTGATGTTTAAGGGGTTTGGAGTTTGATGTAAAGCAGGCCTTTCATTACAATGTGATATGGGTAAAGATGTGATAGAATGTCACCATCTTTACATGCTCTTAGGAAACAAATAGAGGCCGTGGAGGTAAGAACCTAAGCAGTTTCATAAAAGGGGAAAACCTGTTTTACAACCTGAAGACCAGCATAAAGGTGAAAGTTACAAGAAACATGACAATCTGCCTAAAAGTCAGTCATGCATTTATTATAAATTATTTTTTTTCCTGAAAGTTCCTGAAAGGAACACTACAATTATTTCTAACTATTATCTTCTTGGACAAAGCTTTCCTACAGTCATCAAATAAAACTGATTATGTGGACTGGGAACTATATTTGTGGGATGAGCAGGAAATATACATAGTTTTGAATTTGTTTCTCATGTGTAGAACAAGAGTAATGAGGACAAATATTCTAGAAGGAAGGATAAACATAGAAAGGAACAAGAATTTAAATTCTGTCATCAATCAATTTTAGATTTAAATATCAACTACAGGAGTATTATCCTTGAGTTCCCCTCTGTGCCTAAAATCTTTTATCTACAAGACAAAGAACCTGGAAAGGGACCTTGTCTATCATGGTGATAAGGAACTGTAACATATAGGATTGTTTATATCTTGCTTCTAGTTGGGTTTGATGTGAGCATGGACACAGGGGAGGGGGAAGTCAGCCTCCCTCATCTCCCTTTAGCCTCCATGAACACACAGGGTGCATACTCAGAGTCCCAAGCCTGTTCTGGAGCTTCTGGTATTGTTAGATGTCACAGCTCTTCCAAGGTCCCTGCTCTCCCTCCTCCTTCAGGATTTGAGGTGATAACGGGTTTCCTGTTGTTGCTTTAACACACTTGGTTGGTTCTTTACAAGGGTTTCATGAAAATTAAACAAATAATAGATGAGGAAAGAGTATATAGCAGATATGTGTGTTCCTGGCAGGAGCCCCATAGTTTAGTCTTATCAGGACATTGGAGAGGGTTTGATGAAGGACTAACTACAAATTGTAAGCACCATGAAGGTGCTGAAAACTAACCCTGAATCTTCTGGAAGAACAGCCAGTGCTCTTAACTGCCTAGCCATCGCTCCAGCCTATAACAAGTATTTACTGGCAAATCAAAGTGTAAGGATATGTAAAGTCATCTGGGTTCAAAAAGACTGTCCCTTCAACTGGACCATTCAGTCTTCAACTTGGATCAATGATGAGCTGATTGAACATAAGTGAACTCATATTTCACGTTGTGGAGGAAACACACACACACACACATACACACACACACACACACACAATACAAGTTATATAAATGCTATAAATCCAAGTATTTATCAGGATACTGATGCTGAGCACCAATCCCCATCAGATGACATGCTGAAGAGCCCAGATGGGAGGCATAGCACAGTGTCTTTCTGAAAGTTCTAGTCCCATGGATCCTGCAGTCTTCCTTTGAATTCTGACAGTCTACACTGAATGGCCATTTACTTACAGCAATGTTTGCAGCTAACCACAGACCCCTCTAAACACAGGATTTTCCAGCTCCGTTTCTCTTCCTTCATAAAGCCCTTTGGAATGCCCAAGAATGCCCATGAATAAGTTTCCCCAAATGCTTGCTTCTGGTGGACAGGAAAGCGTTAGACTACCGCTCACTCCTCTGTTACCTCATGCCCCATCACCTCTAGGAAAGGAAAGGAATATGTTTTAGGTGGCGGCTTTTTCTGTTATTCAGTCACTTACTTTGTGGTTGGCCGTTTCTCCTCGAAAAAATATCAATAGCCTGTGGGAGCTGAACTAAACCTGAGTTCCTAAATCAGGCACTGTATAATCAAATGCACCCTTTATAGGGCTTGTTACTGCCTCACTAGGAAATACCGACGGGGGATATTACCCATTATGTAGATAATGGGAAGACTTCCTTACAGATGTCACCCTTTGGAGAAAACAATTATCTTGGTTTAGGGTATTTTCCATTCCAGTATTCTATGTAGACGTAATTTCTACTACATTATCATCTCAACTCATTTTTAGTCAAACAGACTTTTGAAACATGATGACGCCTGTTTTCTAGGGTACCTGTTGAAAAGAGATAATGTCAAGGTGGAAATATAATCTCAGAAACACTTAATTAAAAATAGTTACTATTTTTTTATAGTCCATGTGGATCGGCATATGTTTCTTATGCTTATAAAGATCTGTTCACCTTCCTTAAAAGATTGCAATTCACTCAGGCTGGGACCATAATGTAATCATTCTTTCTACTCTACCCACACATCCTTTGCTTAATGACTAATTTGAGAACTCCTGCCATCAAGAGTCCCCCCCAAAAAATATTCCACCAAATTTAATGGTGAAGATTATTATTCCCTGTATCAGCCCTTAAGATTAACAAAGGATTTCCTTACATGGAGAAATGTATTTTTAAAAAAAAGATACACTTTTTTTTAAATTTATTATTTTACATGTCAATCCCAGTTCCCTCCCTCCCTCCTTCCCTCCCTTTTATCCTCTCTGCCCTCTCACATGCACTCTAAACACCCTCCAAAATTTAAGTTGAAGAACAAGTTACTGGGGAAAAGGATTTCTATTTTTGTTTCCACAGAAAATGAAAAGATGTGGATTCCTTCCAGACTAATGTGGTTTGATCACGCCAGACCGCCTGAAACAGAGTACAAGCTGATCCTACATTCCAAACAGCTGGACAAAACAGCCCTACAGACTACAGCTAGGAATCTTCTTCGAATCCCCCAAGACAGCGCCCCTTATCAGCAGGAAGTAGTTTGGAAAGAACGACGCCCAAATTCCCAAATATTGTGTATAAATGTTTGTTTTCATTTAATTGGACTTTGTTATATAAAATTAAATAAAAAATTATATATATATATATAAAGAAAGATACATAATTCAAAAAATAAACATAACTTGTCCCAGTAAACATTCAAAGGTAAACCAATACAATTTGTAGCCATGTGTAATGTAATGAAGGCTGCTCTTAGTTGTCAAAGAATAAAAGACTTAGACTGAGTGGTGAGTTGTGGGTGGTGGGCTTTTTTCCACCAGTTTTCCAACTTTTTATAAGCATATGGTTTCCTTGCTTCCAAAATTACACTTAGAATAATTGCAAAAACCATGCCTTTTGTCTGTGAGCCTCAATAACAATGCATCAGAGCTCTTTGCAGCAGCCCTTGGGACAGCTGGAGCACAGCATTCCCATCCCTTTGGCTTAAGTATGCATGGGAAGAATCCTGAACTCATCCCCATCATGTGCAATTTATCCCCTGTTTTCAATGAACTGTATGTCATTGCCTGGAATGATGGACTGGACCCTCCCCCATCAATCACTAATTAAGAAAATTCCCTACATACACCCCAATCTTATGAAGGCATTTTCTTTATTGGGGTCTTCTTCCAGATGACTTTAGCTTGTGTCAAGTTGACATAAAACTATCAAGTACAGAGTGTATGTATGTACATATGTATGTGTGTGCACAGGTGTGGGTGCATGTATGCCACAGTGCACGCCTAGACAGCTTAGAGGACAGCTTAGAGAAATTGGTTCTCGGCTTGCAACATGTGAGTTCTGAAGACCCAGTTCAGGTTCTCAGACTTGATAGAAGAAAACCTTCACCGGAGCTATCTTGTCAGCTCCCACCCTTGTTCGTTTGGAGACAAGGTCTTACTATAAGTTTTAGTCCTGCTTTGAATTTTCTGTGAAGCCAAGGCTACATGCCATCCCCTACTTCTGATCCTACTATGGAGTCCTGGTATTAAGATGCATACTGTCATATCCCACAGAAAAGATGTTTTGATTGCGTTCAATTATTATGTCTTCCCAAACTCAGATTTATCCTCAAGTGTCTGAGATGTCTCAGACTTCTTAGACATATGGTTGAACCCTTGAGTGGGATTTCTGCAACTCTGATGCAGACACTGGGGCAATGTACTACCTGCTGTTCCTGGAACATCAAGGAAAGTCACAGTAAAGAGCCAAGGATGCAGTACACATCACTATGGCTGTGTGAAAACACGGGAGGAGCCATCGGTATCCACTTCACCCACTCTCTGTGGTCCACGGGGGCCTTACTTATTTTTGTGCTTGTTTATAACCTCTGCTCATTCTTTTCCTTTTGGTTTGTTGTTGTTTTGAGAGAGGGTCTCTGTACATAGTCCTGGTTGTCCTGAAAATCCCTATGGAGACCAATGTGGCCTCAAACTCATAGAGATCTACCTGCCTCTGTCTCTGAAATGCTGGGATTAAAGATGTGCACCAGAACACCTAGCTACCTCTGGCCATTTTTCAATGTTCATAAAGTCATTGTCTTCTGGTTATCCTCACCCAATTTCTAGTACTGTAAACAGTTTATACCATCAAGCCTTTCTCTGTCATACCCCTTTTAAGGACTGTACCAGAAAGCCAAGTATGAGACATCATCTACCTAACATATATGTCTATCACTCATGTACCACTTTACACACACACACACACACACACACACACACACACGCATGCACGCACGTGTGTTTGGCATTACTGGAGATCAAACATAGGGCAGGGCACATGTTAGTCACATGCTCTTCCACTGAGCTATGTCCCCAGCCCCACCCTTTTATGTTCTTGAAGGGCGTACATAATAAATGAACTTATGGATTATGCCTTGGTTCCAACAAGAGTGTTATTTGCAACTCACAAACAAGAACTTATTAGCATGAGGAAGGACAATTCTGGAAACTCGTAGACTGTGTTGATCAATTGCCATGCCAACTGCTGAAACTACCCAGGGTTTATTATCTCCTCTACTTCCGGTATTGCCCTCCTCCTCTCGAAAGCTTCATATTGTGACACAAATTGGAGCAGAAACAAATCAAGGACTTTACATTTCCTTGGAAAAAGCTGTCACACTATTATATGCTGTGAATTTATTGCTGAGTAGCCAACCAAACACAAAGTAGTTACATGAAAGCAACAGTAGACCCTTCATACATAAAGAGGAGGTGAAGGTACAAAACTACAGGTCCTAGATTTTTGTCTCAAGCTGTTTTTGAAAAAAAAAATGGACACCAACTTGGTAGTGAAGCATACACGAGATTTTTTAAAGTTCCTGCTGAAACCCTTACGTGGAAGGTTACTGTACGTGTGGCTCACCTTCAACGCCGGTCAGTGTCTAGACTCAGGTCAGTGTCTAGACTCAAGTGGACCTTCTGGGTATCTTAGAGAGAATTCCTTTTAGGAACAAGCATGTAAGGAGTTCAGGATAACTTTGCAAGCCTACTGGTCTATTTGGCATAGATAAGTTTTATTTAATAACGTCTTGATTAAATGCACAACTCATTGGCATCAGTTATACTCATGATATTTTGGGATCCTTACCCATTTCCAAGGTTTTGATTCAGGACTCCACATGGACTGAGCGGGGGCTCCTTGACCCTCTTTCCTCCCGGCATCTAATACACTTTCTCTTCCGGTGGACTTTGCTTTTGGAGATACTTCAAGCGCATCATTTACTTTTTTCCACTGTGGTGACAAAATAGCTGACCAAACAATGTAAGAAGAAATGAATTTGGGGTCACACTTCGAGGGTGCAGCCCACCATGATGAGCAAGGTCTGGCAGCAAGAATTTGAGGAAGCTATCCACACTGTATGTACAGTTCAGCAACAGAAAGAGTTGAGTGCTCTATTCAGCTTGCTTTCTCCATTTTATTGTGTGGCACTCCAGGAGATAGGACAGTGGTTCCTACATTCAGAGCAGGTCTACCTGTCTCAGTCAAACCTCTGGAATGTCCCCATATACATACCCTAAGATGTGTTTGTCTAGTTATTCTAAATGCCATCAAGTAAAAAATGAAGAGTAACTAGCATCTCATGTAAGAGGAAAACATATACTACCTTGTTCCAGTGCATGTAATAGCTTTTAAGGCTCATCACATTCTAGTACATAACATCCATAGTCCTTTATATAACTAAATAATATTCCTTTCTAGGTATATACTGCATTTTGTGTAGTGAGATATCCACCCTGCCCACACCTATTGAACTGATCACACCCAGGTAGACAGGGAGGAACTCATGAAGTTCAGAGGGAATGTATGTTCCCAACTCAGGTGATGGCACCACTGAGGTTCAGAGAAACCAGAAATGACAGGATGTTCACAACTCTGGTAGAATCTACTCATCTTAGTCATCAGCAATGTGGTTTGCTTAAAAAGAAAAGCCAGCAACAACAATAAGGGAGGAAGAGTCTTCAGGAGTTTTCAAGCTTAACCTTCCTGAACAAAGCAAAGCTGTCATTCTGAAACTTCACTGTCAGTGACTTGAAGGAAGCGATGCCAAATACAGACATGTGATTGCAATCAGGTGAGCTGAAATGGTATCTCCATACATCCATCACCCACCCATCACCCATCACCCATGCATCATCCATCCATCCATTGATCCATCATCCATTCATCTCTTTGCACATGTCTAACTTCTTTCTAAACCAATATAAATAGCAGGTTCCATAATGCTCTTTTGGGCTTCAATTAGCTGTGTGGTAGTTGATGGGTGTGTAGAGATTTGAAACCCCTTGCGCTTCCATGAGATAAAAATCTGTGAGCTGTAAGCCGTCATTGTCATCAGCTAGAAGCCATTCCTGCCCCACACCCATGTCTGCTTGGCCCAGTTCCCTCCTGACTCCGGAGCCACATGAGAGGTTGGAGCACTGCTGACCTTTTGTACCAGAAAGCACTGATTTTCACAGGAAATTAGGCTTCCTCTACTTGATTCCAGAGGATAGTGTGCATGACCTCAAAGTCTTTTGTGCTCCTATTTCAAGGCCAACAGCAATGAAGACCTAACATTTCCCAGAACAAAGGTAGATGACCTCAGAAAGACACTAGACTGACAGGAAGCAGCATGGTACCCCAGCTTCAGAGAGAAGTAGGTCCAGCATGCACTGCATCCATTTATCAATGTATAGGGAAAGAATGTTAAAAGGCAAGAACTGGGCTGAGGATGTAGCTCGGTTGGTAGAGTGTCTGCCCAACTTGCACAAAGCTCTCATTTGGATCCCCAACACCACATAAACAGACCATGGTCATACATACCTGTAACCCCAGCACTTAGGAGATAGAGGCAAGGAGATAAAAAGTTCAAAGTCATCCTTGGCTGTGTGATGAGGCCTGCCTGCATTGTATGAGACCCCATCTCAAAAGGAAAAAGGAAAGCAGTTATCATTCGGAAGCACCAAACATTATTGCATATGAAAAGTGGGCCAAGGAAGAAAGGTGAAAATCAATGTCTTCTCCCCAAAGTGATATTGATCATTTTAATATTCATAAACTGAATAGAGACTCTTTGATCATACATATACGTCAATGGCGGTGGTGTGTGTACCACACATTTAGATTCCTCCTGTATATTTTTAATTACAATTCCACTTTAAGAGGCAGAAATGCATTTCATTTGCAAGAAGAAGGGAAGCGCTTTGGGAGGTCTCTTTGTTACTTCAAAGAAGAGTATTTTCCCATTCTTGGAAATTGCCTATCCCCTCTTCAAATGTGGCTCTGATTAGCTACTTCCCACTTCAGAGCAGCCCTATCTCATCTGAACACCTGAAGACTCTTAACACTGTCGGGCATGTGAAGGAGGGACTAAGCAAATCTTCCCCTTCACTCTCTGAAGGCTCACTGTGATCAACTTATGACAGATAGGAAAAAAAAAAAACATGCATAAGGTGGAACCAGAACATAAAGTTATATTACAGGGTGCAACATTTAAATACTTCCCTGGAGTGCTGAGAACACCGTTTCATGGGGGGAAGGGGCCGGGGTATGGAAAGGGAGGACACCGGAGTTTTACTCTGAAGCTAAGGTTCATCAGGAGATCCCCTGACCCTTCTGTCACAGCTCTGTGGGAGGGTGCCCTGGACATGGGGACCTTTAGTGTGTTCCCTGCACGGTGACTAATCATCCCTGCGTGGGGAAATCTCTTGTATTTATCCTATGAGCAGAGCTCCAGAGGAAGTTCCTTCCTGTGCTTTGGGAGAAGCAAAGAAAATTAAGGCAAATAAATAGTATAAATAAAGAGGGTTAAGAGACTGGGTAGGTGGTAGGGAGGGGGAAGGTCAGAAAAGAAATGTTTGAAGTTTGCAGTCACATGCTTTGGGACTTGGGATACTGGTCTGAGTCCCATCGATAATACAAAGTGCTATGATCGCCCTGAGCCATATTTTCATTTTAAGAGAGTATTTTTATTTCAAAAAATGAAGATGACTTGTTATGAGGAACTGATTTAAAATTTTTGTTTCATGACTTTATGTGTATGAGTGTTTTGACTGCGCATGTGTGTGTGTGTACCTCATACATGTTTGTGCCGGTGGAGGTCAGAAGAGTGTGTTGCAGATGGTTATGGACTGTCACGTGGATGCTGGGAATCAAACCCAAGTCTGTAGAAGGAGCTGCAGCCAGCCTACCCAAGCCACAGTTGCCATGCCCAGGAGCCCAGGCCAGCCCGCACGAGCATGCACATGTTCACAGGCACTTCCTCCCTGAGCCAAGCCTGACTCTACCCCCAGACACTGCTGACAAAGAGACACTTGACCAGAGTCACCAATGCAGAAAGGACAATGCAGCAGAGCAGCATCTGAGCCAATGGAACCTTGGGAGGGGGCATAAAGGCAGGGCCAATGTCCTTGATAAACGAGTCTGCAGCGCGCTCTGCTACTCACTGACTCCCAGTAGTCGTGAGTGCCTCCCACTGAGTCATAGGTGCTGCATCTTCTCACCCCTCCCCCAAGGGGTGTCCGAGCAAGGTAACCCACAGTACAGGTCCTCTTTAAAAAAACAAAACAAAACATACTCGTAATTTCTCAGTCAACACTCCCACCCTACCAGTTGGTTTTTGTAAATACTTTTTTTTTTTTTTTTAAAATAATTAACAGTTTCTTCCTTCCCCTTCCTCCCTTCAAACCTTATGATGATATCACCCTCTTTGTTCTCTCTCAGATTCATGACCTCATTTTCTTTAATTGTTGTTACACACACACACACACACACACACACACACACACACACACACGTATGTAAACCATCCCTCTGAGTTTTATATGATTTCAGGGCTGACCACTTGTAACCAACTTGCAGAGGGGTATTTTCCACAGGTAAGACTGTTTCTCTTGCTCCTAGCATCCTTTAATGAGACTGCATCTCTTAGAAGAAATCGGAGAAGCTACATCCATGGAATCTCATCAATATGGCTGCCTAAATAAGACCCAACATCAATAGACATGGGCCGGCATGGTGATGGCCTCCACCCTAGGTAAAGAACTACATTTACTTTTAACAGGCTAACTTGGAGCTATAGAATCTGTTTCTCTGAATAAAAAGCATTAACACAACTGTTCTGCTGATGCATACGCCTCACCAACGGGAGATGCCTGTGCCCAGACTCAGTCCTTAATAACCAGGCTCACTTGTGGGTGATGCCAAACAGCCATTGAGACTTAGGAATTCCAGCAGTCAGCTAGACGTTCAGTAGGAGACCAAGCGCATTCAGATTTTATCTGTGAACGTGTAGATGATTGGTGGTGTTTCTCATCTGTCATCTGGAGTCCTGGCAGATACACATGGTCTTTAGAAATCACAGAAGGAATTCATTCTCTCAGCACTTCATGTATTTGCCCTACAATGTTGTCTTTCTGCTCGGAAAGAAAGTTCCTCTGTGCACTGGAAACAGCAGCAGTGTGGCAATCGGTCCTAATGAAAGAATTGGGTATTCAGGAGGCTGCTTTGCTGTTTGGGGAAGCGGGTGAACTAGAGTTCCCTGGGGTGTGGTTAGAGCTAAGCTTATACTGTATAGACCGAACTGCCCTAAATCTCAGTGGCTGACACAGCGCAGGTTTATATTTCCCTTACATTGCAAGCTCAGCATGGGACTGCGTGGTTGTCAGTTGGTGGGGTGGGGTTCCTTGCTTGGTAATTACTCAGGGATCCAAAAACCAACACCCTTCATTGCAGCATGCCCAGAGTCTGCATTTACCCCATCAGGGAGTGGGCATAGTGGGTGGAGTTTCTACTGAAGTTTCATATCTCAAGCTAGAAAGGATCCGAAAGACATAATGGAGTCCTAGATGTTCAGACCCTTCTAGCACAAAGACTAATGACAGGATGGAGCATCCAAAGGGTCCCCACATTTGGCTGTGGACCAAGTTGTCAGGCCTGGCAGTGACGCTGGTCAAGAATTCACTCTTCTTTCAGAAGACTCCCCAAGATGGAATGTCCTCAGAGATGGCTTTTGCCCTATGGCAAACCAGACATTCTTTGGTTCCCCAGACAAGCAGTGGTTGACAATTTATCAATGTGCTATTATATACATGAGATCATTGGGAGTGTTTTATTTAGAATTTAAAATTGTATTACCCCCTTGTCATTGAAAAAAAAAGCAATTGCATAAAATGAAAGGATTCCTAAAACTTCTGTAGAGGCATTTAAGAAATATTGATACACTACAGGATTGTGAATTCTCCTGGAAAAGAGTCACAATTTTATTCACCTCACTCCTCTGATACCTGGTATGCTCATGCCGAAACTAACAAGGGAGACGGCACAGTGCCCATGTGCAGTTCCTAATTGTTATCTATAAGGGAAAATATCACACATCAAGCTGGATCATTGGTGTATCCAAAATAAACAAGGCAATCCTTGTTCTAGGACATGAGGTGGAGCATAAACTCAACACATAAGTCAGATAATTTATAGGGTGGTAATTCCTTATCTCTTAAAACAGTTGCCTGCAAATATGTAAAGAAAAAAATGCATTCTTTCTGTTGTTAAAACTTAAATTTTCACCCTTGTTCCATGAATTTGATAACAAATGTGGGTAGGTGCTATCTGCACTCTTTATTGGCTTAAAATATCTCTTATTGTTAAAGATACTTTAAAAATAGCTACATGTGTGTAAAAATATTTTCTCAGAATTATATTGTACTCATTTACATGCTACTCCGAGTGCTTATTAACACTCGGATATGGCCAGACTTTGAGGTAAATGTTATTATTACTGTCATCTCCATTTTACAATAAGCCAAACCAGGAGAAGGTAGCAAGTTGTTCAAGGTTACAGGGTTAGCATGTAATGTTTTGATATGAGATATAGCTATGTTAAAACCCCAAAAACAAACATCCTATAGTGACCATTGATATGAGAATAACTGTAACCTTATCTGCATAATACGTCATGGTAGAGCCAAGTGTGCAAAATCAAGACAAGGAAAGCTGCTTCCTTCACACCCTTTCAGGCCAGTATCAGACTGACCATCAACCACGCTGAGTCCCACGCCACCCTTCGCACTGAAACACACTTCCCCCGTACTTGGTTATGTCTCTCACAAATGTCCCATCTCCCTTCCACACTATTCCCCACTTACCCACATTTTTCCCTGTGAAAATGTGTCCCCTCCTTGTCCCCTGTGTTCTCCCCTCTGCTCTCATCACACTGGCTGGCAAATTCTGCAAACCAACTTCCAAATGTCTCCCCAGCAATCTGAAACTCAGCAACTATTTAGTTCTGTTTTACAGTTTCCAGTTTTCTGCTCAATTGTTCTTTAACAGTGAGAATCCTTTTTTATTCCCTCGTAAATGATAGATGTTTCCAACACTCTTACGTCAATTACAGCATGGTGGATGTCCTGAGATTATTTCCTACTGCCTGTTTTATCATTGTGCTTTGATTATTTTCCTGCTTCTTCATACATCATGTTTTTAAACATTGTCCAGATTCTGGTGTGTTCTTTTCACAAATGCTGTCATTTTTTCCAGTATTGAATGAAACTGTGCGCTCTTGAATTTTTTTCAGTAAGTACAAGGGTCTCAATGTTGTGGTGGTTAGCACTTATTATCATCTTGAACAGAATCACCGAACAGACATACTTCTAGATGGGTCTGTGAGGGTGTTTCCAGGAAGCTGTAAGGAAGGAGCCCTACTCTGAATGGGACTCGTACCATCACACAGTCTGGAGTCCCAGGCTGAGTAAGAAGGAACAAAAGCAGAATCGAGCTGAAAACTGCTGCCCACATCTCTCCCGACCTCAGATGCAGTGTGATAGGCTGTCATCCTTCTGCTGCTAGGACTAGAACTGCTCTCACCACTGGGCCTTTGCTGCGAGCACAGGCTGTGTGCTTGGACTACAGGCTTAAAACAACCCTTCCCAACCTCTGGTGGTTCCTGTAAGGAATTTTGTCACAGCAATAAGAAAAGGAACAGACACAGGGCCGCTCTCCTGACGTGCCGCAGTGAAGAGTAACTATGCTCTGAGCATGTGAATTTGGTGGGAAACACAGCAGTTCATTAGTAACGTTCTACAACTAGCCCTCCCCAATCCATGTCCTCATTCGCAAAACACATTCTTTCGTTCTAACAACCACACACACACACACACACACACACACACACACACACACACACACACACATCTTCATTTACTTCATTGTTGGCTCTAAAACCAGAGTTTTGTGTAAATATAATCTGAATCAGACATGTTAGAACAAATACGTATGCAACCTGAGGCAAAATTCCAGTCCAGATAAGAATCTACGAGTTCAAATACATTATGTGTTTCTAGATGGTGAGGTGAATATAGCTCAGTAACAGAGCACGTGAGAAGTGTACAGAAGGCTCTAAGGGTTAATTTGTTCAATCCTAAGTGACCCAAGAACAAAACAAGACAAAAGGCAGCGATGGGGTGCACATTGCATCTGCATTGCGATGGGGTGCACATTGCATCTGCATTGCGATGGGGTGCACATTGCATCGGCATTGCGATGGGGTGCACATTGCATCTGCATTGCGATGGGGTGCACATTGCATAGGCATTGCGATGGCGTGCACATTGCATCTGCATTGCGATGGGGTGCACATTGCATCGGCATTGCGATGGGGTGCACATTGTATCGCATTGCGATGGGTGAGAGGGGAGTGTGGATAGGCCCCAGGAAAGCCTACAGGTTATCGAGACAGATTACATCAACAACCTCATTTGGCATTATGGTTTGTCCTCTAGGTCTACAGCAGTCTTGAACTTGGGACACACTGGATCGGTTTTCATTTCCCTCAGCTTTACCAGGTGCTCTTATATATCTGCTAGATCGCAGCACAGACTTTGAAACCAATGTGGAGACAGTTGACTATGCTCGGCTCTGTAGACATGTGGTGTGGCGGCTCCATTGCCTGGACCTGTGGTGGAGTAGCAGTCCTGAAACACTCCTAATCACTTCTGAGGGCCCTTTGTATTCCTGTTCCTGTTCTGGCTCACATCTTCATCCTCCTGTGACTCCATGCAATTTTCTGCTTTCTAAAAGTAGTGTATAATCATCTCTATCTTGGCTTCTAATCACATAAGTCTATTGTTGACATATACATATACATACATACATACAACACCTTATAAAATAGTTAATTTGATTTCTGTGGAGTTCATATTCTTTGCTAACTTGACAAGATCTAGAGTCACCTAGAGCCAAGCCTTTAAGATGCTTATAAAGGACATCTAAGTTCCACTAGCCTCTGGGCACGATCGTGAGGGACTATCTTGGGTAAGTTAACTGGTGTAGAAAGAATCACATTAAATGTGAGTGAGCAACAGTATTCACCACTCTCTACTCATCTAGGGATAAAGGTGAACAGCTGCCTCAACCCTGTGCTGTCAGAACTTCACCATAAAGGACTGTGAGCCCTTGAACGGTGAGCCAAATAAAACATTAAGTTGTTTTTATAGGAATATTGTATTTCAGCAATGAGGAAAGTAAGGAAAACTTCAAATTACTTTTTTTTTTTTTTTTTTACATTTTTGTTGCTGTAGGAACATGAGAATTTTTCATAATCCCTTTTGCCTAAAATTTGTCCCTTCAACCAATCTTTCCTTATATCCTGCTATAAATAATGAAGAGAAGCCAATAACTTCTGTAAATCTTGGCTTACAAATTTTCCCAGCTAAGTATTCAACTGAATCACTCAAAACTTCTGTATTTGAAACGCAAATACAAATGAAGCAAATATTTGTTACTACATAACAAGGATAGTATTTTCTTCTTTGACCAATAACATGTTCCTCAATTTCACTTGTTCATCTATATTTCTATCAGCATTCTGTGTGTGGTTATTTATGTATTTCCTTGAGCTGTACATGGTACTATTGTCCTTTCTTATGTTTTTGTAAGTATGGATGACTTCTAAGAAAAAATTCTGCCTATAAAACCAACCAAGAACACCCTATAAGAAAGGAGATAAATATTACATAGCCCAAAAAGATGAGAGCTGCATCTTGTTGGCTGTGACACAGTTAACTTTTTGTTCTGATACAGCTACAATGTAATCATGTAAATAGGAGAACAAAGGCAGTTTAGTATAACTAACTATTATCTAATACAAGTGAACAATTTCAAGGTTGTAGGTACTGATTGTAGTCAACTGATACAAAGTTAGAAGCTAATTAAGGTCCATAACAAATCTGGAGTCTAAGGTAGACAGGAACAGCTTCAGTAGTCCCTAACTGAGTAGATAGCACGTGGGAAGAAGAAGACAGTCATCTGCCTGGTTGGGCCTGGGGGACAAGCATATTGTATGTTGCTCTCCATTAGTTTGACCTATCATAACCCGGAGAATTAACCAATCTCAGTAGAGATTCCTATAGCCTTTGTCCAGTTCTGTGAAACCCCTGTAAAAAGTCATACAAGAAAGCAACCCTTTCCTGGGACCCCTTCACTTTTGAGGGTTTCCTTCACTTTTCCTTCATTTCTCACCCCCACCCCAATTTCTTGCTTTTCTGTAATTCCTCTAAATAAAGATTGCTTTCAATTTGTATGCACTGTGAGAGTTTATGTCTTTGACTCTCATTGGTGTGAGACAACAAGCTTAGAGCTCCATTCTAAGGTTGACCTTTGGTGACTGTTGAGATTTTTGGCATCTTGGGAGCCTGAGTCAAATACAAGTGGGTTGAGTAATGTTCCACATACTCAAAAGCCTTGTATCATAACCACCAAGCCAAGGCAGGGCTTAATCACTTGCTCTTACAGGTAGTCCAAGAACAAGGAATCACAAAATGAAGATAATGTGATTCTAATAGGTGGGTAAAGTCTAGTTAAGGTCATATAATTATGGTAGGTCATTGAGCATAGTCATTTAAGCACTGTTGTATTCATTGTTGGATCACTTATAATCATAATTTTGAAATCACCTTGATGTTGGTAGAAACTGAGATAAGAGAAGTTATCTCAATTTATCGTAAACATCACCATGATGCAGTGATTTTAAAATACAATAATAGGTAGCCTACCCTATATTACAAAAGAGTTACCTTTCATCAACTTATTTATAGACTGGTTGGAATCCATGTATTTTATATAGAAATAATAATTGTCAGTGTTTGGGGTTCTAGATCATGTCAAATAAGAATATGAGAAGTGTACCTGAACCAGACCTTTACAACAACAGAACCTACCCACTTTATAGGAAACATGGATGCCTTCAAAATGTATTTTTTGACCTTGGAGATCTGACCACTGCTATAGTTTCTTCCAGTTAGTCCTGAGCCTGGGCAATTGCTCTGTTCAAAGCCTACCATGGTAAATTCCTTCACAGCTGCTTTCTGCAGCAAAAGTTGGCTAGCCAATGTTTATTGGGTATGAGCTCATGGAAGAACAAAAGCTCATTATAAAAGTAGGACCATTTGGCAATATGATCTCTTTATTAATGGTAGTCAGGCTCAGCAGACTCTAGACCTGGGCCTATTGTGAAAACTGTTTATCTTTTCAGGGGTCCTTCTTACTACAATAGGATTTCTAACTATACAAGCCACATCTTGAAGGCCAATAGGAAGATAAAAAACACCAAAGTACAATAAATACACTGCCCACCAATTATGACAACAATATAAATATTGATAAAAATAAAAACACTTACAAAAATATACAAACTTAGAATATACCAAATGTATGGTGGGCCAGAATTTAGGAAGTAGCAGCAGACTTCCTGTTCTCATCCACAGAGATTATCTGGGACCTGAGCCTTTTTGTAAATTAAGCCGCTATGCTGATTTGAGGTCTCTAAACACTTATTTAAAAGGGAGGGAAACTTTTTTCCTTACAACACTCATGATCAAAATTTATGGGGCATCTGGTATACCCTGCAATAATGTACCTTATCTCTTATATTGCCATTTTCAATAAACCAAGCCCATACACTACATTGGGATGAGAGTGAAAGTTGAGAAGAAAGTATGAGAAAATCTTGCTCTTATGGACCAAATGTCCATAAGATGATCTCATCTCCCTACAATCCTCTATTGAAGTCTTAATCCCTAGTGTTGATGTATTTGAAGATGGCAGTAATTAAAGTTACATGAGGTCATGAGGGTGGTACTCTAGTCCAGTAGGATTTGAATTAGGTAAGGGCATAGAAAATGGGAAACTCTGCAGGCTTTGATTAAAGCCTAATCAAATGCACAGGACTATTGACTTGGAAATCAAATATCCATTATCATCCTTGGAACCATTTCTGGAGTTTTTCTCTTTAGACATGTGTTTTTGATCTTCAAAATTGATGGACAAAAGTAAAACTAACAGCAGAAAAAGAGTAATCATTGCAGACACAGGGAATTAGTGTCCATGCCTCATATCTCTAGGATTTCTATTATGAAAACTTTCATCAGGACAATATTTGTCCCATTCAAATGGAAGAACCCTTGGGGACCTTAACCTTATTCCTCACCTCATCAAAACCAAAGGAAATGACTCAAGAGAAAGGAAATAGATGTTAAAATTTTAGTTTCTCATCTAAGGTATGCAAATTTTCCAATTACAAATGTAAACATTGGGGAAAAATAATCTACTTGTCTCCTGGGTCTCCTGAAATCACTTGCCATTATGCTTAGTAATCCTATCACTAACAATAACCCCTGCTTAATGTGGCATGTGATCAACTTTCTTGTGTATAAACATGTACTTGTCCTTGTAAAATTAAAATCATACTCTATGCTTTTGTATACCGCATTTCAGTCATGCAGTGTTATTATACTCATAAAATAAGCACTTGTAATAATGTTAACAGTTGCTGAATTTTAAATTAAAACAGCATAATTTATTTCACTATTTCCTGTTTGTATATTTGGATTGCACTAATGTAAATTTATATTGGCATAATTACTTAGTGAACATCCATATGCCTATGTAGATTACAAATGCTTGTGTTCAGTTCGGGTCATTACTAAACTCTCAGCTGATATCAGTACTGAAAGATAAAAACAGTGGGTTGGCCCCATCACCTACTGAGTGAATACCTTAAGCTCAAATCTGCCACGTCCACAAACATTTCTGGTTGTAAAACCAACTAATATTGTGATCTTCTAATATCGTAAATGCAACAACACACTATTGATTGAGTCCTAGTCTGTGCCAACCATTGAGTTAAACATCTTTGAAAAGAACAACTAGCCACTTCACTGAACGTGGTTATCAGCTGTAAGAGTTCCCTGGTAGAATTTTTGGAGCCATTCATATACACTATCAAATCATCTGCAAATAAAGATACTTGGACTTTTTTCCTTTTCTTGTATTGCCTTGATCTCCTTTAGTTGTCACACTGCTCTAGCTAAACTTCCTGGGCCGTATTGAATAGCTGTGAAGAGAGTGAACATCTTTGTCTTGTCCCTGACTTTAGCAGAATTGCTTTAAGTTCCTCTCCATGTTGTTTGATGTTGCCTATCGTTTTGCTGTATATTGCCTTGTGTTTAGATATGTGCCTTGTATTCCTGATCTATCCAATACTTTATCAAGGAATGCCGAGGAAGATGGGGAAAGGGGACTGTAGGAGGCAGACGGGTCAAGGACACCATAGGAGAACCCACAGAATCAACTAATCTGGACTCAGAGGGACCACAGAGATGGAACTACCAACCAAGGAGGCTGCATGGGACTACCTTAGGCCCTCTGCATATATGCGCCTGTTGTATAGCTTGGTCTTCTTGTGGGACTCCTAACAATGAGAACAGGGGCTGTCTGTGACTCTGTTATCTTGCTTTTGGCTTAAAAGGAGAGGAGGTGCCTAGTCTCACTGCAACTCGATGTACCATGGCTGTATGAAAACGATGACTGCCTGCCCTTTTCTGAGGAGAAATGGAGGAAGAGTGGATTGGAGGTGAAGGAGTGAAGCCAAAGGGAAGGGGCTGGGGGGAGAGGAGGGAGGGGAGACTGTGGTTAGGATGTAACAACAAAGCAAAACAAAAAAACAAATGCAGAAGGAGGAGGAGGAAGGAGGAGGAAGGGGGAGGAGGAAGGAAGAGGAAGGAGGAAGAGGAGGAAGGAGGAGGAAGGAGGAAGAAGGAGGAGGAAGGAGAAGGAGGAAAGAGGAGGAGGAAGGAGGAAGGAGGAGGAAGGAGGAGGAGGAAGAGGAGGAGGAAGGAGGAGGAGGAAGGAGGAGGAGGAAGGAGGAGGGGGGAGGAGGAGGGAAGAGGAGGAGGAAGGAGGAGGAGGAGGAAGGAGGAGGAAGGAGGAGGAGGAGGAAGGAGGAGGAGGAAGGAGGAGGAGGAAGGAGGAAGGGGGAGGAAGACAAGAAGAACATCTATGCCTAAAAAGTGCCTTAAATTTAAAGGGCATTAAAAAACAAAAACAAAAACAAAAAACAAAAAACAAAACAAACAAACAAAAAACAAAACAAACAAACAAAAAAAAAACCACTTTCGCTTATAGTTTCAATCAAAGGCCCATCTTGGAGTCTTTAGTAATCTTATCCACCAGTCTGATCCTGCAAAGACCTCACGTCCCACCCTAACCAGCATCTGTATCTCTTATGGTTGGGGACTGAGAGGGCAGCTCTGAGGATCTGTCTGCCAGAGAAGCTGGCAGAGGGAAAGGCTGATGAATTAGCAGGGAGGATTTTGTGCACTCGGGTGAGTTCTAAATAGCTCATGAGAGTATTGTAGGATCACCTACAAAGAATAAAAAGGTATAAAGAAGAAATCTTTACAATTTTTATTGCTGTTTTTTATTCACAATAGTGATCAGCCTTAACGATACAGTATCTTTCAAGTGTAAGATGTGTTTTACTGCTTCCCTTTCTCATGCTCCCTTTCCTCTGCCTCCCCTCTTCCACCCTCCAGTCTACCTCCTCCTCTAGCTTCCTTCTGCTTTTCACAGACATACATATGTCACATATACATAACATTTGCATATTTCTTTAGCATCTCCTAGAAGAAACACCCTTAGGTGCTTCCAATCACATACAGTTGGCTGTCAAGAAGATATATACCACGGCAAAGACCAAGAATTATTTGAAAATGATGAAAATACTTTCTTCATGTTAACATTTTGAGCTGATCTATTTGTGTGTGTGTGTGTTGTGTGTGTGTGTGTGTGTGTGTGTGTGTGTGTGTGTGTGTGATACATGTAAGTTGTTGAAAAGGGATCAAATTGGTCTTTCTGAACAATGCTAGGAAAATGCTCCTTTGCTTCCTGCGGATGAATCATTGTATGCAAGAGGCAGAGAGGTGGTAGCTAGGAGCTCCAACATTCAACATGATTCTCTTTCAAAGGCATGCAACCTTTCAAAGATTAAGTTTATGACATGCTATAAACTGCAGACACTTAGCCAAATGAAGTAGAAGGAACAAAGTTTACCATAAAAATTCATCCTCTGTAAGCATCAATGTCTAGACATTCTCTCTTCACCTTCCAGGAGACATAGAGGCCACAGTCAATTGTGAGAAGTCAAGATAGACATTAGAATGACACATTTATCACACAATTAATAGATCATATAAATTATAATTTATATTATAACCCACCTTGCAGGAATCAAGGCCATTGCCAAGGCTTTAAAGTGGATGTGAGATTTGATTTGTCACACTCTTTGAGAGCTCCTGCAGCTTTTTGCCCTCCCTGGTGCCCAGCAACCATAGGAAGCATCCTCATCCTTAGCTGGAGTTGGGTTGCAGGAAAGGGCTTTGTGAGCTGTGACGAATCTGCTGTGAGGGAATCTGAGTATGGGCTGGAAGCAGTGAAACCTCTCTTGCCACAGACACTGGCTCAGGGAAGAGGGAATCCTTCATGATGCAAATCACTCAGGGCCTGAGGATGCAACAGTCATTATGTATCACTGTTTGTTTTTAATCAAACTTTGATATTAATCCTGTGGCTAATATTGGCTACCAGTTATTTGATGACAGATTTTTTAAAAAAAAAAAAAAAACTTTTTTTTGCTTGCTAGGTATTTTGTTGTTGTTGTTTTTATTTACTTATTTTTAAATTTAAAAAATGTGTGGGTATTTTTCTGGCATGCCTGGTGCCCGCAGAGACCATAAGAGGGTTTGAGTACCATGTGGGTGTCAAGAATAAACCCTGGGTTCTCTGGAAGAGCAGCCAGTGCTCTTAGCCACCAAATCATTTCTTCCCCTGGGTATTTCTATCATTTAATAAAGGAAAGGACAGAGTTGGGGAGAGAAAGCAAGGGAGAAACCCTAAAGAGCACCAGGCTACAAATTACAAATTATTAAAAATATCTCATTATCCTGATCCACAGTCTGTTTATAATAATAGAGGTTAAATTGCCTTTAATGTTACAGTTGCTAATCTGGTTACACAAGTCTTTCATTTATACTTTATTTTTAGTTTTTTTTTTTCATTTTATATGCATAGCGTTTTATCTGCACGTATGTCTGTGTATTGTATGTATGCAATGCTCCCAGATACCAGAAGAGAGCATCAGATCCCTCAAGCTGGGAGCTACAAACTGTTGAGAGCTGCCATGTGGGTGCTGGGAATCAAGCTTAGATCCTGTAGGGCAGCATCCAGTTCTCTTAATCACTGAGTCATCTCCCTAGGCCTTCCTTTATACTTCAGTTAGGAAGCTTCAATGCAAGACTCAAGGATTTAGTTTGGTCTAATCTCCATTGTTCTAAAAACCTGGGCAGCTGGGTTGATGCTATCTCTTTGAACTTCACAAGAGCATAGAGCATACCTAGCAACTACAATGCTGCATTTTGAAGGCTTGGCACAATGTCTAGAACTTACCTGGTTTCCAATAACTATCAGCTGAACACATTTTTGTTTGCCATATTCATTACAGGCAACTTCTATAACAACCCCTAAATAACATGATCTTTTTTGAAGCTTCACACCGACCCCCTTGCAGTGGTATGTGATTATTTATAAGTAGCTCGTTCTTTGTCTAGATTAAGGAAAACAAACAAAAATAAACAATCTGCTGTGGGAGTACTCACCCAATGTTCCAGTCCAATGAGCCATACTCACACTTTTGATAATGAATAATTTTGATGAAAGTTCCACTGCCCATATGCTTAGGCATTTCACAAATAGGGCAAATCAGGCAACCCATATTCTACAGCTTTATAGTATAGACATTTGTGATAGGTCAGAAGAAATAAGCCAGAGGCAAGATTTTGCAGCAATGGGGAAATGTGTTTCAGAGACTAAGAGCCAGTGGGCTTTGAGAGGATCTTTTTGGACTAATTCAGCTGACCTTTCAGACTTCAGTTTGTTTCTCCGTCCAACCAGGGAGGGGTTTCCAGTGGCACATTCCAGGCTCACAGTCCCTCTAGAAGACAGAGCAAGGCTTCTTAGCATATAGTCCCCAGGAGAGGGTGTAGCCCGAGAGCAGCTAGTTTATGGGTAGGGTGTTACATCTCATAATGCATGATCCCTCCGCCAGGAAGTAGAGCAACTGCCCGACATATTCAGAGCCTATCTCTGTGGAGATTTAAATTAGAGACACATAGAGACCATTGGGAGTTTGAGCCTTTGCAGCACATTAGGCAGGCAGGCTGGCAGGCAGAACAAAGGTGCAGTTATCAGTCAGGACAAGCCATGAACAGGCAGACACCAGAGAAGCTGGGTCTGCGGGAGAAGTGGACCCTGGCTCACAAGGGCATCCAGGACTTCCTCAGTCACAGTGCTGTCAGGAAGCTGAACCGAGAGCTGTCCTCAAATGACTTCCCTTGGGGTCGGGCATGGAGAGGGCTGCTTGAGCTCCTCTGCCCTCCCATCTCTTTAGCTAACCTACAACTGTCTAATTAACATGTGTGGTTCAGAGCTCCTCCAGCTTTAAGAAACCAGAATGATATGAATATATGAAGCTCATTAACCCAGACCTCACAGGCCTCGTGCTAGATTCGTTTATGTGGAATAACAGCTATTTTGTCTTTGCTCAACAAGATTACAGATGCCTCAAATTATAAAGACAGGGATGGAGATGTTGTTAAAAGTTAGGGAGATAGGTTGTCCGGATAATTTATCAAAGATGTATAACCTGAGCCACTTCAATGAGGTAGAGTAAATCTATGTCTTCCACTTCACAGCATTTTAAAATGTAAGTTTTCACTCTTTCCCTATGGCTTGGTGTGCAATTATTAGAACATAAAAACACAGAATTTACTAACTATCACACGGTACTGTGTACTAAATACAGTAAAGATACAATAAAAGAAAGATCCCAGCATGTTTGTATTTGGTACCCACTTTGTGTACTTATTTTTGCATATGTCTATGCTTAGTAGGCTGCAGGCAACCCCAGTACTAACTGGAAGATAGATACGTTACTGATGCATTCGTCTGATAAATGCTGAAATACATTGTGTTGATGGCATGAGACCAAAGACAGAGCTGGAAAATCTCCATCCCTCTAGTGTTGTGCATTCAGAGAGCTTCTTATGCTTCACTGGAGCTGATGTTTAAAGGACCAGTCTTCTTGCCTGGTTAAAGACACCTACGAGATGCCAACTAGACATTGTCGTTATCAACAAACTTTTTCTATATGTCACACTTTCACCTCTAAGGCCATCATGAAAAAAAAAATGTGCTGAGAGAATTAGCTGGAACACTTCAGCAAGTGAAAGAAATAAAATGATCCAAACTAGAATTCTATTCACAGATGACATGATCTTATATATTTAGGCAGCCCCAATTATTACACACACACACACACACACACACACACACACACACACACACAACCAATTCAACCAACATAGCTAGTTTACAAGTCAAACCAATACACAAAAAAACCAATTATGTTTCTGCACGCTAACAATAAATGGCCCAAATATGAAATAAAATATTATTTTCAGAATTTGGGACCATGGGGGGGGAGGAGGTAGGAGAAAGAAGAGGGGAGAAGAGGAGGGGGTAGGAGAATATGAGGGATCAGAAAGATTGATTCTGGGGATGAGCAGAGGAGAGCAAAAAAAAGAGACATATCAATAGAGGAGGCCATTATAGGTTTGAAGAGAAATCTAGCACTAGGAATCTAAGTGATAGTGGAGAGGCTACTTTAAATGTCCTTTCTCTACAAAGAGAATGATGACTACCTTAAATGCCATCCTACAGCATTCATCCAGTAGCTGATGGAAGCAGAAGCAGACACCCACAGATAAACACTGGGCCAAACTCTTGGAATCCAGTTGTGGGGAAGGAGGAGTGATGAGCAAAGGGGTCAAGACCACACTGGAGAAACCCACAGAGACAGCTGACCTGAACAAGGGGGAGCTCATGGACTCCAGATTGATAGCTGGGAATCCAGCATAGGACTGACCCAGACCCCCTGAACGTGGGTGTTAGCTGGGAGGACTGGGCAGTCTCTGGGGCCTCTGGCAGTGGAACCGGTACATATCCATAGTGCACGAACAGATTTAGGGAGCACATTCCCCATGGAGGGATTTGGGGCCTAGGCCCTGCCCCAAATGACTTGACAGATCTTGATGATCCCTGGGGAGTGGGTGGAAGATGGGGTGGGGGGGGGTTGGTGGGGACCATGGGAGGATGGGCGGGAACTGGCACTGATCTGTAAAATAAGACTGTTTCTAATTTAAATAAAATTTATAAAATTTTAGTTTTAGTTACAATGCCATGATAAAGAATAAAGTACTGGGGCGGGGAAGTGGATCCAGCTTAAAAGCACTTTCTGCCATTCCAGACCTGAGTTTGGTTCCCAGCTCACATACTGGTCTCCTCTCAAGTGCCCACAAGTCCAACATGTGTGATATGACTCCTTCGTCTGATTTCTGTGGATCCACACACACGTGACCTGTGACCTCTACTCACATACTCATAAATAACAACTTTAAAGCATCTTTTGCAAACTAACATACTTAGAAACAAATGCAGAGAATTAAAGATAGAAGACTTATAAGTGAATTTTTACCAAATATTGAAATAAAATGCAAGAAGACAAATATATGGAGAGATATTCTATGTCCTAGATTAGGACAAAATACTGTACAGGTTTAATATAATTCCATTCAAACTCCAATAACACTTTTTTGAGTACTAGATAAACCCATTCTTAATTTCTTAATAAAGACCCTGCACACCCAAAATAATTTGCAAAAGAGCATATTGAAAGGTTGTAACGTTCTTAATTTTAAAAATTTACTACAACTTTAGAGTAATATGGTTGGTGCATACATATAAAATGAAACTTAGCAAAAAGCCTAGGAATAAAGGTTCACACACACAGTCAAGTGATCTTCAGCAGAGGCATCACAACTCTTCAAAGGGAAAGGCTACCACAACAAAGATGTTATAGTTTCAACGCCAAAGGATTCTGACAGGATCGTGTGTTTAAATACTTGGTCCCCAGCTACTGAAACTAGGAGACTGGGTCTTCCAGTGATGTGGTCTACCTGAAGAAAGTGGGTCATATGGGATAGGTCATGAGTTTCTGGTTCTGATCCAAGTGTCTCTCCTTCCTCATCCACTAACATGTGAATGGCAGTTGCCACCATGCCTTCTCTACAACAGACTAGACTGTAAGTTCCTAAAGATGTAAGCCTAGATGAGCCCTTTCTTCCTTCAATTGTTTTCATTAGTTATTTTGTCACCAATGAATACAGAAAATTGGCACCCAGAAGTGGAGCTGTAAGAAGCTGTGCAGTCCTCAGGCCTTTGGAACTAATTTACTCTCTTAGGTTGCTTATCTTAAGGAATTCATCACAGCAGCAAGAAAAGTCACTAATACAGTGAGTCATGATGTTAAGTTGAAGACACGGTTAGTGAAATAAGCCATTGGCATGGTTAAATATATTTTCTATGAGGTGTTAGAATAACTAAATTTACAGAGGGAGAAAGTAGACTAGGCTGGGGGAGAGGAGGGAATGAGGAGATAGTGTTTAGTAAATACGTATTTTTGATTTGTTGATGGAAGTGATGATTGTACAATGTTAGTGCACTAAATCCCACTGAACCACTTGGAAGTGATTAGAATGGTAATATATTTGGATCACAGTAAGAATAAAAGACAATTGTCCATATACTTGCTAGCAGTTCTCCAATGACATTGTTGATGGTACATGATAGTCAATTTTAGTTGTCAATAGCTGGGTGTCTAGGGATTTCTAGAGAGCTGGCAAAGAATTATTTTGGTGTGTTCCTATGAGGAAATCAATGTGTGAGTCAGTAGTGTGAATAGGGGCAATATACCTTCAGTATGTATCTTGAGTACCACTCTCTCATCCAGGGGCATGGATGGAACAAACAGCTGGAGGGAAGATGCTTCTGACACATCCCATTCTGGAGGAAGAGGTGGTTATAGGCATGCACCTCCATAGCTGGTCTGTATGCTGGGGATTGGAACCTATGTTTGCACAGAAAGCATGTTAGCAATGGAGCCATATCCTCAGCCATTCTGTGGCTGCATAAAGGCTTCCCACATCTGAGGATGTCTAAATCGTCTTCATGGCTGAGAAAAGATAAAGTCAACATTACTTTGTTTTTCTCCTGCTGGATCCAGAATAGAAATTCATTTTTTTTTCTTTCTCTAATATGATAAAGAAATGTCACTAGCATGTGGAAGATCAATGAAATGTTCATCTCCCCTACAATACCAGACTGTGAAGCTAATTTAAACTTCAACTAAAAAAACAAAAGCAATCCAAAATTATGACCACATTTCAAACCCAAACTGGTTCAGTCTCAGATGATGTTCCGTTCTGCGGTCTTATTTTGATGTTCTTTGGCTAGTGCTATTTTTATCCTGTGATAGAATTTTTTTTTCTCTGCTCCCACACAGACCAATTTTCAGTGACATTTCTAATCAAACCAAACTCAAGACAGGAAACCTTATAATAAGGCCATCATTCTTGGCTTCCACACTATAAACTGAAACAGAATAAATAAGAAAATGTAGCTCTAGCTGGGTGTTGAACTTTAGATGTCTTTGGATGTTTGCTCTGAGTATGAAGTAGATACTGAGATGAGTGGAAAGGGGCAGCAATGTATAATTACTCAGTTCTCCTATGAAAAGAAAAAGTGGTGTTTAGTCAACATGAGGAGATTTAGCATCTCCCAGGAGATATGCCTGTCTCCCAGGAGGGCATTTCCAGCTGATAAGAGAAGACCCTTCCTCAGCGCCGATAGCATTTTCCATCAGTAGAGAGCCCAAAAAAGCAGGATCAACTGATAGCCTTCAATTTCTGGGCAAGCACGGGCCCTGCAGGGATGGTTACTGCTGCCATCCTCCGTTGATGTCTTTGACTCCAGTCATCCAGTGTGGAATACATAAGAATACCAAAGACTCATCAGAAGCCCCAGGCCTTGAGCTCTGGATTGCGGCTTCACAGACTGAGCAGCTAGCAGGTTTCTGTGTCTACACAGTACAAATGGCCATTACCAGAATATCTAGCCTCTATCATGTGAAGCAATTCAATAAATCCTAATATATCTATTGTTTCTGTTCCTTAGAGAACCCTGTGTAATATAGAAGAAACATGAAACAACTTCCTTAGCATCTCAAAACCACAAGGATACATGCAAACATCTCTGTAAATCATTCTAGGCCATCAAAACAAACAGTTTCCCTAGCCTTTACTTTTCAGTTATTTCAGGAACTCATCAAATATACAAAAAAAAAAAAAAAAAAAAAAAAAAAAAAATAGGGCTGCGTATTTAAAGACTACCATCTGATTTAAGAAATGTTGGGAGGAATTATAAACTCTCATTTATCTTATATAAAATATATTTTTCACAAGTGGGAGATTTGATTGCACGGTGAGATTATAAAGTCATCCCCACAACAACAACAAAAAAATTTCAGCATTAGAAAATAATTAACTATCAGAAAATAATGACTAGAGATCACAGACTTCTACTAACAAGCATTTAAACATTGGAGAAACAGAGAGAGAGGGAGAGACAGAGACAGACAGAGATAGACAGAACACCACCTAACACTGCGTCTTTGTGAACTAAGCCTAGAGGGCAAAAATTGGTCCTGAGAGTATAACTTCTCACAACATCCTCCAAAGTTCTGCACATTCACATCAACAAGTTTTCAATACTCTTAATTAGAATGTCCACTTTGTGCTCAAGGAAACACTCAAGATACACAGAAAGAGTTTTGTCCTTTGCAAGAATTTTTTAGCTGCTGACCATGTGTCAGCACCTGTGACGGCACAGAAACAAGGCACCAAGATCACCCTTTAGGCACATGCTTGTAGCCTCCAGCAGAGATTCCTCAATGAGGCTGGGTGATTCCCACCGCTGATGGAGGCAACACAGGAAGAAGGCCCAGAGGTTGAGTCCTCATGGGAGAACGTCTAGGCCATTTTACCTCAAGAGCTAAAGCACTATGGCCAGTGCTGTCACTTGAGCTGCCTCTGATCCATCCTGCTTTGATATTTCTTCTATAGGTGACCTAGCCAAAGGGCACTGTTTTAGTGAGGGTTCTCTAGAGATATGGCAGTGGAAGGGTGAGTTTACAGAGATATTCAAGAAGAGATTCATTAGAAAAATTGGCTCACGGAACTATGGCTGCTGAGGAGCGGCATAGTAGGCTGTCTAAAAGCTGAAGGACAGGGAGCTTGGCCGCGTGTCCCAAACTAAGTCCATCAGCCTTGGAATCAGGGAAGATGTTGGTACAACCTTCAGTGAGAGACTTGCTGGTACAATACATCCTGAAGGCTGAAGTCTAGGGCCTTGAGAGGCGAGAAAGGACAGGGGAAGGGTTTACCCCAGCCTATGGAAAGGACAGGGGAAGGGCTTACCCCAGCCTATGGAAAGGGCAGGGGAAGGGCTTACCCCAGCCTATGGAAAGGGCAGGGGAAGGGCTTACCCCAGCCTATGGAAAGGACAGGGGAAGGGCTAACCCCAGCCTATGGAAAGGGCAGGGGAAGGGCTAACCCCAGCCCATGGAAAGGACAGGGGAAGGGCTTACCCCAGCCTATGGAAAGGACAGGGGAAGGGCTTACCCCAGCCTGTGGAAAGGACAGGGGAAGGGCTAACCCCAGCCTATGGAAAGGACAGGGGAAGGGCTTACCCCAGCCTGTGGAAAGGACAGGGGAAGGGCTTACCCCAGCCTATGGAAAGGACAGGGGAAGGGCTTACCCCAGCCTGTGGAAAGGACAGGGGAAGGGCTTACCCCAGCCTATGGAAAGGACAGGGGAAGGGCTTACCCCAGCCTGTGGAAAGGACAGGGGAAGGGCTAACCCCAGCCTGTGGAAAGGGGAAACATCTCTTTTTTTGTTTCATCCCAGTCCCCAGTTGGTTGTGATACACTTACAGAAGACCTCAGTCTAAGGACTCATATGCCAGTCTGCTTCAGAAATACCCCCGAGACACCAGGGATAACCCTTCACCGACTCCCCACACTATATTTCATCTAGTCAAGTTGACGTGTGAAATTACCTTCACACTAAACTGAGCTACCTGCCCCCAAACCCTGCTTGTGTTTGCTCCTTGAGAACCCTGGCTACAGCCGCCTGTGCTAGATGTTGGGGGCACACTGGGGTGAGCAAGATTAAAGCCTTTTTTTTTTTTTTTTTTTTTTTTTTTTTTTTTGTAGCTCTTACATATGGCTTAGAAGAAATAAAAACTAAAAGAAGAAACGTGTAGAACTGGATCCTCGCAGAACATAATAATTGTGAAGAAAATGAAAGGGGATACTTTAAAAGAGCAGCTGGTACCATGGATAGATTGGTTCTCTGATTGACAGGTCAGGACAAGGATGGAACATTTGGGCTGAAAGCTGAGCAAAGGATGTGGGAGCCCACGGAACTGTGTTTCCATCTTGACTTAAGGTCAGAGTTCAGGCTTGTCAAGGCCAGATAACAGGATGCTTGAACTAGGGTGTGCTTACTGGATGCTTTGAGAATTAAGGAGGTAATTAAGTTGGTTTGTTCCTTGTACAAAGGTCAGGAAGGGAGACCCTCTGCCCTCCCCTTTTGCTTTGGGTATGAAAGGGCTATGGGAGATAAATGTGAGGTCGCAGCAGTATTCACTGCAAGCCCTCCCATCTCTAACTTCTGTCCTCTGTCTCTTTTCTTCCTTAGTCCTCACTTCCCTTCCCAGGCACCTTTGAACAGGCTGGTGGGCCTGACAAAAAGCCCCTAGGAAGACATGGCAACATGGTATAGACATTAGTGCAAATTCCAGCAGCAAAAAAAGTGTGGTAGAGACAACAACAAAGACAGAATAAACCCTGGAGTGTCAAAATACCTAGAAAATATCAAAGAATGTTCAGTTGACCTTGGACTTGAAAATAATATTTAAAACCAAGTCTTAAAAATAACACATCAAATTGTACTTCCTTAGGTTTTATGACATCTGCAGTACATTATGTATTAAGAACAAAAGCAGAGGCAAATAATAGCAAAATTAAAGCTACAGTGCATATAAAAATTGACAAAGTATTTTGCCTAGAACATGTAAATCACCCTTACAATCATTAAGAAAATCATTATTATGCATTAGTTTGTTTTCTGTTTTTAGAATAAAATTCATGATTCTGGGCATTTAAAGTAAATAGATTCGTCTACTTTAGAGTTTTGGAGACTTTAAAGTCCAAAGATGAACAGTTCCGTATTTTGGGATTCTGGTGAGGGTTCCTTAGCTGACTCACAGCATGGCAAAGGGCATCATGGTAGAAATAGATCTGATGAAGAAAACAGGAAACCAGAGATTTCCTTTTTTGCCAACATCCCCACCATTTCAGAGGGACAAAGCAGTTTCTCAGGAGAGTTAGTCCTTTCCCTGGGCTGTACCCCCCCCCCACTGTCCTCCTGTCCACACATGGCTCTTTATGCCTCTCAAAATTTCATCATATCAACATATCCATAAGAGGGACCACTCAGATTTCATTCAAACCATGAGATCCACAAATGAGAATGGATCAAGAATGTGGGCTTTTAATTTCTAGCTCCAAATGGTTAATTTCTATTAATTATTTGAATTATGAAAACTCACTACTTAAAAACTAGCTAAAAATAAAAGAAGTTTGAATGAAAGTATTCAGAACCAACTGCATTAGTGGATTATGCCGCCATGGGTTATTATTAAATGACAAACCCAGTACCAGATATGGGATAATGTATGGTCAAGTGTTAAAGAGGCCCTGGAAGTTCTCAAAATAATACATGATATTGCCATTGCCCTTGATTGCCCATCGGAACTAGATGGTAAGATGCCATTCCTGAAGATAACAGGTCACGCATATAGAGACATCAAGCTGGAATCGACCTGGAAATCCCTACTTGCTGATTAGCTTTCGCAGTGCTTGAAGGGATTATGCCATCCATTGGATCTGAAAAGTCATCAACAGTCACATCCAGCTGTGAACTATGAATTATAATTGCACTTGCCAGAGAAGATGTACCCACTGATGCGGTGATGCCACCAATTGTTATGGTAGTAACCAACCACTTTCTGATTGGACGTAAGGCTTGTTTCACAGGGCAGAATTCATGCCTGCTACCATAAACCTGATCAAAAGCTCATAGATAAAAAGATCATCATTACTGTTGGGGAGTCTACTAATGTTGTTTTTGCTAAATGCTCACACTGTCAAATTGGTTTCTAAATATTTATGTTCAGTAGTGATAATTTCATCATTGGTCAGGGGTACTTATATTGGCAGTGCACAGCGCTTAATGCAAGACTCATAATAGTCCAAGGGTGAGATAAAATGACTGCTTAGTGTCCAACACTAAACAGGACATCTATATCTCCTCCTAAAGACACATGCACTCACCCAAGTATGTATATACTCACACAGACACAGATACACATACACACACACAGAGAGAGAGAGAGAGAGAGAGAGAGAGAGAGAGAGCGCTCAGGAAACATCATGGAAGAGGAGGAAAAGAGAAGGCGGGGGATGCAGGACATTGAGGATGGCTATGACGTGCTATCTTCTGGATGTGACATGACTCTTGCACTTATGAAAGCATAGCAACTGTGGTTACCAGCATAGACCTGCACAAGACTGGGCATGTTAACATTTCAGTCTGGATGAGGAGAGAATCACACCTGACCCTTCCCTTAGCTAAGCCGATATTGACATTTAATGGCTGCTGGAGGCAAGAGAGACCGTTTTTTCTTCAGTGGTTTAAACACTGGTTAGCTTCTCAGAATCCAGGGAATAACACATTTACATCTAAGCAGTCTTTGAAAGAAAAAGTAGGAAGATGAAGCAAGAACCCACAAGTGCATTTAATCATTTACTGGGGGGGGGGGTTGCAATGGAAAAACAAACTCATGAATACAGAACAAAGTAGACATGGCTGCTGATCAGCTGCAATTGTCCTGTCCTTCTTCCCATAGGTGAAGAGGACTAACCGTAAGCTGCTTCTCTGCTACTTGCGCCGGCTCTGACCACCCAAGAGAGAGCACACACAACCCCTCCTCAGTTTTATCCGATCACATATTCAGAGAAAACTGTACCCATAAGGCTAGTCACTCCAAATGTCATTGGTTAAATGGATGGAACTCTCAAACATTTCCCCTTTCTTTCTAATTAAGGTTCTAATCCTAACATAGAACTATATACAATACGAACAACTATCAAGTATTGTCCAGAAGAAAGAAAAGGTAATAACACAAACAAAAATGAATCTATAACCAAGAACAACATCAAACAAGAAACACATTCTAAATGTCCAGAACACAGGTAATTGGCAAATTAAGAGATTACTCCAATAGCTGACCTATCCTAAAGAGTTCAAGTTTTGTACCTAATATGCCCTTAGCTAAGATACAAGAGGATTGTAACTATAACTATCTAGTCTTCAACCCCATCAGAGATCTGAGAATGAAAACAATATTACGTGAGTAAGCAATTTGGCTAGTCACCCCAAATTAATCGAGCTCCCACAACGGGAAGAGGTAAATTGGTAAGAAAAATGGTTCCAGAATGATGGAAAGGGAAATGGGCATGAATATCATCAAGGTACATTATGTCTATATACATGTATGTGCATATACATGTATGAAATATCCAAAGAAAAATAAAAAATCATTTAAAATATTGAATGAGCTTCTCTAAGGGTTGACACTTGAGACAATAAAAATGAGAGGAAAATTGATATTCCTTTTGACTTTTTTCCTTGCAGCTTTTTAAGCAGATAAAATAATCCACAATTTTAAAAGGAAGAGGGGCCCTATGAAGGGTTTGGAGAACAAGGGTAGAATATTTCAGGATAGCAATCTGATAGATGTCTGATTGTAATGCAAAGCACAGGGTTTTAAGGGATGTGGCACAACAATTTGAAATGATGCTCTTGAAGGCTTGTCTTTGAGCATCCTCACACCATGGGGCATCTCTTATGAGGATCCATTCCTGTCTTACCCATCCTGAGTAAGAGCCTATTAACAATGTTTTTAGTAATGTTTTGATTATTAGATGGAAATGATGAGCTAAACTGAAGGAAGAAAACTTTGTAAGGTCTGATGAAGGGGAATGCAGCCTCGCCAAAGAAGTGCAAAGAGTTTAATTATTTAGTTTGATATGATTTCTCTAACATAGAGAAAATAGGGAAATTTTGCATGGAAATTCACATATATTTATTTTTTTAATATACACCCTTATAAAATACACCTTTACCAATGCTTTTCTACTCTTCCCAATTGTCCCCTCCTCACCCCCCTCTCTCAGATCCACTGTTCTTCTTTCCTCTTCAGAGAAGAGCAGGTTTACCATGAGTATTGACAGAACGTGGTATAACAAGATAAATAAGACTAGACATAAATTCTCATATCGAATCTCAACAAGGCAATCCAGTAGGATGAAAAGATCCCAAGGTCAGGCAAAAGAGTCAGAGACACCCCTCTCCCAATGTCCCACATACATCCCAAGCTAAACAGTTACAGCATGTATGAAGAGGACATATGCAGGCTCCATGAACACTGTCTCAGTCTCTGTGAGCCCCTATGAGCCATGCTTAGTTGATTCTGTGGACCATTTCCTTGTGGCTCCTTTGAGTGCTCTGACTCCTACAATTCACCCCTCCCACCTCTCTTCTACATAGTTCCTCTCAACTTTGCATAATGTATGGCTGTGGGTCTCTATGTCTGCTCCCATCAGCTGCCAGAGGAAGCCACCGTGATGATGGATGACAATTGGGCTACAGACTGCTGGATATAACTGAATTATTAGGAAATATTTCATTGACCTTTTTTTCAGACTTGTTTGTTTCTACCCTGAGCCATCCAGCTTACAGTTTCTGGCCATCCAGGCATACTCTGAAATGGGCTCTATCTCCTGGGTTGGGCCTCAACTTAGACCAGTCATTGGTTGGTCATTCTCTCAAGCTCTGAGCCATCATTATCCCAGCATATCTTGAAGGCAGGACAGGTGTGGGTGGAAGAATGTGTGGCTGGGTTAGAGTCCCAATCCCACAACTGGGAGCCCAGCCAAGTTACTGAAAACAGCCATTTCAGGCTCTGTATCCCCCGTTACCTGGAATCTTCATTAGGGTCACCTTCACAGGTTCCAGGAAGTTTCCACTGCACTAGATTTCCGCATCACCCCCTAAATGCCCCCATTCTAGGCATCCCTCTCTCCCTCACCCTTTTATTCCCATCCCAAACAGTCCCAAGTCCATAAGCAAAATTTGATTCGATTTCCCTTTCCCAGGGAGAGCCATGCATCACCCACTCAAGGCCCCCTTGTTATGTAGCCTCTCCCTCTTGGTCTGTGGATTGTACCATGATCATCCTCAACAGCTAATATCCACTTATGAGTGAATACATGATTGTCCTCTGGGTCTGGATTGTCTCTATCAGGATGATTTCTTTTTCTAGTTCCATCTGTTCACCGGAAAATTTGATGATGTCATTTTTTTAACAGCTGAGCAATACTCCATTGTGTGGCTATACCACTTTTCTTTATTTATTCTTTTGGGAAAGGGACATCTAGGTTGTTTGCCGCCCCTGGATACTACAAATAAAGCTACTATGAACACAACTGAACAAGTGTCCTTATGGTAGGATGGAGAGTCTTTTGGGTATATGCTCAAGACAGGTATAATGACTCTTGAGGTAGATCTATTCCCAATTTTCTGAGAAACTGCCATATTGATGTCCAAAGTGGCTTCACAGATTTGCATTCTCATCAGCACTGAAGGAGTGTTCTTTTACATACCAAAATCTAGTTAGACCAGCACCATTTATTGAAGACGCCATTTTTGTTTTGTTTTGTTTTGTTTTGCCATTGTGTCTTTCTGGCTTGTTTATCAGAAACCAGGTGTCCAAATGTGTGCATATATATTTCTGGATCTTTGAATCTATTCCATTGGTCAATGTGGCTACTGTTATTCCACTACCATGTGTTTTTTCTAAATAACTATAGCTCTTTAGTACAGCTTGAACTCAGAGAGGGTGATATCTCCAGAAACTCTTTTATTGTACAAAATTGTTTCAACTATGCTGTTCTGGTTTTTTCGTATGAAATTGAGTATTGTCATTTTAAGGTCTGTAGAGAATTGTGTTAATTTTGATGGGGATTGAATTGAATGTATGGATTGCTTTTGGTAGAATGGCCATTTTTACTATATTATTCATACCAATCCATAGCATGGGAGATCTTTACAATTTCTAATATCTTCTTCAATTTCTTTCTTGAAAGACTTGAAGTTTTTGTCATACAAGTCTTTCACTTACTTGATTAGGATTACTCCAAGATATTTTATATTGTTTGTGGCAGTTGTGAAAGGTGTTGTTTTCCTGATTTCTTTCTCAGTCCATTTGTCATTGTATATAGGAGGACTACTACTGATTATTTTTTTCTTAGTTGATCTTGTATCCAGGCACTTCACTGGAGCTGTTTATGAACTGCAGAAGTTTCCTGGTAGAATTTTGGGGTTGATGATGTATGTATCATCTACAAATAAAAACACTTTGAGTTCTTCTTTTACAAATTTTATCCCCTTCATCTACATTGGTTGTCTTACTGTTTTAGTTAAAGCTTCAATACAATGTTGAATAGATATGGAGAAAGTGGAAAGCCTTGTCTTGTTTCTGATTTTAGTGGAATTGCTTTGAGTTTCCCTCCCTTTAATTAGATGTGGGCTGTTGGCTTGCTGAAATTGCATTCATTATATTTAGGTATGTTCCTTGGATCCATAATCTCTCCAAGACTTTTATCATAAAGGGGTTTTGGATCTTATAAAACATTTTCTCATCATCTAATGAGATGATCATTTTCTTTTTTCCAGTTTATTTATATAATGGACTACATTGACAGATTCTTTTATGTTGAGCCACCCCTGCATCTCTGGGATGAAGCCTACTTGGTCATGGTGAATGATCTTTTTGATGTGCTCGTGGATTTGGCTTCTAAGTATTTTGTTGAGTGTTTTTCAATCTATGTTCCAAGGGGAAATTGGTGTGCAATTCTCTTTCTTTGTTGAAGTTTTGTGTGGTTTGAGTCTCAGAGTGACTATGGCCTCATAAAATAAATTTGATAATGGAATAATTTGAGGAGTATTGACATTAACTCTTCTTTGAAAACCAGGTAGAATTCTGGTTAAAGTTGTCTGTCCCTAGACTTTTTTGGTTAGGAGACCTTTAATGACTGCTTCTATTTTCTTATGGATTATAGGATTATTCAAGCTATTTATTGATCTCGGTAAGTGGTATCTATCTAGAAAGTCATCCATGCAGCCAAACATCTATACACGTAAAATAGAAATGAGTAAAGTTTTAAGAAAACAACATGAACTGATGCTGCTTCTTTCTCATTTATAAGTTCAAGAAGTACTGTGTCAGTTATGGGAAATATTAACTTTGACCACTTGACTCAAGTACTGTCTTCCAGGCTTTTTATTACATTAACACAAGACAATGTCACTCAGGAATCACAGATAATAGGAAGTTATTGTTTTATAAATGATTAATATTGATTAATAATTATGTATTCTGCATATATGAATGTAGGCTGTACATGTGATCACATATGTATCTTGGTACCTGTGTGTGTGTGTGTGTGTAGATTAATATCAGGGGTCTGTTTGATTGCTCTCCACCGTATACCTATACAGGCAGGATCTCTATCTGTTTTGGTTAGTCAGCGTATTCTAAGGAGTCCCTTTCTCTGCCTCTAAGGGCTAGGATTATAGGCAGGTTGTCATGATGTCTTTCTACATACATCATGGGCATCTAACTTCTAATTAGGCTGGGGGTCCAGACTTATAATTAGTAAATACTCTTGATAGGATATTTTGACATTATGCAAACAGGCTATTTTCCCTCAAGCTCTCTCTTTCTTTTTAGACACTGATAAGCTAGATTTAAAGTGCTGCATTAAAAACACAACAAAATATCTGTAGAAATGGTTTCGCTATTAAAGGCTAGGCTAACAACCAAAAACACAACAAAAAATAGAGTTAGGGCAACTACAAAGAATAATCTATATGGAAGACTTGACAACAAGAGAATGAAAACATGTTAAGATCAGCATTCTATCATTGTTCTACTTGCTTTTTACATTCTAAGAATGATGTTTTGTTTTGTTTTTTCCGGAGGATGACAGCTATGTCCTTGACCACACTTGACAAGAAGCCTTGCACTTATGCTAAAAAACTGCAGAGTTGTTTTTCTTTTAATATTTAAACACATGTAATAAACTACACAATTTTCCAAGAAGAGAGGTACCCTGGTTAGCAATCAAAATGGTTTAAGTATAAATGCAATCCACAAGAACAGCAACAACCACAAAAACAGAGCAATTTTTCTCAATTAAAAATAGGTCAGTTGCTATTTCATTTCAATCCCTAATGAAGGGAGACTGTGGAATTTGCCAACTGTTTTCTACTGCATGTCCTGAGGAATCATAGGAAAAGCAGTCCACACACATCAGAATGGTATTTGCAGAGTGTAATACTAGAGTGACAGAACTGAGTTTGATCACTACACTCAAATTCCTGTGTATCAAATGGTTACATCTTAATCATTTATACATAGCATAAAAATAGAGAAGAATGCATTGAAAATGATCTCATGTTTTGTTCAGAGATAAGAGGGTTAAGCATTCTTCTATCGTGTTCTGGAGGCAGGTTGTTGTTACCACACTCTGCTTGTGATGGCAACCATACTCTGGTAGTTTTCAAAGCTTCATTATGAAGAGGATGCTGAAGGCCATCACTATAAAGCATATACTCTTACTCACCAACTTGGACACACTTCCAAAGTATTCCCAATAGTCCAGTTTAATTTAGTTCTAGAGACTGCATGCCAAGGATTGGAAACAAGCACATATACACCTAAGCATCGAGGTTTCAGTCAACAGACTCTGGAAATTGAAATGGCAGATATGTTAAGGCTGGAGCTGGTCCAGCCACATCTTCCCTCAAGCTCTTGCTTAGGAATTTTAATAGCTACCATTGTGTCTTTTGTAAGTTTTTTTGTGATGTTTATCTAGTAACAATCTTTCTTTTCTCCCATTTTTATTTATCCATTGGAATTCTTCTGCAAGAAAGAGTGCCATGAGCAAACAATCAGGAATATTTATCCATGGGCTAAAGAGAAATGACTCAGCAGTTTACAGCTCTTGCTGCTCCTGTAAAGGATCTGACTCCAATCTCCAGCATCCACACAGCAGTTCGCCGCCATTTGCAATTTTATTTCTAGCGGATCTGCAAGCACTAGGTACACATGTGGTACACACACATGTATCAAATAAAATAAAGTTTTGTTTTAAAAAAATGTATTTGTCAACATATTTTCAAAGCCTTTAAAGACTCGGTTCTTAGATAATTAATGCTATAAATTCGTGAATCGTTGTCATATACATAGACTTTAACTCTATAGCACTGGAAATACCTACCTGTAAAAGTGTTCATTTCAGTATTATTCATAGTGGCGATAATTAAAGACAACTACAGTGGCCATCCAGAGGGTTGCTTTATAAGTGTTGTAGTATAACCATGTCTCAAGTTGGGTTCATACAAAGACGAGACTGAAAACACTCCAGTGTTTTTATGAAAGGACAGGACCAGGGATCAGGTTGAGGAAAATTTAAATTGAGCTTACACCTCATCTCATCTGATCCGACAGAGTATCTGAGGCATCATGGAGCCAGCAGGCCAAGCTTCCATACCCTCATAGTCAATCATCATTGTAGATTATTGTGAGACCAGCTGTAACTATTGAAATCAATACAAACAAACAAATCTTACCATTTTAATATTTCCCCATTTATTATTTTACATGCATGGGTGTCACCATATGTGTTCAGTGCCCCTGGAGGCCATAAGAGGATGCTGAGTGTCCTGAGTCTGGAGTTGCAGGTGGTTGTGAACTGCAATGTAGATGCTGAAATTGAACCCATGACCTCCAGAAGTGATTTTAATCACTAAGCCATCACCCAACAGCACCCAGCCATCTCCAGACCACAGCTAATCTCAGCATTCAAGAGATGTGGGCTATATAAAAAGACTATCTCACAACTCTCCTATCTTACACACACACACACACACACACACACACACACACACACACCACACTGCATAACCATGCAATTCTCCATAACATGTTTTCATGATATATTCAGAAACAAAAAACTTGGTTACTTTTCTGTCCTACCAGTCAGTTCCCAAATAACCACACAGGGATTTATTATTAATTATAAACCCTCGGCTGATAGCTTAGACTTGTTTTTTTTAACTAACTCATAACTTAAATTAACCCATTTCTATTAAACTATGTGCCGCCCCAAGACTTGTTTACCCCAACTCTGTACTTTTCATGTTGCTTCTTCCAAGTCTGGCTCATGATTCTGACTCCCTGATTCTATCCCTTCTTTCAGCATTCACTCTGCCCCGAAAATCCTGCCTAGCTATCAGCCAATTAGCTTTTCATTAACAATGAGAGCAACACATCTTCACAGTTTACAGAAGATTATACCACAGCACCGTTATATACATACAAGTTTGTTTTTATGTATGAAGGGGAAATCCCAGAGGAATGTAACATTTTTTAACACTATTTCTGGCAGTGTCTCTTAGAGCTGAGCAGACCCTCAATCAGCACCACCTTTGGTTAGAAACTCCTGTGAATTACTTTAATGAAGTGAATATGTGTTACATTTGTTTATGCTGTATTTGTTCAACTATGTAATGATGTGTTGCTGTTTCACATTGCCTGCCTAAGACACCTGATTGATCTAATAAAAAGCCAAATGGCCAATAGCTAGGCAGTAGGGGGATAGGTGGGGCTTGTGATTTATTTTTAGATCATAAAGGACCGTTATTTTGAATTTCTGCCTGCCTTTCTACTAACCCTGATGAGGATCTTTATAATAATCGTAAACATGGAATATGATTTCTCTAGGATGCAAACATACCATTTAGGAGCTGTATTTGAGTTTTATCCCTTGACGATGGGATTAAAGACATACATTATCACCACTATGTTCACTTAACTATAGAATTTAGAAAACAACTAACGTATGGATCCATTCGTCTGTGCTGGGAGTAGAGGCATGGGCTATCACTGTCCTGGTCAAATATTTTATTTCAACTCCAAGTCAACCTAACTCTCAGATATTTAGAAAACAAGCTTGAACTGTACTAACCCTTTGAATTTACTTAAAACATTTTAAATCTCTTGATTGCATTATTAATACCAAACAACAAAATATCCTTTTTATTATAGAAGAAAAATCAAAAGCTTGTGTCCAAGAAATCATGGACCACATGGCAATCTACAGCCTAACACTCTAACATGGAATTAAAACATGTGGCTTAAGAAAACCCATTTATTAATTTATGCCAGCAAGGCAAGTACATGTTTAGTAAATTAACATTAGAATACACTATTACTTTTACTTTTTCATACCTGATCAAATGAAAGGCATTTGTTAGTCTTTATAAATTCAGGACATCTCTCCTGTTCAGGTCTAATTTTTATTAATCTTGATGGTATCCATAGCTCTCCTGTGATGACAAAAGCAAAACCTCTTCCCCAACACATATCCTGGTTCCATTCTGAGGTCAACACACCTTTAAAGTCTACAGGCTGATTTCGTTCTGGACGTTTTCATTTTTCTTTTTGTTTTTACACTATGCAATGTCTTTCTGCAGCTGTCACTACTTTCTCATTAGCATTGGAATAATTTAAAGTTAATAAAGCACTGTGTAATCTCTCTTTGGGGGTCATCATCACCCCTTTCTGTTTATTAAGTATATCTTTTTAAAAATATTTCTTATTTAAATGTTTTTACATGTCAATTCCAGTTCACTCTCCTTCCACTCCTCCCCTACCCCCCACTAATCCCCTATTGCATTCCCTTTCTGCTCTCCAAGGGTGAGGCCTTCCATGGAGGATCTTCAAAGTCTGTCATATCATTTGGAGCAGGGCCTAGACCCTTCCCCATGTGTCTAGGCTGAGGGATTATCCATCTATGTGGAATGGGCTCCCAAAGTCCATTCATTTACTAGGGATAAATACTGATCCATTACCAGAGGCCTCATAAACTGCTCAGTCCTCCTAACTGACACCCATGTTCAGGGGGTCTGGGTCAGTCCTATGCTGGTTTCCCAGCTATCAGACTGGGGTCCATGAGCTTCCCCTTGTTCAGGTCAGCTGTCTCTGTGGGTTTCTCCAGTCTGGTCTCAACCCCTTTGCTCATCACTCCTCCCTCTCTGCAACTGGATTCTATGAGTCTGGCTCAGTGTTTAGCTGTGGGTGTCTGCTTCTGCTTCCATCAGCTACTGAACGAAAATTTTAGGATGGCATAGAAGATAATCATCAGTCTCATTATCAAGGAAGGGCATTTAAGGTAGCCTTTCCACTATTGCTTAGATTGTTAGTTGAGTTCATCATTGAAGGTCTCTAAACATTTTCCTAGTGCCAGATTTCTCTTTAAATCTATAATGGCTCCCTCTATTATATCTCTTTTCTTGCTCTCCTCTATTCTTCCCCAGACTCCATCTTCCTGCTCCCTCATGTCCTCCTCTCCCCTTCCCTTTCTGCTGACTCCTCCTCCCCTCCCACCCTGCTCCCAATTTGCTCAGGAGATCTTGTCCTTTTCTCGTTCGCCTGGGGACCATGTATGTCTCTCTTAGGGTCCTCCTTGTTTCCTAGCTTCTCTGGCAGTGTGGAATGTAGGCTGGTGATCCGTTGTTCTATGTCTAAAATCCATATATGAGTGAGTACATATCATGCTTGTCATTTTGTGACTGGGTTACCTCACCCAGGATGATTTCTTCTGGTTCCATCCATTTGCCTTGGAATTTCAAGATTCCATTGTTTTCATTTGTTTGTTTTGTTCCCTCCACCCCGCTGAGTAATGCTCCACTGAGTAAATGTATTACATTTTCTTTATTTATTCTTCAGTTGAGGGGCATCTAGGTTGCTTCCAGGTTCTGGCTATTACAAATAATGCTGCTATGAACAGATGTGCTTGTTACATTAATGTGCATCTTTTAGGTATATGCCTAAGAGTAAATTGCTGGATCTTGTGGTAGACTGATTCCCATTTTCCTGAGGAACTGCTGTACTGATTTCTAAAGTGGCTGTACTAGTTCGCACTCCCACCAGCAGTGGAGGAGTGTTCGCCTTTCTCCACATCCTCTCCAGCATAAACTGTCATTGCTGTTTTTGATTTCAGCCATTCTGACAGGAGTAAAATGGTATCTTGGAGTTGTTTTGATTTGCATTTCCCTGATGGCTAAAAATGTTGAGCACTTTATTAAGTGTCTTTCAGTCATTTTAGATTCCTCTATTGAGAATCCTCTATTTAGTTTTGTACCCCACTTTTTAATTGGATTATTTGGTGTTTTGGTTTCTTAAGTTCTTTGCACATTTTGGAAATCATCCCTCTGTCAGATGTAGGGTTGGTGAAGATCTTTTCCCATTCCGTGGGCTGCTGTTTTATCTTGTTAACAGTGTCTTTTACCTTACAGAAGCTTCTCAGTTTCAGGAGGTCCCATTTATTTCAGTGTCTATGCTCCTGGAGTTATGTTCAGGAAGAGGTCTCCTGTACCAATTCATTTAAAGATACCTCCAACTTTCTCTTCTAAGAGGATCCGTGTAGCTGGATTTACATTGAGGTCTTTGATCCACTTGGACTTAAGTTTTGTGTATGGCAATAGATATAGATCTATCTGTACTCTTCTACACACAAGGATCCAGTTATGCCAGCACCATTTGTTGAAGATGCTTTCTTTTTTCCATTGTATAATTTTAGCTTCTTTGTAAAAAATAAGGTGTTTGTAGGTGTGTGGGTTAATATCAGGGTTTTCAATTCCATTGGTCTACCCGTCTATTTTTGTGCCAATACCAAGCTGATTTCAGGACTATAGCTTGAAGTATGGATGGTGATGCCTCTGGAAATTCCTTTATTGTACAGGGTTGTTTTTGGCTGTACAGAGTCTTTTGTTTTTCCATGTATAGTTGAGTATTATTCTTTCAAGGTCAGTGAAGAATTGTGCTGGGGTTTTGGTGGGGATTGTATTCAATCTATAGACTGCTTTTGGCAAGATTTCTAATTTTACTATGTTGATCCTACCTATCCAAGTGCATGGGAGATCTTTCCATTTTCTGGTATCTTCTTTAATTTCTTTTTTGAACCTCTCAAAGTTCTTGCTATACAGGTCTTTCACTTGTTTGATTAGTGTTACCCCAAGATATTTTATGTTGTTTGTGGCTATTGTAAAGGGTGATGTTTCTCTGATCTCTTTCTCAGCTCATTTATCATCTGTATATATTAGGGCTACTGATTTTTTTTTTTTTTAGTTAATCTTCTATCCTGCCACTTTGCTGAAGGCGTTTATCAGCTGTAGTAATTATAGAATCAACCTTGACAGAACTTAAAGCACTTGCCCATTGAAATCCTGAATATGTATCTATGGTATGGTGTACATATTTTAATTTACTAAACATTACAAAATGAAACACATCCATTTGCCAAATTTAATTTCTTAAGGTACCTTTTGGGTACCTTTCTGCAGGTAATGGAGTTTAGTCATACAAAGAATGAGTAGGACATTTGCTATAATTTCCCTGACTTGTTGCCAAATGAGAAAAAAAATCTTTCTTCAGACCTGTACCATTAACAAGGTGTTTCTTTTGGAACTCTGAGGCTTCTAGCACATCTCCTACCAATTTCATCATTACCTTGTATAGACTCATGTGGGAGCTGATACGTGTTATATACAAGGTATGCTTTCTATTTCTCATTATTCGTTGTAGTTAAATAAATAGCAAAGTTAATTCTGAATCATCTGGAATCAGCTCAGCAGTTTTGATATGTAAAAGAACTCGTTCTGCATGTTGAGAGTCAGTAATTATGTTAAGAGGCTCTGGAAAATCTAATAATTCCATGAGAATAGCATGTAATTCTGATTTTTGAACTGAATCATAAGGGCTTTTAGCCATTTATCTTATTTTTCCTGATTTATAATCTGCCTTTCCTCATTTATTTGCATCAGTTTAGAATGTAGGGGGTCCCAGAAATTGGTGTTCTTCTCACTATATGAGGAAGAACCCACTTGATTCTTTTTTTGAACTGGAGTCTCTAGCTTTTGGAATGATTGTTACTAATCTCTCCCAGGAGAAGCTGTGGCCAGATTAAAGGTGTGCCTGCCAGCCTTAAGGTTTGGATTAAAGGCTTGTTGTCTTTTTGCCTCATGGTCTAGACCTCAAGTTGACAACCAAGAAAGCCACCCCAAGAAGTCAGGCTGGTATTTACTTTGATGACGCTGTCAATAGTCAGAAGCACAAAGGGTTTGGGGCTTATGGGTACATTTGCTGTCTTGATCTCAGGCGTGTGTGTGTGTGTGTGTGTGTGTGTGTGTGTGTGTGTGTGTGTGTGTACCTAGCCCCTAACTAGTTATATTTAGTGCTGTAGTAATAAGTTATACTTAGTGTGTTTCACTGGAAAATAAATGTCATTAAAATACTGTAACCATGCGAGGGAAAGTGTATTGCTGGGAATCAGACCTCTTTGGGAGCTCTGAGGCTAGTTAAGTTGGGTTGTTTTCTTCTTTGTTAGTTAACTGGCTTTTTAAACATCACAGTCTACCAATCCCAAAGACAGAGATGGCGATTCAGTAAGCAGATGTCTGCAGGCTGATTTAGTGACAGCCCCCAAGTGCGGGTTGACAGCAGTACTCGAGATGCTGCATTTGACCTATCAAAGGGAAATGTAGCATCCGGTCCCTTCAGCCTGCTCCCCAGTTTGGGGCATAGTGAATAAGTGGCATAGCAGCCATCCACAAGGCGACATTGGTCTTCAGTAGCATTGGGAAGCAAATTATTATCTCACAGGGTCAGTTATGGGCAGAAGATGAATAAGAGTTCTGGTTGACCCACAGAACCTCAAGGAGGCTGCATTCAGCCACACATTCCAATCACTAAATATTCCCACACACTAAACTTCCAGCAAGTGGCATTTTATGCTTTGGATTAGATCAAGCTGGCCTATCAAATATGACAGCAATGGGTCTTTTAATCTGAAAACACAGCTAATAACTCCATGCAGAGAGAGAAAAAGGACAAAGAAAAGGAAATAATTGTCTCCAACTTCTGTGTTTATTTACTGGGGGCCTAATTGCTGAGACCCAGTGTGTGTTATACAAGCAGACTGCTAGAACTGTACCCAAAGCCCTGGTTGCCTACTATCTCTCTATTAACAAAACCTTAAAAAAAAAAAAAAATAGTACTCACTAGTTCAGTATCTTTCTGGAATTCGTAACTCTCTTATTGTGCCGTTATTATCAGAAGATTTTCCATAAAATTATCCCAATATTAGTTAAGTTGTTTTCCTAAAGTGTACATTTTGGCAATATATCCTTACCCCCAGCCCCCTGCTTTGGGCTGTGTGACAGGCTACAAAAGAGACCCAATACGATGTAGACCTCTCACTCAGGACACGTTTCTTAGTTTCTGGCCTTCTGACCTTGCAGGAGCTGCTTGGAAGTCAGACACTTGGCAAGGAACCAATCAGAAGTTAGCTGGCAGGCTCAGGACATGTTTTACCATAAAACTGGTATAACAGCATGGCATGCAGAGCATAGCATCTGCCTTGGGAGGGCCTATAGGCCATAGCAACCAGTTGACCAATCAACACAGGACAGGTCACCCAACCCCAGAAGCTCACCAATCCTGAGATGGTTGCCTACCCCCTAGACACTCCCCTTGCTCCTCTCAATAAATTCCCTGCCTCACAGCCCCTCCAGGTCCTTCTCACAGGGGCTGCTTTGTTGGACAGGCAGGGACCCAGTTAAGACAGTTGACTTGTTAAACAATAAAAGACTCTGTTTTTGCATCAGAATGGGTCTCTTGGTGGTTTGGGGGTTCAGAATTTGGGCACAACATTTCTAGTAGATGGGCTTTCATATTTGATCACAACGTATTTGGTTGGGTGGTCTTATATATTTCAAACTTTCCATTTTATTGATCGCAGAAGCAACATTTGACCTAGGCTCTCTGGAAAAGTTGAACATATTTTGACCCTTAGAAATATATTACTCTAGGAGAAACCAATCTAAGACTCTGGTCTTTCAAGAGGCAGGTACATGAATGTCTAGAGAAAAATAATACTTCCTAAAAATAGCTATTATTTGCAAATTTTACATGACATTTTTAAAAGAAATATACCATTGGGAGGAATAAAGTAATAATGTGTCACTCTGATAAAAATTTAAAGTTTAAAATTGGTTTCTTATCTAGTAGCGCTGGTCATTTAAATGTTAATCTACTTCTCTGTTTAGCATTGCAATAGAACTGGCCTCCTCCAGACCCCAGGCAGAGCCCAGTGGCTCTGTCCTTCAGAGAAAACTTAATCCTGCCTGAAACTGCAAGCAGCCTCCAAATACTGTTATCCTAATCCAACTTTCATGTATAGCTCACAGAATGCTAATTAAATTCAACTTGTAAATTACATGTTTATTCCACTGAATGAGAGAACCATGCATTTTTATTTGACTAATATTTAGACAGGCATGAATGGATAAGTTCCTTAACAATATTTTGTCACAGCTACTTTTATAGGAATAGTAGGTAATGATGGTAATTCATTACTGAGATATACAGAGGTTTTATTTGGAAATACACACATGAATTATTGACCTGAGAAGTGGACACACACATCAGTGACGAGGTTTATTACTCCCCAATCCTAGCCAAATATGATAATTGGGAGTAAGGTGACATCTATTCAGCTCTGGGTTAGAACAGAATTAATGAACCTATCAAGACAAGAGTATGCCCTTCCCCATGTGTCACTTAAAAATTCACATGTTGAAACTTAACCACTATTATGACATTCTTAAAAGGGTCTTAAGTAGCTTTGTTAGTGAAGTTGGGAGTATTCACTTCTTCTACCCTCCCCCCCCCCAGAAATGTAAGCAATACGTTTCTATTGTTCTCAAGTGTCACAATCTATCAAGAACAGACCATGACAGAACTCAACATTTTAGTCCTTAGGACTTTCCATTGATGCAGAAGGTTGTCCCTGACTTGCTGTGGCGCCGTCTCATTTTCCACCAAGGGTCCTAAGTGGCACACAGGTCTCACATGTCAACAAATTATTCAGTCACATGAGTACCATTTTAATATATCATTTCCCCCAGACTTTTATGCAGCTGTCTATCTGTACTTTCACTTTATTTTGTGTGTATTTAGAATACATAACACAGGGTGTGTAAGTGTGTGAGCATGCATATCCATGAAAAGGGAAGAGCAAGATGGGAATGTCCTCCTCCTCTAGCGTGCTCATGTTGCACTGAGACAGGCTTTTTCACCAAACCAGAAGCTTAGCCCTTCTGGCTAGACTGGGTGGCCTTCGAGCTCTCTGAATAATCCTGTCTCCACCCTGAGATGTTGGGGTTCCAGCCACAAGTAACTATATCTGGCTCTTTATATGGGTGCTGGGGATTTGAACTCAGATCCTCATGCTTCAATGTTAGCTGGCTGAGCCATCTCCCCCAACCCATTCTGAATGGGTTGAATTTGAATTAAGGATGGCTCTTATTACCAACTTCATTCTTTTATACACACTTCCACCTCCATAAATTTAGTAGACCTTAGCCTGAGACAATCAAGGGCTCTATCTCAGCAATATTCATAATCAAAAGCACCTTCATGGGATCTCATTTAATTTACAGGCTTTTTATTCTCTTCGGGGTCTTGTTTTCTTGCCCAGCCTGGCCTAGACTCCTAGATTCCAGGGCTTCTCCTTTCTCAGCTTTCTGAGCAGCAGCGATTGCAAATACATGCTAAAGAGCCTGGGTGACTCTTTTAATTTTGAAAAAGCCACCAAGTAATCATGAAGAGGGCTGTGTGTCAAAGTTCTCTTCTAGTCTAGAAATCTGTGTAAAAGGTAAGTGTTGTCCATTAACCCTTGACTTGGACAAAGCTCCTGAGACTTACTCTAAAACCATCCCGGATTTTGTCGGTTACCAAAGCATCTTGAGCGGGATTTAGTAGCAAGCTCTCTGCCCAAGGGAATGAATCATTTATTATCACAGTTAAAAAAAAATTGGGGTGCACTATTAAGAGAACTAAATTTTTTAATACCAAATACAAAACAAAACAAAAAACGGGGAGAGGATTTCATACTATCTTGAGGAACTTGAAAATAATTTTAATTAATTATTACACAAATAAAACTTGTGTGATATTTGTTTTGAGGTAATTTTGCTATAGCTACTATATTCATCCTCAAAAGTGGTAAAGATTAAGATATATTATTCATATTTTATCTTTATTAATGCATTTTATCTTAATTATATCATTTTCACCCTCCTATATTCATTCCCTCTCCCTCTCTCTCTGATTCATGACCTCTTTGTTTAATAATAACTGTTTCCATATATATATATGTATGTATATGTGTATGTGTATACATATATATATGTGTGTGAATAATATATAAATACAATCTGTTGAGTACACTCAGTGTTGCTTGTATATGTGCTTTTAGGGCTGACTGCTTTGTATTGGATGCCCATTTAGGGGCTCATCTTGAGGAAGTCTGATTATTCTTCTCTCAGCAGTCTTTAGCTGTCTATAGCTCTTCCTCTAAGGGTGGGGCCCCACAAGATTCTCCACATCCAAACTGGCATGTGAACTTGTGTTCTCTTTGGGAAGGCCGTGTTGACATTTCATGGGTGTAGTTTCCCTAACATATCTAGAAGACACAATCTGTCCACAGATCCTCTGACTCATAAGGTGAAGTCCATTCTCCCCTTCTTTTGCAATGGTCCCCAAGTCTTAGATTTAAGGGTTCTGTTTTAAATATAGCAATTAAGGATAAGCACCACACAGCCAACTGTACTTTGCACTTTGAACAGTCGTAGATTTCTGTAATAGTCTCTGTCCCCTACAACATAAGGGGTGAGAACTACACTCTGTGGGCATAAGGCTAAGTATTTAGAGCACAGTTGGGACTATCTGTGTTAGGAAAATGGCATCAGTAGGTCCTCTCTAAGATCCATGAACACACTATCTACAGATTTTACTGTTTACAGTGTCAGACATGATCTTTCCTATGTCAAGTAGGACTTAAGTCAAATTAAACAGCTGTTGGTTAATGCTTTGGTACAAGTTGTCACCATGACACTTTTAGGAATCTCTTGTCTTGTTGGTCACTGTGTTCCCAGGCATCACACCTGGGAAGGACCATTGATTCTTTCTGCCTTTGGCAGCTCACATCACCTCTCTGGTACTATGAAAGCTAGTGCTCAAGGAGGAGACTTTGGGTCAGATGTCCTTCAATCTGTAGTTAGACTTTACTTTTGTGCTGCAAGCTCACAAATCATGACATGGAGACTTAATATTATGAAAGCTTGGCCTTACAGTAGGCTTTCCCCCAACTAGTTCTTACAGCTTAAATTAACCCATCTCTATATCTCTATTAATCTGTAGTCTGGCTCGTGGCTCGGTTACCTCTCCTCTCTACCATATGTTTAACTTCTTTGGTGTCTCTCTCATGCCTAGATTCATCCCAAGTATCTCTGTATGCCTGGAAGTTCTGCCTATTCTCTCCTGATGGGGGAAGGCTACCAGACCAGGAGAATTCCGGAAAACCCAGGCAGACAGGAATCACGGTGCTGCCAAAGGAATAACAACATGCTGGGGTATTATCGGGTAAGCCACAGCCTTGTGGAAATACATAGATTAGTAGAAATGGGTTAATAATTAAGAAAGTTCTAGCCAATATGTAGCCCAAGCCACCGGCCAACAGTTTTATAATTAATATAGTGTCTGTGTGTTTGTTTGGGGGTTCAGGGCAGTGGGACCATGCCAGAAAACTCATGCTTACACTCTCTTCTGTCTAGCTGTCAGCCATTCAGCCCTTTATTAAACTAACCACTAAACACATCTTCACAAAGTGTAAGCAACTGTTCTGAAACGTCCAATCTCTTTCTATTATGGGTAATAATAATAAGATATAATCTGCTGTTCTAAAGAGAATTTATTGGTTCCTTGACTTCAAAGAGCAAGAGTTGACCTAGCTTTGGTTAACACTCGCCTGAGGTCACATGGTGCCACTAGGTGCTGTCTGTTTCTCACCATCCATAATAATTGACCACTGTCAATTTGTCTGGGTCACACTCCTACCGCCACAGCTAGAACAGCTTCCGCTACCACGACTTCCCTGCCAAGATGAGCTGTACCCTCAATCTGTGAACCAAATAAGCCCTGCTTTCTTTTAGCTGCTAATAGTAAAATAACTAACATACAACTCCTGCCCTTGCCGTCGCCCCTTCTCATGGCAAGGCTGCTTCAGGCTGCAGCATGGAGTGACTCCAGAAACTCTACCCCTTCCTCATCATTAGTGACAAGTTTGACTGAAAGAGAGGCTCTGCATCCATGATTGCTGGAAGGAAAGCTTCAACACAGAGTTATAATGACACAGACCTATCCCTGAATTCCATCCCAAAGCAGGGCTCTCCACTGAAAAGTGGGAAGCCAGGAATGTATTTCAGAACCCAGAATGCAAGGCCTTCTTGATTCCATAATAAGAACCAGGGGCTAAAGGTTGAAGGAGAAGAACCATCAGCATAGAGAAAGGAAACATTGTGTGTGTGTGTGTGTGTGTGTGTGTGTGTGTGTGTGTGTGTGTGTGTGTGTGTAAGAAGCTAGAGTTTTAAAAGTTGAAATATAGGCCTCTCTTTTTATTTATAATATTCAATATTACCTTGTTGAAAGAAAGCATCTGAAATCTAACAATTAGCACCTCATTGAAATCGAAATAGTATAGATTTAGTGGACCAATGTTAAATTTTCAAAATCAAACTCAAGAACGCACAAAAGACTAAAACAAAAAGTTAAAGGCATGCAAGTTCATGAATAAAAGTCAGAGCTACCACCTGTCTCTCACACACTTTGTTCATGTACCTTAAGAGAAAGCATTCATGACCACTTTTAATGAGGTTTTCACAGTTCATTTAAGGATAAGTAAGTTGAAAATTAAGATGAGACCCCCATATGGGGCAAGAGTTCAAGAGTGGATGAATTATCACCATTTTCCATTATTAATACATTCATTTTCTCCTGTGTCAAATTATAATGTCACAGTGATCAAAAATAACGGGTGACTGGGGGTAAGGGTAGCAGGAGCAAATCCAGGTTAGGAAAATCAGATTCATGCTAAAATGATAATGTAGCAAATACTTATGCATTGGGTGAAAATATAGAAGCAGTAAACCCACAGCACATCTACTGCTACTAAGCATGCATATTTTATTTCTTTAATGCTGCCCCTGTCACAGTGTGTCCATTGCAAAGCCTCATTACTTTTCTCACAGCCCCCACTTCTAATTGGATTTTGTGATCTTATCACCCAAGGCACACAGGACTTGGGGCACACTAAGGTGACTTGTGAAAGTCTGACAAGAGAGAGGCAAAGTCATAATCAAAGGGTAACACAGTCTGTCATCTTTAAAAATCTACACTGAAGGTCATTTCTCAGCTATTCCTCCTTGGGAACAGGGCAAGTTTACTGTTGGCATTACTAAATATTTACGTGACCACTTGCAGATGACTTAAAGTCTTCAGACAATCCAGACATGCTCTCTCTTCTAAGAATTGGCTTGGTGAAATGGAATCCCTTTTACAGTTTACAGATTGAGGGCCCAGATCAGGCAGGGGCAGTGTATGTATCAAATGCCAGTATATCTACCAAGAAACAGAAAACCTCTGAGAACTGTGAGTAGGACAGAGAATCTGGGACGGAGTTGCTTTAACTATGCAATTTATAAAACTCGAATGAAAGCAGATCTGGTTCTGCTGTTCTCTGCCCTATTGATTATTCAAATGTTCATGCTTGTTCTAGGTGATCTTTCAGTATTATTTGTCTGGCTTTGTGAACTCTGATCTGTTAATTGATCTCTCCTCTCATCTTAGGGCTATGGTGAATTAATTCTTCTTTAAATGTCCTCATTTTATGGCAGTGTGGAGGAAGCAGATACCAGTGTGGATATTTAGGTGGCCAGCTTCCATAACTTTCTTTATTAGTGAGTGATGGGACATGTCCTTCTGTAAATATGTTTCTCTTATTGGTTAATGAATAAAGCACTGTTGACAAGTAGGAAAACAAGATAGGTGGGACTAGGAGACAAGGAGGATTCTGGGAAATGTAGTGGAGTTGCATTGTGATCTCAGGAGGAGAGGACATGAGTCTGGCATTCTTGGTAAGATAAGACCATGTAGAAATACATATATTAGTAATTATGAGTTAATATTTAAGACAGAGCTATCCAATAAGAAGCTCTAGCCATTGGCCAACAGCTTTATCACTAGTAGAGTCTCTGTGTGCTGTTTTGGGACTGACATAGCTGTGGGACCAGGCTGGGGGGAAAGTGCTCATAACAAGTGAGTTTTGCTCTGGGCTGGAGGCACATGTCATTGACAGTGGAAGAGCTGATGGACACAGAGAAGTACTGGGTCCATTGCTTTGGTAAGGCCAAAGGTTCCCAGAATAATATTTTACCATATAGTAAGCCCATCCCAGTGAATAAAGCAACCATTCAGTCCCAACATGTTGTAGTGTAGAGGAGCTTTATGCAACCAAACAACTCTAAGTAAATACCAGGAACTCAGTCTCTTAAATTCCTGCAGTCTGGTGCATCTGCACACAGAGAACCTCTGCTTACCTCACTATGTGAACAGCATCCTTCCTTCCTCTCTGATGTTTCCACTGCCGATTATCCTCAGCTTCAGGACTCACATGCCAGGACATGCCATATCACTTCTGCACACTTAGAAGCAGTGTCAGCAACACTCCAGTTCATACACGTCTGTTAGGGCAAAGAAGTTCCCATATTTCTCAGCATATCCATGATAAAATAACATCCAACTTTTTTGAGGTGCACTCCAAGGAGTCCATATAGAATCACATTTCAGATTAACTATGACAATCCAAAACTATTAAGAGATGAAGTGGTACTTTCCATTATGTATGGTAAGAGAAGTTGGTTTTATTGTGTTTTGAGACAGGATCTCATGTAACCAGAGCTGGCCTTGGACCTTTAACTTCAAATCCTCCTGTCTCTACCCCATAAATGCTGGGGTTATAGAGTAGGCTACCACAACTTGCAGTGCCAGGATGGATGTTAGGCACACTGCCAACTGAGCTACATTCCCAGCCCTGGAGATAGAATTTTTATATAGGATAATGAGCAGAGTTCATTTAATTACCCTACAGTTGTTATACACAAAGGATGGAGAGACATGGTTTTTACTTCCCAAGGTCTCCTAGGAATGTTCTTCGACACATATTGCTCTATGACTGTTATACTGATTAACCACCAACAGTGCACATTCTGTATTTTATAATTCCTGTTTTAAATTTACTGTATATAATTTTTAAATATTTACTTCCTTCTTTTGTTCTTTCTCCTATTGCTTTGAGCATTTTTCACAAATGGTCATATACGAAAAGTTTTCTGAAGTAAATTTCAAATTCAGATCCAAAGTATCTTTCTTGGGAACTTGATTCATAGTCCCTTTGTTTGATGTCTGCTCTTTTGATCTGTACCATGTCACATACTAGCCCGAATTCATAGTCATTGGAAAAAAAAAAGACTTGTTGCTGTCACAAATATACTTTTAAAAATATGTTAGAGTGTCTTGGGTAGGAGTTCCCAATACCATCTAAAATTCTGTCTGATTTTTTTTTTTATCTCCCTTACTTTCATGTCTATTCATCTGTCATTTACCATGCTTTTCAGTGAATATTTCAAAAAAGAGCCAAAGAATGTATCTAGTGATAAATTTGATCCATACTTACCAAGCAAAATTTTATATTTAAATAAAATTTAAAAAACAATAGGAAAACATGTTTAAAATTTTCAACTGTAAAGTCTTAACACTATATACCTAGAAGTATACCTAGAAGTAAACCAAATATTAAAAATGTAGTTTCTACTGTCAATAGGACAAAAAGGCAGTCCACACAGAACAAGAAAATATTTTCACCAACTCCACATCTGACAAAAGGCTAAATATCCAAAATATATAAAGTGTTCAGGAAACAAGTCATCAACAAACTAAACAACTCGATTAAAAATGGAGTACAGATCTAAACAGAGGATTCTCAGCAGAGTAAAATCAAATGTCTGGGAAGCACTTAAAGAAATGTTCAACATCCTTAGCTGTCAAGGGTACGGGAACCAAAATGACTCTGAGAGTCCATTTTACACCTGTTGGAATGGCTAAGATCAAAACCACAAATTACTGTTTATGCTGAGAAGAAGCAAGGTGAGCTCTCCTCCACTCCTGGTGGGCATATAAGCTAGTACATGTACTTTGGAAATCAATATGGCAGCTTCTCAGAAAACTGGGAATCAATCTACCTCAAGACTCAGCTGTAACATTTTTGGGTATATCCCCGGAGGATAATCTATCCATTCACAAGGACACTTGCTCAACTATGTTCATAGTGGCTTTATTCAGAATAGCCAGAAACTGGAAACAACCTAGATGTCCCTCAACTGAAGAATGGATAAAGAAAATGTTCTGCATTTGTGCAATGGAGTGTTACTCAGCTGTTAAAACAATGACATCAGGAAATTTGATGGATGGAACTAGAAAATAGATCATCCTGAGTGAGGTAATGCAGACCTAGAAGGCAAATACGGTATGCACTTACCCTTAGCTTTTTCTTAAGCCCCTCGCAGCACCGTCTTCTAGCCCACATCTATTCTTCTCTGCTGCCTACTGATTAGCAGATGTGTTCTCTGCCAGGCAACCCAGAGCTACCATACTTTCCTAAGACCCAGAGAGGGCAATAGAAACCAAAGAACAGAACACCCATCCAACAAAGACAAGACCAGATATCCACACATAGACTCACAATCAACCGAACCCCAAGTGCCTAATCACCAGCACAACATAATCATTAACCACTACCACAACTACAGTCGGCCTTGAGAAATGTGATAGAACATTTATTTGAATAGAACATTCAAAAATCCTAAATAATATAAGAATAAACCAGTTAATTAAGTCTGTGAAAATATGGTGAAATTAAATAATAAAAACAATTAGTGACATGAAAGAACTTAAATATAAAATTGAATCATTAAAGAAAATGCAAGCTGAGATAACATTAGAAATAGGAAACTTGGAAGTTAAGCAATAACCTCAGAGCTAAGTGTCACCAACAGAGTACACCATAAGGAAGACAGAATCATTGAAGAAAAGGTAGAAGCAATGGGTACCTAAATTTGAAAACAGACAAGCATAAGACACCCAGGAATCTGGAACCCTTTGAAAACACCAAATCTATAAATAATAAGCATAGAGGAAAGAGAAGAACTCCAGGACAAAAGCAGAGAAAATATTTTCAATAAAAATCATAGAAGAAAAATTTCCTAACCTGAAGTAGGGAAAACAAGAAGCACAGAAAACATCAAAACGACATGACCAGAAAAGAAATTCTCTGTGCACATAATAATCAAATCAATAAACATACAGGCAAAAAAAGAATATTAAAAGCTGCAATAGGAAGACAAGGCCAATTATAAAGGCACACCTATTAAAAATAATACATAATCTTTCGATGGAGAAAAGCTTGGACAGAAGTTCCTCAAACTCTAAGAGACTACTGATGCCAAGCAAGACTACTATAGCCAGAACAACCTTCAGTCACAATAGACGGGGAAAGAAACACATTTCATGATAAAAAGAAATTTAAGCAGTTATCTATTTATAAACACATTTCTACAGGAGGCACTAGAAGGAAACATCAATCTAAAGAGGTTAACCACACCCAAGAAAACACAAGGAATAAATAATCTCAGACCAGCAAATCAAAAGGAGAGTATGCTGCACCAGCACAACAAATTATTAGGAAACAACCAACACTGCTCATTGATAACTCTCAGTACTAGTGATTCCAATTCCCCCAACAAAAGATACAAACTAACAGGGTAGATTAAAATCCATCTTTCTGATGCGTCTAAGAAACACATCTTACTATAAAGGATAGATATTGCTTCAGGATGGAAAAGAATATTCTAAAAACATGTACCAAAGAAGCAAACAGGTGTAGCCATTTTATTATCTGACAAAATAGACTTCAAACAAAAACTACTTTGAAGGAATAGGGAAGAACTTTACATATCCATCAAAGGAGAAATCCACCAAGACGATATTGCAATTCTAAACATTTATGAATCAAACACAAGGGCTAAAATCCAATGAGATAGTAATAAACAAAACAATATTAAGAATCAAAAATGAAGAATTGGTTCTTTGAGAAAATCAATAAGATTGATAAACCCTTAGTCAAATCAACCAAAAGATTATCTTTTCATGTTCTAATGTCTTACTCAAGTTCTTCCTTCAATGTCTTAAAGATTTTATTACAAAACTTTCACTTGCTTGGTTAGAGTTAGCCCAAGATATTTTATATTATTTGAGGCTTTTATGAAAGCTTTTTTTTTCTGCTTTCTTTCTCACTATATCTACCATTTGTATACAGGAAGGCTACTGATTTTTGTGTGTTAATTTTGTATCTTGCTGCTTTGCTGCAAGTGTTTTTATCTGCTGTCAAAAACAGGAAGTCAGGACATTATTAAAATGATTGAATTTTACAATGTATGCAACATGCTCAGTAGTGAGCCTGGCACGTAGAGGAGAGAAATATAACCAAATGCAAGGAAATACTGGCAGGAGTTTTGCTCTATTCCAAAGGACAACTTTTGAAATCATTGCTTCTGTTTATCTGCTATTTCAAAATAACTTTATGTTATTAGCAGACACTGCGTCTCTTCAGAGCGGGACTTGTAGAAACTGAAAGAATTAAGAACCCTGTGAGAAAGTGAAAACATACTCACAGGGGAAGGAAGGAAGGAAGGAAGGAGGGAGGGAGGGACAGAGGGAGGGAGGGAGGGAAGGAGGGAGGGAGGGAAAAAAGAGAGAGAAGGAAGTAAGGAAGGACAGACAGATGGAAGGAAGGAAGGCAGAAAGAAAGGCAGAAGCCATAAGGTGAGGGAAGTGAGTGAGATGCTACGCAGCTTCCATCACTGACAACGGTCTTCTGCATGGAGGGTACCAGGGACAAAGATGTAGGCCTTAGTGGAGGAAGAGAGCAAAGGTTCTGTTGCCTAGAGGTGGGATTTGGGGGGGGGAGACACTCCAGTCATAAAACAGAACAAAATGGCCTTTCTACAAATGTTTTCAAGAAATTTTCCTGTTTGACTTTGCTTCTAGACAGAATTAGTTTTACAACAAATATTTTAAGACTTTGCTTGGTTTTGACCTCATGTATGTTTAAGGGCACATTTTCCATCTTCCTGTAGACCTGGAAATGCAACCTAAAAGTCATAAATTAAAATGTGTCCTAGTTTATCATACCCTCAGGTTTACTAAAAAAGAAAGAAACAAACAAAAAACTATCATCTGGCATAGTCTAAAATCACCCGAAGAAAGTCTCAGCCTAGCAACTGTCTTTTTTTATTTGAGAGTTCCAAATATGCTTTGACCATCCCTTCCCACTCCCCTCTTCTCCAGGCCCACCCATCCCTCCAACCAGTCTTCCCTCTCAATTTCACCTGGTACTTTGTAAACTCACTGGGTCTAGTTAGTGCTGCCTGTATGCGCGTGGTCACAGCGCCATCTACTGGGACAATGGAGTCTCTCAGAGACCACATTCTCCCTCCTTTGCCAGCAACCAATTGCCAATAAATAACTCCTCAGCTAGGGGAAGGACTCCTGAGCCCTTCCCAGACACACGATGGGAAATTGTCTCCTCACTTGACTGTGTGCAGGCCATGTGCATGCGGTCACAGCTATTGTGAGTTGACATATGCAACAGCCCTCTCACGCCAGCAAATGCTGCAGACGTCCACTCCCTGTTACCAGGTTGGTCTGTGAGCTTGTCTGTGAGGGATTGTCTGGATTGTTAATAGATGTAGGAGGACATAGCCCATTGTCAATGGTTCTGTTCCATGGTCAGGTGGTCCTGGATGTAGAAAGAAGCTAGCTAAGCAAAAGCTGAAATGAGCCAGAGAGTGAGCCAACAATCGTTCCTGCTTGAATAAAATAGTATCTTAATCATCTAGTACGTTTCTTTCCCAAAATCAGATCTTCTATAAAATGAAGATGTCACCAATACTTTTTCGTTTTTTTCCGATTAGAATTTTCTCCCTTTGGAACTTCAGTTCTTGGGGAAAATTGTAGCTTGTTAGTAGTTTAGAGCAAGCAGTCTGGAGCTAACCTCACAGTCAGGTTCTTCCATTGATAACGTGTGAGCTTGAACACGTGACTTGACTTTGCTGTGATTAGAGACTCTCATTTTTAAGCAGGGATGCTACTGCCACTCCATGTCTACATAACAAATGCTGTATCATGTTCTCAAAATGAATGTCAAGTTCAGAGATCTGCATGTGTTCAATACTGTCATCTTGGATGCACCTTAGGCGCACCAAGTTCTGCTATTCTGAGGAGAGCTTATGTATCATTCTGTATTTCTGAACTGAAATTTCATGCTCACGTTTTTGGCCTCCAACCTGCAGAGTGTATACTATCTAACCATATCCGCTGAAAGAATGGATGGAAGAAAGGAATTATGGGTGAAGAAGCAAGTGTTATGCTGTTTTTAACAGAATGAAATATTTCAACAATGAAAGGAACAAATTGAATTTTAAGCTCTATGTCTCTGGTATGCCATTTATACTCTGAAATCACAAAAAATACATTTCACTAGGGGTAGAAGGAGATGCAGGCAGCTGATGTGATCCGGAGCCATGCACTCAGTGTTCTGAAACCAGGCATGGAAAGCACTGTCCAGTAACTGTAGTTAACAATGGTCCTTTCTGGAAAACTGGCTTCATTCTTTTGGGAGATACAGGAAAAACAAAACAAACAACAAACAATAACAAAAGCTAGGCAAATTGAAATGGGTCTGTGTTCAATGGAGTGAAGAAACTAGAATTTAGTCTTTTTGATTCATCAGTAAGAAATACTTCTAACCTACATTCGGGCTCATCATTCTTCACACCAAATGGAAACACACAGATGCATGCACTCATTATGTGTGGGGAATCTTTTCAAACTTTAAAACAAATAGTAGAACTGTAGTCATCTAAAAACAAAAATTAAGCTGCAATGTGATATTCACTTACTGTCAGAAACAAGTAAATACTCTAGGCAACCAGCCGTAATTCTTACTATATACTGCCCTCCAGTGGATTTCTGTCACATATAAGCTCTGAAAATTATTGGAAGTAATTTGTATGTAAGCTTTCTTAATATAAACATGAATTCTAATCTTTAACATAAACTTTAAA